>NC_030828.1:57549939-58203153 GCF_001704415.2 Capra hircus | reverse complement strand
ATAATGACTTTGCTTGGCTCCCCGATCTCCAGAATCCTGGCCACCTCTAACACCCCATCTCTGTCCCCTGCTCACTGCCCACCTGGTCTAAGTCTCAGGACTTCAGTAGTAACCTGGGTCAAGACAAGACCAGAGGTTCCCAATGCCCCATGGTAAAGGTGGGCTCTAGCCTCCTCCCCACACTCAGCTCTGGTCACAGAGACAACGGTCCCAATGGAAGTGGAGAGGGAGGCTGAGAGTGGAGCCCCTTTGCTCCCTCCTCTCCCCACCTCCCAGGCCCCCGCTTACCCTGCTTAGTAATTGTTGGGGATCAAAGAGTAGCGTGTGAAGCCCTGCACAGAGTGAGGCTGTTGAGAACTCCAGCCAGCTAAATAGTCCCTCCCTAGATGACCTCTGACCCCAAAAGTCTTAGAAGGAAGTGAGTCATCCTCATCCCAGGCTTGGCGCCATGTAGACCTCACCTTTGCATGCTAATGGGATGGATGAGTGGCGGAGCTTCTGCAGGAGCATGGCTTTCTGTCCCAGAGTCCCCTTCTTGGGTATGTGAGGAATCCCTAGTCCACATTTTTATAAAACTCACCTGCAATTCTTGTGGACTATATTTTCCCTGCCCTCCACCATTTGTAGGCTTCAGTTCAGTTCAGTTCAGTTCAGTTCAGTCACTCGGTCGTGTCCGACTCTTTGTGACCCCATGAATCGTAGCACGCCAGGCCTCCCTGTCCATCACCAACTCCCAGAGTTCATTCAGACTCATGTCCATCGAGTCAGTGATACCATCCAGCCATCTCATCCTTGGTCGTCCCCTTCTCCTCCTGCCCCCAATCCCTCCCAGCATCAGAGTCTTTTCCAATGAGTCAACTCTTCGCATGAGGTGACAAAAGTACTGGAGTTTCAGCTTTAGCATCAGTCCTTCCAAAGAAATCCCAGGGCTGATCTCCTTCAGAATGGACTGGTTGGATCTCCTTGCAGTCCAAGGGACTCTCAAGAGTTTCTCCAACACCACAGTTCAAAAGCATCAATTCTTCAGCGCTCAGCCTTCTTCACAGTCAAACTCTCACATCCATACATGACTACTGGAAAAACCATAGCATTGACAAGACAGACCTTAGTCGGCAAAATAGTGCCTCTGCTTTTGAATATGCTATCTAGGTTGGTCATAACTTTCCTTCCAAGGAGCAAGCATCTTTTAATTTCATGGCTGCAATCACCATCTGCAGTGATTTTGGAGCCCAGAAAAAGAAAGTCTGACACTGTTTCCACTGTTCCCCCATCTATTTCCCATGGAGTGATGGGACCGGATGCCATGATCTTCGTTTTATGAATGTTGAGTTGAAGTCAACTTTTTCACTCTCCTCTTTCACTTTCATCAAGGGCTTTTTAGTTCCTCTTCACTTTCTGCCATAAGAGTGGTGTCATCTGCATATCTGAGGTTATTGATATTTCTCCCGGCAATCTTTGATTCCAGTTTATGTTTCTTCCAGTCCAGCGTTTCTCATGATGTACTCTGCATAGAAGTTAAATAAGCAGGGTAACAATAGACAGCCTTGACGTACTCCTTTTCCTATTTGGAACCAGTCTATTGTTCCATGTAGGTTTACGGTACAAAATATTTTTCCTTGGCTGACAAATGGCACAGAACCCTAATCTGATATCTGTAATAACTGAGGAGGCAGAGCAGGTTGATGATCAAAGCACCATCTCTGACCAGTGCCTGGGGAGGAATCCTTAGTTGCAACTAAGGGGTTGAAATACCCTTGATGTGCCTTACTTTGGTGACACACCAGCATTCACAGAATTGGTGTTATTACTACACTACTTCTTTTGTCCTTGATATATGGAAGAGTTAGTGGCTCCATCATGTCTGACTCTTTGTGATCCTGCCAGGCTCCTCTGTCCATGAAAGTCTCCAAGTAAGAGTACTGGAGTGGGTACCCTATTTCCAAGGGATCTACCTGACATAGGAATTGAACTGGTGTCTCCTGCATTGCAGGGAGATTCTTTACCAGCTGAGCTACCAGGGAAGCCCCCTGAGACTTTTATATATATCTATATATTCCTTATTACTATATGACATATGTAACTATGGTATCTTCTTATATGTGTATATATTTTACTTATTTTACATTATCTGCTAAAAGCAAATGACCAAATTATTTCCCTTTAAGAAAGAATAGAGAATTAGTTGTTTTACCCTTAATTTTGTTTTACTATTTCTGCTATGCAAAGCAAGACCCAATGCAGGTCCAGCTGCTTCCAAAGCGAGGTCTTGGAATGGCTCTCATTTACTCCCTCCTAACGCTTGTCTCTTCCCTGCCCATCTCATGCCTACCTGGCCTTGAGACTTGAGGGTCGCCTGGTGCAGACTAGGCTTGTTGCTCCCTGTCCATCACCAACTCCCAGTGTTCACTCAGACTCGTGTCCATTGAGTCAGTGATGCCATCCAGCCATCTCATCCTCTGTCGTCCCCTTCTCCTCCTGCCCCCAACCCTCCCAGCATCAGAGTCTTTTCCAGTGAGTCAACTCTTCACATGAAGTGGCCAAAGTACTGGAGTTTCAGCTTTAGCATCATTCCTTCCAAAGAAATCCCAGGGCTGATCTCCTTCTAAGGGACTGGTTGGATCAGCCATAGGTATACATATATCCCCTCCCTTTGAACCTCCCTCCCATCTCCTCTAGGTTGATACATCCCACTCCTCTAGAACCCCTGATTCAGTTTCCTGAGCCATACAGCAAATTTCCGTTTGCTGTCTATTTTACAGAAGGTAACAATTTCCATGTTACTCTTTCCATACTTCTCACTCTCTCCGCCCCTTCCCCATGTCCATTGGCCTAACTCTATGTCTCTTTCTCGACTGCTGCCCTGTAAATAAATTCTTCAGTACTATTTTTCTAGATTCCACATTTATGCATTGCTGCTGCTGCTGCTAAGTCGCTTCAGTCGTGTCCAACTCTGTGTGACCCCGTAGATGGCAGCCCACCAGGTTCCCCCGTCCCTGGGATTCTCCAGGCAAGAACACTGGAATGGGTTGCCATTTCCTTCTCCAATGCATGAAAGTGAAACGTGAAAGTGAAGTCGCTGAGTTGTGTCCAACTCTTCGTGACCCCATGAACTGCAGCCCACCAGGCTCCCTCATCCATGGAATTTTCCAGGCAAGAGTACTGGAGTGGGGTGCCATTGCCTTCTCTGACATATATGCGTTAGAATATGATATTTATCTTTCTGTTTCTGACTTACTTCACTCTGTATAATAGGTCCTAGGTTCATCCAGTTCATTAGAACTGACACAGATGCATTCCCTTTTATGGCTGAGTAATATTCCATTGTGTATATGTACAAAGATTTCTTTATCCATTCATCTGTCGATGGACATCTAGGTTGCTTTCGTGTTCTATCTATTGTAAATACTGCTGCAATGAACAATGAGATCCATGTGTCTTTTTCAATTTTGGTTTCCTCGGGGTATATGCCTGCGAGTGGGATTGCTGGCTCACATGGTGCTTTTATTCTCAGTTTTTTAACGCATCTCCATACCGTCTTCCATAGTGGCTGGATCAACTCACATTGCCACCAACACTGCAACAGCGCTCCCATTTCTCCACACCCTCTCCAGCATTTACGGCTTTTCGGCTCTTTGATGATGGCCATTCTGACTGGTGTGAGGTGATATCTCTTTGTAGTTTTGATTTGCATTTCTCTAATAATGAGCGATGTTGAGCATCCTTTCATGTGTTTGTTAGCCATCGGTGTGTCTTCTTTGGAGAAATGTCTGTTTAGGTCTTTTTCCCACTTTTGATTGGGTTGTTTGTGTCTCTGGTATTGAGGTGTATGAGCTGCTTGTACATTTTGGAAATTAATCCTTTGTCAGAGGTTTCATTTCTTATCATTTTCTCCGATTTTGAGGGTTGTCTTTTCACCTCCCGTCTAGTTTCCTTTGCTGTGCAAAAGCTTTGAAGGGTAATCAGCTCCCACTTGTTTACTTTTGTTTTTATTTCTGAAACCTTGGGAAACTTATGCTAATTGAAATAAATCAGTCAGAAAGAGAAAAATACATCATGATTCCATTTACTTGGAAATTAGTTTAAATTGGTCAGATTCATAGAGGCAGAAAGGACTGTGGCTGCCAGAAGCTGGGGTGAGGAGGAAATGGCTAGTTATGTGTAATGCTTATAGAATTTCATGTTGGGGTTTGGTGAAAGGAGTTCTGGAGATCAGGTGCACAAACTGTGAATAGAGTAAACACTGCTCAGTGCACACTGACAAAAGGTCACGTTGGTATTTAAGGCGATGTGTATTCTGCATGGTTTATTTTTAAGGCATGTGACTTTGGTGCCCTGGCCCTGGGCTGGCCCTGTGTTAGAGGTGACACTGCCCTCGGAGGGTGTGTCTTTGGAGGACATTAGCGGCCAGGCCCTGTCGTATCAAGGGAGGAGCACAAATGGAGAAATGAAACTTACCTGCCTTGGGTGCTGGGGGGCACAGGGCAGGCGCGGCAAGGAGCCATGCCTGCGCCTATGCCAGCCGGCTGACCAGGAGCCAGGGCAGCCTGTGTGTGCTACCTAATTGGAGATGACCTGGGTCTGGGAGACCCTTAAGAGTGACCTCATCCTACCCCTATGAGGTCAGAGGTGGCTCCTGTCTCTGCTCTCTATGGTATTAGCTGTGATCCTGGTGGCCGTGTGGAAACAGGATGCACAGCCAAGGACACCACTATCTTTCTCACAGACAGAGGGAGAAAATCAGAAGTGCTCTCCTTTCTGAAGGACCGGGGGACGGGCACCTCTCTACTGCCCCAGGCCTGCCCTCTGTGCTATGACAGTCTGTGGGCTACTTCCAGCCCACCCCACTAATCTGTTCAGAAAACAGTTTTGAAGTTAATCTTGACTTTGCTTGGCTCCCTGACCTTCAGAATCCTGTCTACCTCTTAACACCCCATCTCTGTCCGAAGCTCACTACACACCCAGTCGAAGTCTTGAGGTTTCAGAGCACCCTGTTTCGGGACAAAACCGGAGGCTCCCAAAGTCTCATGGTAAAGGTGGGCTCGAGCCCCCTCCCACACTCACCTCTGGTCACAGTGCCCACAGCCCTGGAGGCTGTGGGTGGAGTCCTGTGCTCCCTCCCTCCCCTCTGCACAGGTCCCTATTTATCCTGGTTGGTAAGTGTCTGGGAACAAAGAGCAGCGTGGCAAGTTCTGTACGGAGTGAGTCTGGGGCCTCCAGGCAGCTGAGTAGTCCCACCATGGATGATAACTAACCCCAAGAGTCCAAGTAGGAAGGGAGTAGGTCTCTTTCTAGCTGTGGTTTCTTCACTACTTTGCTAATGGGACATTGAGGGCCATGGGCTGGTTTGGGGCAGGAGCATGACTTTCCCTCTCAGGATCCTCTTCTTGCATATGTTTGAAATCCACAGTCCTCCATTTGATACAACTCACCGGGCTCTCCTGCTGGTTCAGCATTGAAGAGTGCAACTTGTAGGACAGTGGGCACAAGTTCAATCCCCACTCCTGGAAGATCCCACATGCCATGGATGTACTAAGCCCGAGCACCCCGACTACTGAGCCCTCGCTCCTACATCCATTCTCTGCTAAAGAGAAGGCACTGCCCCAAGAATCCTGCCCACGACTCTTGCTGCTCTGAAGAGTAGACCCTGTTTCTGCAACTAGAGAAAGCACATGCACAGCAACAAAGACCCAGCACAGCCAAAAGTAACTAAATAAATACAATTTTAAGTAAAAATTCACCTGCAATTCTTGGGAACTTTATTTTCCCTGCTCCCCATGGTTGGCAAGTTTACAGTAGAAAGCATCCTCCCTTGGCTGACATATGGCTCAGAGCCCTGATCTCATATCTGTAACAACCGAGGAGGCAATGCAGGTTGGCGGTTAAGAGCAGGATCTCTGAGCAGTGCCTGGGTTGGAACCCTTACTTGTGACCTTCGGGAAGTGATTTACCCTTGCTGTGCCTTAGTTTGGAGGTGAGCAGGCACTTACAGATTAGGTGCTATTACTACATTTGCTTCTTTCTGTCCCTGCCCCCCAGTGGAATAAGTCTCATGGAAAGAGTACATTTGCCAGCCTCCTTGTCCTGGGTCTGGAGCTCAGTAAATATGATTTGAATGAAAGAATGAATATGGACAAGAAAGGGGAAAGTGACAGTGAGTGTGAAGCTGGGGTGGGGTGGAAGGACAAAGGGCAGGAAATGAAAGAAGGGGCAGAATCAGGGGTGGAAGAGGGCGCTGCTTGGGACAGGTGACTGTCCTGGGAATAAGGGCCTTGTCCCTCCTTCCAGAGGAGGACAGGAGGGACCAGAGGCAGGGCGCTGTCTGTCCCCCACCTGCACCCCTGCTTAAGCTTTAGGACAAGAATTCCAAACATTTCAGCAAATCCTGCTGCAATTTCCCTGAGACACTGTGAGATGCTGTCCATGGGGCGGAGAGTGGTGAGTTTACAGGAGCCCCACCTTGGTGTCACTTGGTATGGCTCCACTTTCCTGGAGAATTCAGGGCATGAGGGACACCTGCCACCTACAGAAGCAGGCCGATTCATTTCTCTGAATTTCCTGTCACTAGATGGTAGCTAGATGATATTAAACTCTATGAAATTAAAAGATGTTTACTCCTTGGAAGGAAAGGTATGACCAACCTAGACAGCATATTAGAAAGCAGAGACATTGCTTTGCCAACAAAGGTCCATCTGGTCAAAGCTATGGTTTTTCCAGTAGTCATGTATGGATGTGAGGGTTGGACTGTGAAGAAAGCTGAGTGCCAAAGAATTAATGCTTTTAAACTGTGGTGTTGGAGAAGATTCTTGAGAGTCCCTTGGACTGCAAGGAGATGCAACCAGTCCATTCTAAAAGAGATCAGTCCTGGGTGTTCATTGGAAGGACTGATGCTGAAGCTGAAACTCCAATACTTTGGCCACCTCGTGTGAAGAGCTGACTCATTGGAAAAGACCCTGATGTTGGGAAAGATTGAGGGCAGGAGGAGAAGGCAACGACAGAGGATGAGATGGCTGGATGGCATCACCAACTCAATGGACAGGAGTTTGGTAAACTCTGAAGTTGGTGATGGTCAGGGAGGCCTGGCATTCTGTGGTTCATGGGGTCACAAAGAGTCGAACACGACTGAGCATCTGAATTGAACTGAACCGAGGTGGTAGCTAGAAAGACACCTTACGGAATAGAAAAGACTGGTGCCTTCAGAGTACATGTGACATTACAAACTCATGAACATGGGTAAGAGAGAAGTGATCTCCTGAGAGGAAAGGAAAACAATACCTTTGCATTATTAGAATTCCCAAAGTAAAGAGAGTTTTAAGGAATAAGATTTTTAAAGCCTTTAACAAGGAACTCAGGGCACTTCCCTGGTAGTCCAGTGGTTAAGAATGTGCCCTCCAGTGGAAAGAACACAGGTTCGACCCCTGGTCAGGGAATTAAAATCCCACATGTCAAGGAGCAACTAAGCCCAAGGGCCACAACTACTGAGCTCTCGGGCCTCAACTAGAGAGTCTGTGTACTTCCAGTAAATAGCCACCTGAAACAACAAAGACCTGAGCACCACAGCTAAGACCCAATGCTGCCAAATAAATAAATAATTTTCTTTTTTTAAAAAGAAACTCAGCCTTGGGAATTCCTGGAGATCCAGAGATTAGAACACTGTCCTTCCACTGCAGGGGACACAGATTCCACTCTTTGTCCGGGAAAAAAGATTCAGCATACTGAGATGTGGCCCCCCCAAAAAAAGTCAGACTAGTAGAGGCGATTCTTAAAGAGAGAATTGTTTACTACCAATGAATATTTCAGAAAACATTCGATCTTTCTGAGAGTAAAACTAATTTTTTAGAAAAGTAGCTCTGTATGTGTGTGTGTGTGTGTGTGTGTGTGTGTGTGTGTGTGTGTGTTCCATAAATCATTCAGTTAGAATTTGGCTGCAGATATCAGGACTCACTCCAGCTAACTGAAGCAGAATGTCTTTTTACACAAGGAATTCCATGCACCCCAAAATTGGAGAAGAAGATTCAAGGCGGAGGCTGGAATGAACTTCCCATCCTCTAGAGGAATGCAGAAGGACTGGGCCACCAAGGATGCTGGGACTGCTGCCTTGATCAGGAACCAGAGATACTGAGCAGCCGCTCTGGGACCAAACTGCCTTGTATGTCATGTCTGCAGTAAAACGATGCATCTCAGCCAGGTGAGAGCTGGATTCTGACTCCACTGCTGCTGCAGAAGACCTAGTGCTCACTACTCTGCTTGGTAGCAAAGCAGTAGCCCTGTCTCCTTGCCTGACACAAGATCCAGGGCCTTTGCAGAAGCAGTGTCGCCAGAGAAGCTGGGGAATATGGTCATTACTCTCTGTCCTGGGGGGTTCACAGTAGAGGGTGAAGCAGAGCTGAGTGAGGACAACCTCCACAGCTGCTCCAGAGAAAGTAACTAAAAACACCCAGTGTTTGCCCGGGGCAAGGAAAAGTGAACGCTCACGCCTTGCTGGGTGGGATGTGCTCTGATAGATAGGTCACAAGTGGCAATACAGAAATGTGTAATAACAGATTTCACTCCACTTGATTCAGAAATACACTTTCTGGGAATTCATTGTAAGAAAAGAGTCAGATATGTGCACAAAAATATCTGTACATGATTATCACAGTGTTATTGAGGACTGCTGCTGCTGCTAAGTCGCTTCAGTCATCTCCGACTCTGTGCGACCCCATAGACGGCAGCCCACCAGGCTCCCCCATCCCTGGGATTCTCCAGGCAAGAACACTGGAGTGGGTTGCCACTTCCTTCTCCAGTGCATGAAAGTGAAAAGTGAAAGTGAAGTCACTCAGTCGTGTCCAACTCTGTGCAACCCATGGCCTGTAGCCCACCAGGCTCCTCCATCCATGGGATTTGCCAGGCAAGAGTACTGGAGTGGGGTGCCATTGCCTTCTCTGTTATTGAGGACAGAAAACCTTTAAAACCAGAGGAAATCAAGGACACATAATTATATCCCCCCATATAACAGACTTCTATGTAGAAACTGATGATAGAGTCAAAGACCAGTTTACCACTAAGTGAAAGAAGCCGGTGAGAGCTGGAATGTAAAGAAATCTGAGCACCAAACAATTGATGCTTTGAACTGTGGTGTTGGAGAAGACTCTTGAGAGTCCCTTGCACTGCAAGGAGATCCAACCAGCCCATTCTAAAGGAGATCAGTCCTGAATATTCATTGGAAGGACTGATGTTGAAGCTGAAACTCCAATACTTTGGCCACTTGATGGAGAGAACTGACTCATTGGAAAAGACCCTGATGCTGGGAAAGATTGAAGGCAGGAGAAGGGGACGACAGAGGATGAGATGGTTGGGTGGCATCAAGGACTTGATGGACATGAGTTTGAGTAAATTCCAGGAGTTGGTGATGGACAGGGAGGCCTGGCCTGCTGCAGTCCATGGGGTCGCAAAGAGTTGGACATGACTGAGCAACTGAACTGAACAAAACCGAAAGAAGCCTGAGTTCAGGGACCTTCACTTGCACTGCTTCTGTCCAGGAGAATTCCTAAGAACAATTCTGCTGTATGGTAGCATTGCAATCATTACTCTTTGCAAAAGTATGATATTCTAAGAGTAACTGGTTAAGACTGCAGACCCCTTCCAAATTGTCTTTCCTCTCCTGACTTCCTTTGTTTCTGAATGACATTTTAGTTCTATTGGCATTTTAGACTGTAATTCTCTATTATCTTTTTTAGAGTTTTCTCTCCCCAGTTACTTTAATCTCAAACCCCTAAATCCTAGCTCTGTCCTTGGTTATATAGGTTTATATTTGTCAATATGGGGAGCTGTTCCTTAGGTATTGTTAGGAAGGAATTGACCGTGCAGTAGTAAGGGAAGACACCGTTTGGAGTTTAACATGTACATATGTTCTTCTTCTGTTTGTTTGTTTTTGTGGTAAGAGTCACATGAAGTCAAACTTGCTATTTTAATTACATGTAACTGCGTGCACGTATCTTTTCATTATTTAATTTATTTCTTTCTGGCTGTGCTGAGTTTCATTGCTGTGCAGCCTTTCTCTCGTTGTGCTGCTCGGGCTTCTCACTGTGGTGGGTTTTCTTACCTCAGACCATGGGTTCTAGGGCACGTGGGCTCAGTAGTTGAAGCTTGGGGGCAAGAAGTTGCCCCGGGCATGTGGGGTCTTAGTTCCCTGACCAGGAATTGACCAATTCTCTGGCCAATGTCTCCTGCATTGGAAGGTGGATTCTTAAACACTGGACCAGCAGGGAAGTCCCTGTACCTGTGTTTGTAATGTATGGTACTTGGAGCAACTTTGGAAGTGTGGGCAAAACTCTAGGTAATTTACGATGTCACAGACATAAATTACTTTTACCATCTGAGTGAGAAAACAGTGTTTCAGTACAAGGCCACTCAGACCACGTTGCATATCAGACGTGTGGATTCCTTTACAAGAAACTCTAGTTGACTATGGACAGCAGCTGGGTGTCCTGCAATTTAACTTGATTCTGACATTAACTAGAGTTAACCCCATGGGTTAAGGGCTCAAACCCACAAGATTGCCCTACTTAGTGGCTCAGATCATAAAGAATCTGACTGCAATGTGGGAGACCCAGTTTCCATCCCTGGGTCTTGAAGATCCACTGAAGAAAGGAATGGCAACCTACTCTAGGATTCTTGCCTGGACAATTGCATGGACAGAGGAGCCTTGTCAGCGGCTACCATCCATTGGGCCACAAATAATCAGACATGACTTGCTGGGTTCTAGCCCCTGTGGATCCAGGGAATTCGAAGGGGGATGGAGTTGGTGTCTTAGGAAAGAACTGTTTAACTGGAAATATAAAGAGATTAGGAAAGAATAGTGTAGTGGGGAATTTAGAGGAGGAAAGAGGCTGTATTCCTTGGTTTACATAGAAAGCCAATAAAGCTCCGAGACAAGGGACTTGAACCGCCTACGTAGGGCCACAGGCGCCCGCTTGAATAGCGGAGGGTGCCCCACCTTGGGCTCCCTCTCACGTGGGTCTTAGAAGCCCAGGTAAATAAGTAGACAAAGCTAGCCTCTATGCCCCAGATGGGGATCAGCCAGAAAATAGAGTAAGAAAGAAAAGAAGACACGGGGGAACCAGTCTTTCCAGGAACTTGCCTGTCCTTTATTTTCCAGGAAAGCTTTTTATACTTTTGTTTGTACACAGAGATCAATGGATAATACAAAGTTATGCAGGGTCAGCAGCCCTGACCCTTATCAAGACCAGGCTTTCTTTCTGCAAATCTTTCCATATACAAAGAGTTTCAGGTGGTTTACATTATCTTCTGGCCAAAAGGCCTGTTAACATTTTATGGCTCTCTTCCTTAATGAATGTTAATCTCAGTTTCCCTGTAGTGTTTTTCTTTAATCTGCATCACCTTTAAAGTACTAAATAAAGTTACATCCCTGTAGAACAAAGGCACAGTGGGTTATAACAAAGAAGGTACTTAACTCAAACATCTATGTTGCTACTTGTTTTTTCTATATACCAACTATATCAACAAAGAAAAGATACGAAAATTTGGCAGCAAGTATTGGCTCAACAAATGAAACCCTTAATCAGTCCTATGCTAATGATTTTGACTCCTCAGAAGCCCCTACATTCCCAGGATGTTTTAAGCTTTCTGTGCCTCTTGTGGTCCAGAGAAGGCAAACAATCACATGCACAGCTGAGTCTAGGCCGGCTAGAAAGCCATCAGAGAGGTTTTTGGATTGAAACACTATGCCCAGGAGACTTATTATCTAAAAGCTCTAAACTAACTTTTTCCAGAAAAAGGTGGTGGGGGACAGCCCCCTGATAATGTCAGAAAAGTAGGCAAGAAGCACAAAGCAGTAAGGCAGGCAGATTCTGGTTTGGGGGTAGATGCTCGAGAAAATCCAACGCGACTCCCTTAAGGCCGGACTCGCCTTTGCCTGTTGGACCCCTTAACCTCATGACCTTTGCCACAGGGGGGACTCCTCGCGCTGGCTCCCGGCAGTGACTGATCAACTAACACTTTCACTTTTGGTCACAATAGAGTGGAAACACACCTGGCATCCTGTCATGGATAGCAGTGTCCATTCTCACAGAGTTCTTGGCCCATATCCCATCTCCCATGGCTATACAGATGCCCTGCACTCTGTCTGATAAATAAGAACCCAGTAGGGACACTCATGAAAAGTCACAGCATCTTGTTTTTACTTCTTATGATTCTTTGAAGAATTTTGGGAGGCAGAGGGCTTGTCATTTGGGGGACTGACATCCTGAGGCCCTGCAGGGTCATCTCCAGCACAGGAACCACTCTCTTGTTGAGTACTGGATCCTGGTGGTGAAGGGGCCTTCTTTTTTGAACCCCACAGCCATGCCCCAGTTGCTGACCCAGCAGAGCCGAGGAGGATGTTGGATGATGTGGAAAGTCCAGCTGCCCCTGGGGGAGAGGAGGAGATTAGAGCACAAGGGGACAGACAGGCCCAGCAGCCCCCAGCAAGGCTGTGGGAGTCAGCAATCCCAGGACCATCTGGAAGCCAAGGAAAGAGACATCCCACCTTTGTTGCCTGCTCTACTTCCTGATACCCCAGGATGTCTGGGCGGCTGCACATGGCTGCCCAAAGAGGAGACACGAACTCTGATGGTCAGTCCACCAGCCACAGGACAGGCCCTCTGAGAAAGGACAGGCTGCCCCTCCCTCCACAGCACCAGGCTGGGCCCAGGGAGGCAAGGGCACCTACATAGGTTATATAGGGTTGATGAGGAATGCCGGCCTCCTGGGCTGCTCACCTCTCATCCCACCAACCGTATTCCCAACTAGAAGAGGGGACAGTGAGGGTGACACAAAGGACCAGGACCCCGATGACCACAAAGCTGGAAGAAGCACAGAGGCCCCCCTTCAGGCTTGGCCTCGTGCCTGAATCCCCCATTCTCCTGCCGGACACCTACCCACGGACTGGAGGGTGGCCACCAGGCTGCCAGCAGCAACTCCACCCACACTGGCCACGGCGGCCGCTGACATCATCTTGGCCGCGATGGAGGAGGCGGCGATTCCAGCCCCTGTGAAGCCCATGGCTCCCAGCACCATGGGCACAGCCGCCACGACCAGGGCTACAGGGAGACAGGAGATTTGAGTTTGGTCCCATGGGACTGACTCCCTAGATCTCCCTGACACCTTCCTGTGACATGAGGTGAGGGGTCCACTTTGCTCTCCTGAGAGCCTCGGCGTCCGAGGGAAAGGAAGGTTGTAGATGTGGACACAAGTACGAAGATGGGACCCATGTAAGAACCTGAATCCCAGGCCTCTTTGGGCGTCACTTTGGCACTGGATGAGCTACAGGGATTATAAAGCAGTTCAGAGGAATCCACACAACTCAGCTCATACATTAGCTACAGGCCTTTGGAGGAAACCCTGCCCCAGATTTCTGAGGAGAAATCACAGATTCATATTCCTTCCCTGGTGGCTTAGAGGGTAAATCGTCTGCCTACAATGCGGGAGACCCGGGTTCGATCCCTGGGTAGGGAAGATCCCCTGGAGAAGGAAATGGTAACCCACTCCAGTATGCTTGCCTGGAGAATCCCATGGATGGAGAAGCCTTGTAGGCTACAGTCCAGGGGGTTGCAAAGAGTCGGACACGGCTGAGCGACTTCACTTTCACTTTCACTGAACACCTTGCCTGGGTTCCCACTCTTTGCACTCCGGAGAAGCTGAGATTGGAAGTGGGTGCTGTGAATGGCTTTGCTTTGGTTCCTTCTTAGCAAGGTTCTTGTTACCTCAAGAATTCCACCTCTGACCCCTTCCACCCCACCCCTACCTACCCAGGTCTTGAGGTTCAAGGCAATCTTGGACTCAGTCAAGGCCAGCCTGTCCCAGGCACCCAGGGACAGGGGCACATGGGGCCTTGAGTTGCTTTACAAAGAGACTCACCTCCTCCGATCACGGCTGCAGCAGTCTTGCCTGTAGACAGAAAAACTCCCGTGAATAGCCAGCATTTGCCTTCCCCCCTTGTCCCTGCTGGGGTCCCAGTGGGAAGGGATCCCTGAAGTCAAGATCACAGGACAGAGCAGTCCCTGTGTGGCTCTCTCTACTTTTACAGGAAGTCTGATGTTCTGGGGATCAAGGATGTTAGGTAAGAGTCCAGAGCTCTGTGATTCTCCAGATTGGGAGAGGCACCTGCCTTGAAAGCGTTTCATACAGCACTTTAACTTCAATACCTTTAGTATCATTTTCACACACTCACACACAGACAGACACACAGACACAGACACACACACACACACACACACACACACACATCAGAAAAGCATGCTGGTTTATTTGCAAAGGAATAAATTTGCTGACTAAGGTCTGTCTAGTCAAGGCTATGGTTTTTCCAGTAGTCATGTATGGATGTGAGAGTTGGACTGTGAAGAAAGCTGAGCGCCGAAGAATTGATGCTTTTGAACTGTGGTGTTGGAGAAAACTCTTGAGAGTCCCTTGGACTGCAATGAGATCCAACCAGTCCATTCTGAAGGAGATCAACCCTGGGATTTCTTTGGAAGGAATGATGCTAAAGCTGAAATTCCAATACTTTGGCCACCTCATGAGAAGAGTTGACTCATTGGAAAAAACTCTGATGCTGGGAGGGATCGGGGGCAGGAGGAGAAGGGGACGACTGAGGATCAGATGGCTGGATGGCATCACGGACTTGATGGACGTGAGTCTGAGTGAGCTCCAGGAAATGGTGATGAACAGGGAGGCCTGGCATGCTGTGATCCATGGGATTGCAAAGTGTCAGACACAACTGAGCAACTGAACTGAACTAAACTGAAAAAATAAAGTCTGACAGTGTTTCCACTCTTTCCCCATCTATTTCCCATGAAGTGATGGGACCGGATGCCATGATCTTCATTTTCTGAATGTTGAGCTTTAAGCCAACTTTTTCCCTCTCTTCTTTCACTTTCATCAAGAGGCTTTTTAGCTCCTCTTGACTTTCTGCTATAAGGGTGGTGTCATCTGCATATCTGAGGTTATTGATATTTCTCCCGGAAGACAGTATGGAGATGCCTTAAAAAACTAGGAATAAAAGCACCATGTGACCCAGCAATCCCACTCCTAGTCATATACCCCGAGGAAACCAAAATTGAAAAAGACATATGGATCCCATTGTTCATTGCAGTACTGTTTACAATAGATAGAACACGGAAGCAACCTAGATGTCCATCGACAGATGAATAGATAAAGAAATCTTGGTACATATACACAATGGAATATTACTCAGCCATAAAAGGGAATGCATCTGTGTCAGTTCTAATGAACTCGGTGAACTTAGCACCTATTATACAGAGTGAAGTAAGTCACAAAGAGGAAGATAAATATTGTATTCTAACGCATATATGTGGAGTCTAGAAAAATGGTACTGAAGAATTTATTTACAAGGCAGCAATGGAGAAAGTGGAGAAGGCAATGGCACCCTACTCCAGTACTCTTGCCTGGAGAATCCCGTGGATGGAGGAGCCTGGTGCGCTGCAGTCCATGGGGTCGCGAAGAGTCGAACACGACTGAGTGACTTCACTGTCACTTATCACTTTCATGCATTGGAGAAGGAAATGGCAACCCACTCCAGTGTTCTTGCCTGGAAAATCCTAGGGACGGTGGAGCCTGGTGGGCTGCCATCTATGGGGTCACACAGAGTCGGACACGACTGCAGTGACTTAGCAGCAGTGGAGAAAGAGACATAGAGAATAGGCTTATGGACATGGGGAAGGGGCGGAGAGGGTGAGATGTATGGAAAGAGTAAGATGGAAACTTACATTACCATATGGAAAATAGACAGTCAATGGAAATCTGTTGTATGGCTCAGGAAACTCAAACAGGGGCTCTGTATCAACCTAGAGGAGTGGGATGGGGCAGGAGATGGGAGGGAGGTTCAAAGGGAGGGGATATACATATACTTATGTCTGGTTCATGTTGAGACTTGACAGAAAAGGACAAAATTCTGTAAAGCATTTATCCTTCAGTTAAAAAATAAATTTACAAAGTTCCAGGAAAGAGAATAACATTTGTCTAAATGGATGTTTCTACCTGGGAAATCTCATGGACAGAGGAGCCTGCCGGGCTATAGTCTATGGAGTCGCAAAGAGTCGGACATGACTGAGCAACCAAACAACAACATTGGAACCTTGTGACCAGGCCTACCTGGACAGCTGCAGGAAGAAAGGCGTCAAGAATATCCCAGGAACCAGCTACACCATTCTTTCATTATAAGAGAAGACTGAATTCCAGCCCTGTGAAGAGAGTTCTTGGGAACACTGGTCTACCATCTTCTCAGTCTCCTGGCATTTGAATAAAGTCTCTATTCATTGCCCAAACCATTTTCCTCTCAATTTCTTGCCCTGTCATGGGGCAAGCAATATGAGCTTAGATTCTGTAATAGGTGTAGAGTTCGTGGCGGTGGGGGATGGGGGTGGAAGGCACGCACACAGATAATGTCGTTAAGGGTCATTTACCACATCACCCCGATTACCATGATGGCCATATTCTCCATGCCCTTTCAGTGTATCTGTAGAGCTCCTGGATGTCACCTGCTTATTTAACTTATATGCTGAGTGCCCCCTGTGAAATGTCAGCCTAGATGAAACACAAGCTGGAATCAAGATTGCTGGGAGAAATACCAATAACCTCAGATATGCAGATGACACCACCCTTATGGTAGAAATTGAGGAGGAACTAAAGAGCCTCTTGATGAAAATGAAAGAGGAGAGTGACAAAGCTGGCTTAGGACTCAACTTTCAAACATCTAAGATCATGGCATCTGGTCCCATCTCTTGTTGGGAAACAGGTGGGGAAACATTAGAAACAGTAACAGACTTTATTTTCTCAGGCTCCAAAATCATTGCAGATGGTGACTGCAGCCATGAAATTCAAAGACGCTTGCTCCTTGAAGAAAAGCTATGACCAACCTAGACAGCATATGAAAAAGCAGAGACATTACTTTGCTGACAAGGGTCCGTCTAGTCAAACTAAGATTTTTCCAGTAGTCATGTATGGATGTGAGAGTTGCGCTATAAAGGGATTGAGCCGAAGAATTGATGCTTTGGAACTGGGTGTTGGAGGAGACTTTTAGAGTCCCTTGGGTGGCAAGGAGACCAAACCAGTCAATCCTCAAGGAAATCAGTCCTGAATATTCACTGGAAGGACTGATGCTGAAGCTGAAGCTCCAAAACATTCACCACTTGATGAGAAGAGCTGAGTCTCCTCAGTTCTTAGTCACCGACCTGTTGCTGGGCACTAGGACTCTGGAGCAACAAGCCTTGTCTGCACCAGGCGACCCTCAAGTCTCAAGACCGGGTAGGCATGAGATGGGCAGGGAAGAGACAAGCAATAGGAGGGAGTAAATGAGAGCCATTCCAAGACCTCGCTTTGGAAGCAGCTGGACCTGCGTTGGGTCTTGCTTTGCATAGCAAAAATAGTAAACAAAATTAAGGGTAAAACAACTAAATACTATTCTTTCTTAAAGGGAAATAATTTGGTCATTTGCTTTTAGCAGATAATGTAAAATAAGTAAAATATATACACACAAAAGAATATACAATAGTTACATATGTCATATAATAATAAGGAATATATATATAATTATATATATATATATATATATACACACACACATATATATATATAAGTCTCAGGGGGCTTCCCTGGTAGCTTAGCTGGCAAAGAATCTGCCTGCAATGCAGGAGTCACTGGTTCAGTTCCTGTGTTAGGTGGATCCCCTGGAAATAGGGTACCCACTGCAGTACTCTTGCTTGGAGACTTTCACGGATAGTGGAGCCTGGCAGGCTACAGTCTTGGGGTCACCAAGAGTCAGACATGACGGAGCGACTAACACTTCCACACATCAAGGGACAAAAAGAAGTAAATGTAGTAATACTACCAATTCTGTGAATGCCAGGGTGTCACCAAAGCAAGACCCATCAAGGGGAATTCACTCCCTTAGTCACAACTACAGATTCCTCCCCAGGCACTCGTCAGAGATGATGCTTTGACCATCAGCGTGCTCTGCCTCCTCAGTTATTACAGATATGAGATTAGAGCTCTCTGCCATTTGTCAGCCAGGAAAAATGTTTTGTATCGTAAACCTGCAAATCGTGGAGGGCAGGGAAAATAAAGTTCACAAGAATTGGAGGTGAGTTTTATAAAAAGGACTAGGGATTCCTCACATATCCAAGAAGGGGAATCTGAAAGGGAAAGTCATGCTCCTGCAGAAGACCTGCCCCTCATCCTCCCATTAGCATGCAAAGGTGAGGTCTACTTGGCACCCAGCCTGGGATGAGGGGGACTCACCTCCTCCTTGCACTCTTGGGGTCAGAGGTCATCCAGGGAGGGACTATTTAGCCGGCTGGAGTTCTCAACAGCTTCACTTTGGTCAGGGCTTCACACACTACTCTTCGATCCCCAACAATTACTAAGCAGGGTAAGCGGGGGCCTGGGAGGTGGGGAAGGGAGGGAGCAACGGGGCTCCACTCTCAGCCTCCCTCTCCATTTCCATCAGGACGGCTGTCTCTGTGACCAGAGCTGAGTGTGTGGGGGGCTTGAGCCCACCTTTACCATGGGGCATTGGGAACCTCTGGTCTTGTCTTGACCCAGGTTACTACTGAAGTCCTGAGACTTAGACCAGGTGGGCAGTGAGCAGGGGACAGAGATGGGGTGTTAGAGGTGGCCAGGATTCTGGAGATCAGGGAGCCAAGCAAAGTCATTATTAACTTCAAAACTGTGTTCTGAGAAGATTAAGGGGGTGGGCTGGAAGTGGTCCATAGGCTGCAATGGAACAGAGGGCCAGGCTGGAACGGGAGACAGATGCCCCCTTGAGAGTTGCTCAGTCATGTCCAGCTCTTTGTGACCCAAAGGACTATAGAGTCCAATGAATTCTCCAGGCCAGCATACTGGAGTAGCTAGACTTTCTCTTCTCCAGGGGATCTTCCTAACCCAGGAATCGAACCCAGGCCTCCTACATTGCGGGCAGATTCTTAACCTTCTGAGCTATCAGGAAAGCCCAAAATCAGGCAGAGAAGTTTTCATTTCACACTCTGTTTCTCAGAAAGACAGTGGTGTCCTTGGCTCCAGAACCAGTGTTCCCACACTGCCTCCGGGATATCAGCTAGAGCCATAGAGAGCGGGGAAGGCCATGCCTTGGGCCCCCTCCTGCCAGAATTGCTGCCGGAAGGTGAGTGCCCTTGGGGAAGCTCTCAAGGGTGGGTGGCCCAGAGCTTGGGGTTCCTGGGTGGGTAGCGGGGGTCTGGGTTCTGGCCTGGGGCTGCCACCAGGTGCTCTGGGCCCATCAAGCCTCTTCCCCCTGGGCCTCAGCCTCCTGCTCTATGCAGGCAGGACCCCCAGCTCTCCACTGGTGCTGGGCCTTCCTCTCTCTGTTGTCTCCCTGGTTCACCTCCAAGCACCCTTGACACC
The DNA here is from genome assembly GCF_001704415.2 of Capra hircus. Lineage (NCBI taxonomy): Eukaryota > Metazoa > Chordata > Mammalia > Artiodactyla > Bovidae > Capra > Capra hircus. The sequence continues at coordinate 58,183,743 of NC_030828.1, read as the reverse complement.
TCTCAGCTCAGCTTCCTCTGAGGTGCCCTCCCTACATCAGAGATCCTGAGGGCTTCAGGAAAGGGTGGAGTGATCTGTTCCCCCAGCTTCCCGCCCCGCTGTGTGTTCTCCCATTATTTCTTTCATCCAGAGGAAGAAGAACCTTCCCAGTCAAGCAACCAGGCCTCTGATGGTTCTTCTCCCGGGAAGCCACCAAATGGGCCACGTAAGGGGTCAGATGACTCTGGCTCTGATCCCAGAGATCCACCCAAGTCGAAAGGCGGCAATTTCTACCATTATGCAGGTAATGGGTCTCTGAGCACCAATCCACGGATCCTCACCCCACACCCACTGCTCAGCTCTACCTGCTGAGTTGTCAGTGTAGGGACAGTCTTCCTGATGGAATCTCTCTGACACACTGTCAGAAAAAAGCCACAGTGTACAGGAAATGAAAAAAATGATGCTCTAGAATCAGGAGGACTACACTTCAGGGTTTAGCTCTGCCTCTGACTTGCTGAGTGACCCAGAGCCAGTCACTTGCCCTCTCTGGGCCTTCATAGGTTTGTTTTTAAGCATAGGGGTAGGAGGAGGTCACTCTTAGGAGTCTCTCAGTGTTGGGTAAACTCCAAGTAGGTGGGGCAGAGGTGCTGCTCAGGTTATATGCCTGACAGCCACCTCCGCAGGCTCGGGCATGGCTCTTTGCCAGGTAAAGTTCACTGCCCATGCCTGCCCTGTTGCCCCCCAGCACCCAAGGCAGGTAAGTTTCATTTCTCTGTTTGTGCATCTACCTTGATGCCCTAGGGAGCACTAATGTCCTCCCAGAATGCACCCTCCAAGAGCAGTGTCACCTCTAATGTGGGGCCACTCTAGGGGCAGGGCACCAAAGGTATTGGCCTCTTTTTTAAAATCAGGTGACAATACACAATAGAATTTAAATTGCCAAGATGACAGTTTGTCAGCATAGGTTGAATAGTGTTAACTGCATTTCCATTCTTGTGTACTTGATCTCTAGAATTCTTTTCATTTCCTGAAACTGAAACTCTGTGCACGTTAAGCATTAACTGTTCATCTCCTTCTGCCCCCAGCTCCTGGCAACCACAATCGTTTTTGTCTCTCAAATTTTGAGTAATGTAATCTGCTTTCCACATCAGTGGAATCATACAGTATTTGTATTATTCGACTCGTTTATTTTGCTTAGCATAAGATTCCGTATGTTCACCCATATATCATAACTTCCTCTAAAGCCAGAATGATAATCTCTTGTGTGTATCGACCACATGGTGATGACCCATTTATCCACTGATGGATACTTAGATTGCTTCCACTTCTCGACAAAAGCGAAAAATGCTGCTATGAACACCGGGTGCAAATATATCTTCAAGACCCTGTTTTCCATTCCTTTAAATCTATATCCAGGAATTGGTTTGCTGGATCATATGTTTTTCTATTTTAATTTTTTCAGGAACTGCCATAGTATTCTCCATAGCTCTTGTACCATTTTACATTCCTACCTTAGTGCACAAGAGTGCCACCTCCTCCACCTTGAAACCAAGACTTGTTATTTTATGTTTTTCGGTTTTTTAAATAGTAAGTGTCCTGATGGATGTGAAGTGGTATCTCGTGGTTTTGATTTACATTTCCCTAATGATGACTGAATTCAAGGACCTTTTCATATGTCTGTTAGCCGTTTGGATCTCTTTAGGGAATTGCCTAATTGAATTCTTTGCCCAATCTTAAACCGAGTTCTTTGAGTTCTCTGTCATAGGAATTCTATCTACCACACCTTGAATATTAGTCCCTTACTAAATACATGATTCGCCAAGGTTTTCTCCCATTCTATAGGTTGCCTTTCCACTGTGTGGATTGCGTCTTGATATAGCTCATTATGGGTGCTATAACTAAATGCCATAACCTAGGTGTCTTAAAAAGAACAGAAATTTATTTCTCACATTTGTATAGCTTAAGAAGCCACAGGTCAAGACACCGGTAGACTCTGTTTGTTGTGAGAACTCACTTCCTAGACAGCCATCCCTGTGAGCTTCTATGTTGGGAGGAACAAAGGAACTGGCAGGAGGAAGGGCTGGAGGAGTTTCTCTCATAAGGAAATTGATCTCAACCAAGAGGGCTCTGCCTTCAATACCGAATCACCTCCCAGAAGCTCCCCTCCTAATACCATCACATGGGGTATTAGGTTTCAGTATGTGAATTTATGGAAAGACAAACATTCAGATCATCACTTGACTTTGCATGCACAAAGATGTACTCCATTCATACTTCTTTTTCTGATATTCTCCTTCAAGACTTCCTTGTTCCCAAGCCTATACTTGGCATGGTGGGAGATGGCAGAGAAGGAGGATTTACCCTTGACTTTAAAATGCTCAAAAAGCAGAAACGGTAGAGAATCATACTGCCTTGTGGAAAATTCTGTGGCAGCAGGAGCACAGTAGACTCACATTGAGTCTTTGGGTGGAGGTGGCTCAGGAACATTGGGAATGTGTGGCAGAGTCCTGGAAGATGTTCCTGGATTTGTCAGGCAAAAGATTGAATGCTGAGGGCTGGGTGTGCCTTCTATTCTTTCCCCAGGATAGAAGCAGAAGCCAGATCAATGAGAGCCTCCTCATCCTCACTAAGGAGGTGAACTTTCACCTGTGGGCACAGGGGGCAAGGAGGGACCCCAACACCTTCACTCTTGTCTGTACCCAGCAGCCAACAGATGTGTCTCATTCTGTGTGTTGCCCCCCATCTCTGATCCTGGACAAGGAGAGGTGATGCCTACCAGGGTGGCAGTGGTGGAGTCAGAGAGATGGGAGCGAGGCAGCCACTAAGCAGGACACACCTTTCCTGATGGGGGAATCAGGGATGCTTTGTGCTGAAAGTCACAAGTAGGCTGAGCCCTGGCGGTCGGGGGGCTTCCACTCCAGCTATAGCCAGGGAAGGGCATAGTGTGTCTGAAAGATGAACAAATCAGGACAGTCAAATTTATTCCTTTGCAAATAAACCAGCATGCTTTTCTGATGTGTGTGTGTGTGTGTGTGTGTGTGTGTGTGTGTGTCTGTGTGTGTGAGTGTGTGAAAATGATACTGAAGGTATTGAAGTTAAAGAGCTGTATGAAACGCTTTCAAGGCAGGTGCCTCTCCCAATCTGGAGAATCACAGAGCTCTGGACTCTTACCTAACATCCTTGATCCCCAGAACATCAGACTTCCTGTAAAAGTAGAGAGAGCCACACAGGGACTGCTCTGTCCTGTGATCTTGACTTCAGGGATCCCTTCCCACTGGGACCCCAGCAGGGACAAGGGGGGAAGGCAAATGCTGGCTATTCACGGGAGTTTTTCTGTCTACAGGCAAGACTGCTGCAGCCGTGATCGGAGGAGGTGAGTCTCTTTGTAAAGCAACTCAAGGCCCCATGTGCCCCTGTCCCTGGGTGCCTGGGACAGGCTGGCCTTGACTGAGTCCAAGATTGCCTTGAACCTCAAGACCTGGGTGGGTAGGGGTGGGGTGGAAGGGGTCAGAGGTGGAATTCTTGAGGTAACAAGAACCTTGCTAAGAAGGAACCAAAGCAAAGCCATTCACAGCACCCACTTCCAATCTCAGCTTCTCCGGAGTGCAAAGAGTGGGAACCCAGGCAAGGTGTTCAGTGAAAGTGAAAGTGAAGTCGCTCAGCCGTGTCCGACTCTTTGCAACCCCCTGGACTGTAGCCTACAAGGCTTCTCCATCCATGGGATTCTCCAGGCAAGCATACTGGAGTGGGTTACCATTTCCTTCTCCAGGGGATCTTCCCTACCCAGGGATCGAACCCGGGTCTCCCGCATTGTAGGCAGACGCTTTACCCTCTGAGCCACCAGGGGAGCTATCTGAATCTTTGATTTCTCCTCAGAAATCTGGGGCAGGGTTTCCTCCAAAGGCCTGTAGCTAATGTATGAGCTCAGTTGTGTGGATTCCTCTGAACTGCTTTATAATCCCTGTAGCTCATCCAGTGCCAAAGTGATGCCCAAAGAGGCCTGGGATTCAGATTCTTACATGGGTCCCATCTTCGTACTTGTGTCCACATCTACAACATTCCTTTCCCTCGGACGCCGAGGCTCTCAGGAGAGCAAAGTGGACTCCTCACCTCATGTCACAGGAAGGTGTCAGGGAGATCTAGGGAGTCGGTCCCATGGGGCCAAACTCAAATCTCCTGTCTCCCTGCAGCCCTGGTCATGGCGGCTGTGCCCGTGGTGCTGGGAGCCATGGGCTTCACAGGGGCTGGAATCGCCGCCTCCTCCATCGCGGCCAAGATGATGTCAGTGGCCGCCGTGGCCAGTGTGGGTGGAGTCACTGCTGGCAGCCTGGTGGCCACCCTCCAGTCCGTGGGTAGGTGTCCGGCAGGAGAATGGGGGATTCAGGCACGAGGCCAAGCCTGAAGGGGGGCCTCTGTGCTTCTTCCAGCTTCGTGGTCATCGGGGTCCTGGTCCTTTGTGTCACCCTCACTGTCCCCTCTTCTAGTTGGGAATACGGTTGGTGGGATGAGAGGTGAGCAGCCCAGGAGGCCGGCATTCCTCATCAACCCTATATAACCTATGTAGGTGCCCTTGCCTCCCTGGGCCCAGCCTGGTGCTGTGGAGGGAGGGGCAGCCTGTCCTTTCTCAGAGGGCCTGTCCTGTGGCTGGTGGACTGACCATCAGAGTTCGTGTCTCCTCTTTGGGCAGCCATGTGCAGCCGCCCAGACATCCTGGGGTATCAGGAAGTAGAGCAGGCAACAAAGGTGGGATGTCTCTTTCCTTGGCTTCCAGATGGTCCTGGGATTGCTGACTCCCACAGCCTTGCTGGGGGCTGCTGGGCCTGTCTGTCCCCTTGTGCTCTAATCTCCTCCTCTCCCCCAGGGGCAGCTGGACTTTCCACATCATCCAACATCCTCCTCGGCTCTGCTGGGTCAGCAACTGGGGCATGGCTGTGGGGTTCATAAAAGAAGGCCCCTTCACCACCAGGATCCAGTACTCAACAAGAGAGTGGTTCCCATGCTGGAGATGACCCTGCAGGGCCTCAGGATGTCAGTCCCCCAAATGACAAGCCCTCTGCCTCCCAAAATTCTTCAAAGAATCATAAGAAGTAAAAACAAGATGCTGTGACTTTTCATGAGTGTCCCTACGGGGTTCCTATTTATCAGACAGAGTGCAGGGCATCTGTATAGCCATGGGAGATGGGATATGGGCCAAGAACTCTGTAAGAATGGACACTGCTATCCATGACAGGATGCCAGGTGTGTTTCCACTCTATTGTGACCAAAAGTGAAAGTGTTAGTTGATCAGTCACTGCCGGGAGCCAGCGCGAGGAGTCCCCCCTGTGGCAAAGGTCATGAGGTTAAGGGGTCCAACAGGCAAAGGCGAGTCCGGCCTTAAGGGAGTCTCGTTGGATTTTCTCGAGCATCTACCCCCAAACCAGAATCTGCCTGCCTTACTGCTTTGTGCTTCTTGCCTACTTTTCTGACATTATCAGGGGGCTGTCCCCCACCACCTTTTTCTGGAAAAAGTTAGTTTAGAGCTTTTAGATAATAAGTCTCCTGGGCATAGTGTTTCAATCCAAAAACCTCTCTGATGGCTTTCTAGCCTGCCTAGACTCAGCTGTGCATGTGATTGTTTGCCTCCTCTGGACCACAAGAGGCACAGGAAGCTTAAAACATCCTGGGAATGTAGGGGCTTCTGAGGAGTCAAAATCATTAGCATAGGACTGATTAAGGGTTTCATTTGTTGAGCCAATACTTGCTGCCAAATTTTCGTATCTTTTCTTTGTTGATATAGTTGGTATATAGAAAAAACAAGTAGCAACATAGATGTTTGAGTTAAGTACCTTCTTTGTTGTAACCCACTGTGCTTTTGTTCTACAGGGATGTAACTTTATTTAGTACTTTAAAGGTGATGCAGATTAAAGAAAAACACTACAGGGAAACTGAGATTAACATTCATTAAGGAAGAGAGCCATAAAATGTTAACAGGCCTTTTGGCCAGAAGATAATGTAAACCACCTGAAACTCTTTGTATACGGAAAGATTTGCAGAAAGAAAGCCTGGTCTTGATAAGGGTCAGGGCTGCTGACCCTGCATAACTTTGTATTATCCATTGATCTCTATGTACAAACAAAAGTATAAAAAGCTTTCCTGGAAAATAAAGGACAGGCAAGTTCCTGGAAAGACTGGTTCCCCCGTGTCTTCTTTTCTTTCTTACTCTATTTTCTGGCTGATCCCCATCTGGGGCATAGAGGCTAGCTGTGTCTACTTATTTACCTGGGCTTCTAAGACCCACGTGAGAGGGAGCCCAAGGCGGGGCACCCTCCGCTATTCAAGCGGGCGCCTGTGGCCCTACGTAGGCGGTTCAAGTCCCTTGTCTCGGAGCTTTATTGGCTTTCTATGTAAACCAAGGAATACAGCCTCTTTCCTCCTCTAAATTCCCCACTACACTATTCTTTCCTAATCCTCTTTATATTTCTAATTAAATAGTTCTTTCCTAAGACACCAACTCCATCCCCCTTCGAATTCCCTGGATCCACAGGGGCTAGAACCCAGCAAGTCATGTCTGATTGTTTGTGGCCCAATGGATGGTAGCCGCTGACAAGGCTCCTCTGTCCATGCAATTGTCCAGGCAAGAATCCTAGAGTAGGTTGCCATTCCTTTCTTCAGTGGATCTTCAAGACCCAGGGATGGAAACTGGGTCTCCCACATTGCAGTCAGATTCTTTATGATCTGAGCCACTAAGTAGGGCAATCTTGTGGGTTTGAGCCCTTAACCCATGGGGTTAACTCTAGTTAATGTCAGAATCAAGTTAAATTGCAGGACACCCAGCTGCTGTCCATAGTCAACTAGAGTTTCTTGTAAAGGAATCCACACGTCTGACGTCCAACGTGGTCTGAGTGGCCATGGTACTGAAAAACTGTTTCCTCACTCAGATGGTAAAAGTAATTTATGTCTGTGACATCGTAAATTACCTAGAGTTTTGCCCACACTTCCAAAGTTGCTCCAAGTACCATACATTACAAACACAGGTACAGGGACTTCCCTGCTGGTCCAGTGTTTAAGAATCCACCTTCCAATGCAGGAGACATTGGCCAGAGAATTGGTCAATTCCTGGTCAGGGAACTAAGACCCCACATGCCCGGGGCAACTTCTTGCCCCCAAGCTTCAACTACTGAGCCCACGTGCCCTAGAACCCATGGTCTGAGACAAGAAAACCCACCACAGTGAGAAGCCCGAGCAGCACAACAAGAGAAAGGCTGCACAGCAATGAAACTCAGCACAGCCAGAAAGAAATAAACTAAATAATGAAAAGATACGTGCACGCAGTTACATGTAATTAAAATAGCAAGTTTGACTTCATGTGACTCTTACCACAAAAACAAACAAACAGAAGAAGAACATATGTACATGTTAAACTCCAAACGCTGTCTTCCCTTACTACTGCACGGTCAATTCCTTCCTAACAATACCTAAGGAACAGCTCCCCATATTGACAAATATAAACCTATATAACCAAGGACAGAGCTAGGATTTAGGGGTTTGAGATTAAAGTAACTGGGGAGAGAAAACTCTAAAAAAGATAATAGAGAATTACAGTCTAAAATGCCAATAGAACTAAAATGTCATTCAGAAACAAAGGAAGTCAGGAGAGGAAAGACAATTTGGAAGGGGTCTGCAGTCTTAACCAGTTACTCTTAGAATATCATACTTTTGCAAAGAGTAATGATTGCAATGCTAGCATACAGCAGAATTGTTCTTAGGAATTCTCCTGGACAGAAGCAGTGCAAGTGAAGGTCCCTGAACTCAGGCTTCTTTCGGTTTTGTTCAGTTCAGTTGCTCAGTCATGTCCAACTCTTTGCGACCCCATGGACTGCAGCAGGCCAGGCCTCCCTGTCCATCACCAAATCCTGGAATTTACTCAAACTCATGTCCATCAAGTCCTTGATGCCACCCAACCATCTCATCCTCTGTCGTCCCCTTCTCCTGCCTTCAATCTTTCCCAGCATCAGGGTCTTTTCCAATGAGTCAGTTCTCTCCATCAAGTGGCCAAAGTATTGGAGTTTCAGCTTCAACATCAGTCCTTCCAATGAATATTCAGGACTGATCTCCTTTAGAATGGACTAGTTGGATCTCCTTGCAGTGCAAGGGACTCTCAAGAGTCTTCTCCAACACCACAGTTCAAAGCATCAATTGTTTGGTGCTCAGATTTCTTTACATTCCAGCTCTCACCGGCTTCTTTCACTTAGTGGTAAACTGGTCTTTGACTCTTATCATCAGTTTCTACATAGAAGTCTGTTATATGGGGGGATATAATTATGTGTCCTTGATTTCCGCTGGTTTTGAAGGTTTACTGTCCTCAATAACAGAGAAGGCAATGGCACCCCACTCCAGTACTCTTGCCTGGCAAATCCCATGGATGGAGGAGCCTGGTGGGCTACAGGCCATGGGTCGCACAGAGTCGGACACGACTGAGTGACTTCACTTTCACTTTTCACTTTCATGCACTGGAGAAGGAAATGGCAACCCACTCCAGTGTTCTTGCCTGGAGAATCCCAGGGATGGGGGAGCCTGGTGGGCTGCCGTCTATGGGGTCGCACAGAGTCGGAGATGACTGAAGCGACTTAGCAGCAGCAGCAGTCCTCAATAACACTGTGATAATCATGTACAGATATTTTTGTGCACATATCTGACTCTTTTCTTACAATGAATTCCCAGAAAGCATATTTCTGAATCAAGTGGAGTGAAATCTGTTTTTACACATTTCTGTATTGCCACTTGTGACCTATGTATCTGAGCACATCCCACCCAGCAAGGCATGAGCGTTCACTTTTCCTTGCCCCGGGCAAACACTGGGTGTTTTTAGTTACTTTCTCTGGAGCAGCTGTGGAGGTTGTTCTCACTCAGCTCTGCTTCACCCTCTACTGTGAACCCCCCAGGACAGAGAGTAATGACCATATTCCCCAGCTTCTCTGGCGACACTGCTTCTGCAAAGGCCCTGGATCTGTGTCAGGCAAGGAGACAGGGCTACTGCTTTGCTACCAAGCAGAGTAGTGAGCACTAGGTCTTCTGCAGCAGCAGTGGAGTCAGAATCCAGCTCTCACCTGGCTGAGATGCATCGTTTTATCTGCAGACATGACATACAAGGCAGTTTGGTCCCAGAGTGGCTGCTCAGTATCTCTGGTTCCTGATCAAGGCAGCAGTCCCAGCATCCTTGGTGGCCCAGTCCTTCTGCATTCCTCTAGAGGATGGGAAGTTCATTCCAGCCTCCGCCTTGAATCTTCTTCTCCAATCTTGGGGTGCATGGAATTCCTTGTGTAAAAAGACATTCTGCTTCAGTTAGCTGGAGTGAGTCCTGATATCTGCAGCCAAATTCTAACTAAATGTTTCATGGAACACACACACACACATACACACACACACATACAGAGCTACTTTTCTAAAAAATTAGTTTTACTCTCAGCAAGATTGAATGTTTTCTCAAATATTCATTGGTAGTAAACAATTCTCTCTTTAAGAATCGCCTCTACTAGTCTGACCATTTTTTTTTTTTTTTTGGCCACATCTCAGCATGCTGAATCTTTTTTCCCGGACAAGGAATGGAATCTGTGTCCCCTGCAGTGGAAGGACAGTGTTCTAATCTCTGGATCTCCAGGAATTCCCAAGGCTGAGTTTCTTAAAAAAAAAAAAAAGAAAATTATTTATTTGGCAGCATTGGGTCTTAGCTGTGGTGCTCAGGTCTTTGTTGTTTCAGGTGGCTATTTACTGGAAGTACACAGACTCTCTAGTTGAGGCCCGAGAGCTCAGTAGTTGTGGCCCTTGGGCTTAGTTGCTCCGTGACATGTGGGATTCTAATTCCCTGACCAGGGGTCAAACCTGTGTTCTTTCCACTGGAGGGCAGATTCTTAACCACTGGACTACGAGGGAAGTGCCCTGAGTTCCTGTTAAAGGCTTTAAAAATATTATTCAAGAACTCTCTTTACTTTGGGAATTCAAATAATGCAAAGGTATTGTTTTCCTTTCCCCTCAGTAGATCACTTCTCTCTTACCCAAATTCACAAGTTTGTAATGTCACATGTACTCTGAAGGCACCAGTCTTTTCTGTTACGTAAGGTGTCTTTCTAGCTACCGCCTCGGTTCAGTTCAGTTCAGATGATCAGTCGTGTTTGACTCTTTGTGACCCCATGAACCACAGCACGCCAGGCCTCCCTGTCCATCACCAACTTCAGAGTTTAGCAAACTCCTGTCCATTGAGTTGGTGATGCCATCCAGCCATCTCATCCTCTGTCATTGCCTTCTCCTCCTTCCCTCAATCTTTCCCAACATCAGGGTCTTTTCCAATGAGTCAGCTCTTCACATCAGGTGGCCAAAGTATTGGAGTTTCAGCTTCAGCATCAGTCCTTCCAATGAACACCCAGGACTGATCTCTTTAGGATGGACTGGTTGCATCTCCTTGCAGTCCAAGGGACTCTCAAGAGTCTTCTCCAACACCACAGTTTAAAAGCATTAATTCTTCGGGGCTCAACTTTCTTCACAGTCCAACCCTCACTTCCATACATGACTACTGGAAAAACCATAGCTTTGACCAGATGGACCTTTGTTGGCAAAGTAATGTCTCTGCTTTCTAATATGCTGTCTAGGTTGGTCATACCTTTCCTTCCAAGGAGTAAACATCTTTTAATTTCATAGAGTTTAATTTCATCTAGCTACCATCTAGTGACAGGAAATTCGGAGAAACGAATCGGCCTGCTTCTGTAGGTGGCAGGTGTCCCTCATGCCCTGAATTCTCCAGGAAAGTGGAGCCATACCAAGTGACACCAAGGTGGGGCTCCTGTAAACTCTCCGCTCTCTGCCCCATGGACAGCATCTCACAGTGTCTCAGGGAAATTGCAGCAGGATTTGCTGAAATGTTTGGAATTCTTGTCCTAAAGCTTAAGCAGGGGTGCAGGTGGGGGACAGACAGCGCCCTGCCTCTGGTCCCTCCTGTCCTCCTCTGGAAGGAGGGATAAGGCCCTTATTCCCAGGACAGTCACCTGTCCCAAGCATTGCCATCTTCCACCCCTGATTCTGCCCCTTCTTTCATTTCCTGCCCTTTGTCCTTCCACCCCACCCCAGCTTCACACTCACCATCACTTTCCCCTTTCTTGTCCACATTCATTCTTTCATTCAAATCATATTTACTGAGCTCCAGACCCAGGACAAGGAGGCTGACAAATATACTCTTTTCATGAGACTTATTCCACTAGGGGTCAGGGACAGAAAGAAGCAAATGTAGTAATAGCACCTAATCTGTAAGTGCCTACGTACCTCCAAACTAAGGCACAGCAAGGGTAAATCACTTCCCGAAGGTCACAAGTAAGGGTTCCAACCCAGGCACTGCTCAGAGATCCTGCTCTTAACCGCCAACCTGCGCTGCCTCCTCGGTTGTTACAGATATGAGATTAGGGCTCTGTGCCATATGTCAGCCAAGGGAGGATGCTTTCTACTGTAAACTTGCCAACCATGGGGAGCAGGGAAAATAAAGTTCCCAAGAATTGCAGGTGAATTTTTACTTAAAATTGTATTTACTTAGTTACTTTTGGCTGTGCTGGGTCTTTGTTGCTGTGCATGTGCTTTCTCTAGTTGCAGAAACAGGGTCTACTCTTCAGAGCAGCAAGAGTTGTGGGCAGGATTCTTGGGGCAGTGCCTTCTCTTTAGCAGAGAACGGATGTAGGAGCGAGGGCTCAGTAGTCGGGGTGCTCGGGCTTAGTACATCCATAGCATGTGGGATCTTCCAGGAGCAGGGATTGAACTTGTGTCCGCTGTCCTACAAGTTGCACTCTTCAATGCTGAACCAGCAGGAGAGCCCGGTGAGTTGTATCAAATGGAGGACTGTGGATTTCAAACATATGCAAGAAGAGGATCCTGAGAGGGAAAGTCATGCTCCTGCCCCAAACCAGCCCATGGCCCTCAATGTCCCATTAGCAAAGTAGTGGAGAAACCACAGCTAGAAAGAGACCTACTCCCTTCCTACTTGGACTCTCGGGGTTAGTTATCATCCATGGTGGGACTATTCAGCTGCCTGGAGGCCCCAGACTCACTCCGTGCAGAACTTGCCACGCTGCTCTTCGTTCCCAGACACTTACCAACCAGGATAAATAGGGACCTGTGCAGAGAGGAGGGAGGGAGCACAGGACTCCACCCACAGCCTCCAGGGCTGTGGGCACTGTGACCAGAGGTGAGTGTGGGAGGGGGCTCGAGCCCACCTTTACCATGAGACTTTGGGAGCCTCCGGTTTTGTCCCGAAACAGGGTGCTCTGAAACCTCAAGACTTCGACTGGGTGTGTAGTGAGCTTCGGACAGAGATGGGGTGTTAAGAGGTAGACAGGATTCTGAAGGTCAGGGAGCCAAGCAAAGTCAAGATTAACTTCAAAACTGTTTTCTGAACAGATTAGTGGGGTGGGCTGGAAGTAGCCCACAGACTGTCATAGCACAGAGGGCAGGCCTGGGGCAGTAGAGAGGTGCCCGTCCCCTGGTCCTTCAGAAATCAGGAGAGCACTTCTGATTTTCTCCCTCTGTCTGTGAGAAAGAGAGTGGTGTCCTTGGCTGTGCATCCTGTTTCCACACGGCCACCAGGATGACAGCTGAAACCATAGAGAGCAGAGACAGGAGCCACCTCTGACCTCACAGGGGTAGGATGAGGTCACTCTTAAGGGTCTCCCAGACCCAGGTCATCTCCAATTAGGTAGCACACACAGGCTGCTCTGGCTCCTGGTCAGCCGGCTGGCATAGGCGCAGGCATGGCTCCTTGCCGCGCCTGCCCTGTGCCCCCCAGCACCCAAGGCAGGTAAGTTTCATTTCTCCATTTGTGCTCCTCCCTTGATACGACAGGGCCTGGCCGCTAATGTCCTCCAAAGACACACCCTCCGAGGGCAGTGTCACCTCTAACACAGGGCCAGCCCAGGGCCAGGGCACCAAAGTCACATGCCTTAAAAATAAACCATGCAGAATACACATCGCCTTAAATACCAACGTGACCTTTTGTCAGTGTGCACTGAGCAGTGTTTACTCTATTCACAGTTTGTGCACCTGATCTCCAGAACTCCTTTCACCAAACCCCAACATGAAATTCTATAAGCATTACACATAACTAGCCATTTCCTCCTCACCCCAGCTCCTGACAGCCACAGTCCTTTCTGCCTCTATGAATCTGACCAATTTAAACTAATTTCCAAGTAAATGGAATCATGATGTATTTTTCTCTTTCTGGCTGATTTATTTCAATTAGCATAAGTTTCCCAAGGTTACAGGAAAAAAAAAAAACACACAAAAGTAAACAAGTGGGAGCTGATTACACTTCAAAGCTTTTGCGCAGCAAAGGAAGCTAGACGGGAGGTAAAAAGACAACCCTCAGAATGGGAGAAAATAATAGGAAATGAAACAACGGACAAAGGATTAATTTCCAAAATGTACAAGCAGCTCATACACCTCAATACCAGAGACACAAACAACCCAATCAAAAGTGGGAAAAAGACCTAAACAGACATTTCTCCAAAGAAGACACACCGATGGCTAACAAACACATGAAAGGATGCTCAACACTGCTCATTGTTAGAGAAATGGAAATCAAAACTACAAAGAGATATCACCTCACACCAGTCAGAATGGCCATCATCAAAGAGCCGAAAAGCCGTAAATGCTGGAGAGGGTGTGGAGAAACGGGAGCGCTTTTGCAGTGTTGGTGGCAATGTGAGTTGATCCAGCCACTATGGAAGAGAGTATGGAGATGCCTTAAAAAACTAGGAATAAAAGCACCATGTGAGCCAGCAATCCCACTCGCAGGCATATACCCCGAGGAAACCAAAATTGAAAAAGACACATGGATCCCATTGCTCATTGCAGCACTATTTACAATAGCTAGAACACAGAAGAAACCTAGATGTCCATCGACAGATGAATGGATAAAGAAACCTTGGTACATACACACAATGGAATATTACTCAGCCATAACAGGGAATGCATCTGTGTCAGTTCTAATGAACTGGATGAACCTAGGACCTATTATACAGAGTGAAGTAAGTCAGAAACAGAAAGATAAATATCAAATTCTAACGCATATATGTCAGAGAGGCAATGGCATCCCACTCCAGTACTCTTGCCTGGCAAATCCCAGTATGGGGGAGCCTGGTGGGCTGCAGTTCATGGGGTCACGAAGAGTTGGACAAAACTCAGCGACTTCACTTTCACGTTTCACTTTCATGGACTGGAGAAGGAAATGGCAACCCACTCCAGTGTTCTTGCCTGGAGAATCCCAGGGACGGGGGAACCTGGTGGGCTGCCGTCTATGGGGTCACACAGAGTTGGACACGACTGAAGTGACTTAGCAGCAGCAGCAGCAATGCATATATGTGGAATCTAGAAAAATAGTACTGAAGAATTTATTTACAGGGCAGCAGTCGAGAAAGAGACATAGAGTTAGGCCAATGGACATGGGGAAGGGGCGGAGAGAGTGAGAAGTATGGAAAGACTAACATGGAAATTGTTACCTTATGTAAAATAGACAGCAAACGGAAATTTGCTGTATGGCTCAGGAAACTGAATCAGGGGTTCTAGAGGAGTGGGATGTATCAACCTAGAGGAGTGGGATGGGGCAGGAGATGGGAGGGAGGTTCAGAGGGAGGAGTTATATGTATACCTATGGCTGATCCAACCAGTCCATTCTGAAGGAGATCAGCCCTGGGATTTCTTTGGAAGGAATGATGCTAAAGCTGAAACTCCAGTACTTTGGCCACTTCATGTGAAGAGTTGACTCATTGGAAAAGACTCTGATGCTGGGAGGGATTGGGGGCAGGAGGAGAAGGGGATGACAGAGGATGAGATGGCTGGATGGCATCACTGACTCGATAGACATGAGTCTGAGTGAACTCCAGGAGTTGGTGATGGACAGGGAGCAACAAGCCTAGTCTGCACCAGGCAATCCTCAAGTCTCAAGGCCGGGTAGGCATGAGATGGCAGGGAAGAGACAAGCGTTAGGAGGGAGTAAATGAGAGCTATTCCAAGACCTCGCTTTGGAAGCAGCTGGACCTGCATTGGGTCCTGCTTTACACAGCAGAAATAGTGAAACAGAATTAAGGGTAAAACAACTAATTCTCTATTCTTTCTTAAAGGGAAATAATTTGGTCATTTGCTATTAGCAGATAATATAAAATAAGTAAAATATATACACATATAATAATATATAATATTTACATATGTCATATAATAATAAGGTGTATATATATATATATATATATATATGTCTCAGGGGGCTTCCCTGGTAGCTCAGCTGGTAAAGAATCTGCCCGCAATGCAGGAGACACCAGTTCAATTCCTGTGTCAGGTAGATCCCCTGGAAATAGGGTACCCACTCCAGTACTCTTATTGGAGACTTTCATGGACAGAGGAGCCTGGCAGGATCACAAAGAGTCAGACATGACGGAGCCACTAACTCTTCCATATATCAAGGACAAAAGAAGTAGCGTAGTCATACCACCAATTCTGTGAATGCTGGTGTGTCACCAAAGAAAGGCTCATCAAGGGTATTTCAACCCCTTAGTCGCAACTAAGGATTCCTCCCCAGGCACTGGTCAGAGATGGTGCTTTGATCATCAACCTGCTCTGCCTCCTCAGTTATTACAGATATCAGATTAGGGTTCTGTGCCATTTGTCAGCCAAGGAAAAATATTTTGTACCGTAAACCTACATGGAACAACAGACTGGTTCCAAATAGGAAAAGGAGTACGTCAAGGCTGTCTATTGTCACCCTGCTTTTTTAACTTCTATGCAGAGTACATCATGAGAAACACTGGACTGGAAGAAACATAAACTGGAATCAAGATTGCTGGGAGAAATATCAATAACCTCAGATATGCAGATGACACCATTCTTACGGCAGAAAGTGAAGAGGAACTAAAAAGCCTCTTGATGAAAGTGAAAGAGGAGAGTGAAAAAGTTGGCTTAAAGCTCAACATTCAGAAAATGAAGATCATGGCATCTGGTCCCATCACTCCATGGGAAATAGATGGGGAAACAGTGGAAACAGTGTCAGACTTTATTTTTGGGGGCTCCAAAATCACTGCAGATGGTGATTACAGCCATGAAATTAAAAGACGTTTACTCCTTGGAAGGAAAGTTATGACCAACCTAGATAGCATATTCAAAAGCAGAGGCATTACTTTGCCGACTAAGGTCCGTCTTGTCAATGCTATGGTTTTTCTAGTAGTCATGTATGGATGTGAGAGTTTGACTGTGAAGAAGGCTGAGCGCCGAAGAATTGATGATTTTGAACTGTGCAGTTGGAGAAGACTCTTGAGAGTCCCTTGGACTGCAAGGAGATCCAACCAGTCCATTCTGAAGGAGATCAGCCCTGGGATTTCTTTGGAAGGACTGATGCTAAAGCTGAAACTCCAGTACTTTGACCACCTTATGTGAAGAGTTGACTCATTGGAAAAGACTCTGATGCTAGGAGGGATTGGGGGCAGGAGGAGAAGGGGACGACCAAGGATGAGATGGCTGGACGGCATCACTGACTCAATGGACGCAACTCTGAGTGAACTCCGGGAGTTGGTGATGGGCAGGGAGGCCTGGCGTGCTGCAATTCATGGGGTCACAAAGAGTCGGACACGACCGAGTGACTGAACTGAACTGAACTGAACTGAAACCTACAGATGGTGGAGGGCAGGGAAAATATAGTCCACAAGAATTGCAGGTGAGTTTTATAAAAATGTGGACTAGGGATCCCTCACATACTCAAGAAGGGGACTCTGGGACGGAAAGCTATGCTCCTGCAGAAGCTCCCCCACTCATCCGGCCCATTAGCATGCAAAGCTGAGGTCTACATGGCGCCAAGCCTGGGATGAGGGTGACTCACTTCCTTCTTAGACTTTTGGGGTCAGAGGTCATCTAGGGAGGGACTATTTAGCTGGCTGGAGTTCTCAACAGCCTCACTCTGTCCAGGGCTTCACACGCTACTCTTCAATCCCCAACAATTACTAAGCAGGGTAAGCGGGGGCCTGGGAGGTGGGGAGGGGAGGGAGCAAAGGGGCTCCACTCTCAGCCTCCATCTCTACTTCCATTGGGACCACTGTCTCTGTGACCAGGGCTGAGTGTGGGGAGGGGGCTTGAGCCCACCTTTACCATGGGGCATTGGGAACCTCTGGTCTTGTCTTGACCCAGGTTACTACTGAAGTCCTGAGACTTAGACCAGGTGGGCAGTGAGCAGGGGACATAGATGGGGTGTTAGAGGTGGCCAGGATTCTGGAGATCGGGGAGCCAAGCAAAGTCATTATTAACTTCAAAACTGTGGACTGAGCAGATTAAGGGGGAGGGCTGGAAGTGGTCTATAGGCTGCAATGGGACAGGGTGCAGGGCTGGAACGGCAGACAGATGCCCCCCTGGAAGTCGCTCAGTCATGTCCGATTCTTTGTGACCCCAAGGACTATACAGTCCAGTGAATTCTCCAGGCCGGCATACTGGAGTGGCTAGCCTTTCTCTTCTCCAGGAGATCTTCCTAACCCAGGAATCGAACCCAGGCCTCCTGCATTGTGGGCAGATTCTTTACCTTCTGAGCTATCAGGGAAGCCCGAAATCAAGCAGAGCAGTTTTTATTTCACACTCTGTCTCTCAGAAAGACAGTGGTGTCCTTGGCTCCAGAACCAGTGTTTCCACACTGCCTCCAGGATGTCAGCTAGAGCCATAGAGAGCGGGGAAGGCCATGCCTTGGGCTCCCTCCTGCTAGAATTGCTGCCGGAAGGTGAGTGCCCTTGGGGAAGCTCACGAGGGTGGGTGGCCCAGAGCTTGGGGTTCCTGGGTGGGCAGCGGGGATCTGGGTTCTGGCCTGGGGGTGCTACCTGGTGCTCTGGGTCCATCAAGGCTCTTTCCCCCGGGTCTCAGCTTGTGCTCTGTGCAGGCAGGACCCCCAGCTTTTCACGGGTGCTGGGCCTTCCTCTCTCTGTCATCTCCCTGGTTCACCTCCAAGCACCCTTGACACCTCTCAGCTCAGCTCCCTCTGTGGTCCCCTCCCTACATCAGAGATCCTGGGGGCTTCAGGAAAGGGTGGAGGGGGCTGTGTGGGGTCTCTGTTCCCCCAGCTGCCCGCACCGCTGTGTGCTCCCCCATTATTTCTTTCTTCCAGAGGAAGAAGAATCTTCCGAGTCAAGCAACCAGACCTCCTATGGCTCTTCTCCTCGGAAGCCACCAAAGGAACCACATCAGGGACCAGATGACTTTGGCTCTGACCCCAGAGATCCACCCAATTTCTACCATTATGCAGGTAACGTATCTCTGAGCACCAATCCACGGATCCTCACCCCACACTCACTGCTCAGCTCAACCTGCTATGTTGTCAGTGTAAGGACAGTCTTCCTCATGGAATCTCTCTGACACACTGTCAGAAAAAAGCCACAATGTGCAGGAGATGAAATAAATGACGCTCTAGAATCACAGGGAGCACACTTCAGGGTTTAGCTCTGCCTCTGACTTGCTGAATGACCCAGAGCCAGTCACTTGCCCTCTCTGGGTTTTATAGGTTTGTTTTTAAGCACAGGAGTAGGTTGAGGTCACTCTTAGGGGTCTCTCAGAACCAGGTCACCTCCAATTAGGTGGGGCAAAGGTGCTGCTCAGGTTAGATGCCTGACAGCCACCTGGCACAGGTTTGGGCATGACTCTTTGCCAGTTTAAGGTCACTGCCCATGATTTCCTGTTGCCCCACAGCACCCAAGGCAGGTAAGTTTCATTTCTCTATTTGTGCTCCTCCCTTGATGCCCGAGGGCCAGGTCACTAATGTCCTCCCAGAACACACCCTCCAAGGGCAGAGTCACCTCTAATGTCGGGCCAGCTTAGGGCCACGGCAGCAAAAGTCACAGAGTTTTTTTAACGTCGTTTCAGAATACACATAGCATGAAATTTACCAAAACAACTGGGCTTCCCTGGTGGCTCATATGTTAAAGAATCTGTCTGCAATGCGGGAGACCTCGGTTCGATCCATGGTTTGGGAAGATCCCCTGAAGAAGGGAGTGGCTGCCCGCTCCAGTATTCCTGCCTGGAGAATTCCACGGCAGAGGAGCCAGTTGGGCGACAATTCATACAGTCAGAAAGAGTGGACTGGACTGAGTGACTAACAAACACAACCGTTTTGTGTCCACAACTGAATTGTTGGTTTTTGTTGTCCGGTCACTAAGTCGTGTCTGACTCTGCAATCCCATGGACTGCAGCACGCCAGGCTTCCCTGTCCTTCACTATCTCCCAGAGGTTGCTCAAACTCACGTTCATTGAGTCGGTAATGCCAGCCAACCATCTCATCCTCTGTCACCCCCTTCTCCTGCCCTCAATCTTTCACAGCATCAGGGTTGTTTCCAGTGAGTCGGCTCTTGAACAGTGGTAACCATATTCGTGCTACTGCGCCTCCCATCTGCAGAACTCTTTTCATCCCCTCATACTGGAACTCAATTAGACATTAACTATTGATTTCCTCCTGCCTCTTCCTGGCAACCACAGCTCCTTCTGCCTCTTTGCTCAACTAATCTAATCTAATCTCCATGTGAGTGGAATCATACAGCATCTGTTATTTTCTGACAGGTCTATTTTAGTTAGCATAAGGTTCCCCAGGTTCCTCATGTGTCAGAAGTTCCTATTTAAAGTTGAATGATATCCTCTCGGGCATCTACACCACGTGGTAATGATCCATGCATCCACTCATCGACACTTAGTTTGCTTCCTCTTGGCAGCTGTGATTACTGCTGCTATGAACGTGGAGTGCAAATATCTCAAGACCCTGTTTTCAATTTCTTTGGATCTATATCCAGAAATGGGATTGCTGGATTATATGGTTTTCTATCTTAAATTTTTTCAGGAACTGTCACTGTGTTCCATGTTTGTTGCACCATTTTATATTCCTACCAACAATGCACCAATGTTCTAGTTTCTCCACATCCTAACCAACACTTGTGATTTTCCATTTTTGTTTTTTTTAATATAGTGGCTTTCCTGGTGGGTGTGGAGTGATATCTCGTTGCAGTTTTGATTTGAATTTCCTAATGGCTACTGATATTAAGTATAGTTTTCTATTCTTGTTGGCCATTTGTGTATCTTTTGGGAAATGTCTATTCTGATTCTTTGCCCATATTTTCTTTCTTTCTTTTTTTTGTCTGTGCTGCTCCTTCATTGCTGCATGTGAGCTTTCTCCAGTTGTGCTGCACACGTGCCCATTGTTAAATTAAATTATTTTAAATCAAGTTTTCTGTTGTTGGAGGAATTCTTTATACTATATCCTGAATATGAACCTCTAAACAGATATATGTTTTGCCAATATTTTCTACCATTCAGTAGGCTGCCTTTTCACTCTGTTGATTGTGCCCTATCTTAGTGAATTAGGGCTGCTATAACAAAATGTGGTAAATCGGATGGCTTAAAAAGAACAGAAACTTATTTTTCACAGTTCTGCAGGCTGGGAAATCATGATCTAGGCACCAGTGGACTCTGTGTGTGATGAGAGCTCACATCCTAGAACAACCATCTTTCCGCATTAACCTCCCATGTTGGGAGGAAAAGAGGAATTCTCTTGGATCTCTTTTATAAGGAAACGGACCTCAATCAGAAGGGCTCTGCCTGCAAGTCTTAATCAGCTCCCATAGGGACACCTCCTAACATCATCATTGGGTATTAGGTTTCAATATATCATTTTTTGGGGACACAAACATTCAGACCATGGCATGACTCAGGATGCCCAAAGGTGCACTTTGGATTAGTACTTCTTTCTTTGAACTCCTCCTTCGGTGCCTCCTTGATCCCAAGCCTGTGCCTGGCACAGGAGAAAGCAACAGTGAATGAGGCGGCCCTTGACCCGAAAGAACTCAAAATCCAGCAGAGATTTCAGAGAACCGTATTGCCTTGTGGGAAATTTTATGGCAGCAGGAGCACAACTAATTCACACTCGGGAGTCTACCAGTGAAGGTGGCCGAGGAAGACTGGGAACGTGTGCTCAGGGCAGGTTCTGGAAGATGTGTTGGGTGGCAGAGTCCTTAAAAATGTGCCTGGATTTGACCGGCAAAAGATTGAACATCAGGAGGCAGGGAGGTGGCTTCTATTCACTCCCTAGGATAGAAGCAGAAGCCTGATCATGCAGGGACCCCCTCATGCTCATGGAACAGGTGGACTTTAACTTATGGGCCAGAGGGGGCAAGGAGGGGATTTAACACCTTCATTCTTCTTCCCTGTACCCAGCAGCCAGCATCCTCTGTATTGTTCCCATCCCTGATCTTGGAGAACAAGAGGTGATGGTGACTAGGATGGCAGGGGTAGAGCCAGAAACAGATTGGAGAGATGCAGCCACAAGGCAGAGATTGTCACCAACAGCTAGACAATGATGCTAGACAGATAAGGAAGGATCCTCCCCTAGAGCCTTCAGAGAAAGCCTGGCTCTGTTTATCCTTTGATCTTGGATCTCTGACTGGGAGAAAACATGAGAGAATTAGCACAGTTCATGGTAATTCCTTCCTGCAGCCTCAGGAAACTAACATGGGCATTCGCTTTTATAAGTTGAAGATTTGTAACAA
This sequence comes from Capra hircus, assembly GCF_001704415.2. NCBI lineage: Eukaryota > Metazoa > Chordata > Mammalia > Artiodactyla > Bovidae > Capra > Capra hircus. The sequence continues at coordinate 58,162,213 of NC_030828.1, read as the reverse complement.
CGTAAGAGTTGGCAGGTGGAGGTTCACATTTTTAGCAATGAAGTATTTTTAAATTAAGGTATGCACATTGCCTTTTTAGACATTAGGCTATTGCACCCTTAGCAGACAAGGGTATAGTCTAGTTATACATAGATATAACTTGTATATAGACATAACTTTTACATGCACTGAAAACCAAAAAGTTCACATGATATTCCTTTTACTTTGGTGATCTGTAACCCGATCAACAGTATTGCCGAGGTGTGCCCGGAGAGAGATTAAAAATCTCATTGTGTTTGATGAAATGGTGAAGGGTGTGTTGAGTCAGAATCTGTAAAAGGAGGAGGTGAGAGTCTCCACGTGAGCGCTGCTCATTGATCATAGAGAGGGATTTTTCGCTGGTGATCAGGTCTAGTGCAGCACTGTCTGGGAGCCTTTTCTGTGATGGTAAGCGTGTTCCTTGTGTGATCCAGTATGGTAGATGACCACTAGCCAGATGCAACTATTGGGCACTTGAGCAGTGGTCCATGCAACTCAGGAACTGAGTTTTAAGTTTTATTTCATCTGCACTAACTAAGATTTACCTTGCATACATGGGTAGTTGTTCCCATAGTGGTGAGCATGGGCTAGGGCACTAGTCCCCAACCTTTTTGGCTCCAGGACCCGTTTCAGGGAAGATACAGGCAGGGAGGGGGAGGATGGTTTGCGGATGATTGAAGCACATTGTATTTATCGTGCACTTTATTCATATTATTATTGGGTTGTGATATATAATGAAATCATTATACAACTCACCATAATGCAGAATCAATGGGAGCCCTGAGCATGTTTTTCTGCAAGTAGATGGCCCCATCTGAGGATGCCAGGAGACAAGGACACCTGAAGTGTCTTACTTATGTCCAGTCTACCTTGTCGTCTTTTGGTTGCTGTTACTGCAGAAAACCCTGCTTCACAAAGATAGGCTATCGGAAACAGAAGCAGGCTTTTCAGTGCTTTTGTGGCAATCTCAAGCTGTTCTGCCTTGATTTTAATCTAGAACATATGGAGATTTGAAGTCATGTCAAACATACTTTCAAGGGCACTGTTGTTTGTGATCTCAAGCAGTTGATTCTGTTCTAGCAGGCACAGAGTCAGTTCACCTGGCTTATGTACAAATGGGTCAGGGATCCATTCCTTCCCAGTTCAGGGGTCTTTTGTGGTTGAGAAGTAAGGCTCAAACGCTGTTGAAAGCTGAAATAAGTGGACATGCACCAGTTGGGTGGAAAAGGCGATGGCACCCCACTCCAGTACTCTTGCCGGAAAATCTCACGGATGGAGGAGCCTGGTGGGCTGCAGTCCGGGAGTCGCTAAGAGTCGACACGACTGAGCGATTCCCTTTCACTTTTCACTTTCCTGCATTGGAGAAGGAAATGGCAACCCACTCCAGTGTTCTTGCCTGGAGAATCCCAGGGACGGGGAGCCTGGTGGGCTGCCGTCTATGGAGTCACACACAGTCAGACACGACTGAAGCGACTTAGCAGCAGCAGCAGCAATTGGGAGAAAGATGACCCTGATCGAGCTCTTTCCAAATCTCTGCTAATATTTGAAACATGTCAAAATTCCCAGTGTTCATTCATCGCCTGCATAATTCCAGTTTGGCTCTAAATGCAGCCACTTTACCTGGTGATTTGAACAGTGTCATTCTCCCCTGAATTGTCAGACTGAGTTCACTGAGCAAGTTGAGTGTGTCACACAAGTAAGGATGTTTTTCGACACCTTCTGTGTCACTAAAATATGCTGCCAGTGGTGACTGCTTTTCTGAAAGAAATCCCTGGAGTAGCTCTCACAACTCAAAACTGCTGGTCAATGATCTACGTTTAGACAGCTGTCTCATTTCTGTGTGTAAGAGAAGACGTTTGTGCTGTGCATCCATTTCCTCACAGAGCTGCATGAACAGACATGAGTTAAGGGCACGTACTTTAATGTCGTTGATAATTTTCATCACTTCCTGCAAAACGTTAAGTTCAGGTGACATTTTTCAGCTGGCAAACACTTCTCTGTGGATGACACAATGTGTAGACTCACATTCAGAGGTGACCACTTTGACCAATATAGTGAAAACCAGAATTCCATCCAGTCATGGCAGGCACTCCGTCCGTGCATATAGCAATGCAAAATGACCAGTGCAGCTTTCCTGATATGTAGTCATTCAGAGATTTGAATAGTTTTGCAGCTGAGGTGTTTGTAGGCAAAAAAAGGGCACATTACACATCCTCATGCACATCCTCCTGAAAACATATCGCAGAAAACCAAGTAAAGTTGCCTTGTGGTCAATATCGGTGGATTCACCAACCTGGGTTGCATACCACGGTGACTCATTAATCCTTTCCAATAATTGGCCTCAAGATGTCTGCTGTTTCACACGCCAGCTTTTGAACTTCAGCCTCTCCTAAAGAGGAACACATGTCAGCTTTTGAATTTCAGCATCTCCTAAAAGTTCATGACAAATGACCTTAGCAGCAGGCAGGATCAATTCTTCACCAATAGTAAACAATTTCTTAGATTTAGCAATGCGGTTAACCACTAAGAATGATGCTCTCAGTGCAGATACATTTCATAAAGTGAAGGCCTTCAATAATTGCTTCTGTTCTTCATGGTCCCATTTTTTTTAAAAAAAAAAAAACCCCAAAGCCTTGTCTTTTAATGCAGGGTGCTTGGTCTCTATGTGGCAAAGCAGTTTTAAAGGTTTCAAAACTTTGTTGGGTAGCTGGTCGCCACGGATTATACAAAGCAGTATTGGAGAATGTGATCACCTGCTGCAATGAACTTGTGCTCTAAGTAGCACTCTTGGTATTTTCTTTTAAATGTAGCTTTCCCTTCATTGCCCATCTTAGAGTCTTCTACAGTCTCATCATTGGGTCTTTCTCCATTTTCAAAGAAACCTTCAGGAACATTTGCTTAAAAATTATTTTTTAACTTATTTTGTCAAGGGTTAGCTTGTGGGCTTACCAAAACTGTAACTAAAACAAGTGCACAGTGCAGGAAAGAGGCAAGAATAGAAGTAGCAAATAAAACAGTGAGTGGGACATGGGACTAAAATAAGTGTCAGATTCTGACTTAAAGCCTGCCACCAGATGCAGCTTAATTGGCCCTTGCCACTCACCGGTAGGGTTTGATATGAGTCTGCAAGGTATTCATTTATTATGGTCCCTGTGCAGTCAAACCTTTCTGTTTGTGATCATCTGTATTTGCAGCCGCTCCCGAGTCCTACCATCACCACCTCAGCTGCAACTCAGAGCATCAGGCATTAGACTCTCCTAAGCATTAGGAACATCAATCCATCACAAGCACAGTTCATGGTAGGGTTCAAGCTCCTATGAGAATCTAAAGCTGCTGCTGATCTGACAGGAGGTGGAGCTCAAGTGTTCATACGAACAAGGGGGAGCAGCTGTAAAGCTTTGGTGGCTCACCTGCCCCTCAACTCCTGCTGTATGACTGGGTTCCTAACAGGCCAGGGACCAGTATCAGGGTTGGGAACCCCTGGCCTAGGGTATGACCTTGGGTGTGTGTGGCATAGGATCCAAGATCCTTGGAAGTGAGGAGGTGAGAACTGTAATATCATTTGTTGAAAACATCATCTGTGCAGAAATGGAAACTCTCAAGACAGGTCAGGTGTCCTGATGCAGAGAGATGTTGGTGAGCCAGAAGCTACAACCTTCCAGAAATGACTGGGGGATGGAGACTGCTTTTGCAACTTCTCTTCCTTGCCTGGGGCCAAGACTCTTTTTCATGGGGAGCTCTCTGAGCTCACTCTCACAGATCCTGAAATCTCTGGAACTGTCCCAGCTGTCCAAAATCCCTAGTCCCTGCCAGACCCAAGAGCTCTGAGCAACTCAATGTGGTCCAGGCATGCTCTGTCCAGTGTGGCCGGGGGCTCCAGCCTCAAGGCAGGACATGCAGAGGAAGCTTGGTGCCTTCTAATGGGGGAATAAGGGATGCTTGTGCAGAAAGTCACAAGTAGCTGAGCCCTGGAGGATGGGGGGCTTCCACTCCAGCTGTAGCCTGGGATGGGTGTAGGGGATCTGGAAGATGAACAGACAGAACAGTCAAATATATTCCATTACACAAAAGGAGCATGCTTTTCTTGATTTTTTTTAAAAATGATACCAAAATGTGTTAAGTTCAAAGAGCAGCATGAAACCTTTTCAAGGCAGGTTCCTCTTCCCTCTGGAGCATCACAGAGCTCTGGACTCTTGTCCATCCTCCTCTGATTTCTGGAAAATCAGACTTCTCTGGAAAAGCAGAGGGAGCCACACAGGGCTGCTGTCTCCTGTGATCCCAACTCCAGGGAACTCTTCTCACTGGGTCAGCAGCAGAGACCCAGGGAAATCCAGCGCTGGGCACTCACAGGGGTTCTTTCTGTCTCCAGGCATGACTGCAGCTGCTGTGATTGGAGGAGGTAAGTCTCTCTGGGAAGAAGCTCAAGGCCCCATCTGCCCCTGTCCCTGGGCTCCTGGGAGCACCCTTCCTTGACCAAGTCCAAGATTGCCTTCAGTCCCAAAACCTGTGTGGGTAGGGCTGGGGTGGACAGGGAACAGAGGTTGAATTCTTGAGGTAACAATAACCTAGCTAAGAAGGAACTGAAGGAAACCCATTCATAACACCCACTTCCAATCTCAGCTTCTCCCAAGTGCAGACTGGGATCCAGGCAAGTTGGAAGAACTGTCTGAACTCATGATTCCTCCCCAGAAAGCAGTGCCAGGGGCCCTTCCAAATGACTGTAAGGAATGTGTGAGCTGAGTTGTGTGGATTACTCAGAACTGCTCTGCCGACAACCCTCTAGTCATCCAGAAAGCCTAGCCGTTTCCTGCTGGGCCTCTGGCCAGGGTCCTCCCACACGGTGGCCAAAATTAAAGAAAATGAACCATTTCTGTCATACCAGCCACAGTCTCAAGTGCTCAGTGGCCACATGTGTCCACCGTGTGGACGGTGCAGACACAGAAGGTTCCTGGCTGCAGAAGGTTCTACGCCTGCGCTGTCTGGAGATGTAGGGACCTGGGGGGATGCTCACTAGTGGCCTCAGGGCAATGGACAGAAGCTTCCACCCAACACCTTTTCAAAAGAGCAGCTCTGTCCTTATACTGTGGGCCTGTGGTTGCATGAAAGACACCAGTTTCCCACCAAAAGGGGACATTTGAAGACCCCTGCTTGTTTCAACTTTATTTCATAAAGGGCGAACTAAAGCCCAGGGAGGAGTGCTGAAGCTTCCAGGGTCACAGGCAAGCAGAGTCAGGAACAGGCCTGGGTTCCAGGTTCTTGGAGGAGGACGGGGTGTTGGGGTGGGCATCCGCCCAGTTGTGTCCACACCTACAGCCTTCCCTTGCCTCTGGCCCTATGGTCTGAGGAGAGAGAAGAGGACCCCTCACCTCACCTCGCCAGGAAGGTGTCAGGGAGGTCTGGCAAGCCTGTCCCTCGCAGCTAGCCCTGAAGTGTCTCTGCCCTTACAGTCGTGGCCGTGAGGGCTGTGCCTGAGTTGCTGGACACCGTGGGCTTCACCAGAACAGGAATCTCCCACTCCTCCTTAGCGGCCAAGATGATGTCATCAACTGCCAGAGCCAATGGGGGCGGAGTTCCCTCTGGCAGCCTAGTCTCCAACCTCCAGTCCAAGGGTAAGGGTCTCCCCGGAAGAGGCGGAGGAGGGCTCACAAATCAGCACAAGATTGATCCAGATGCTAAAGAAGCAGACAGGCTTCTTCCAGCTTTGTGGTCCTCAGTGTCCCACTGGTCCTTTGTGTCCCCATCACAGTTCCCTCTTCTGGTTGGGTGTGGGGTTGCGGGATAAGGGGTGTGTCACTCAGGAGGCCTGCATTCCTCATCAACCCTGAAAAACCTGGTTAGGTGCCCACTCCTCCCCGAGCACAGCCTGGTGCTGTGAACGGGAGGGGCAGCCCATCATTTCTCAGAGGGTCTGTCCTGTTGCTCTGGACTGACCATCAGAGTTCATGTCCTCTTTGGCAGCCATGCGCAGCCACACCTCCCTGAGCAGATATCCTGGGGTCTCAGAAGTAGAGGAGGAAACAGGGGTGGGATGTTGGTGTCTAGGGCCTCCAGTGAGTCCTGGGGTCTCTGACACCCACAGTCTTGCCGGGGGCTGCTAGGCCTGCCTGTCCTCTTGTGCTCTAACCTTCTCTCCTCCAGGGGCAACTGGACTTTCCACACCAACCAACATCCTCCTGGGATCTGCTGGGGCACTTTTGGGGGCCTTGCTGTGGGGTTCCTACAGGTCCTCCAGGAGGACCCAGTACTAAAGCAGAAAGAGGCTCCCATTCTGGAAATGACCCTCCAGGGCATCAGGATGTCAGTCTCCCAAATGACAAGTCCCCTGCCTCCCAAAATTCTTCAAAGAATCATAAGAAATAAAGTCGAGATGTGGTGACCTTCGATAAGTGTCCGGCTGCGTTCCAGGCAGGGTGCGGGGCACCTACAGAGCCCTGTGGGTGTTGGGTGTAGGGCAGGAACTCCGTAGGAATGAGCACCAAGCCAGAACAGGAAGCCTTGTCCTTTCCCAGTCCTGCCGCTCAGTTTTGACCCCGCAAAGATTGTGTCTCTTCTTTGAGCCTCAGTTTGTTGCTCTTCAGATGGGAACTTGGACCACATGTCTTCAAAGACCTCAGCCAGAGTTGCTAACGGCTTGGCCCTGGGGTCAGTTTGAGCCACTGACCCTCAGTTACCAAGCCCTTTATCCTCAGGCAGTATTGATCCCCTCCCCTCCCCACCCAAGACTCTGGGTCTGGCTGTTTCATGACTCACCAGTAACACTGTCTGTCTGGCCTGGTGGCCTTTGGAGTGCTTCAGGTGGGAAGAGGATCTGCATTTCTCCAGAGAGCTCTGTCTCTGTTGTCTAGAGCTCAGTCCACTGGCCCCAAGTGAGCCTGCCCAGAACCTGCAAGGACAGACAGGTCTCCCCACCATGGGGCTCCTGAGAGGCTGGTCAATGCAGAACACTCACTTCCTAGGACCCATTGGGTGCCTGGCCCTGGATCCAGTGCCAGGCTCTGTGTGTGTTAACTTGGCACCTGCAACCTGCCTGCCCATGTGGATAACCCACCTCAGGTTCTGGAAGACCTGCTTCCACTTAAACATGAGTCTCTGATCCCAACCTGTTGGCTCCAGGACTCCAGCCCAGGTCCCCACTCTGGTCTTCACACCTGTCTTCCCACCTGCTCCTTCTCCACCGGGCTCTCTCCTTACGATGCTGCCTCAGCTCACTGCAGCTTCCAGCTGGCTTCCAGGGCTCCATCCCAGTCTCCTACGGCTGCAGTAGATGGGCGGGGTCCCTCTCAGCCCAGTGCGTGTAACACTGGACAAGCCTGACTCCACACTGGGTCTGTTCCTTCAGCTCTAACCTTTGTTCTCTGTTGCCCGTGCTTAGACATGCTGGCTTGCACCTTTGTAATAGAACGTTTCCTGTAGCCTGAAATACGCAGGACAGCCCATTCTCAAGGCTCTGACTCTTAATGATAGAACACTTCCTTAAAAAGCTGCAGAACAGAGAATAACGCTTGTTTAGTTGGAGGTTTATAGGAACATTGTGACCAGACCTATGGGAATAGTACCAAGAACAAAGGCCAAGATTGCAACAATCAGCCACATCCCCTCTGCTTTTAGAATAAAGGAAGCCTGAATTCTAACTCTGGGAAGATGATTTTTTGCGACACTTGACAGCCATCTTCTCAGTCTGTTGGTTTCTGAATAAAGTCTCTTTTCATTGCCCCAACAACCTGTCTCTCAATTTATTGACCCGTCATGTGGCAAGTAATATGAGCTTAGACTCCAAACAGGTGCAGTGTTGGTGGGCAGTTGGAGGAAAGCACAGATATAATGCCATTAAGAGACCTGTGGTCAAGGACAGAAATGAGCAGGTTCCAGTGCCCTTCAATGTACCTGTACAGTTCATTTCACTGAGAGCTGGAATTTATTATCCCTCCCTGAAGCCGGGCTGGCCTTCTGGAGGAAAACGAACACAGAGACCTAATGGAGGAGTCAGTTCTCTTTTCCCAGACAAGGTTCAGGAATGAGCCCAGCTAAGATTCACAAAGCCAGCCTGCTGCTGACTGCAGGTGTAGGAGGGAGCCCAGCTGAGACCAGGAAAGCCACATGCCTAAACTCCTGAATTGATGCTTCTAAACTGTGGCATTGGAGAAGACTCTTGAGAGTCCCTTGGACTGCAAGGAGATCCAACCAGTCCATCCTAAAGGAGATCAGTCCTGGGTGTTCATTGGAAGGACTAATGTTGAAGCTGAAACTCCAATACTTTGGCCACCTGATGTGAAGAGCTGACTCATTTGAAAAGACCCTGATGCTGAGAAAGATTGAGGTCAGGAGGAGAAGGGGACGACGGAGGATGAGATGGTTGGATGGCATCACTGACTTGATGGACATGGGTTTGGGTGGACTCCAGGAGTTGGTGATGGACAGGGAGTCCTGGTGTGCTGCGGTCCATGGTGTCGCAGTGTCGGACATGACTAGTGACTGAACTGAAAACACTGACCTAGTGAATCACAAACTAAATGAATATTTAGGGCAGGGGGCATTTGTTACCCACCAATAACTAACTGATAACATGAAACAATGTATGTAATCCATTGAGAGATTCAAGCTTTATGACGGGGAGGACAGAGAAGGCAGACATTAATTGTAATTGTAGTTATCTGGGAAGACTGCTTGGAGTAGGTGTTGATTTATTTAAGGCCTATGTAGTTGTAAGTAATAGAATCTTGGTTATAACTGGCTCCGAGTTCAAGAGAATTTACTGGCTTGCAGAACTGAACAATAAAAAGGTCATTTGGCTTCAGGCAAAGTGTGAATTAGCAGCTCAACACTGAATCCAAGGGGCTGTTTTTTCCTATCCCTCGTCTTGTGTTACCCAATGAAAGATCTTGTGCCCAAGGCACAGTGAGCTTAAACAAACCAAAATGGAGTTTGGGGATTATGGCAGGGCCATGCAAGGGGAATGGGTGCCTCCTGCCCAGAAAAACCCCAAACTCCTCATAGGGTTTCAGCAAAGCAGTTCTAAAAGCCAGGTGAGGGTAGACATCCCTGAGCATGTGATTGGCTCTTATACAGTTCTCTGATTGGTTTATGGTGAAGTAATAGGGCAGTAAACATCATCAGTCCTTAGGTGCCAGTAGGTCTATGGGCTACATGCGCCTGGTCATCAAGTAATTAATCTCTTCCATCGGTGGTGGATTTTAGCTGCTGAAAACCTCAGGAAATATGCACGGGATACTATTGTGTACTTCAGAGAGGAACTTCTGTTGTTGTTTGGTCATTACCAACGTCCAGTTCTTTGGACATGAACTGTAGCCCACCAGTCTCCTCTGTCCATGGGATTTCCCAGGCAAGAATACTGGAGGGGGTTGCCACTTCCTTCTTCAGGGGATCCTCTCGACTCAGGGGTCGAACCAGCCTCTCCTGCACTGGGAGGTGGATTATTCGCCATGAGCCACCACGGAAGCACTTGGAGAGGGGCTACGGGGGTGGGGCCTGTGCCTGGGAGGCCCCATAGAGTCCTGCTGGGTTATGTCTGCTTTCTGAGGTATCAGCTCCATCCTTTGGCTGCCACACTCCTGGTTTAATAGAGGCCTGTTTGCATGCTCTGGAGGTTATCTGCTTCTTTATTCTGGCCTTCCCTCTAAAAGGTATTTTTTCATGAACCTTCTGCTGATAAGCAAGGAAACTTCCTTCCCAAATATCTCTGGTAAATGTTCCTATAATATCCTAAACGGAATCATCTCTTTATTCCTAAACCAGTTACTTTAGCCCAAAGGATGGGATACGATGATTGGTTTCACTCATTCTGGGCTCACATTTGGAGGCTGGCAGGAGCGCTCAGGCCTCTGACAAGCCCAGGGTCAGGGCAGGGACTCTAGTACCTGAAAGAGAAGTAAGTTCCCGTTTCAAAGAGAACAGGAACACAGGACACTTGTGTGGCCAAAGACAGTGGCTGTGCCCTACAGACAAGACGTGGTTTGTCCTCTGTTAAAGGGCTGGTCCTTGTGGGAAAACTGGAGCAGCCTCCTAACCAGGCTTGTGTGTCTGTCTCTGCCTTTTTAAATACTCCCTACCTCTTCAGTGAATAGGGAAGAGCGTTATGGATTGGAAGGCAGGCCATCAGCAGAATTTTGTCTTTTTATTTTATGTTTATTTTTAATCATCTTTATTGGAGTGCAGTTGTTTTAGTCCAGCTCTGCGACCCCATGGACTGCAGCACGCCAGGCTTCCCTGTTCATCACCAACTCCAGGAACTTGCTCAAATTCATGGCCATCAAGCTGGTGATAGTTTCTACTGTACAGAAAATGAATCAGCCATACATATCATATATCTCCTTCCTTTCGGACTTCCCTCCCATTTAGGTCACCACAGAGCATTAAGTAGAGCTCTCTGTGTTATACAGTCGGTTTTCATTAGTTATCTATTTTATACATAGTATCAGTGTTACCCAGTCCAAGCTTGTTTTGCTCACCTGGGACAGGTCAATAAATTGGAGATGAGGTGTTGAGGCAAGAATACAATTTTATTCTGAAAGCTAGCAGACCTAGGAAATGGCAGACTAATGTCTCAAAATAATCATCAAATGGGTCTGGATGCCAATGTTTTTACAGAACATAGAGGTGGGGGGCAAGGTGAGGATGTAAAATGAAAAGGCCATTAATCTTGCAAATATCTCTTGGAATGACCAGTTTGGGGGAGGGCACATGTTAATTTATTCTTTCTTGCAGCTATTCATTCACAGGTGGACAGGGTCTTGTTGTCTTCCTGACCAAAGGCACTTAGGTTTTACGTTCAGGCAGAAGAGCAGGGTTTCCTGCGGCAGGACATTGAGTATGGACACTATCCTGTCAGTGAACAGAAGCAATGGGAAGCAAAAGTTAAAGAGACGGAGACCACAGATACAAGATTTTATTCTTCCCTGTAACATCAATAGTGAATATGTGTCAATCTCAGCGTCCCAATGCCTCTACCACCCCCTTGTCTTTTCACTTTAAATTTTACAAAATGGGATTGCATTGCTTGCTAATGAAAATTGACATTTTACTGCAAATGAATGATCAAACTTGCAGCATTTTGATAATGGGGGAGGCTGTGCATGTGGCCGGGGGCAAGGGATATAGGAGAAACCTCTGATATGAACCTCAGTTTTGTTCAGAACCTAAAACAGCTCTAGGAAATAAGGTCTATTAAAAATTACCTAGTAAAAATTCACCTAATAATATATTCATTCTAATAATAAATTCACACCCGAGAAATAATAATCATTGATAAATGCATTCTGCTCTTGACAATCTAAATGACTCCAGACTAGGCTAAAGTTAATTTGGATCAACAACCATCCTCTCGAATTATCGCTGTTCCTGACTCCTGTTTCCAGAAATAAGGGCTGCTGCAATTGATAAGTACTTTCAATGCCCTTTTAAAGTGACTTCTGGGACTTCCCTGGTGGTCTAGAGGTTAATTCTCCCTGCTTCCACTGCAGAGGGAGCAGGTTCATTTTCTGGTTAGGGAACAGATCCTGCTTGCAGCAAGGTGTGACCAAAAAAAAATTTTTTTAAGTAAATATAAAGCAACTTCTCTCGATGGAGGATAGGTAGATAAGTAGGAGGACGAGAGATAGATAACTTCAGAGAAAACACTTAGTGTAATCCTCTTATACGCCTTCTCATTGATAGAGTTCTGTTTTGACTCACACATATTGTTCAGCTGGCCTTTTCCTGTTCTCCAGGTCTTTCCTGTTATTTTTAGCTGCTGCTTGGATTCCATGATAATCATATACCATGTCATATTTACCCTTTTATCTATTTTACCAATATTTGTGTAGCTGGATCTTAAAAAGAAAACAAAACAAACAAAAAAACACCAACTTTCCTGCTTGGAAGAATCTCAACAGAAACTTCAAAGCTGAAAGCAGTGGGAGACAGGGACCCCTACTTCTGAGAGAGCTGCTGGCCCTGCCTCTTTGGGCTAACAATTCTGTGACTGTCAGCTCTTGGTACCCATATCCAGTCTGTCTAAGGGAGGGCTTGGGATTCATTGGAAAAGATGCTTTAAAAAGAAGTCCTTCAACCAAGGTGTGCTGAGTGCTGTGACACAGGGCTTAACGAGTCAGAGCCATCGTCCTTGTGGAGCTTTGATGGGGGCCTGGAGCATGCCTGAGCTTTTTTGGTCCTGTTCTTGGAGCCCCTGGGATAGGCAGTGTAAGAACATTTGAGACCTGTGATTGTTGGTCCATCCAGGGCTGATCATCTGCAGAGAGTGGGCAGTGGAGGAGAGACTGGGCTGTTGGAGTTCGGCTGTATGAGGAAGGCTGCATGTTCCTGAGGGTCACACAGAGGCTTGGAGAGGTGATGGGGCATGAGCCGTCTTCAAAAGACTCAGCCAAGAGGGTGCTCACCTCGTTATGGAGACCCAGGAAGAAATGGATGCAGCAGGGGCAGGAGGCAGGGAAAGAAAAAGGATCCAGAGAATTCAGGTAAAGAACACAACGAGAGGGCCCAATGCAGAGTCAGCCAAGACTCATCAGCTCATCTGTGAAACACGGATAGTAGCATCTCTTCACGGGGTGGTTGTGAAGATGAAAATGCTTAATACCTGAATGCACAGTGCTTGGCCCAGAATAAGAGTCTGGCCCAGAAGTGTCCCTTTGTAGGAGCACTCTGCTGATGCTATGTCAATCTGTCTTTGACACTCTCTGGTGGGAGACATTCAAACTCCCAGCTGTTTGTAGGCTTTTGGACCCTGCTGCCCGCTGGGTTCACTTACCCACAAGATCCTTGACAAGGGGAAGCTTCCCTGGGCCGGATATCTCTGCCTCTGTTCTCCACCACTGCCCTCCAGCCGAGCACCTGTCCTGGGCTCCCCTCCACCTCTGGGTGATGCTGGCAACAGTTCTCTTCCAGCTCTGCCTGTCTGGTTCCACATTTGGTCCACGGGAAATTGTAAGGAGCTCTAAACGGGCAGCTCCCCCCACCCACCCACCTTCAGACTAGTCCCCTTCCTTTCTCAGGAAGGCCTGCTCACCAGTTTCCTGCCTTTAGCCTTTGTAGACCCAAGTAAGACACGTGTCATTGCTTCCCTCAAATTTCAAGGGAGTCTCGTCAAGCTTTCCAAGGGGGTCCCACTGAGGTCCAGCCGGGAGAACCACTTGCCCTCATGTCACCCTTGGGACTTGGAGGAAAAGCACTGGCCACCAAGCCTCTCTAGTTCTCTCTCCTTCTCCCTTTCCTCTCCAATCTCAACTCCTTAACTCATTATTCTACTTCTTTGAAAACTAGTTTTCTCGTTTCTTAGCATAGTGTTCCAGCAGAAGTTACAAGGTCAAGGCTCTTGGCACGTGATTGACACATTCCCTGTCTTTGAACCCCAACTGAAACAGCAATGAACATTCAATCAATTCCAAGAAAATTATGCATTTAATATTCATATGTGTTAAAAATATAAATCCATGCTTGGCAATCCGTGCATGTGTGCTCAGTGTCCGACTCTTAGATCCCCATGGACTGTAGCCCCCTATGCTCCTCTGTCTATGGAACCTTCCATGCCAGGGACCAGCCTCAGCAGAGTCCAGGGATACCCTCAGGATGGATGATGTTGGCAAGTGAATGAATGACACGGGGAGACCAAGCTTCAGTATGCGAGGCCCCTAACTTTATTTTCAAAAGGAACTTTTATACTTTGACTTGTACACAGAGGGAAATGAAAGATGCAAGGTCATACAGAGTCAGCCCAAACAGTCCAGCAGTTTTGCCCTTATCGAACTCAGGATTTTTTTCTGCATACCTTTCCCATAAACAATGTTGTGTACATTATCTTCTGGCCTTGGAGGCCTGTGGACATTTTATGACCCTCTTTTGATAAAGGCTGCTCAACCAGAAAACTTAATTTCCCCTGAAGTGTTTTTTCTTTATATTTCTAATCTATGTCAGCCTCAGAAAGTATTAAACAGAGTTCCATTCTCCCGGAGCAAAGGTGCAGTGAGTTACAACAAAGAAAGAACCAATTAGCTCAAAGGTCTGATGTGGTTAATTCCAAGGCTACTACTTGTGTTTCTTACATTCCAACTATGTTAACTAATGCACTCCCAGGTGCACAATGGATAAGGGATATGGGAACTTGGCAGCAAGCATTGGCTCAACAGTGAAATCCTACACCAGCACTATTCTAATAGTTTTTAACGCTTCGAAAGGCTCTATATTTTTAGAATGTTTTAGGCTTCCCGTGCCTTTCACAGTTGGGAGGCTGTGAACAATCACACGCATAGCTGCAAGAGTCTGGATAAACCTGCCAAGCAAGCTCAAGAGCCATCAGAGGGGTTTGAATTGAAACACTCCTATCATGTCCAGGAGACTTATTAACTAAAGCCCTAAGTTAACTTTTTCCAGAAAAAGGTGGTCAGGGATAGCCCCTGTTAGTGTCAGAAGAGTTGGTAAAAGACATAAAATAGTAAGACAGACAGATTCAGGTTTTGGGGTAGATGCTCGAGCAGATCCAGGGGGGCCCCTCGAGTCCTGACTCGCCTTGCATGTCAAGTCTCTTCCGCATGACCTTGTCATGGGTGGGATTGGCCCAGGGAGTCCCTCAAGTCCTGAGACTTTGCTTATCAGGTCTCCTTTGCATGACCTTGTCATGGGTGGGATCTCCCGTGCTGGCTCCTGGCACTTCCAGGCAAGCATACTAGAGCAGGTTGCCATTGCCTCCTCCAGGGGATCTTTCCAACCCAGGAATGAAACCTGTGTCTCTTGCATCTTTTGGTTGGCAGTCGGATTCTTTATCTCTAGTGCCACCTGGGAAGTCCCTTGCCTGGGACTAATCAACCCTAAACTCTCAAGGGTGACTACCTGTGAGAAGGTAGAGAAAGGAGGAACATGAGAAGGGATTCTCAGGTTACATAAATTGTATCTGTAACATTATGAAGTCCTGATTCAGGGGTGGGTGAAGAAGTGTTTGTTTTTATTATCTATAGCTTTTTGGATGCCTGAAATTATTTCATGTTCTGTAATATTTCATATTATGTATTTAAATTTTAAGAATAAGGTGAAAAAGAGGAGAGCAATTGTCTACAACTATTTTAACAATTGTAATAAAGGCAGCAGGGAAATTAAATGGCACTTGGCAAGATCTTGGGGGCAGGAAGTGGTTAGAAAGTTGATCTGTGTAGTAACAGTTGGTCCTTTGGGGCAACTTCATGGGCCCCAGGCATAGGGAGGCCAAACAAACCCAAACTTTGGAGTTTGAAGCAGAGAAAGGTATATGGCAGGGCAGTGCAAGGAGAACGAGTGGCTTGTGCCCCCAAAACTTAAACTCCCTGAACGGTTCAGTGAAGTATTTTTAAAGGCCAGGTGAGGGAGGGGTGGCCAGGGTATATGATCAGCTCCTACACAATTCTCTGATTCACTGATGGGGATCAACCCTTAGGCACCAGTAAGTCTGGGGGCTACGAGTGCAGGATCATCCAGTAGTTAATTTCTTCCATTTGGTGATGGTTTTAGCGTTTGAAAAATTCAGGAAATTAGCATTAGCTACTATTATCTCAGAACATCGGAGAAGAGCTAAAGCAGAGGACATGGGGGAGGGATGCCCAGGAAGCATCCAAAGGGTTCTGTGGACTTCCCAAGAGAGGAGAAAACCAGGTGTGACTTTCGTTTTCTGAGAAAATGAAAGCTATCTCATTGGCTGCCTGCATCCCATGGGAGGTATTCCTCTGTTATCTGCAGAGCTGCTGTAAACATCCTGCTTCAGATCTTCCCTGAACTCAGCGAAGCTCGAGAGAACCAGGTCAGGTCCATGTCTTCAGAAAGTGTGCTCCCCTGGGTAAGACAGGGAGGGGTGGGCAGGGACTGCTCCTTCCTGCGGCCCCCACCCTCGGGGAGCTGGTGGGCTCGGTGACTGTAGGGGAGACCCCTGTGGATGCACTGGGAGAATTGTCTCCTGTTCCTCATCTGGGCAGCTGCAGTCAGCGAAACTGGGTCTCCAGAGGGAAAGGACTTAAACCTCCACCCGTCCCAGGGCTCTCGGACTCTGGGAGCAGTGAGCCTCGTCCATGCCCGAGTGACCCTCAAGGCTTGAGGCTGGGTGGGGGTGAGATGGGAAGGCGAAGAGACAAGCAATAGGAGGAAGCAAATCAGAGCCACTCCAAGCCCATGCTTTGGAAGCTCCGAGACCTGTATCAATTTCCATGTACTTTGCCAAGCAAAGCTGTGTGACCTTGGATGAGTCCCTTACCCTCTCTGTGCCAGGGTTTTCTCATCATAACATGGGGATGATAATTTCATTCTTCTCGTTGAGTTAGTGAGGAGAGGGCATGAGAACAAGAACTTGACCAACTTGACCCATGGCATATGCCTTAAAAACGTGATTGGCTCTGATTTCCTATATCTGGCACCTTTTAAATGGCTCCATGGAGGTTTAAGGGCATTCTAGAAACGTGAGTTTGGGGAGGAGGGAAGCAGAGCACCTCAGGAAGTAAAAGCTCCTTCCACCTCCCCCATCTGCCTTCCCCTCACTCAGTCGCCCCAACACCGTGTCATTGGGCCCTTTCCAAGCCCGCATTCTCTGCAAGCTCAGAGCAGCCTCTCTACCCGCTGGAGCCCCTTGAGATTTTTCAGGGCAGTGGGCATGTCCCCAGTTCTGGTGTCCCTATCCCCCATCCAGGCTCCACTCTTGGCAGGTTTGGTGCTTGTCCGTTTTGGTGCCATGGAATTCACCAAGGTTGCCCTCTTAGCCTCTAACCTGGCTTCCAAGATACTGTCTGCAGGGAGCCTGGCCAAAGTGGGTGGGGCGGCCTCCAGCAGCATCTTGGCAGGACTTCCTTCACTGGGTGAGTGCTCCTGCTAGGGATTGGTGGGGAGCCGGGTGTGAGGGTGCCAGGGAGCCCACAGGGTCCTGCTCTAGGAGCCTTGGGCAGAGAGCGTGGCATCACCCTCAGCCAGTCTCCCTCCCCTGTCCTCCCCCTCGGGCATCTGCTCTGGCTTTCTCTCTGAGAAGGGCCACAGGGAGGCAGGACTCTGACATGGGGGACATGGGGGAGGTGGGCTGGTGGTACCGGGGATCTGGGTCCCTTGCCTCTCCTGTCTAGACTAAGGGACCCTGCGACTGGGACCCATTCTCTGGCTCATATTTCCCTAGGGATACACCCCTAGAATTCAACTCCCAGTGACCAGCCAGCTTTTTGTAAGTTTGTCCCACTAGATTTCAAATCCAGAGCTTTGATTTGAACAAAATTCTTCCACTCAGGTCCCTTTCCTTCTTGCAAGCCCCATCTTTGGTTTTATTAAATTAGTCTCGCATTTTATCTTGTCTTTTGCCTGCAATTCCCCCTCCCCAAGTCAACCTTTCTAATATGTTGAACGTGCATCTGTTTTTCATCTATATTTTTGCAAAATAGGTGTTGTTTTTTGTTTGCACGCGTTTTAATTTATATATAGAAGAGTGTGTGGAATATCTCAATGTATTGGTATTCCCCACCCCCACCCCACCCTGAGAACTTTTTTTGAGATCCATCAGGGTCGATAGGTGAGCCTGTGTCCCTGGCCTCCAATTGCTACACAAAGTGCTCCCGTGCACATCCGCCATCATTCACTTTTCTGTGCCCTGTGGTGGACCCCTAGGATCACTCCACCTCTGCCAGTGCAAATAGTACAAGATGGAAGTGGGGGCGGGACAGGCCTGCCTGACCTCTGACCTCGGACTCCTGCGCATTTACCCTCTGTTCTTTCTCAGGGCTCACGCTGCCATCCAGCACTGCCCTGGCCGGGGCCACGTCTACCCTGGGATCCTTGGTGGGGACGCTGAAAGGCTCCTTCCTGCTCGGATCCCCCGCTGCGGCCCTGAGCACTTTGCCAGTAGGAGGTAACTAGCCCTGGGTGATACATACCCCTCCTTGGACTCCCACTCAGCTGGGAGTGGGACAAGAAAGTGAGGACCTTGGCCACAGCTGGTAATCCTTCCTTATGATCAGAAATAAGAGGACTCCTCAGCGTATGAGAAGCAATTCATAAGATGAAATAATCAGAACAACTGCATTATATCAAACACTGTGATATCCTAAGTTTAGCACTTGACATTTGGCAATTCATTTAATTCTCATAACAACCCCAGAGGAAGATGATATGACCTCTTATTTACAAGGGAAGGAACCGTTGTCCAAGGGCCCTGGGCTGGGAGCTGGGGTGGGAGGCTGCATCCGAGCCTGGGACAGGAAGTAGAACAGAAATGCAGGGGCCCAGGCCTGGGAGGAAGCCTCGGGGCAGGGGAGGTTCTGAAAAGCCCTGAAGGGCCGGGCCCCTCTCCCTGAGGGTGACCACTGGGTGAGCCCAGCAGACAGGCCATCAGAGACATAGCACCCTCTCCCCTGGACTATCTGTTCTTCGGGGCCCAGGCACGCCACGGGGCCAGCCAGCTTGTCATCCTCTCTCCTCCCTAACAGTAACACTGAGCCTCAAACACTCTAATTGGCTCTCGATTCTTGAGTCTCCAGTTCCATACCCCAGCCAGGTTGCTCACTGGTCACTTTGTTGTTGTTTAATCGCTCGGTCACGTCCGACTCTTTTGCAACCCCATGGCCTGGGGCCCACCACGCTCCTCTGTCCATGTGATTTTTCAGGCAAGAATATGCAAGTGGGTTGCCATTTCTTCTCCAAGGTATCTGCCCCACCCGGGGATCAAACCCATATCTCCTGCATTGGCAGGCAGATTCCTTACTACTGAGCCACCAGGGAAGCCCTGCTGGTCACGTAGGGTTTGATTTTCATACCTTCTTTACCTCCTTAACTGCCACCCCAAAGCTCTCTTCTTGGGAGGCTGGCTGAGCTCACTCCTGCACACCTTGCTGTGTTTAGAACTCCTGGTGCCCACTGGCCCCAACGATAGCAGTCTTGGCTTCCATGGCTGCCGTGGGCTAAGACCTCTGCCAGGGAGTTCCAGGAACTCTAGTTTCAGGGAACCATGGTTCCATGCTGTGAATGGCTCCAGCCACAGGAAAGCAAGGATGGTTCTAATTGGGAGAGTCTGGGGCAGCCTTCCAGAGGAGGAGGCAACAGGTGTGGCCTTGAAGAATCAGGAGCATTCAACGCGTTACAGCGCTGTTCTCAAGTAGCACTCAAGCATTCAACAGTGTTTGCCCAGATTTCAGTCAAGTCCTGCAAAATGAAACATGTCTCTCTAAGTGAGGATTGACTGCTGTCTGAATAGCTTTCTCTGGATGATAGGAGAAGGTCATATAATGCCTCTGACTTCCACACTCATGGACTTCCCTGGTGGCTCAGCTGGTAAAGAATCTGCTCGCAGCGCGGGAGAACTGGGTTCAATTCCTGGGTCAGAAAATTCCCTGGAGAAGGGAATGGCTACCCACTCCAGTATTCTTCCCTGGAGATTTCCATGGACAGAGGAGCCTGGCAGGCTACAGTCCATGGGGTTGCAAAGAGTTGGACACAACTGAGTGACTCACCTTTTCACTCCACACTCATAAAATACTGACCCTCTTCCGGATGAAGTAACATCAGGGCCCAGAGAGCCACTTCTTAGGAAATCCCAGAGAACTGGGTTCTCTGGGTGAAGCAGCCAGGCTCCTTCCTTCCTGTGTCTCCCAGGCTGGGGCAGCCCCCTCTGTGTAGGTGGACTGTGGGCTCAGGGAGTGGAGGGGTGGTGGCCAGTGTAGGTCAACTCACAGAATGTTCTTTTGGTTTCCAGCCAAGGCTGCTGCAGTTGTGGTGGGCGGAGGTGAGTCTCTGCCAGGCCAGGCTCGCCCTTTCTGTCCCCGGGCCCTGGGACTTGGGGAGCAACTGGCCTTGTACCTGCCCCAGCCTGCCCCAGGCCTCCTGTCCATGGTGGGGGAGGAGGCGCTGGAATGAGAAATGAGATGTTTCCATGGAAACTCATGTGGAGGTAGCCCCACTGGGGGCCCAGGTTTCTTGCAGACCCTTTACCGTGTGACCTTGGATGTGGCTTTGAAATCCTCTGAGCTCAGCTTTCCTCGCGAAAAACACTCCAAGACTGTGTTCAGGGTTACTGTGAGGATTATGTAGGATGACACATATACACAGTTTGGGCACATGAGATGCACTGAGGAGAAGCCCAATGGTTCTGGCTTCCAAGGGCTCTGCAGTGATGCCACGGAGGCCCAGTGTCGGTACTCAAGTGGGGCTCAGAATGTGTTCCTTGCTTTATGCTGGGCCCTCAGTAAGATTCGCTTAAAACTTTCCTCAGCAAAGACAGGAAGCTTGCAAATGTCCCCCTCCGCCTCCCCAGTTCCAGCATTTTACTAAGGCAGAAACTGAGGCCCTTCCCAAGGAAGGTCCTGCTGAGAGCCAGCACCGTGTCCCCGGCGACCCCACAGCCCTTGCCTCTGCTTTCCCCATCAGCTGCGGCTTCCCTGGACTCCTGACTG
Source organism: Capra hircus (assembly GCF_001704415.2). Classification (NCBI taxonomy): domain Eukaryota; kingdom Metazoa; phylum Chordata; class Mammalia; order Artiodactyla; family Bovidae; genus Capra; species Capra hircus. The sequence goes on along the minus strand of NC_030828.1, from coordinate 58,141,814 downwards.
CTGGCCATGCCTCCTGGAGTCTCTCCCAAGCTCAGACTTAACCTTCTTCAGACTTCCCAAAGCCCCCCAGGCTTGATGTCATGTGTGTGTGTGGAGAGGGATATCCATTGTCCCCTCACCTTATCCTCTCCCTGTTCAGCTTCCACCGTGGTGGCTGTGCCCGTGGTGCTGGGCGCGGTCGGCTTCACCAGTACAGGAATCACCGCCTCCTCCTTAGCAGCCAAGATGATGTCAATATCTGCCATTGCCAATGGGGGCGGAGTTGCCGCTGGCAGCCTGGTGGCCACTCTCCAGTCCGTGGGTAAGTGTCCCCTGGGGGGCTTGCTCATAGGGCTGAGGGGAAGGACAGGAGCCTCAGTGCCTCTGGCCCTGACCTCAGCCCCAGCGAGCCCCAGTCTTCCTGTTCCTTGGTATTTCCTCCGTGGTCCCTCTCTCTCTCTGGGTTTCTCTGAAGCAGATATAGGAAGGAGGGAAGATGCTCTGGCCTGCAGCTGTTCTGGGATCAGGCTGACTCCGCCCAAAGCAGATTTTCTGGGTCAGCTGGAGCATCTCTGTCCCAGCTGGGGTTCAGCTTTCTTCCCTGGAGTGGGAGGCAGCTCCCAGCTCTTGACTTCATCACTGGAGTTCATGCCTTTGAGTATCTGCCTGCAGCAGCACTCCCGCAAACAGAGATCTTTGGGGGGCTGGGGAAAAAGAGCAGGGTTCAGGGTGGGATCTCTGGGCCTGATGCCCGCCCCCCAAGCCTGCCCACCCCACTCTACTCACCCTCTGCTTCTCCCCCAGGAGCAAGCGGACTCTCCCTGTCATCCAAACTCCTGGTGAGCTTCGCTGGGTCCACCCTCGTGTCCACACTGGTGGGCCTGTAACATCCCCTGTCGCTCCCTCGGCAGAGAAGAGGACCAGGTGGGGTCCTGCCCACCAGCCTGATGCAGTGAGGGACCCAGTCCTGGGGTGACAAGTGCCAAACGCTGCACCCCCAGAGGAAAATGAGAAATAAAAACGAGTTGTGGAAACAAAACAAAACGAGTTGTGCCGTGCCTCTGGGTCCCTTCCTTCTTGCTGGCCTGAAGTCAGTTGGGGGGAAGGCTCACCACTCTTGGAGTGACATGGTGTTGGGGTGCCCAGAGTTGGACTGAGTCTAAATGTGAAGACTGGAGGTTCCCCCTGCCTGGCTTAGGGCTGTGTGTGGCCCCAAAGGGTCACCTCCAGTCTGGGTCTGCATTTCCCCTTCTCTTGTGGGGAGTTCATTTAAATAAACTCCAAGGTCTCAGCTAGGGTGGGTGTTAGGCACAGTGCCTATGCAAAGTCAGGAATGGAATGGAAGGGAGCTTCCTCTTTGGAGCTTCATTGGCAGGCTCCCTGCCCATAGCTGTTTCCTAAGTGGCCTGCCTCAGGCTCAGAAAGCAAGGATCTCAGGATGTCACCGCTTCCTTCCGAAGTCAAAGCCAGTGCTTTGGCTTTTCTTCTCCCTCAACAGCAAAAGAAGAAACCTAGTTTGGCCAGCTAGTGGCACTAGTGGTAAAGAACCCGCCTGGCAATGCAGGAGACATAAGAGATGCGGGTTCAATCCCTGGCTTGGAAAGATTCCCCTGGAGGAGGACATGGCAACCCACTCCTGTATTCTTGCTGGGAAATCCCATGAACAGAGAAGCCTGGCAGGCTATAGTCCATAGTGTTTGCTACAAAGAGCCATTTACGACTGAAGTGACTTAGCACACCTGCACTGATCTTTCTGCTTCAGGGCCTTGGTCCCTATCACCCTTCTCACCCCAGTATAAGGCCTCTTAGAAACTCCTTATCAGCAGGATGGGTTCCATTCCAAAACATCAGAAAATTCACTTAGGGATTGATTCAGTCCTCCTTTCCACGAAATCTTTGAGCATGTGCTGTAGGAGAGGCACTGGGCTTGGTGCTGGGAAATTTGGCCTTCCCGAGGCAGCACTCCTAGTTGGCTGGGTGGATGGACCACCAGGCACTGGTCCATTGAATTTGGCCTCTGATGACAGCAGGAGCCAGCCCAGGGCTCTGGGCATGCCCAGAAGGAAGCACAGAACAGTACCGTCTTAGTCCGTTCAGGCTGCTGTAACAAAAACACTGTCAAATGGGCAGCTTATAAACAATGGAAATTTATTTGTCATAGTACTAGAGGCTGGGAAATCAGAGATCTAGGCTACAGCAGATTTCGGTTCCTAAGTGACCGACTTTTCCCTGCGTCCTCACATGATGGCAGGGGCAATAGAGCACTCTATGGCCTCTTTTATAAGGACGTTGTCAGCTTAAAAAAAGTCACAACCTAAAGGTCGAGAGTTGGGTTTTATTTGGTGGCAATTTTTAGGACTTCAAGCCCAGGAGACAGCATCCCAAGTAACTCTGAGAGAACTGCCCCGAGAAGGTGAGGGGAGGAGTCAGGTTATATAGAAGTTTGTAACAGAGGGCAGATAGTCTGAACATCAAAAGTATGGTTGTGAATTAAAGGAAACGAGATAGCTCAAGGAATTTAGTGCTTTTCTGTGCATGGGGGTTTTCAACGTATGGGAAGACGCAAGAGTCTGGGCTCGCAGCAATCATTTCTTTCATATGCATCTCAGCTAGCTGGGGCCAGTATGTTGTGTTTTTCGCATCCTGGGTTCCTCAGTGCTCACTGTAGGGAGGGGCTGCAGCCTGAATGCGGCCAGATGGAGCAGGTATCCTTCTCCTTCCTAGCTGCCCTGGAGGGCTGGAATTGCTGATGACTGTGACATCCTTGTTTATTGATATGGCAGGAAATGCTCCATTTCTCAGAGGGGTACAAACATTCAGACCATAGTCGGCATATTGGGGAAGGGGAACTTGAATTCTATCCAGAGAGTTTTGGAGACACGCTGAAGGGTTTTCAATATGACAGTGACCCTATCATAGGCCCGACACTCCTGAACACCCTTCCTAGGAGCCATCAGCAGCCTGACAGGATCTCAGTTCCCAACAAGCAGAGTAGCCCCTGCTCACAGCAACTAGAGAAAGCCCCCAAACAGCAGTGAAGACCCAGCACAGTCATAAATAAGTAGAATCAAAAAAGAAAAATTAACCACCCTATATTTAAAAGCCTTTTGCCTTCTGAGAGAGCCCATACTCTGTCTATAGAATGTGTATCTCTCTAAATAAACCCATTGTTACCTATCACTTTGCCTCTTGCCGAATTCCTTCTGTGCTAAAATATAAAGAACCCGAGCTTCCTTAAGTCCTGAGACCAGGTGTGTGATCTTGATTAAAAGAGAGTGGATTCAAGTCCCAACTTGGGTTTGGGCTAGGTTTGAGTCCCATCTGAGTTGTACAGTTTCAGTAGGGCATGAGGAGGCAGGGCAAATTCCCACTGTGGGAATCTAGCTAGGATGGCTTCCTGTCTTCTTCAACACGGCAGAGGACTACTCTTTGCTTCTGGCAAAAATCAGAGCCCTGGTCTTTGGCTGGTACATGATTCCCAACCAAGGACTGCATTCTCAGTCCTCTTGCAGTGAAGCCCGCACAGGACTGGGTCTGGCCAGTGGGAAGTGAGTGGAAATGTATGCTGCTTTCTGGGCATGCCCTTAAGGGGAGTGGGGGGGTTCTGCCTTGCCCCTTGGCCTCTCCCATGGGCTCTGCTGTGGTCAGAGGGGTGACCATCCTCCACCCTGCAGATGACAGCAGCATTTTAAGGAAGGCAGAGCAACAAGACCACTGGAGCCTGGGCCTCCCTGAGCTGAACCACCGCTCTGGCTCGTACCTGACTGAGTAACAGAGAAAGAAACCTCTCCTGTTTAAGTCAAGAGGGCTTCTTTTACAGTAAGCAAATGTATACGCTCATGAACACAGGGGAATCTTTTGATTGCAAGTAATAGAGAGATCAATCCAATAAAGAGAGTTACTTTTACCTGCTCCTTCTCAAAATCCCACTAAAAGAACAGGAAAGGACTAAAGAAAGGCTTAAACCCGTGTCAACAAAGAAGCTGGGAGAGAAGATGAGAGTAACATAATTTAGGAGGTGGAAATCACACGGACCTGGGGCTCCACTTGGCAGCCCCAACAAAGCTGAATCTTAAGGTGTCAGTGGATAAAGGGAAAAAGAGGCAACTATGCCCTTAGGACCCCTCAGAGCCCTGGACATCAGAGTGGTGTGTGCTACTGCAGGTTGGCAGTAAGGTGGACTGGCAGCAAGAGGGCTGGCCGGAAGTCTATTTAGGAAGCAGACAGGCCCCCAGCTGGTCCCCTCTGGCAGACTCCTGGGAGTTTCGTTTTGGTGAGGTGGAGTCCCTGGGCCAGGAGGCACCAGGAGCTTCCAACTGAGAATGAGAGTCTCCTTACATGGGTTGAGACCCTCAGTCTTCCTCCTTGACGGGAACTGAGAATGCTGTAGCTAGCCTACAACATCCGAAACGGAGGGAGGAAGATTCTTCTTGGGAATCTGACCAGCCCCCAAAAAGAAATTGCTCGTGTTCTAACATCTGGAAGGAGGCGCCTGTTGAAAGCTTCATCCGGACCTCGTACGGTCTCCAAGCTGACGAGAGCTGGCAAAGGCTGTCATGGTGTTGCCCGATTCCCGGCTCCTGGTCCACTGATGCTGAAGAGACAGAAACACACGATCCAAAAGGATACACTCACCTCAGTGTTCGTTGCAAGACTATTTAAAAGCCAAGGCATGGAAACAACTGAACTGAACCGATACCGTCTTCCATAGTGGCTGTATCAATTCACATTGCCACCAACACTGCAAGAGCATTCCCGTTTCTCTAGGTTGATACAGAGCCCCTGATTCCGTTTCCTGAGTCATACAACAAATTCCCATTTGCTATCTATTTTACATATGGTAACTTAAGTTTCCATCTTACTCTTTCCATACCTCTCACCCTCTCAGCCCCTTCCCCATGTCCATAAGCCTATTCTCTATGTCTCTTTCTCCACTGCTGCCCTGTAAATAAATTCTTCAGTACCATTTTTCTAGATTCCACATATATGCATTAGAATACGATATTTATCTTCCTCTTTCTGACTTGCTTCACTCTGTATAATAGGTCCTAGGTTCATCCAGCTCATTAGAACTGACACAAATGCATCCTTTTTATGGCTGAGTAATAATATTCCATTGTGTGTATGTACCAAGGGTTCTTTATCCATTCATCTGTCGATGGACATCTAGGTTGCTTCCGGGTTCTAGCTATTGTAAATAGCGCTGTAATGAACAATGGAATCTATGTGTCTTTTTCAATTTTGGTTTCCTCAGGGTATATGCCTAGGAGTGGGATTGCTGGGTCACATGGTGCTTTTATTCCTAGTTTTTTAAGGCATCTCCATACCGTCTTCCATAGTGGCTGGATCAACTCATATTGCCACCAACACTGCAAGAGCTCTCCCTTGTCTCCACACCCTCTCCAGCATTTATGGCTTTTACACTCTTTGATGATGGCAAACTGACTGGTGTGAGGTGATATCTCTTTGCAGTTTTGATTTGCATTTCTCTAATAATGAGCGATGTTGAGCATCCTTTCATGTGTTTGTTAGCCATTGGTGTGTCTTCTTTGGAGAAATGTCTGTTTAGTTCTTTTTCCCACTTTTGATTGGGTTGTTTGTGTCTCTGGTATTGAGGTGTATGAGCTGCTTGTACATTTTGGAAATTAATCCTTTGTCAGAGGTTTCATTTCTTATCATTTTCTCCGATTTTGAGGGTTGTCTTTTCACCTCCCGTCTAGTTTCCTTTGCTGTGCAAAAGCTTTGAAGGGTAATCAGCTCCCACTTGTTTACTTTTGTTTTTATTTCTGAAACCTTGGGAAACTTATGCTAATTGAAATAAATCAGTCAGAAAGAGAAAAATACATCATGATTCCATTTACTTGGAAATTAGTTTAAATTGGTCAGATTCATAGAGGCAGAAAGGACTGTGGCTGTCAGGAGCTGGGGTGAGGAGGAAATGGCTAGTTATGTGTAATGCTTATAGAATTTCATGTTGGGGTTTAGTGAAAGGAGTTCTGGAGATTGGGTGCACAAACTGTGAATAGAGTAAACACTGTTCAGTGCACACTGACAAAAGGTCATGTTGGTATTTAAGGCGATGTGTATTCTGCCATGGTTTAAGGCATGTGACTTTGGTGCCCTGGCCCTGGGCTGGCCCTGTGTTAGAGGTGACACTGCCCTCGGAGGGTGTGTCTTTGGAGGACATTAGCGGCCAGGCCCTGTCGTATCAAGGGAGGAGCACAAATGGAGAAATGAAACTTACCTGCCTTGGGTGCTGGGGGGCAACAGGACAAGCGTGGCAAGGAGCCATGCCTGCGCCTATGCCTGCCAGCTGACCAGGAGCCAGAGCAGCCTCTGTGTGCTACCTAATTGGAGATGACCTGGGTCTGGGAGACCCTTAAGAGTGACCTCATCCTACCCCTGTGAGGTCAGAGGTGGCTCCTGTCTCTGCTCTCTATGGTTTCAGCTGTCATCCTGGCGGCCATGTGGAAACAGGATGCACAGCCAAGGACACCACTCTCTTTCTCACAGACAGAGGGAGAAAATCAGAAGTGCTCTCCTGATTTCTGAAGGACCAGGGGACGGGCACTTCCCTACTGCCCCAGCCCTGCCCTCTGTGCTATGACAGTCTGTGGGCTACTTCCAGCCCACCCGCCTAATCGCTCAGAAAACAGTTTTGAAGTTAATATGACTTTGCTTGGCTCCCTGACCTTCAGAATCCTGTCTACCTCTTAACACCCCATCTCTGTCTGATGCTCACTGCCCACCCAGTCATAGTCTTAGGGTTTCAGAGCACCCTGGTTCGGGACAAAACCCGAGGCTCCCAAAGTCTCATGGTAAAGGTGGGCTCGAGCCCCCTCCCACACTCACCTCTGGTCACAGTGACCACAGCCTTGGATGCTATGGCTGGAGTTCTGCACTCCCTCCCTCCCTCTCTGCCCAGGTCCCTTTTATCCTGGTTGGTAAGCGTCTGGGATCGAAGAGCAGTGTGGCAAGTTCTGCACGGAGTGAGTCTGGGGCCTCCAGGCAGCTGAATTGATACCATGGATGATAACTAACCCCGAGAGTCCAAGTAGGAAGTGAGTCAGTCTCTTTCCAGCTGTGGTTTCTCCCCGACTTTGCTAATGGGAGGATGAGGGCCATGGGCTGGTCTTGGGCTGTCCCTGGGGCCAAGAGCAGAGCAGTTGCTGGAGCCCCTCCTCGGTGTCACTTGGTATTGACTCCACTTTCCTGGAGAAATCAGGAGGGACACCCCCCACTTACAGAAGCAGGCGGATTGGTTTCTCTGAATTTCCTGTCACTAGATGCTAGCCCAAAACACAACATATGGAGCAGAGACTCCTTCAGAATACGTGTGACATTGCAACTCATGAACGAGGGTAAGAAGGAAGTGATCGACTGAGGGGGAAGGAAAAGCACAACCTTTGCATTATTAGAATTCCCAAAGAAAAGAGAGTTCTTAGGGAACAATATTTTAAGAGGTACTGTCTTTAAAAGGGAACCCAGAGCACTTCCCTGGTGGTCCAGTGGTTAAGAATCTGCCTGCCAGTGCAAGGAACACAAGTTTGATCCCTGGTCAGGCAAATCAAATCCCACTTGTCAAGGAGCAATTAAGCCCAAGTGCCACAACTACTGAGCTCTCAGGCCTCAACTAGAGAGTCTGTGTACTTCAAGGAAATACCCACACGACACAACAAACACCTGAGTACCACAGCTAAGACCCAATGCTGCCAAATAAATGAATAAATATTGTTTAAAAAGGGAACTCAGCCTTGGGAATTCCTAGTTATCTAGTGATTAGGGCTCTGTCCTCCCACTGGAGGGGCACAGGTTCCATTCCTTGTTTGGGAGCAAAGATTCAGCATGCTGAGACGTGGCCAAAAAAAGTCAGACCAGAAGAGGTGATTATTAAAACAAGAATTATTTATTACTGATGAATATTTGAAATGATATTCAATCTTGATAATAATAAAAGTATTTTTCTTTTAAGATAACTTTTTTTGTGTGAGTGTGTGTGTTCCATGAAACATTCAGTTAGAATTTGGTTGCAGATATCAGGACTCACTCCAGCTAACTGAAGCAGAATGTGTTTTTCCACAAGGAATTCCATGCCTATAAAAGCACCCCAGGACTGGAGAAGAAGGTTCAAGGTTGAGTCTCCGGGAATGAACACCCCACCCTCTAGAGGAACACTGAAGGACTGGGCCACCAGGGATGCTGGGACTGCTGCCTTGATCAGGACCAGAGATACTGGGAAGCCACTCTGGGACCAAACTGCCTTGTATGTCATGTCTGCAGATAAAACGATGCATCTCAGCCAGGTGAGAGCTGGATCCCAACTCTACTGCTGCTGCAGAAGACCTAGTCCTCACTACTGTGCTTGGCACCAAAGCAGCAGCCCTGTCTCCCTGCCTGACACAAGAACCGGTGTCACCAGAGAATCTGGGGAATATGGTCATTACTCTCTGTCCTGGGGGGTTCACAGCAGAGGATGAAGCAGAACTGAGTGAGGACCACCTCCACAGCTGCTCCAGAGAAAGCAACTAAAAACACCCAGTGTTTGCACAGGGCAAGGAAAGGTGAACGCTCACGCCTTGCTGGGTGGGATGTGCTCTGATACATAGGTCACAACTGGCAATACAGAAATGTGTAATGACAGCTTTCACTCCACTTGATTCAGAAACATGCTTTCTGGGAATTCACTGTAAGAAAAGAGTCAGATATGCGCACAAAAATATCTGTATATGATTGATTTTCATGGTGTTATTTAGGACAGCAAACCTTTAAAACAAGAGGAAATCAAGGACACATAATTTTATGCCCCCATATAACAGACTTCTATGCAGCCACTGATGATAAAGTCAGGGACCAATTTACCACTAAGTGAAAGAAGCCAGTGAGAGCTGGAATGTAAAGAAAGCTGAGCACTGAACAATTGATGCTTTGAACTATGGTGTTGGAGAAGACTCTTGAGAGTCCCTTGTGCTGCAAAGAGATCCAACCAGTCCATTCTAAAGGAGATCAGTCCTGAATATTCACTGGAAGGACTGATGATGAAGGTGAAACTCCAATACTTTGGCCACCTGATGTGAAGAACTGACTCACTTGCAAAGACCCTGATGCTGGGAAAGATTGAAGGCAGGAGCAGAAGGAGACGACAGAGGATGAGATGGTTGGGTGGCATCACTGACTCAATGGACATGGGCTTGAGTAAACTCCAGGAGTTGGTGGTGGACAGGGAGGCCTGGTGTGCTGCAGTCCATGGGGTTGCAAAGAGTTGGACATGACTGAGGGACTGAACTGAACTGAACTGAAAGAAGCCTGAGTTCAGGGACCCTCACTTGCACTGCTTCTGTCCAGGAGAATTCCTGAGAACAATTCTGCAGTATGCTAGCATTGCAATCATTACTATTTGCAAAAGTATGATATTCTAAGACTAACTAGTTAAGACTGCAGACTCCTTTCAAATTGTCTTTCCTCTCCTGCCTTCCCTTGTTTCTGAATGACATTTTAATTCTATTGGCATTTTAGATTGTAATTCTCTATTATTTTTTTTAGAGTTTTTTCTCCCCAGTTACTTTAATTTCAAACCCCTAAATCCTAGATCTGTCCTTGGTTATATAGACTCATATTTGTCAACATGGGGAACTGTTCCTTAGGTATTGTTAAGGAATTTGAGAGAAGGGGGAGGGGTCGTTTGGGGGAGGGGACTAAGATGTACAAGCCATTAGGCATAAAATAAGCTACAAGGGGGGGGCTTCCCTGGTGGTCCAGTGGTTAAAGAAAAATGCCTATTATAAGAGTGAAGTAAATCAGAAAGAAAAACAGCGATACAGTATACTAAACATATATATGGAATTTAGAAAGATGGTAACAATGACCCTTTATGCAAGACATCAAAAGAGACACAGATGTATAGAACAGTCTTTCGGTCTCTGTTGGAGACGGGGAGGGTGGGATGATCTGAGAGAAAAGCATTGAAACACGTATATTATCATATGTGAAATAGATCGCCAGTTCAGGTTCGATGCATGAGACAGGGCGCTCAGGGCTGGTGCACTGGGATGACCCAGAGGGATGGGATGGGGAGGGAGGTGGGAGGGGGGTTCAGGATGGGGGACACATGTACACCCATGGCGGATTCATGTTGATGTTTGGCAAAAATCAGCACAGTATCGTAATTAGCCTCCAATTAAAATAAATAAATTAGTGAAAAGAAAAAAAAAGGAAGGAATTTGACCATGCAGTAGTAAGGGAAGACACCGTTTGGAGTTTTAACATGTACATGTGTTTTTCTTTTGTTTGTTTGTTTTTGTGGTAAGAGTCACATAAAGTCAAACTTGCTATTTTAATTACATGTAACTGTATGTACATATCTTTTTCATTATTTAGTTTATTTCTTTTTGGCTGTGCTGAGTTTCATTGCTGTGCAGCCTTTCTCTCATTGTGGTGCTCAGGCTTCTCATTTTGGTGGGTTTTCTTGTCTCAAACCATGGGTTCTAGGGCATGTGGGCTCAGTAGTCGAAGCTTGGGGGCTCAGTTGCCCCGAGCATGTGGGATCTTCAGTTTAGTTCAGTCGCTCAGTCATGTCCGACCCTTTGCAACCACATGAATTGCAGCATGCCAGGCCTCCCTGTTCATCACCATCTCCCGGAATTCACTCAGACTCATGTCCATTGAGTCCATGATGCCATCCAGCCATCTCATCCTCGGTTGTCCCTTTCTCCTACTACCCTCAATCCCTCCCAGCATCAGAGTCTTTTCCAATGAGTCAACTCTTCAAATGAGGTGGCCAAAGTACTAGAGTTTCAGCTTTAGCATCATTCCCTCCAAAGAAATTCCAGGGTTGATCTCCTTCAGAATGGACTGGTTGGATCTCCTTGCAGTCCAAGGGACTCTCAAGAGTCTTCTCCAACACCACAGTTCAAAAGCATCAATTCTTCGGCGCTCAGCCTTCTTCACAGTCCAACTCTCACATCATACAAGACCACAGGAAAAACCATAGCCTTGACTAGACGGACCTTAGTCGGCAAAGTAATGTCTCTGCTTTTGAATATGCTATCTAGGTTGGTCATAACTTTTCTTCCTGGAGCAGCCGTGAAGAGATACCCCACACCCAAGGTAAGAGAAACCCAAGTAAGTTGGCAGGTGTTGCAAGAGGGCATCAGAGGGCAGACACACTGAAATCATACTCACAGAAAACTAGTCAATCTAATCACACTAGGACCACAGCCTTGTCTAACTCAATGAAACCAAGCTATGCCTGCAGGGCAACCCAAGTCGGGCGGGTCATGCTGGAGAGGTCTGACAGAACGTGGTCCACTGGAGAAGGGAAAGGCAAGCCACTTCAGTATTCTTGCCTTGAGAACCCCATGAACAGCATGAAAAGGCAAAATGATAGGATACCAAAAGAGGAACTCCACACGTCATTAGGTCCCCAATATGCTACTGGAGATCAGTGGAGAAATAACTCCAGAAAGAATGAAGGGATGGAGCCAAAATAAAAACAATACCCAGTTGTGCATGTGACTGGTGATAGAAGCAAGATCCGATGCTGTAAAGAGCAATATTGCATAGGAACCTGGAATGTCAGGTCCATGAATCAAGGCAAATTGGAAGTGGTCAAACAAGAGATGGCAAGGGTGAACGTCGACATCCTAGGAATCAATGAACTAAAATGGACTGGAATGGGTGAATTTAACTCAGATGACCATTATATCTACTACTGCGGGCAGGAATCCCTCAGAAGAAATGGAGTAGCCATCAAGGTCAACAAAAGAGTCTGAAATGCAGTACTTGGATGTAATCTCAGAAATGACAGAATGATCTCTGTTCATCTCCAAGGCAAACCATTCAATTATCACAGTTATCCAAGTCTATGCCCCAACCAGTAATGCTGAAGAAGCTGAAGCTGAACAGTTTTATGAAGACCTACAAGACCTTTTAGAACTAACACCAAAAAAAAGATGTCCTTTTCATTATAGGGGACTGGAATGCAAAAGTAGGAAGTCAAGAAACACCTGGAGTAACAGGCAAATTTGACCTTGGAATGCGGAATCAAGCAGGGCAAAGACTAATAGAGTTTTGTCAAGAAAACGCACTGTTCATAGCAAACACACTCTTCCAACAACACAAGAGAAGACTCTACACATGGACATCACCAGATGGTCAACACTGAAATCAGATTGATTATATTCTTTGCAGCCAAAGATGGAGAAGCTGTATACAGTCAACAAAAACAAGACCAGGAGCTGACTGTGGCTCAGATCATGAACTCCTTATTGCCAAATTCAGACTGAAATTGAAGAAAGTAGGGAAAACCGCTAGACCATTCAGGTATGACCTAAATCAAATCCCTTGATTATACAGTGGAAGTGAGAAATAGATTTAAGGGCCTAGATCTGATAGATGGAGTGCCTGATGAACTATGGACTGAGGTTCGTGATATTGTATAGGAGACAGGGATCAAGACCATCCCCATGGAAAAGAAATGCAAAAAAGCAAAATGGCTGTCTGGGGAGGCCTTACAAATGTGGGATCTTAATCGACCAATTCTCTGACCAATGTCTCCTGCATTGGAAGGTGGATTCTTAAACACTGGACCACCAGCGAAGTCCCTGTACCTGTGTTTGTAATGTATGGTACTTGGAGCAACTTTGGAAGTGTGGGCAAAACTCTAGGTAATTTACGATGTCGCAGACATAAATTACTTTTACTATCTGAGTGAGAAAACAGAGTTTTTCAGTACAAGGCCACTCAGAAGACTTTGGACATCAGACGTGTGGATTCCTTTACAAGAAACCCTAGTTGCTGACGGACAACAGGTGGGTGTCCTGCAATTTAACTTGATTCTGACATTAACTAGAGTTAACCACATGGGTTAAGAGTTCACATCCGCAAGATTGCCCCACTCAGTGGCTTAGATGAGAAAGAATCTGCCTGCAATGTGGGAGACCCAGTTTCCATCCCTGGGTCAGGAAGATCTCCTCAGGAAAGGAATGGCAACCTACTCCAGGATTCTTGCCTGGACAATTGCATGGACAGAGGAGCCTTGCCAGCTACAGTCCATGGGATCGCAAACAGTCAGACAACTGATTAAATAACACTTTCACTTTTGGTCACAGTAGAGTGGAAACCGAGCTGGCTTCCTGTCATGGATATCAGTGCCCATTCTCACAGAGTTCTTGGCCCATATCCTATCACCAGTGGCTCTACAGATGCCCTGCACCCTGTCTGATAAATAAGAACCCAGTAGGGACACTCATGAAAGGTCACAGCATCTTGTTTTTACTTCTTATGATTCTTTGAAGAATTTTGGGAGGCAGAGGGCTTGTCATTTGGGGGACTGACATCCTGAGGCCCTGCAGGGTCATCTCCAGCATGGGAACTGCTCTCTTCTTCAGTGCTGGATCCTGGTGGAGAAGGGGCCTTCTTTTTTGAACCCCACAGCCACGTCCCAATTGTTGCCCCAGCAGAGCCGAGGAGGATGTTGGATGATGCGGAAGTCCAGCTGCCCCTGGGAGAGAGGAGGAGGTTAGAGCACAAGGGGACAGGAAGGCCTAGCAGGCCCTGCCAAGGCTGTAGGAGTCAGAAATCCCAGGACCATCTGGAGGCCAAGGAAATAGACATCCCACCTTTGTTGCCTGCTCTACTTCCTGATACCCCAGGATGTCTGGGCGGCTGCACATGGCTGCCCAAAGAGGAGACACGAACTCTGCTGGTCAGTCCACCAGCCACAAGACAGGCCCTCTGAGAAAGGACAGGCTGCCCCTCCCTCCACAGCACCAGGCTGGGCCCAGGGAGGCAAGGGCACCTACATAGGTTATATAGGGTTGATGAGGAATGCCGGCCTCCTGGGCTGCTCACCTCTCATCCCACCAACCGTATTCCCAACTAGAAGAGGGGACAGTGAGGGTGACACAAAGGACCAGGACCCCGATGACCACGAAGCTGGAAGAAGCACAGAGGCCCTCCCTCAGGCTTGGCCTCGTGCCTGAATCCCCCATTCTCCCGCCGGACACCTACCCACGGACTGGAGGGTGGCCACCAGGCTGCCAGCAGCAACTCCACCCCCATTGGCCACGGCGGCCGCTGACATCATCTTGGCCGCGAGGGAGGAGGCGGCGATTCCAGCCCCAGTGAAGCCCAGGGCGCCCAGCACTACGGGAACAGACCCCACAGCCAGGGCTGCAGGGAGACAGGAGATTTGAGTTTGGTCCCATGGGACCGACTCCCTAGACCTCCCTGACACCTTCCTGAGACATGAGGTGAGGGGTCCACTTTGCTCTCCTGAGAGCCTCAGCGTCCGAGGGAATGCTGTAGATGCGGACACACGTGGGTGGGGGGACCCCTCCAAAAACCTTAATCCCAGCCCTACTTGTGCCTCATTTCAGCTGTGTTCCTGGGAACCTCACAGTCGTCCCTGGGCTTTAGTTTGCCCTTTATAAAATAAAGTCGAAACAAGCAGGGGTCTTCAAAAGCCCCCTTTGGCGGGAAACTGGTGTCTTTCACGCAAGCACAGGCCCAGAGTATGAGGACAGAACTGCCCTTCTGAAAAGGTGCTGGGTGGAAGCTTCTGACCTCTGGCCCAAGACTGCTGGTGAGCATCCCCCAGGGTCCCTACATCTCAGATGGTGCAGGTATAGAACCTTCTGCAACCTGGAACCTTCTATGTCTACACCGTCCACATGGTGGACACATGTGGCACTGAGCACTTGAGACTGGCTGGTGTGACAGAAATATTTGATATTCTTTGATTTTGGCCACCACGAACGACCCTCACCAGTGGGTGACCCTCATCAGTGGGTGACCCTCACCAGTGAGTGACCCTGACTGGGCTCACTAGATGAGCTCTAAGCATTACAGAGCAGTTCCGAAGAATCCACACAGCTCAGCTCACACATTTCCTACAAGCCTTTGCAAGAAACCATGCCCCAGCTTTCTGGGGAGAAATCACAGATTCATACAGCTCTAACGCCTTGCCTGGGTTCCCACAGTTTGCACTCGGGAGAAGCTGAGATTGGAAGTGGGTGCTGTGAATAGCTTTGCTTTGGTTCCTTCTTGGCAAGGTTCTTGTTACCTCAAGAATTCCACCTCTGACCACGTCCACCCACACCCCTACCCACCCAGGTCTTGAGGCTCAAGGTAATCTTGGACTCGGTCAAGGCCAGACTCTCCCAGGCACCCAGGGACAGGGGCACATGGGGCCCTGAGTTGCTTTACAAAGAGACTCACCTCCTCCGATCACGGCTGCGGCAGTCTTGCCTGTAGACAGAAAGAACTCCCATGAATAGCCAGCATTTGCCTTCCTCCCTTGTCCCTGCTGCTGTCCCAGTGGGAAGGGTTCCCTGGAGTTGGGATCACAGGACAGAGCAGCCCCTGTGTGGCTCTCTGCTGTTATGAAGTAGTCTGATAGTCCGGGAATCAGAGGAGGATGGACAAGAGTCCAGAGCTCTGTGATGCTCCAGAGGGGAGAGCAACCTGCCTTGAACGGTTTCATACTGCTCCTTAACTTTAATACCTTCAGTATCATTTTCTTAAAAGCAGAAGAAAGAAATCAGAAAAGCATGCTAATTTTATTTGCAATGGAATAAATTTGACTGTTCTGGTTTGTTCATCTTTCAGACACACTATGCCCTTCCGAGGATATAGCTTGAGTGGAAGCACCCTGTCCTCCAGGGCTCAGCCTACTTGTGACTTTCTGCACAAAGCATCCCTGACTCCCCCATCGGGAAATGTGTGTGCTGCCTTGTGGCTGGAGCCCCTGGCCACACTGGATTCCAGCAAGTCTGTACCACACTGAATTGCTCAGAGCTCTTGGGTCTGGCAGGGACACCTAACAGTGGCAGGGACTGGGATGTTCGGGCAGTAGGGACCAGGTGTTCCGGAGATTTCAGGAGCTGTGGGAGTGAGCTCAGCCAGCTCCCCAGAAAGAGCAGCCTTGATACCAGGCAAGGAAAAAAAGGTACAAAATCAGCCTTGGGCCCCCAGTCATTTCTGGAAGGTTGTTGCTCCTGGCTCACCAACATCTCTCTGTCCATCAGGAGCCCTGACTTGTCTTGAGGGCTTCCATTTCTGCACAGATGAAATTTCTAACAACCTGGTCTTTCAGTTCTCACCTCCCTACTTCCAAGGATCTTAGACTCTATGCCACACACACCCAAGGTCATGTCCTATACCTATGCTGCCCACTATGGCAACCGCTAGCTATGTGTGCTACTTAAATCTTGAAAGTGAAAGAGAAAGTCTTTCAGTCCTGTCTGATTCCTTATGATCCCATGGACTTTACAGTCTATGGAATTCTCCAGGCCAAAATACAGGAGTGGGTAGCCTTTCTCTTCTCCAAGGCATCTTTCAACCCAGGGATCGAACCCAGGTCTCCCGCATTGTAGGCAGATTCCTTACCAACTGAGCCACAGTGAATTACAATGAAATAAACATTACACCTCAGTTTCTGGGTCACATGACCCAGTGCTCATTAGACACATGGCTCGTGGCTACTGTCTTGGATCACACAAAGATCGTGGTCATCACTGCAGAAAGCTCTATTGGACAGTAGGGCCCTAGATCTTGTCACCGACAAACATTGCCTCCTCCCTGCGATCAACTTCAGCACCCCTCTAGATACTCCCAGCTCCTCCTTTCACAGATTCTCATTCCAACAGAGCCTTCAACAGTTCCTCAACCGCAATGAGATTTTTGATCTCTGTCCAGACACAACTTGGAGATGCTAGGGATTAGGTTCCAGGTTACTGCAATAAAGCAATTATCAGATGAGTTTTTAGTTCCCCATTGCATATAAAAGTTATGTTTATAATATGCTGGAGTCTACTAAGTGAGCAATGACCTTATGTATTAAAAAATGGGTATATCTTAAGTTAAAAATACTTAATTCTAAAAATATCAACCAGCTCTGCCAACTCTTGGTTGCTACAAGTCTTCAACTTGTTAAAAAAAAAAAAAAAAGAGTATCTGCAAACTCCAATAAAATGAGATCTGCCCACATTAGTTTCCTGAGGCTGCAGTAACTAATGAGCACAAGCTCTGTTTATTCTCTCATGTTCTCACAGTTCTGGAGGTTAGAGGTATAGGCAGAGCCAGGCTCTCTCTGAAGGCTCTAGGGGAGGGTCTTTCCTTGACCTTTTGAACATCATTGTCTAGTGCGTGCTGACAACTCCTGGCTTGTGGCTGCCTCGCTCCGATCTGACTCCACCACTGCCACCCTCGTGAGCATCACCTCTCCTTGTCCAGGATCAGAGATGGGGGGCAACACACAGAATGAGACCCATCTTTTGGCTGCTGGGTACAGACAAGAGTGAAGGTGTTGGGGTCCCTCCTTGCCCCCTGTGCCCACAGGTGAAAGTTCACCTCCTTAGTGAGGATGAGGAGGCTCTCGTTGATCTGGCTTCTGCTTCTATCCTGGGGAAAGAATAGAAGGCACACCCAGCCCTCAGCATTCAATCTTTTGCCTGACAAATCCAGGAACATCTTCCAGGACTCTGCCACACATTCCCAATGTTCCTGAGCCACCTCCACCCAAAGACTCAATGTGAGTCTACTGTGCTCCTGCTGCCACAGAATTTTCCACAAGGCAGTATGATTCTCTATCGTTTCTGCTTTTTGAGCGTTTTAAAGTCAAGGGTAAATCCTCCTTCTCTGCCGTCTCCCAACATGCCAAGTACTGGCTTGGGAACAAGGAAGCTCTGAAGGAGAATTTCAGCAAAAGAAGTATGAATGAAGCATATCTACGTGCACGCAAAGTCAGGTTATGATCTGAATGTTTGTGTTCTTGTATTTTCACCTGTTGAAACCTAATAGCCCATGTGATGGTGGGGAGGAGAGCTTCAGGGAGGTGATTCGGTCTTGAAGGCAGAGCCCTCTTGGTTGAGATCAATTTCCTTATGAGAGAGACTCCTCCACCCCATCCCCCTGCCAGTTCCTTTGTTCCTCCCAGCGTAGAGGCTCACAGGGATGGCTGTCTAGGAAGTGAGCTCTCAGAACACACAGAGTCTACTGGTGTCCTGACCTGTGACTTCCTAGGCTATACAAAAGTGAAAAATAAAGTTCTGTTCTTTTTAAGACTAGGTTATGGCATTTAGTTATAGCACCCATAATGATCAAGACACAATCCACACAGTGGAAAGGCAACCTATAGAATGGGAGAAAACCTTGGCAAATCACGTATCTAGGAAGGGACTAATATTCAAGGTATGGTAGATAGAATTCCTATGAGAGAGAACTCAAAGAACTCGGTTTAAGATTGGGCAAAGATTTCAATTAGGCAACTCCCTAAAGAGATCCAAACGGCTAACAGGCATATGAAAAGGTCCTTGAATTCAGTCATCACTGCTGCTGCTGCTGCTAAGTCACTTCACTCGTGTCCGACTCTGTGCGACCCCAGAGATGGCAGCCCACCAGGCTCCCCCGTCCCTGGGATTCTCCAGGCAAGAATACTGGAGTGGGTTGCCATTTCCTTCTCCAATGCATGAAAGTGAAAAGTGAAAGGGAAGTTGCTCAGTCGTGCCTGACTCTTAGCGACCCCATGGAGCAGCACACCAGGATCCTCAGTCCGTGGGATTTTCCAGGCAAGTGTACTGGAGTGGGGTCAGTCATCATTAGGGAAATGTAAATCAAAACCTCATGGGCAGAGGAGCCAGTCCATGGGGTCGCAAAGTCGGGCACGACTGAGCGACTAACACTAACTAACTAAATCAAAACCACAAGATACCACTTCACATCCATCAGGATACTTACTATTTAAAAAACAAAAAAACATAAAATAACAAGTCTTGGTCAGTACGTGGAGGCGGTGGCACTCTTGTGCACTGTTGGTAGGAATATAAAACGGTGCAAGAGCTGAGGAGAACACTATGGCAGTTCCTGAAATATTAACATAGAAAATCATAGGATCCAGCAGCAATCCAGTTTCTGGATATTGATTTAAAGAAATTGAAAACAGCGTCTTGAAGAGATATTTGCACTGCATGTTCACAGCAGCATTTTTCACAGTTGTCAAGAAGTGGAAGCAATCTAAGTGTCCATCGATGGATAAATGGGTCATTGCCATGTGCTAGAGACACACAAGGGAACACCATTCTGCATTAAAGAGGAAGCTATGACATATGGGTGAACCTAGGGCCTTATGCGAAGTACAATGAACCGCTGACATGGAAATTAGATTACCTTACTCAAATTTTAGAAATAGAATTGTGGTTTCCAGGAGCTGGGAGCAGGAGGAGACAGAGAGTTAATGTTTAACATGGACAGAGTTTCTGTTTCGGGAAATGAAAAGAATTCTGGAGACCAAGTAGACAACAATGCAAATGTCCTTAACGCTGTTCACCTACGCTGACAAACTCTCCTCTTGGCAAATTAAATTCTGTAGTGTATTATCACCTGATTTAAGAAAAAACAAACATGTACCTTTGGTGCCCTGCCCCTAGGCGGCCCCACATTAGAGGTGACTCTGCCCTTGGAGGGTGTGTTCTGGGAGGACATTAGTGACCAGGCCCTGGGGTATCAAAGGAGGAGCACAAATGGAGAAATGAAACTTACCTGCCTTGGGTGCTGAGGGGCGACAGGGCAGGCATGAGCGGTGAACTTTCACTGGCAAGGAGCCGTGCCTGAGACCTGGCCTGCCGGCTGTCAGGCATCTAACCTGAGCAGCACCTCTGCCCCACCTGATTGGAGATGACCTGACATTGAGAGACCCGTAAGAGTGACCTCATCCTATCCCTGTGCTAAAAACCAACCTATGAAGGCCCAGAGAGGGCAAGTGACTGGCTCTGGGTCACTCAGCAAGTCAGAGGCAGAGCTAAACCCTGAAATGTGGTCCTTCTGATTCTAGAGCATCATTTACTTCATTTCCTGTACACTGTGGCTTTTTTCTGACAGTGCATCAGAGAGATTTCATCAGGAAGACTGTCCTTACACTGACAGCTTAGCATGTTGAGCTGAGCAGTGGGTATGGGGTGAGGATCCATGGATTGGTCAGAGACCCGTTACCTGCATAATGGTAGAAATTGCTGTCTTCCGACTTGGGTGGATCTCTGGGGTCAGAGCCAGAGCCATCCGGTCCTTGATGTGGCCCCTCTGGTGCCTTCCCAGGAGAAGACCCATCAGAGGTCTGGCTGCTTGACTGGGAAGATTCTTCTTCCTCTGGAAGAAAGAAATAATGGGGGAGCACACAGCAGGGCAGGCGGCTGGCGGAATAGACCCCGCACAGCCCCCTCCACCCTTTCCTGAAGCCCCCAGGATCTCTGATGTAGGGAGGGCACCTCAGAGGAAGCTGAGCTGAGAGGTGTCAAGGGTGCTTGGAGGTGAACCAGGGAGACAACAGAGAGAGGAAGGCCCAGCACCAGTGGAGAGCTGGAGGTCCTGCCTGCACAGAGCAGGAGGCTGAGGCCCAGGGGGAAGAGGCTTGATGGGCCCAGAGCACCTGGTGGCAGCCCCAGGCCAGAACCCAGACCCCCGCTGTCCACCCAGGAACCCCAAGTTCTGGGCCAACCACCCTCGGGAGCTTTCCCAAGGGCACTCACCTTCCGGCAGCAATTCTGGCAGGAGGGGGCCCAAGGCATGGCCTTCCCCGCTCTCTATGGCTTTAGCTGACATCCTGGGGGCAGTGCAGGAACACTGGTCCTGGAGCCAAGGACACCACTGCCTTTTTAGAAACAGAGTGTGAGGTTAAAATTGCTCCACCAGATTTCGGGCCTCCCTGATAGCTCAGAAGGTAAAGAATCCGCCCGCAATGCAGGAGACCCTGGTTTGATTCCTGGGTTGGGAAGATTCACTGGAGAAGAGATAGGCTACCGACTCCAGTATTCTTGGGCTTCCCTTGTGGCTCAGTAGGTAAAGAATCCGCCTACAATGTGGGAGATGTGGGTTCCATTCCTGGGTTAGGAAGATCCCCTGGAGAAGGCAAAGGCTACCCATTCCAGTATTCTGGCCTGGAGAGTTTAATGGACTGTATAGTCCATGGGGTCGCAAAGACTCGGACATGACCGACTTTCACTTTCACTGCCTAATTTAGGCTGCACTAAGGTTTCAGGGGGGCATCTGTCTGCCATTCCAGCCCTGCCTTCTGTCCCATTGCAGCCTATGGACCACTTCCAACCCACCCCCTTAATCTGCTCAGACCACAGTTTTGAAGTTAATAATGACTTTGCTTGGCTCCCTGATCTCCAGAATCCTGGCCACCTCTAACACCCCATCTCTGTCCCCTGCTCACTGCCCACCTGGTCTAAGTTTCAGGGCTTCAAGGTAACCTGGGTCAAGACAAGACCAGAGGTTCCTAACATCTCATGGTAAAGGTGGGATCAAGCCCCCCACACACACTCAGCTCTGGTCACAGGGACAGCAGTCCTGATGGAAGTGGAGAGGGAGGCTGAGAGTAGAGCCCCTTTGCTCCCTCCCCTCCCCTCCTCCCAGGCCCCTGCTTACCCTGCTTAGTATTGTTGGGAATTGAAGAGTAGTGTGTGAAGCCCTGCACAAAGTGAGGCTGTTGAGAACTCCAGCCGGCTAAATAGTCCCTCCCTGGATGACCTCTGACCCCAAGAATCCAAGGCGGAGGTGAGTCCCTCTCATCCCAGGCTGGATGCCACATAGACCTCACTTTTGCATGCTAATGGGAGGATGAGAGGCGGGGCTTCTGCAGGAGCATGACTTTCCCTTTCAGATTCCCCTTCTTGGATATGTGAGGAATCCCTAGTCCTCCTTTTTATAAAACTCACCTGCAATTCTTGCGAACTTTATTTTCCCTGCCCTCCATGATTTGCAGGTTTACGGTACAAAATGTTCTTCCTGACTGACAAATAGCAGAGAACCCCAATCTCATATCTGTAATAACGGAGGAGGCAGAGCAGGTTGATGGTCAAAGCACCATCTCTGACCAGTGCCTGGGGAGGAATCCTCAGTTGCGACTAAGGGAGTGAATTACCCTTGATATGCCTTAGTTTGCTGACACCCTGGCATTCACAGAATAGGTGGTATTACTATATTTACTTCTTTTTGTCCCTTGAAGTGTTAGTTGCTCTGTCATGTCTGACTCTTTGTGACCCCAAGACTGTAGCCTGCCAGGCTCCTCAGTCCTTGGGGAATCTCCAGGCAAGATTACTGGAGTGGGTTGCCGTGTCCTCCTCCAGCAGATCTTCCTGACCCAGGGACTGAACCCAGGTCTCCTGCATTACAGACAGATTCTTTACCACCTGAGTCACCAGGGAAGCCCTTCTGTTCCTTATCCCTGGTGGAATAAACCTTACAAATAGCACAGATTTGTCTGTCTTCTCCTGGGTCTAGATCTCAATAAATATATTTTGAATGGTAGAGCAAAGAAGAAGAGGAAAATGAGAATGTCACTGTGAAGCTGGGTCAGGGAACAAGGGGCAGAAAATGGGGGAAGAGGCAGAATCAGTGTTGGAAGAGGCCTCTGTTTGGGACAGGCTTGAGTGTTTTGGAAATGGAGGCCTTGCTCCTCCTGCAAGATGAGGACAGGAGGGCCCAGAGCCAGGGCCTGTCTTTCCCCCACCCCTACCTTTGCTTAAACTTTGGGACAACAAAGCCAAACATTTCAGCAAATATCCAGCTTTGGTAAGCCACTGCGGGACGATGTCCATGGGGCCAAGAGCAGAGAGGCTGCAGGAGCCCCTCCTTGGTGTCACTTGGTATTGACTTTCCCAGAATTCAGGACACAAGGAACATCCCCTACCTGGAGAATCAGGCCGATTGGTTTCTCTGAAATTCCTGTCACTAGAAGATAGCTAGAAAGACAGCCTATGAAACAGAAAAGACTGGTATCATCCGACCACAGGTGACATTATAAACACCATCCATCTCTGCCTCTTTGACCTAATGGCTGTGATGGTCACCTTGGGTCACAGTCTGGGACCCGGTCCCATCGGGGACGCCGGAGGAGCTTGCGAACTGACTGGGCTCTAGATGCCTGGCTCCTTCATGACGATGCCTGGACAGGGTTTGGGGACCAGGCCCTGAGGGCACCACCAGCTGAGATCTGCCTCCTCAGCCAGATCTGGGCACTGTGGGAGGACCCCTATGGGGTGCTTGACCTGGGCAGGGTAACCTACCCCTTCATGTACTCTGTCCTCTTAGGCAGGGCCTGAGCCTCGGAGGGCAAAAGTTGTACCTTGGGACTTTGCTTTTCCTGCTTCCTTGGCAGGACAGAGAATAATCTTTGTTTGGTGGAGATTTACAGAAACATAGTGCCCTGACTTGGAGAAGGAAATGGCAACCCACTCCAGTGTTCTTGCCTGGAGAATCCCAGGGACGGGGGGGCGGGCCTGGTGGACTGCTGTCTATGGGGTCGCACAGAGTTGGACACGACTGAAGCGACTTAGCAGCAGCAACAGCAGCAGTGCGCTGACTGGGACCTGACCTCTAGAACAAGGGATCTGACATCAGGAAGGTGACAATAATCAACCACAGCCCTCCCTCATTTTTCCTAGAAAGAGGCTTTACTGAAAGCTTCCAGATTTCTGGATTTTTAAGGCATGAACCACCTGTTTCCTTCCTGGCCCAGCAAGAAACAGTCCTCTGCTCCAAATTGACGTTTTGATATTATTTGGCCCCACTGTTTGCTGGGCACACGGACATACATTGGGTTACATGACCTCTTCCTTGGGTTCTACAATTTGCCAAAAGGCTCACAGAACTTAGAAAAGCACTTTCCTTACTATTACTGATATACTACAAAGAGTATTAAAGGATGCAAGTCAACAGCCAGGTGGAAAGATACCTACGATGAGGTTGGAACACAGGAGTTGCGGTCCCCGTGGAGTCTGGGGTGCATCACCCTTCCAGAGTGTGGATGTATTATTGTTTCCCAATTGGCAAGTTCTCAGAACTCCATATTTTAGGGATGTTTATGGAGGCCCCATGACTTCCCTGGTGGCTCAGACGGTAAAGCGTCTGTCTGCAATGTGGGAGACCCAGGTTTGATCCCTGGGTTGGGAAGATCCCCTGGAGAAGGAAATGGCAATCTACTCCAGGCCTATTGCCTGGAAAATCCCATGGACAGAGGAGCCTGGTAGGCTACAGCCCATGGGGTCGCAAAGAGTCAGACACAACTGAGCGACTTCACTTATGGAGGCCCCATAGTGTAGGTGTGATGGAACATTAGCTTCATTTTTATCCCTCTCCTCGCCCTGCAGGATTGGGGATGGGGCTGATCATGGCTTGGTCTTTCTGGTGACCAGCTCCCATCCAGGAGCCCAGCTAGAATCACCCTATTAGAACAAAGGATGATTCTATCACTCAGGAAACTCCAAAGAACATAGGAGCTCTCTGTAAGATGCACCTATCACTAGGAAAGTACAAAGGTTTTAGGAATTCTGTGTTAGGTATTAGGGTCAAAGATCAATATATATTTTTTTTCCTTATTATTTCACATCATCATAATATTTCATATTACTTCACATCACCTTCTGCTAAAAGAAAATGCCAAAATTATTTCCCTTTAAGAAAGAATAGCAAATTGTTTTACTACTAGTATTAATTATTTTAGTAATCAGAATTAGATGCAGGTTAAATACTTTGTGATAAGAATATATGGGTGATGTAGTTTCTCCTTTACTTGTTAAACATTCAGATAATGATAGATTTAAAGGAAGTCGCCAAGTTCGTGCAGAGGGGTTCTGGGGATCCTTCACCCAGTTAACTCCATTGCTTGTATATTATGTAATGATACTATAAGCTAAAAGCTAGGAAGCTAACATTGGTAGAAAGTGTGTTTATGTCATTTCACTACATGCGCAACCACTATCGCCTCAAGATACGGAACGATTCCATCACCCCTGAACCTCTCTCTGAACCCTCACACTGAACCTCTATCTCCCTGGCCCAGCTTTTCTTATCCCTTGAAACCACTAATCTGTTTTATATCTCTATAATAATGTCATTTTAAGAATGTTATACGGTATTTCGTGATGGGCTTTTCATAATTGATGTAAACCATTGTGTAAGTTATAGTGTGCAATGTGATTTAGTACATGCCTGTACTGCCAAAAGATTACTGCACACTGCCGTTTGTTTAGCCATTCACCTATCTTGGTTGTTTTTGGCTATTAGCTATTAAAGCTGCTATGAACTATCAACAAGTGGCACCTGACCAGGTCAGTACTCTGTAACTTTTGGTACCAGGTTCAACCACAAAAGTAGAGTTGAAGAGTCTGTTCTCAGCTAGAATCAACTGCTCATTCATTCATTCATTCAACAAATATCTATGACTCACAAAGTCAGTCAGGCACTGATTAGACATTTTGGGGGGATGCCAAGATAAATCGGACGGGATTTCACGAGGAGTTTGCAATCTAGGAAGAAATATAAGACAAGAAAAATACATCTCTTTCTCTAATACAGAGCTACAAGTGCTATTCAGCACAGCAAAAGCTCTGGGAATCCTGAAGAAGATGTTGAGACAAATTCTTAGCCTGAATTATACTTTCTTCAACTGTGGTTACATGTTTGAAACAACATTCTGCAAGGAAATTATTACAGAATTCAATCTCAATGCTCTCATAATTTGAACTACGTATTGAGTTAAGGGTCACAAAGCTGATTTTGAGACAACTTCCTTGCCAGGTCTAAGGCTCTCCAAGCAACCTACTTTGCAGAGTGAGGAAATTTGACAGCTATTGTTTTCTTCTCAGTTTGAAACCAGCTCTGAAAGAATGACATTTCAACATTGTATCCATAATAACCAGGAAAAGTTTTATTATGAAAAACTAATGCATAAATAAAAACTTAATCTGATGTCAGAATTTCCATCTCATGTGTCATTCATAACTTCTCCCATTTCCCCAGGTTAGATTTGATTCAGGCTCCCATGTGGAGAGGTTTCAGAAGGGGAAGGGAGACAGAATCTGCTCCTCACTTTTCTTTCCTCTACTTCCTTCCCAAATGGCTGCTTTTGGCAATGTCAAGGTCAACTGACTAGAGCCATGAGACATAAAGGTGCAAAAAGCTATTTTACTTTAGGTGGTACAGTATGTAGAGGTCTCTTGGCTGTCCAATAGAGCTGTCTCTGTCAGGGAGAACATCCAAACAAAAGCTGCCCTTTTCTCTCCAAGGGTGTTTGGTGGTTAATTTTATGCATCAGTTTGACTGGGTCATCATGCCCAGATATTTTTCACACATTAGTCTACACGTTTTTGTGAAGGTGTTTTAGATGAGATTAACATTTACTATCTAGACAGCATATTAAAAACCAGAGACATTGTTTTGCCGATAAAGGTCTGTATAATCAAAGTGATAGTTTTTCCAGTAGTCATGGATGGATGTGAGAGTTGGACCATAAAGAAGGCTGAGCACTGAAGAACTGATGCCTTCAAACTGTGGTGCTGGAGAAGACTCTAGAGAGTCCCTTGGACACCAAGGAGATCAAAACAGTCAATCCTAAGGGAAATCAACCCTGAATATTCATTGGAAGGACTGATGCTGAAGCTCCAATACTTTGGCCATCTGAGCTCATTGGAAAAGACCTTGAAGTTGGGAAAGATTGAGGGCAGGAGGAGAAGTGGGTGACAGGATGAGCTGGTTGGATGCCATCACTGACTCAACAGACATGAGTTTGAGCAAACTCTGGGAGATAGTGAAGGACAGGGAAACCTGGCATGCTGCAGTCCACTGGGTCACAAAGTGCTGGACACGACTTAGTGACTGAACACCACCAAACATTTAACAAATATTTTTATTATTATTATTATTACAATTTTGTGGTGTGCTGGGTCTTCATTGCAGTACACCAGCTTGGCTATTGCTCCATGGCATGGGAGATGTTAGATTCTCAACCAGGGAGTCAACCCACATCCCTTGCATTGGAAGACAGATTCTTTACTACTGGACCACCAGTAAGTCCTAAATGACATTAACATTTAAATCTGTGGACTTTGAGCAAAGTAGATTCCCCTCCACTGTGTGGGTGTGCCCCACCCAAGCAGTTGAAGCCCTTAATACAACAAAAATTGACTTTCCCTCAGCAAGCAGGGATTCTGCAAGCTAATTGCTTTAGGATGCCTTCCCCGAGTCTTTAGCCTGCTGGACTACCTCAGCAGATCCTGGATTCTCTCAGTTTCCACAATCACTGTAACTCAATTCCTTAAAACAAACCTCTCTATATATATGGTATTCTGTTGATTCTGGTTCTCTGGAGAAAGTGAAAATGAAAGTGTTAGTCCCTTGGTCATGTCTGACTCTTTGCAACTCCATGGACTGTAGCCCACCAGGCTCCTCTGTCCATGGGATTTCCCAGGCAAGAATATTGGAGCAAGGTTGCCATTTTCTTCTCCAGGGGATCTTCCCAACCCAGGGATCAAATCCAGGTCTCCAGCATGGCAGGCAGATTCTTTACTATCTGAGCCACCAGGGAGAACCCTGAGTAATACAGATGCTTTTGTTAGCTTTTTGGAGGCCTCCACTGAGAATCTCAATGTATCTTTTGGACCCCATAAGACAGCCCCCAAGTACCACCTCCGGGACCCTACTTTTAGCCTCTTTTTGGTGAGGTCCCTTTTCCCACCAACCAGCCACGGTTTGTCGAGGTTCTGTCACTACAGCCCTGCAATGCTCCTGAGGTGGGTAGCTGGCCCAGAGGAGAGAGGAAACTGTCCTACTATGGAGGGATATGCAGCCTCTCCTCACTCTGCCATCAGGGACAGCCCGTCTCTTGTCTTCACATCCTCTTCAGGCACCACTTGGACACAGACTATGCCACCTAGACTCTTGGAGATACATTGGCAAGTGCCCCCGAGGAATGAGTTAAGCTGTGTCCCATGGTGGCGCTGTGAAGGCTCACTTGACCTGAGCTTGGTGAATTCCCTCGTTGAAACTTTAGGACTTCCCAAGGACACCAGACACAGAGACAGTCTATGGGAAAAGTTTCCAGATCACCAGATGGTCTGGTGATCCCCAAGTGGAAAAAATGATTACCTACTGTGGAGCTGACTTCTCTGAATATAACAAAAGACCCAGTTTAGCTTGATGACTGGAAGCAGGCCCACCTTCCCCAACCATCAGCGAGCAACAGGCGGAGGCATGAAAACCTGGGGAAAATAGAACCTCCAATACAGACTGGTTGGGTTGTAAAATGTTAGTCGCTCAGTCCTGTCCGAGTCTGTGCGACCCTACGAACTGCAGCTCGCCAGGCTCCTCTGTCCATGGAATTCTCCAGGCAAGAATACTACAATGGTTGAGCGGTCAGTTAAATGCTAAAACATTTGCGAGGGTCCAGGCACACAGCCAATACGTAACACAGTGCGCTGAAACTAAAGCAAGAAGACAGGAAAACTTGCATTCCCGTGCATAAGCTAGCACAGAAGTCTCCCGGAAGAAGCAGGACAGACCTCACCTGTTGCGCTTGCTCCCTAACTCCTGGAGGAGGACGTAAAACCGCAGCCCAATTTCGCGTGCCGGCGGTCCAGCACTCCGTCGCGCCGCAGCGAATCAAGTGCGGCGTCTAGAATGGGGGCGGGACTTCCTTCGCTGCGTGCACGCGTGCCTGCGTGCAAGCCCCGCCCCGGAACTGCGGGGGACGCTGCGGCGGCACGCTGGCGCTGCTTGTTTGGAGGCGTTCGGTGGGCTTCTGAGGGGGTCGCGGCAGGGTAGCCTCGCGGTGAGTGCCGGAGCGGGGTCGGGGCGGGCTCTCACTGCGGGCTCCTCCAGGCCCTCGGGTTCTGGGGACCAGAGAGGGGTGGCCGCCGGCCTTGTCAAGTGCCCTGGCCGACCCTGCCATGGGGGCCTCTTCTGGGGCCTCCGAACCAGCCGAGCGGACGTCAGGGCTTGGCTGGTTCGGCTTCTCCGCTTGATGAGCCCGTTCGAGCCTGAGACGAGGCGCTGGCGCGGCGCCGGGCTCCATAGGGAGGGACCCTCCGGCTTACCCCGCGAGTCACACTCCACGTCCTCGCCCCGCTTGTGCCTGCCCCTCACGCCTACCCCCGTTGGTGAGGGTTGTCTGTGGTCGCGGATGCGGGGCGGAGGTGGACCTTCCCTGCGCGCTGGCGTGCTTTGCCCACCGGGCGCAATGCTAAGCGGTTCTGAACGTGCGCCACTTTTTCGTCATGGCGTGACAATCCAAGGAGTCGCAGGCTCTCTCATCCCCATTTTCCAGACGAGGAACTGAGACTCGTGCAGATTGATAAGGGCCACCCCAGACCCAGAGCTGACCAGTGGCGCGTCAAGATTTGAACCTAGGTCTCCCTTTGTTTCCACGGAAGCTATGATTTTCCTCTGCCTTTCTGAAAAAAGGAGAACGTGGATCAAGTTCCAGTCAAATGAGTTGTGCATCAGTGGTTTTTAAATTACTTAAAATGTAATGATTAAAGCTGATTGGGTTTTAAGTCACTTGCCAACAGCCAGAGTGGTGACACAGGCATTTGACCTCTTGGGGTAAGATTGAGAGGGAAGAAAGCTTTGTGCACTCCGTAGAGCCGGCACCCTCCAGCGACCCCCTCTTAGATTCTTATTCTGGCTTCAGAATGGCTTGGGAGTGGTAGGCTTCACCCTCCACGCTTTAGGTGAGTTTACTTGTTGCATAGAACATTTTGTGATTTAGCAGGTAAATCCTTCCCACCTTTTTAAAATATGAGAACTTTGAGGTTCAGGGAGGATTGAGCAGGACCTGCCAAGGGCACCCAGGCAGTAAGTATTGAGTCTGAAATCCACACTAGATCTAGCTCATCTGTCTTTGCTACACCTCCTGTGTCCTCTCTGTTGTAGGCCTAGCTGCGTGCTCTTGGGTACATCTCTTCCCTTCTGTGATCTTCTCCAGCTGGCAGCATCAGTGTTAGAGCCATCTTTGTGTCCTTACTTTTTTGTAAGACCTGATAGCTGCTTAGGAAATATTTGTTGCCTCAGGATCCTTTGCTTCTCAGTTGCCAATCTAATGGAACATTTTTTTTCCTTTTCAGCAGCCATGAAGTTGAAAGAGAAAAAATCAAGGCCGAAGCCAACAAACTGTGGCAGATTTCAGAAGAAGGGAATCAAAGTTGTGGGGAAATGGAAGGAGGTGAAGATAGACCCAAATATGTTTGCAGATGGACAGATGGATGACTTGGTGTGCTTTGAGGAACTGACAGATTATCAGTTGGTCTCCCCTGCCAAAAGTTCCTCCAGTCTTTTCTCAAAGGAAGAGCCCAAGAAGAGAAAGGCACAGGCTGTTGCAGAAGGAGAGGAGGAAGGAGAGCCTGGCTCCTCAAAGAAAAAGATGAAGTTGAAGAAGAGTAAAGATGTGGAAACTGAAGGAACTAGTTCCCAGAAAGTGTTTGAGGTCAAAGATACTGAGCCAGCGCCCCAGGGAGAGGGCACAATTTGTCCTGATCCAGAGGTAGGGGAGATGGCATCAGAAAGCCCGGCCCAGACTGTACTAAAAAAGAAGAAAAAGAAAGGGAAAAAAAAATCAGAGCCTTCCCAGGGTACTTCTCCGAAGATGCCCAAAAAAGCAAAAACGTGGATGCCTGAAATGCATGATCACAAAGCAGATGTGTCAGCTTGGAAGGATCTGTTTGTACCCAAGCCGGTTCTCCGAGCACTCAGCTTTCTAGGCTTCTCTGCCCCCACACCAATCCAAGCGCTGACCTTGGCACCTGCCATTCGTGACAAACTGGACATCCTTGGGGCCGCTGAGACAGGTAAGGGCATTCTTATCTGGCCAGGGTGAGATTGCTTCTGGATTGAGTTTGTGGCCACTAACAGGCTGGATGGTTGGGAGACTGGGGAATGTTGGGAACATGACCACAAAAGAAAGCACTGTTGCATGAAGACTTTAAGAAGTCGGCTAGCTCTGGGTTGAAGTAGCTCACTTCCTGATTGGTGCCCTATGCAGGTCACTTTATTTCTCTCAGCCCTGTAGACTGCATTATCAAATGGAGATAGGTGAATTCAGTACCTACATCTTTTGCTGTGTGCTGTGTACTTAGTCGTTCAGTTCTGTTGGACTCTTTGCAACCCCATGGACTGTAGCCCTCCGGGCTCCTCTGTCCATGGGATTCTTCAGGCAAGAATACTGGAGCGCATAGCCTTTCCTTCTCCAGGGAATCTTCCCAACCCAGGGATTGAACCTGGATCTCCTATATTGCAGGTGAATTCTTTACCACTGAGCCACAAGGGAAGCCCTCTTTGCTATGTGGGTTAAGTGTAAATGCTTACTAAATTTATACATTTACCTAATAGTAAACTGCTAACAAAAAGCAGTAGTAAACTAAAATTTACACGGTACATCATAAGTAATCTGTGAAAGCGAAAGTCACTCAGTCGTGTCCTACTCTTTGCGACTCCATGGACTATATAGTCCATGGAATTGTCCAGGCCAGAATACTGGAGTGGGTAGCCTTTCCCTTCGCCAAGGGATCTTCCCAACCCAGGGATCAAACCCAGTTCTCCCTCATTGCAGGCAGATTCTTTACCAGCTGAGCCACCAGGGAAGCCCCAGTGATCTGTAAATGGTAGGTTTTTTTCAATTCTCGAACCTTTTCTGCGTGATTCGGGGGTAAAGTGGGACCAGATCAGCCCTCTGGAGAGGTAGATCTTTATTAGTATAAGGAAGTGTCTGATTCTCAAGAGTTGTCTACAGATAAAAAGGGCTGCATTGGGAGTTGGTGGGTTTATTGGCGTTGGAAGGTTTTGAGTGTGTGATAACCATTGGGTAGATTTTATAGGCAAATTTGGGCAGGAGGTGACTGTTGGAACTAGGCATTGTTTAAAGATCCCTCATACCCTGGGCCATCTACGGCTTTGTGAAGCGGTGATAGGTTGACACCCTGGGAAACTAAACAGCTGATGGGGGTAAGGAGCAAACAGACCTGAAACTATTAGTCCACCTTGACGAACAGTAGCCATCAGACATGACATACGCTATGCAAGCCACACGTGCAATTTAAAATTCCCTAGGAGCCATATTAAAAAAGATTTTTTTAAAAAGTGAAGATTAAATTTAACAATATATTTAACCATTACATAACATTTCAGTATTAATTAATGTAAAATTATTAATTAGATATTTTCTGTTCTAATTTTTACACTATTTTCAAAATCTGACGTGTATTTTGAACTTGCCACCCATCTCAGTTTAGAGCAGCCACATTTTAAGTGCTTGATAGTTGTACGTGGCTAGTGGCTACTATATTGTATGGCATAGAACTGTAACCAAAGTGGGGTGGCTGCTTGCTCCTCAAAAGCCAGTGAAGAGGCCAGGTTGGTGGAAAGGAAAGTTTGCTTTATTTTGGATACCAGCAATGGGGAGTTGGGGAAGACTCCTGTCCAAAGGCTGGCTCTCCCCCTGCCACCCCCATGACACACAGTGGGCAAGAACTTTTATAGACAGAGGAAGGGGGCTTCATGCAAAAACAACACAGTCAGCTCTGACAGACATCTTGAACTTGGTCATTGGTAGTCTGACCAGCCTCATTTTGACTGTTTTAAGTTCAGTTAGTTTCAGCTCCAAGGTCTGTCTGTTTCAGTTTTCTGGAGGTCAGTCCTCAGAAATGTGGCAGCTTATGGGCTTTCCTGGTGGGTCAGTGTGTAAAGAATCCATCTGCCAAGCAGGAGATGCAGGTTTGAGCCCTAGGTTGGGAAGATCCCCTGGAAAAGGAAATAGCAATCTACTTCCAATATTTTTGCCTGGGAAATCCCATGGGCTGAGGAGCCTTGGGGGCTACAGTTCAAGGGGTCACAAAAGTAGGTCATAACTTAGTGACTAAATAACGACGATGTCACGGCTACAGTCTGGTCATCATGCAGTTAACTTCTTTGATCTGGTGGGAGTTTCAGTATCTACAAGACAGCTCACAGGATGTGGCTCAGAATGTTAGCTACAGCTCTTGAAAAGCAACTAAAGCTCCCTAACTGTGTTTATTGACTAAACTATTATTATCTAGTCTTGTTGGATTGCTTTCCTTTTTTTCTGTGTTTTCTCACTTCTTTCATTAAACTTACTGTTTGGCTCAAGTTTTTCCACAGACAAAAGGCAGGCAGAGGGTATGGTGGGGAAGAACTATTGGGTCCTGCTCTGTTTCAGAAATAGACCATCTAGAAACTTTGTGCCTTAGATTTCTGGAAGAGTGGTCAGGAAACTTGAGGTGAGGTCCTGTATAAAAGTCACAAAGATGGGAGAGGGAGGAAGCCCCAGGAAGGGGGAATGGAGGTAACAGTATTAAAACATTTCTTTAAAATACTTCACGCAGTGTGTTACACGCATTATATTGATGAAAGTTCTCACAGCCACTCTGAGATGGATGCCATTATTATTCCCATATTACTGAAGAGGAAACTCAGTGTCACAGGATAGACAGTGCCCCTAAAACTGCCGCACTGAAAGCGGTAGTGCTAGGATTCTAGACCAGATCTGTGTGCTGTTCAGCGCTGCTATAGGACTTGGGTATGTGCAGAGAGGCCTGGAGGCAGAGGCCAGGTGTGAGCCACTGCGGCTAGAGATTGGCATTTGGGTTTATACCGCAGATCCTCTCAGGCTGTTTCTCTTGAGTGCTATGGATCCACAGGTCTAAGTCTCAGAGACAAACTGCTGTAGACAGACTGTTGCCAATGTAGGTAATGAACTTACCCATTACCCCCAAAAGATATTTAGGCCCCTTAATAATCACGCCTTCCCTGGTCCCCTCCTTGTCCATCCCCAGATAACCTCTAATAGTCTTTTTATCACTATAGATTAGTTTGCATTTTCCGGAATTTTAAAATAGATCCTACAAATATGTAAATTTTGGGGAGGGCGAATCTCTGCGCTTTAACTCAGCATACTTTGAGATTCCACCATGTTATTGCAAATACCAGTGATTCATTTCTTGCCATTGATAAGCGGCATTCCACTGAATGGATATAGTGCAGTTTGTGTTATCTATGTTGATGGATGGTTATGGTCTTTCTAGTTTTTGGAATTTATAAGTAAAACTATCATAAATATTGGCATATCAGTCTTTGTGCGGATGTATGCTTTGATTCATTGGCTGAATACCTAGATGTGGAATGGCTAGGTCTTAAGGTAAATGTAACTTTTTAGTATTCCAAAGTGATTGTACCATTTTACATAATCACCAACTTATGAGTTTGAATTGGTCCAAGTCCTTGCCAGTGCTTAGTGTGGTCAGTCTTTAATTTAATTTAGATTTAAAAAGTTTTTGGTGTTACTTCCTTGTGACTTTAATTGGTATTGCCAAAGTGACTAGTTAAGCAGCATCTTTTCACGTACTTAATTGTCATCCATGTCATCATCTTTGGTGATGCCTGCTTAGTTCTTTTGCCTGTGTTTTAATTGGGTAGTGGTTTTATCACTGAATTCATTATATATTCTAGACACACCTCCTTCATCAGATATATGATGTGCATTTTTCTCCCCTAGTTTGTACCTTATCTTTTAGTTCTCTTCTGAGGAGCAGGAGGTATTATTTTGGTGAAGTTTAAATGATCTTTTACAGATTTGCTTTCCTGAGAATCTTTTGCCTAACACAAGATCACAAAGATTTTCTCCTATATTTTCTTGTGGAGGTGTTATTAGTTTAGTTTTTGGTTCTGTGTTTCGGTTCCTGTGTTAACTTTTGTGGTGAGAAATATGGATCAAAGGTTTGGTTTTGTTTCACATTGAAAGTGAAGTCGCTCAGTCATGTCCAACTCTTTGTGACCCCATGGACTGTAGCCTACGAGACTCCTCCATCCATGGAATTTTCCAGGCAAGAGAACTGGAGTGGGTTGCCATTTTTGCATATGGATATCTAATTACTCCAGCATTGTTTGCTGAAAAACTACTCTTTCCCCACTAAATTGCTTCCACATCTTTTTTGAAAATCGGTGACGATATAGGTGTGGGTTAATTCTGGAGTCTTCTCTTTTCCATTGACCCATTTGTCCATCTTTACTGTTTTCCCAACACCACACAGTGTTGGATAGTGTAGCTTTAGGTAAGACTTTGTGTAAGTCTTTAAGTCAGGCAGTGTAAGTCCTCTAACTTTGTTCTTTTTAAAAGTTGTTTTGAAAAAAAAATAAAAATAAAAATAAAAATAAAAGTTGTTTTGGCTGTTCTGGTGACTGCAGCCATGAAATTAAGTGACACTTGCTCCTTGGAAGGAAACTATGACCAGCCTCTATAACATATTAAAAAGCAGAGACATGACTTTGCCAACAAAGGTCCATCTAAGTCAAAGTTATGGTTTTTCCAGTAGTCATGTATGGATATGAGAATTGGACTATAAAAAAAGCTGAGCGCCAAAGAATTGATATTTTCGAACTGTGGTGTTGGAGAAGACTCTTGAGAGTCCCTTGGGCTGCAAGGAGATCAAACCAGTGAATCCTCAAGGAAATCAGTCCTGAATATTCATTGGAAGGACTGATGCTGAAGCTGAAACTCCAATACTTTGGCCACCTGATGTGAAGAACTGACTCACTGAAGAGACCCTGATGCTGGGGAAGACTGAAGGCAGGAAAAGGGGATGACAGGGGATGAGATGGTTGGATGGCATCACTGACTGAATGGACATGAGTTTGAGTAGGCTCTGGGAGTTGGTGATGGACAGGGAAACCTGTCATGCTGCAGTCCATGGGCCGCAAAGAGTTGGACACGACTGAACGACTGAACTGAACTGAGGCCCTTTGCGTTTCAATATGAATTTTAAAGATAGCTTTTCAGTTTCTTCAGAAAAGCCAGCTAGTATTCTGATTAGGATTGCATTGATTACAGAGCCAACTGAGGATGTGACATCTAGACAGTCTGGAATCTTCCAGTCCGTGAATGCAGTCCATCTCTCCAGTTTTTTAGGTCTTTGCTTTTTCTTACTGGTGTTTGTAGCTTTCAGTGTATATACTTCTGTTAGCTTTATCCTTAACTGTTTAATATTTTTGATGCTTTTGTAAATAGTAATTTAAAATTTCCTATTTCTGTTGCTAGGAAGTAGAAGTATGTGTTTATTTATATTGATCTTGTATCCTGCAACTTGGTATGATAAACTGGTTTTCTGAAGATTACATAGGATTTTCTACAAAGGTGATTATGTCATCTGGTCTGGTTGCCTTTTGTTTACTTTTTTCTTACCACACTGGCTAAAACTTTTGGGCACCATTGCTTGGTCCCTGATTTGGGGAAAAATGTTCAGTGTTTCATCATTAAATATGATGTTAGCAGTAGGTTTATCATATTTAGCTTCTATCAGGTTGAGAAAATTCTCGTCTGTTTCTAGTTGGAGAAAGATTCTTATCAGGAATGGTGGTGGTATTTTTTTTTAATGCCTTTTCTGCACATATGGGATGCATACTTTTTTCATTTCCAATTTGTTGATGATGATAAACTGAATTTAGTTGCAGTATATTATTCCATTTATACATCGTTGGATTTGATTTGCCAAAATTTTGTTGATTTTTTAATTTCTATTAAAGGGATATTTGTAGTTTTCTTATAATGTCTTTGGTTTTGAAATCAGAGTAATACTGGGCCCAGAATGACTTGAAGTATTCTCTTCAGTTTTCTGAAGGAGTGTGTGTAGAATTGGCGTTTTTCTTCCTGAAATATGTGGTAGAAGTCATCTCAGAAAATGGGCAGCTCTAAGGAACAAGGTACTATAAGCAAGAACTCAGCTCGTTTTACTCTGAAAAATCATCTGTGAGTTTTTTGAGGCCTGTGATAAAAGCTTCTTCATATAGAGATCACTTATTTCCTTCTGCCTGGAGCATTGTAATTTTGGAACCACTTTAAATTCTCAGCCTGAGGTATTTTGTTTCGTTTTGTTTTTTGACCACATAGATGGGCTCCATATACGTTCAGAGGCTAGTTTGAAAATGTTTAAGCATAGACAAAAGCTTTAACGTTTCCTTGAAAACTAAGAAAACTTTCTTTCACCACCTCCTTCTTCACCAAAGAAACGTTCTGGGAACGTATTATACAGATTTCCCTTTTTTACCCTGCAGTTCTATGTTCCTCCACAACAGCAACAAAACACTCACACCCGCAACTCACCTGTCTCTTCAGGTCTCATCATTTGGCCACGTGTCTCCGTTATTGTTGGCCTGAGCTCTCGGTGCCGTCTGTCACACGCGCCCTCAGGTGCCTGAGGACACGGGTGTCCTCGGTGCAGTGCGGTTGCGATGCCGGCACAGGGTGGGAGGGGCTTTGCATTGGTCAGGGTGGCACTTGGCTGTCTCAGGGTCCCTTATTCCGAGTGAAGAATGGAACCTCAGGCAAGAGTGTGTACCTCTGTTGATTCACACAGTTTTTGTTTGTGTTTTGTTCTGCTTTTAAGGAAGTGGGAAAACTCTTGCCTTTGCCATTCCAATGATTGACGCGGTGCTGCGGTGGCAGGTGAAGAAGCCTACCCCAGCTCTAAGGAACACAGGAGCTCCACCTGGGGAGACCGGCGATGAGGCTGGAGCTGCGTCTGGAGCTTTGCCTGATGAGATTGGAAGTGAAGGTGAAGCACTTCCCAGGGAGGTTGGATCGAAGACTGGAACACCACCCAGCCAGGCAGGAACCAGTACTGGAGCTGCTTGCTCAGACCAGGAGCTGCCGTCCTGTGACGGTGATGTTGACGCCGGTGAAGGACCCTCTTCCCTGATGAGGGAGAAGCCCATCCCCAACCAGGAAGGAGACCAGGTGGAAAAGCATGATGGAGAGCAGACCGGAAAGGTGAAGCGAGGGTTGGGGGGCAGCGCTGCGCCGCCACGGCGTCCTCTGCTCGGCCTGGTTCTGACTCCCACTCGAGAGCTCGCTGTGCAGGTCAAGCAGCACGTCGATGCTGTGGCCAAGTTTACAGGTCAGTTTAATTCACTGAATAATGTTTCCTGAAAGCATCGCAGTGGCGGGGGTGGTAGAGGTGACTGAGCTGTGCCTCCCGCCCTCTAGAGGAAATTTGATTTGCCAGAGAATTAAGCCCGACAGAAAACTGTTCAAGTGACACATTCTTAATTCTCCCAAGGATAACACATAGCTAACGCTGTTCTAGCTGCATAAGCAATTAGTTACCTTACTGACTACAGTGGATACTTGGGACGGGGTTTGGCAAACCACTATTTAGGGGGTGGTTTGTTTATTTTTTTTCTGGTAAATAAAGTGCTGTCACGCCTGTGTATTTACACATTGTCTGTGGCCACTTTTGCACCACCACTGAAGAGTGGAATGGAGGCACTAGTTGTGACAGAGACCATTTAGCCCACGCACGGGGCCACAACTGTTGACTGTGAAAAAGTGTGCCGACTTCTGCTTTAGGGCATGAGCACTTAATTTTCTCAGGGAATTCCTTGGGAAAGGCTGGGTAGTGGGGGTTTCAATTCTATAGCAAAAGGAACGATTGTTTACCAAGCTCTTGCTGTGTATGTGAGGCACTTGACTGAGCACTTCGCCTGCATGATCCTTTTTGTTCCTCCCACACTGGATACCTTGAGAAGTCCTCCACTGGAGAGGAGAAGAGAACACTAGGCATTAGAGGAGACTGAGATGAATCTGCATTGAGGGGGACGGGCAGGAGTTCCCCCGGGAGAAGTGTCACAGCTGCTGGTTCCATCTCTCCCAGCACTGCGGTATGCCACTGGTCTGCTTCTCCAGAGCCTCGGATGTCACCATGCCTGGGTTCAACTCCAATGCTACTGTTGTGGGTGAGGGGAAAGAGTAGAAAAAATGAGGTTGAGGGAGTAGGCCAGGCCTAGACCATAGCAGACCCGGTAAGCCCTCCAGTAACGGCATCAGCAGGCCAGGCCAGCTCTTAGCACTCCCCTGGAGAGGGGAGCTGTGCCGCTGACTGGCAGCCTTTGCTAATCTGGGGGCACTGGTGTTCACGGTGGAAGAAACAAGCAATCAGACTAACACTGTCCCTCGTGTTGTGTGAACCATAGGCATTAAAACCGCTATTCTGGTTGGTGGAATGTCCACGCAGAAACAGCAGAGGATGCTGAACCGCCAGCCTGAGATTGTGATCGCCACTCCAGGCCGGCTGTGGGAGCTAGTTAAAGAAAAGCACCCTCATTTGAGCAACCTTTGGCAGCTCAGGTGAGAGTGCCTCCCTTTTCCCCCACTCCCTGTTCTGAACTGGGCCTGAGGTGAGCTGGCACAGTGCATCCTCCCTGTCACAAAGTGCCATCGTGGGGTACTAAGCCTTGGTACTAGGTACCCTACTAGGTACTAGGGACTTGGCCTTTAGAAAACCAAGCATGCGTGCGGGAGGTTAGTTGAGGGCCCTGGTGGAGGTGGTGAAAGTGGTGTTTGTCTTGGGTTGGGCAGGGGCGGGGGCCACTGGTGGAGTATGCCGTGGTGACTCCCCTCCCCTGCTGCTAACCTGGTGATCACGGGTCTGTCTGGATCTGTAGGTGCCTGGTGATCGATGAGGCTGACCGGATGGTTGAGAAAGGCCACTTTGCTGAGCTCTCACAGCTGCTAGAGATGCTCAGTGATTCCCAGTACAACCCAAAGAGACAGACTCTTGTTTTTTCCGCCACACTGACCCTGGTACATCAAGCTCCTGCCCGCATCCTTCACAAGAAGCACGCCAAGAAAATCGACAAAACTGCCAAACTTGACCTCCTCATGCAGAAGATCGGCATGAGGGGCAAGCCCAAGGTCATTGACCTCACAAGAAAGGAGGCTACGGTAGAGACGCTGACAGAGACCAAGATCCATTGTGAGACTGAGGAGAAAGACTTGTATCTGTACTACTTCCTGATGCAGTATCCAGGCCGCACCTTAGTGTTTGCCAACAGTATCTCCTGCATCAAGCGCCTCTCCGGGCTCCTCAAAGTCCTGGATATCATGCCACTGACCCTGCATGCCTGCATGCACCAGAAGCAGAGGCTTAGAAACCTGGAGCAGTTTGCCCATCTGGAGGAGTAAGTCAGGCCTGTCCACAGACTGGCCATTGGGTCCAGGTTGCCAGGAGGGTGGGAAGCTCCCTTCTCTCTTGGGAGCCTTATTAATAGAAGGTAGTCCTCCAGTCTTTTTTTAAATTTTGCATAGCATGAGGCAGGTTCGCTCTCATCTAGTACATTTATTTTAAAAACATCCCTCAAGTGCTTTTGACTCTCCTCAAACTACACATACATTATGAAACGTCATCCAGTACATATTACTGAGTGCTTGTTTTGAACCTGCTACTGTTCTAGGGCCTGGTAATAGAATAGTGCATAACACAAAGTCCCTGCTCACAGGGAGTTTACATCCATGTGGAGGGAAAAGTAAGTATATAGTTTGTCAAGTGGTGCTAAGAAGTAAAGTTACATAGGGAGTTGAGCAGACTGTGGGTGTGTGGTCTGGGAGGCTTTTCTCATAAGGTGAGATTGGAGCAGAGTGTGGAAGAAAGTAAGGAAATGTGACTGTCTGAGGGAAACCATTCTGGCCTGAAGTGTGCTAAGCAAAGACTTGGCGGATTTGGCATGTTTGAGCAGAAGGAAGGATGTCTACCTGTGTGACTGAGGGAATTAAGTGGGAGGGTGATAGGAGACGAGGTCACGGACCTAGAATATTACCTTATTTAATTCACTTAAAGTAGTCTGTGTTATTGCAGAGTGTGGCTTTATTGATTGTGGCCAGTGAAACCCAGTTTGGATCCTGGCTCCACAGCCGAATAGGCATGTATGTATCTTGGGAGGTTAATATCTGTGAGCCTCAGTTTCTTCATCTCTCAAAGGGAGATACATAATAGTGTTATCTTGTAGAGTGTTAGTAAGGGTTGCAGTATTTAGAGTACCCGATTGTGGTAAGGAGTTGATTAATGACAGCTGTTAGTTGTTATTAATAAGCTTTCTCTCTACCACAGTTGTGTGCTCCTGGCAACAGACGTGGCAGCTCGGGGCCTGGATATTCCAAAAGTCCAGCATGTCATCCATTACCAGGTAGGGGCATCGGGGAATTTGTGGGCATCTCCCAGCATTGAGCAGGGGATTTTTAAAGCAAAGGTTGAGGGAGAGAGCAAGGAGAATTGTTGGTCCCAAGGCCTCATGCAACAGAGAATACCACTGGTGTCTGGTCAACTAGCTGCTTCCACTTACTATGGTGAGATTTATTCTCCAAAACCTCTTGACATTGTCTGATGTCAGATAGCCCCTCTCTTTTTGACTTGGGCTGGCTACATAATACTGGCAGGTTAGAGTCTTAGTTTCTTCCATGAAATGGGCATAGTAAAGTTTAGCATGTAAAAGGATTACCCTGCTATAGAGAAAAGAGTGGTGGTTAAGTCCTGCAAGGTGAAATAGGTTATTATGTGCGAGGAGTTTAGAAAGCCAGGCGGCACTTCCTAAATGTTAGCTGCTGTTGATGCGGACATTAGTATTAGTGTGTGAACCTAGGGAAAATTAGCAGAGAGTGGTGGTTGGGAGCATGGGCTCTCGAACCTCACTTCCAGCCTTTGAATGCTTATTGGCTGCTGCTGAGTGGGTTAGCTTTTGGCATGTTACTGAGTGTCTTTGATTTCAATGTCATTGTAAATTGGGAGTGGTGATGCTGCTACCTACTTCATGGGGTTACTCTGATTAAATGAGCTAATGCTGATGGATCACCTAGCATAGTGTAAGTACTCAGTAACTGGTGTAATTATTCCTCCTTTTAAATCCTTGCTTTCTTTTTTTTCCTTTAAATCTTTCATGCTTTTAACAGTCTTTAAGGGTGCCAGTGCAGTTGAGCAAATCTTTATTCTTCCTCTCTTTGGGAGAGTCTGGGTCAGTCTATGAGAAATATCCAGATGAACAAAATACAGTTCCCAGCCCCTAAGAAATATCAAATCCACTAGAGGAGGTTAGATGCCTGCAGCCAGAATTTTAAGGCAGAAGATACTAGAAAGTGGCAAAATAAAGTTGGACAAAGAGATAACTTCTGGTGTGGGAGGTTAGGTTGGAAAGTGCTTTCTAAAAGATGCTTGGCATTTAGGGATGGAGAGGATTCAGGCATGTTGAGGTAGGGAAGGAAGGAGGAGAGGTGTGGTAGTGGGCTGTTGCCGGGGAGTGAATAGAGGGGATGTGTACTCAAAGAGGAAGTGAAGGATGTTTCACTTCTGGCACCATCATCAACTGTGGGTAACAGTGCCAAGAGCGCTGAATCAAAGTTGCCCATTCTGGACCATTTTAGTTCACTGACTCCTGGAATGTCGATGTTTGCTCTTGCTGTCTCCTGTTTGACCACTTCATTTGCCTGGATTCATGGACCT
This sequence comes from Capra hircus, assembly GCF_001704415.2. Lineage (NCBI taxonomy): Eukaryota > Metazoa > Chordata > Mammalia > Artiodactyla > Bovidae > Capra > Capra hircus. Next base: position 58,099,737 of record NC_030828.1, on the reverse strand, counting down.
AACATTCCACTTTTCTGTGCAGTGTTCTTTACAGCATCGGACTTTACTTCCGTCACCAGTCACATCCACGACTGGGTGGTGTTTTTGCTTTGTGTCAGCGTCTTCATTCTTCCTGGAGCTATTTCTCCATTCCTCCAGTAGCGTATTGGGCGCTTACCAACCTGGGGAGTTCATCTTTCAGTGTCATATTTTTCTGCCTTTTCATACTGTTCATGGGATTCTCAAGGCAAGAATGCTTAAGTGGTTTGCCGTTTCGTTCTCCAGTGGGTCACGTTTTGTCAGAACTCTCCACCATGACCCATCTGTCTTAAGTGGCCCTACAGGGCATAGCTCATAGTTCATTGAGTTACATAAGGCTGTGATCCATGTGATCAATTTGGTTAGTTTTCTGTGGTTGTGGTTTTCATTCTTTCTTCCCTCTGATGGATAAGGATAAAAGGCTTGTGGAAGCTTCCTGATGGGAGGGACTGGCTATGGGAAATCTGGGTCTTGCTCTGAAGGGCGGGGCCGTGCTCAGGAAATCTTTAATACAATTTTCTGTTGACGGGTGGGGCTATGTTCTCATTACCAAATATGGTAGGGGTAATGGAGACCTTCTTCAAAAGGACTTATGCCAGCATGCTTCAGCTGCCAGGACTGTTGCAGTCAGTGCCCCTGACCCCACGGCAGGCCACTGCTGACCCACGCCTCCACTGGAGGTTCCTGGACACTCACAGGCAAGTCTGGCTCAGTCTCTTGCGGGGTCACTGCTCTTTTCTCCTGGGTCCTGGTGTATACAGGGTTTTGTTTGTGCCTTCTAAGAGTCTGGAAGTTCTGTAATCAAATCCCCCTGACCTTCAAAGTCAAATTCCCTGGGGGTTTTCAGTCCTTTTGCCAGATCCCCAGGTCGGGAAATCTGTTGTGAGCCCTAAAGCTTTTGGAACAGTGCGAGAACTTCTTTGGTGTAATTGTTCTCCAGTCTGTGGGTCATCTGCTCAGCAGCTCTATGGTAGGGCTAGTGGTGACCTCCTCCAAGAGGACTCAGGCCACGCGCCGCACCTCCCAGGTCTGCTGCAGCCAGAGCCCCTGTCCCCATGGCAGACCACTGCTGCCCCGTGCCTCTGCAGGAGACACTCAGATCCTCAGAGGCAGGTCTGGCTCAGTCTCTGTGGCGTCTCTGGGTCCTGGTGTGCACATGGGTTTGTTTGAGCCCCCCGAGTGTCTCTGGTGAGCATGGGATTTGATTCTAAACACAGTTTTGCCCGTCCTACCATTTTGTTGGGGCTTCTCCTTTGCCCCTGGATGTAGGTTATCTTTTTTCAGTGGGATCCAACATTCTCCTGTTGATGGTTTTCAGCAGTTAGTTGTAATTTTATAGTTCTCGCAGAAGATGAGCACACGTCCTTCTACCCCACCATCTACTGGGTCTGCCTGGAGCACTGCTTTGGGGAAGACACTGAGCATTGCCTGGGCTCCGTGGAGAAGACGGCTCTTGATTAGTGGTGTGCGCCGTGGTGTGGGGCGGGAGGGATCGCCAGCTCCCATGCCACGCTAGCTGTGGGTGACACACCCACTGTTTCTGCTTTGCATTGGAATGGTCATGAGAACCAGAACCAGGGCAGGGGGCAGAGCCTGCACAGTAAGGGGGCCAAACCTGGGGACGGTTTGGATGTGGGACTTAGGGAGGAGGGCTTAATCTCTCCACAGGGCTGGCAAGGTTTCTAGCTGCCTGGCTGGAAGGCAGGAGGGTCCCGCCTTGGGTTGTTGGCCTTGAGGGGACGAGTGGTGTTTGGTGACAGCCACATGTTGACCTCCCAGTTCTTCTTTGATAGGTCCCTCGCACGTCGGAGATTTATGTCCACCGAAGTGGTCGGACTGCCCGTGCCACCAATGAAGGCCTCAGCCTGATGTTGGTTGGGCCTGAGGATGTGATCAACTTTAAGAAGATTTACAAAACCCTCAAGAAAGATGAGGACATCCCACTGTTCCCTGTGCAGACAAAGTACATGGATGCGGTCAAGGTAAAAAGAAAAGCTGGAAGCCCAGCGCTGACGAGGGGCGGGCTTGTGCCGCTCCCTGGCTTTGCCCTGGGATTCCTGGAGTACTGCTTTTGGAAACGAATTCCTAGTTTTGTGGAAAAAAAAAATGGAGGGCGCCGTTCCTCGAAGGACGGAGCAAAGGGTGAATGGCCAGAGTGAGGAGCTTTCTTCATGAGCCCTTCCTTTACTGTGCCCCTGAAACTTCTACCATCAACCGCCTCCCGCCACTGGCCAGTGCAGCAAGCGTAGCTGTCTGGACATCTTATGGGACGGACGGATGGTTGTAGGGCAGTGGGGTCAGTGTGTCTCACTGAGGCAGAAACCAAGGGTCTGTCACATCCCTGAGGCAGATGCCTGTAATTCCTACCTTTGGGGTTTTACTTAACTCAGTAAACATTCAGTTAAGTGAGTGCTGCTGACTGTGGGCCGCAGCGTGTCAGGCAACAAAGTGGGGTGGCTGCATTTCCATAGGAGTCCGCTGGCTCATGCGGCAGGTTGAAGTTCGGTGCAGATGAAGCACCCTGGGCGGGTAGGGGGTTTAGTTTCCTCCAGGCCTCCTGCAGGCAGAGATGTGAGGAGACGAAGAAGGGATTCCAGGAACTGGGGGAGCAAAAAGCAAGGAACAGCTCGTTCTGTTGGCTCCTCTGGTTCAAAAGGAATGCCAGTTGTGTGGGAAAATGAGGTGGGAGATGAGACGGACAAATGGAGATTGCAGAGAGCCTCAGGAGCCACCAGGCTTCCTGTGGATCTTTTCCCCCACAAGATCTTGCTTTTTTGTTTTGTTTTTTGGTGTTTCCTGTCACTGCAGTCGAACCCAGTATGCATAAGGAGAATCGAAGTGTTTTGGGAGGAGGATGACGGGGGGAGGCAGTCCTGTGACAGGTCTGTGTTAGCCATGTAGAGTGAGAGCTGGGCCCTGACTCGGCTGTTGGGGTGTTTCCAGGTCTTAGCTTGGCTGTGGAGGTCAGCTGTGGTGTCTGGGAAACACGTTTCCCCTTTGAACACGTGTAGATTGGGAGTCTGACCAAGGTGGGCTGCCAGGAAGAGGGGCTGTTCAAGTTGGCTTGGAGAGCTGGCTTTTGAGGTTCGTATGTACACACTCACCAGTCGTGATTACTTTAACCAGGAACCCAAGCAAATGCTTTTTGATGGGAGCTGAGGTGTCTCTCTCTGAGCACTGACGTCAAGATCTTTTTTAAAAACACAACTTAAATGAGCCTTTTTTCCCCAGAGGCCCGAACCCTCTGTCGGATGAGTACTTTCTCTACCTTGCCCCTAGGAGCGAATCCGTTTAGCTCGACAGATTGAAAAAGCAGAGTATCGGAACTTCCAGGCTTGTCTGCACAACTCTTGGATTGAGCAGGCCGCGGCTGCCCTTGAGATTGAGCTGGAAGAAGAAATGTATAAGGGTAAGGAGCCGGATGGGCTTGAGGAAGGGTTCATTCCGCTTTTAGCTTTGGTTTTTCAACTTCTGTCTGTTGGAGCCTCCCCCACCACCATAGGTCCCCTCAAAACCAGCAGGATGCCTCCTCCTCCTTTGTGAGAAGCCCTAATCTCAGATGAGCCTAAAGCCCTCAGCTGTTGCCATCATCCGTCTGGAGGCTATAGGTCCGTCCCTTGTGTGGAGGGATGGTGGAAGTCGGGGCAGGCTCTGAGAGGTGTTTGCTGCCTATTCTCTTAACTAGCTATGTGCCCAGGTCAGGTTACTCAACTCTCTTGTACCTATGCTGTCCTCATTTATAAAACTAGGGCATAAAGTACCTGCCTCATGGGGTTGAAGGACAGGGTGGCCCTGAGTGGTTCTCCTAAACTGTTGGAAGTTAGCCAACACTGGCTTCTGCTGAGAACCTAGGAGCCCTGTCTCCCCAAGAGGTCCAAAACATTTTTTCATCACAAGTATTACCCATCAAGGGAAAGAAAATGCTCCTGTAAGTCATAGTAAATGCGATCTATTTTGAATTGTGTTTCAAGGAGGAAAAGTTGACGAGCAGGAAGAGCGTCGGAGACAAAAGCAGATGAAGATCCTGAAGAAGGAGCTGCGCCATTTACTTTCGCAGCCGCTGTTTAAAGATGACCTGAAAACCAAGTATCCGACTCAGTCGGGCAAGCTACCCGTGTTCATGTCTGCCCCAAGAAAGGGTGAGTCCGCGCTGAGCTGCCTTTCCAAACAGAAGAGGAAGAAACAGCAGCAGCCCAAGAAGCAGCCGCAGGAGCAGCCTCGACCGAGCACAAGTGCAGGCTGACCGCCCCAGGCCAGAGCCAGCTGCGACCGCACCGCGGCTGTGTTCTCCGGCTGTATGGAAACCTTCCCGCCTTGGATCTCACCCCACTGTCAGCTCTGCTTCCAGAAATCTCCCTCTCTTCCACACCACCCCTCACAGCAGGACAGACCTCATACAGATTCGTGTTGTTTCAGAGTAAGAATTCTGTGTGCCAGCTTATATATTTCTGCATTTCAGTGCTTACAGGCTTCTTGTATGTGTAACTTGATTTTCTCAATTAAAAACAATGGTCAGAACCAACGTGTCACCTTGAGTTTCTGCCAGAGTCGGGGGACCCCGTCCAGTCCTCGGGCTGCAGCCTGCACAGTGTGGATGGAGCAGAGGCGGTGAGTTTCGCCGATCATGATGAAGTCATTTCTGCCTGGGTCCCCAACGTGTGTTCCCGCTTTTCTCCATAACAGAATCCTGGCAGCTCCTTCGCTCTTTCTGCCTCACAGCTGTTGTCTTGCCTGAGCCTCCTTGGGACGTGGGCAGGGTAGAGATTGCTGCTCTTGGGTTCCTAGAGAACACAGCTTCCTTAACCTCACTGAGCCCCTCACAGGGAAGCCGGGAGCAGTATGCAGAGTCTGACCGTGAGGCATGCAGGCTCTGGCTCTGGCCAGTCTCCGGCCTGGTCTCACAGCTTCCCTCCTCTGTATGACAGAATGGTTGCTGCCCACGCTGTCACGCCCTCATGCCTTTCCCCCAGCCTTTGTCCCAGCATTTCCCTTGGCCTGTTTGCCTTTTCCCACCCCTGAGCAATGCTGGCCCCTGAACCCCAGGAGGTGAGGACTTCCTCCTGTGGACACCCACAGCACTGGCCGCACTGGGATCTGGTATCTTGCTGGGCTCCCTGAGAGCAGAAGCTGCTTTATTTCCCCTTGCAGCCTGTGTGCTTAGATCCGGGCCTGGTGTAAATAGGAGCTGAGGGAACATGTGACCTCCTGGCACCACCACAGCTTCGCCGTCAGTCTGGGTGAGTAGCCACAGGCATGGGAGAAGCAGACGTTTCTGCACAGCTAAGTGGGCTTCGAAACGTGTTCCCTTGGCCTCGTGGTTGGCAGCTGTATCCCCATAGCCCCTGTAGGTAACTGCAACAGGGTGTTGGCCTGAACTCAGATGCAGGTATCACTGGGTGTTGCTTCGGTACTTTTTATCTGCTTTAATTATCATTTAGTTTCCGTCAAGACTCTGGGACATAAGTCTTAGTACCATTTGAGAAAGGGTAGTTGAGAAAGCTCATGCTGAGTGGTTAAGACTTGCTCAGAGCTAGGATTAGAAGCCTGGGCATTTTCTTGTAGGTCAAAGGCAAGTTTAGAAAACTGCTTGGTGGTTAATGTTTTTTTGTATGCTTTTTTTTTTTAAGTGCTTTGTTTTTGACTGTGCTGGCTTTTGTTGCTGTGCATAGGCTTTCTCTAGTTTGCAGTGAGCAGGGGCTCCTCTCCAGTTGCAATGCACAGGCTTCTCATCCTGGTGGCTTCTCTTGTTCTTTGGCGGAGGAGCCTGGGCTCTAGGCTGAGGGGCTTTAGTAGTTGCGGTTCCCGGGCTCTGGAGCACAGACTGGTTGTGGGGCATGGGCTTAGTTGCCCTGCGGCATGTGGGGCACTGATTTTCCTGAACCAGGGAAGGGACCCATGTCCTGCACTGGCAGGCAGATCCCTCACCACTGAACCACCAGGAATCCCCTGCTGTAAAGGATGTCTTCCCAGCATCCCCAGTGACGTGGAGGAGAATGTGAAGTCAGCTTCTGAGTGACAGCTGTCAGAGGATGGCAGGGGCGCTCCCATCTTCCAGATGCCAGCAGTGGACGCACAAGCAGACTCAAGGTCCCGCAGCAGCTCCTGGGCCTTGGGAGGCCTAAGGACACGCGTCACAGGCCAAGGAGACCCACTGATGTCCTTTGACATCCTGTCCTTGCCCCCTAGCAGATTCTTTTGTGGTGGGGTAACATGGTAAAGAGCTGGGCTTTAAAAGATAGGGCCGGCCTCCAAGGCAGTTTTGCTCTTTGACCCAATGAGGTGAAGCTCTGGCGAGGCCTGTGGTTCCTTTGGCACTTGCAGCCCAGCCCAAGGACAGAATTTCCTGAGCGGCTGGACCTTTCACTCAACGAAGACACTCCTGCCCCTGCTGATCCACTCACACAGACAAGCCCCATGGGACGGCAGTGTTGATCTTTGGTGTGGGCCAGGTACCAACTATTAAGAAGCCAGGACCAAAAGTTGTTATGGAAATCATTTTAATACTAGAAAAGTTTTTAACCAATTGCCCGAGGAAGCCGTAGGGCCTGGCCTACCTCCCACAGAACCAGGGGCCCCTGGGGACCCACTCACGGAGCCACAGCCCGTGCCCCTGCCTCTGCTCAGCATGGCAGTGTGTTTGGTCCTTCGACTTCTTCCCTCTGCCCAGGAAACTGCAGAGTCACCGCCAAGGTGGCTTTTTCCCGTCTTGGGGTGTTCTGCCACGTCCCATTGGGAAGGGTCTGCGGGGGAAGCATCCCACTTATAGGGCACTCACTACACGTCAGGTTGTGCGATTATTTTCATACATAATCTTGTTGCACTTGAACCAATAATTCTGTGATGTGTTGGTAACTGTCTCCATTTTACTAGTTGTGGGAATTGGAACTCGGGGAGTGAAGTGACTTGGCTAAGGTCATATAACTAGTTAGTGACAAAGTCGAGATTTCGAACCCAGGCAATCTGGCTCCAGAGCCACTTTGTGCTTAAAGTAGGAACCAAAAGCGAGGGCAGTTCTGTTGCTAAATAGTCACGCTGATTTATAAAGTTCCCTTTGGAAGGAAAGTAACACATACGCAGTTGTAAAGACAAACTCTTAAAGCAACTTTCCTTCCAGCTTTCGGTCTGCAAAGAGAAGGCATCGCGGGGTGGGTGCATTACCCAGGAAGTGGGATTGCCTGCCTGCCTGACTGCTGTAGCCAAGCAGGGTAACGTCCGTGCGTGAGTGAGTTTTTAACTTTGTGCTCCTTAGAGTTCCTCTGAATCCTGCCACTCCTTTCCTCCACGGCGCTTTCCCTTCAGAAGCAAGATCTGAGGGCGGATGTGAAGGGAAGAGAGCGGTGCTTTGGGTTTGGCCAGTGGTTTTGTGAAAAATGGGAGAGCAGAGGGCAGGGTCATAAAACAGCCTGCCTCTCTCGGGTGTTGTGATTCTAAACTGATCCTGAGAAGAGGGTCCCCCCCGCCACAAGAGCACTGGCAGGCCTGGAAAGGCACAGACACACCCCGAAGGGAATTTCTCCAGCCTCTGCTGAAGAGAAAGCTTCGCTTTTTCGGATGGTGCACAAACTACAAATGCAGTTAGGAAGCAGCCACTGCTGATCATACTGTGCCCGGCAGCCCAGCCCGAGACCCAGGACGCCTCTCACAACGGCTCTGAGCAGCAGGGATTGAGCTCGGTGCCCTTCAGTTTGGAAACGGATCATGATATTCACAAACCATGTAACGCATCACCCCACTCTGACAGTGTACTTGTCACAGTGTACTTCTCCCCAGGCCAAGGTGGGAGGGGCAGGGAGGGGGAACCACTGAACCAATTCAGAGATCAGGGTCAGATTTACATTCCTGTGAAGAAGGGACAAGCACTCAGCTTGAGCCCGTGGGTCCACATTCCAGCCCAGGGCAGTACGGGAACCTGGGCCCGTGCCTGGGATTAAAAAGCACCCTGACATCGGTTTTCACAAAGGCAGAAAATGGACACAAGAGTGCCCTTTGTATACAGGGACTGGGAGCAGGCTGTTACCCAGGTCCTGGTGCGGCCTGGCTGTCGGCAGACACTGCAGTCTGACACTGAAGCACCAGTAGATTCGAATAAATCCCTGCAGATTGGAACCTTTGAAGGCCTTCGATTAAGAAAGGCAATTCCACACCCCTGCATTCTCCCTTTCTTCCCAGAGGGGAAGACAGCTTGCTGGCAGTGGCCGCAGCCCAGCCAGGGCTCCTTGAGATCCTGAGGCAGTAAGGTGAGCAGCTTATTAAGGGCCATGTCCAGACGGATGAATGAGGAGGCTGGCAGGAGCCAGGGCTCTTGGCTACCCGGCAGCTCCCACAGCGGTGGGCTCCCCCACTACCACCTGCTCATCTCCGGTCTTTCCCACCTAACCTCTAGCCAGCCCATAAGAGGGAAGGGAGAAAGAAGCCAAAGACAGCCTCAAAGCGCTTGTCTGCTCTGCTCAGCTGGAGCCTGGCTGCATCGCTAGATCCTGCTTCCAGGGTGTGTTAGGGATGACGAGACAGCTTCTTGGTCCTCCCGGACCCTCGTCTTGCTCAGTGTCTGTCCAGGTGGGGCTGGCGGCAGAACCCTGCAGGGCTGCCCCCCAGAAGGCAGGCAGTCCTGGCCCTGAGGGAGGTAAGAGGCCCGACAACTTGGGCTTCATGCTGATGGCTACAGGCCCCTGTCTAGACTTTGGCATTAAAGTCTTGTTCCTCAATTTCGCGGTGAGAAAGCACTCCATCGTGAATGTTTTGAAGTACACTGGAGATCTTCAGGTTGGCCTCAGTTCACCACCTCAAGTGCAGTCCAGCAGCTGACTGGACTTGATTTTTTATAGAACTGGTAAGACCTTGAGCTTGAGCTTTTCCTCCCCTGCAGACAGGCACTGCCTCCAGGGAAAATAAACCAAAGGACATTTTTTTACCCAACAACAGAATGTCAACACTGGCAGGAACCTCCTCCAGATGAAGATTTGGACCCAGAGATGGGTCGTGACCTATGCAATCTCTCAGAACTGGGGCTAAAGCCAGTTCTGGCATCCTTGCCCAGAGTTATAAAACACTGGATCCTCCATGAAAATAAATATCACCAAGTTACCAACAGTCCATAGTGAGTAGGCCTTATTCCCAGTGCCTTTGCCCCAAAGGCGGCAACATTCTCTTAACTATAGTCTAAATCGCTTAAAAAACTGAAAAGCCGTAATGTTCCATTCAGAATGCAGTCCCGTTAGGTGACAGGCTCCACTGCATGGCCTAGAATTAATCAATGTTTATCGGCTGCATAAAGGATGTTGTAGTGGGATGTTTTATAGAGCAGGTACACGGAGGGGGTGGCAGCCTCGGGGAACACGTGGTGGTTCAGGGCCGTGTCCATCTCGTCCACGTACTCCACCTGCAGGGCGATGTTCAGGGCCTGGGACAGGGCTGTGATTTGGATGTGGTCACACTCCATGGCCATGGGCTCCACTTCCTGCAAAAGCCACAAGGAGAAAACAACCCAGCTGAGGATGCAGGCCCAAGAGAGGACAGGTGAGAGGTCCCACCCTGGCTTTTTGCCCAGGTGCAGAGCTCAAAACCTCTGCAACTGTGCGATGGTCTCCACAACAGGCCTTGAGGCAGATGTCGACACGCATTTTCTAGAGAAGGAAACGCAGGCTCAGTGAGGAAGGAACAGACAGAAGTCACCAGAATTAAAAGTTTGGATTTAGATCTTTTTGATTCTGGCCCCCTCGTATGTCAGAAGGACACACTACTTTGAAGAATCTGGAGAGGAGGGCAGGAGTTTTTCAGCTTGGGCTTTCTAATGCATAAGGAACCTCAGAGCAGAAAGGGACTCTATCATAAAGGGTATTCAAGCTTAGGTGCTTAAAGAGGGCTGGGCGAGCAAGTGAGGGAGTCAGTGGAGACAGGCAGAGATGGTGACAAGCTGGCTAGTGAGTCCAGTAACTAAGGCAGCTGCCACTTAGCTCCTGCTGATTGTTGCCATGCAAGAATAAAGCCTGGGGAGCTGGATCTGATTTTTCCAGAGAAATCCAGACATCCATATAAAAACTGCGCAACGTTTAAATGGTTGGCAGTCCTTTCAGGTAAACACCGCACATCATAAAATATGTCCTGGAGCAAAGATGACTCTGGGGTTGCTACTCTGTCATTTTGTAAACAGTCCAGTCCAGAGGCCCTTTGATGAGACAGTCTGAGACTCAGAGAGGGAAAGTGACTTGCCCAAAGCCCCACAGCTCAGGCAGCTGAAGGACAACCTGTTCAGTTTGCTAATCTAATCTAAAGCTCTGAATTGCCACGTAGACGTGACCCCCCAGCCCCCTGATAGGGAATGTTGGTGTTAAGGTCTCTTAAGGAGAGAGGGATGAGAGGCCATCCCAGGGCTGGAGGCCACATCCCAAGCCGGGGCCCCGAGGACCTACATGAGCACAGAAGTCTTTGATGTCCATCTCCTCATCAATGAAATGTCGGAAGAAGTCTGCACGGTTCCTGATGAAGGCGGAGGTCAGCAGGCGCAGAAACTGCACGATTCGGTCTGAGAAGCTCTGGTCGTTGAACACCTTCAGCAGGCTGGACACGGAGCCATCCTTCTCCACCAGCTCTACCACGCTGTAAAACTGCACCCCCGGGCCCTCAGCTGGGGGCCAGGGAGGCCCTGCCCCTCCCTCCACGAACCTCGCTCCTTGAAATTTCCACCTTGAAATCCTCAAGTTGAGGCCCCAGAATCAATCCATCAGAGATCTCGCCAAAGCTAAGTGACAGGGTTAGAGACACTCTGTAGTGAGTCCCTTGGCCCCGAGTCTCCCTCCTCACTGCCATGACTGCGATTCTTACAGATTCAGAAGTGACAGTCCTCCAGCCCCGCACTGCCCTCACTAGTGGGGTCAGGGGGGTGAGGTGGGGAGGCTGGGGGAAGTTTCCAGCCTGACAGCTACCGTTCCAAAGGAGGTGCCTCCTCCCAGAGGAAGGGCAGGGCCTTGGGCTCCCTGGCCTCTTGATGTCCCCACAGGCAGGAAGCAGCCCTCAGTATTCTGTCTGCTCTGCCAGCCCTGAGGAAAGCTGAGCCCCTCAGCCGTCGTGCCTGGGGTTAACTCACAGCGTTGAAGAAGTTTCGGAATGTGTGCTCCTCGAAGCCAGCTGCCAGGAGGTCATTGGGGGTCTGCAGTACACGCTCTTTGAACCTGAAGGGGAAAGCCGGTGCTTTCAGGGAAAGACAGGGGCACCTCTGTGACCGTCAGCTGTCATCTCACTCCCCACTCCGCCCCCACACACCTGAGAGTCACTGGAGGTGGGTCATACACCCATTTCGCAGATGAGAAAATTGAGGTACCACCCATTCCAAAATATATTGATTCTATCTTCCAAAGGTCTCTTGACTGTCCCATGGTTCCTGGGGCATCAATACCATCTCTGGCCTGATGACGCCCAGCCTTCCCTCCCTCCTGGTCCCCACTCCACAGGGACTGTAAGAGTGACCTGCCACAGCCTTCTCCCTCAGGTCACAGCTTCTCAGCATCGGGGTCCCGGAAGGGCCCCTGCCAAGCTCACCAGCCACATCTCCAGTCCAGTCCACAGCCTCCCTCATGCCCTACAGCCACTCCCCCTTCGCATCTTCACCCCTTGACATCCATTGTCCCCTTGGCCAGGCACGCTCTTCTCAGAGATGGGCTGGACGTAAAAAACATTGTTTTTTTAAAAAAAACAAGAGTCTCATCTATGCTCATGAGGTTATCATCGTCTGTTGTGAGTGGGCGGTGGAAATACAACCTGGACTATAGGGTATGTTGCATACGTCTTCCCTACTCCCTGTTCAGTGAACCCATGACGGTAGCTTGAAAACAAAAAATCATGACAAGAGGATTTAGACCACAGAAATCAACTCACACAACAGATCAGGCCTCCGGGCCAAATGGCCATTAAACCCTTGCCAGCACTGACCTACCACAAGATCTGGTCCAGGGACCCCTCATCTTGTCACTGCTCCCACTGCAGGCCACCTACGGGCACAGCCCCGCCTGGGACGTGTCCTGAACCCTGGGGACAGTGAGGAGCTGCCCCAGAACACGGAGTTCAGCAGCAGAGACGAGACAGTCCAAGGGATCAAGGAGGAACACCTTCCACACAAGAAGGGCCGAGTGGAGAGGCTCAAGGGGACCAGCTGGCTCGGGCCTAACTGCAGCCCGGCCCCTGGGAGGGGAGCCCAGGCTCCAGTGAGGACGCGGCGGGGGTTTTCATGAGAGACTCAAGGCACAAGGAGAAAGGCCTGGGAGGCGTAGGTGCCCAGTGGGAGGGCGAGGGGAGGAGAGGCTGGTCTGAAACAGAATCATCTCATAATCTGGAAGCTGAGGCACTTTTACTTTTGCTGAAAGGCAGCCTGCCCCTGGCTGGGCCGGCATCTCTGAGCCCGTTTTGGCCAGGGCAGGTGTGGGAAGGAGCGCGTTGCGGGGGGCTGCAGCCCTGCTGCTAAGTCGCTCTCTGGCTTTATAAGGCTCCCCTTCTGTGCAGGGTGGGTGATGGGGACAGGTCTCCACGGCGGGCTGTGAAGGCCTCTCTGGCCACTGTTCCCGTGAGGCCGACATGCACAGCTTGGCTCTCGGCTTTCCTGCCTGCAAACCTTCCCATCACTGGCCACATGCCCATCGCATCCCCATGCTCATTCCTCACCAGTTCCTGCGGGCCTCACAGTGCCAGCCCTGGGGACACAGAGACACATGGGCCCAGTCTAGTGGGGGACAAACACTCAGGACAGGACTCCTGCCCCGACGAGGTGAGGGAGGGGAAGGAGGATAGTGTCCGGACTTAGAGCGTAGATCCCCTCTTGGCCACACACTTGCCTTGCACAAGTCATGTAACCTATCCGAAGCTCGGTTTACTCATCTGTAAAATGGGGTGACACCAGCCTGGTACTTCCCACTGGACCCTACCTGGATGGCTCCCAGGCATTTCAGACTTGGCAACCTGGAGCTCCTGATCCCCCCCAGCCTCCCTGTGTGGCACAGGCTTCTCAGTCCTGATAACTCAGGTCAAACGCCCAGCACTCAGCCTCGACTCTCCACTCACGCGCCCCACGAGTGGATCCTGTGGTGCCACCTCCACCCACTCAGGCCGCCTCTACGACCTCTCCTCTGGGCTCTCCTAGATCACGCCCCCGCTGCTCTCAGACGCCATCATTTGTGCGTGTGCCTGGTTTTCCCTGCACACAGCAGCCCGCACATCAGGCCTTTTGCTCTGCCAAACCCTCTGTGCCTCTATCTCATTCAGGCCAATATTCGAGGTCCATGAGGCCCATGAGGCCTTACCCCACCTGCCCCCGCTATGTCTCCAACCCCTACTTAAAACTGCAGTCCCTAGCCCTGGACAACCTGGCTGCCCTTCCTGCCTGTTTTTCTTCCCACAGCGCTTCCCCCATCTGACACACCAAGTTCTGCCCGTGTCCCCTGTCCCTCGTTCCCGGTTAGGACGCAAGCTCGACAGGCGGAGCGCTTGGTCTCTCCTGTTTGCTGCTGCACCCCCGGGGCCCACAGCACAGTCGGCATGTGGCACCCACTTGGGTGATGGCTGCAGGGAGCAACAGTGCCCCAGAAGGAGGGTAGAGTAGAAACCCGCTCAGTGGAGGAGTCCTGGCACCAGGGTCCACGGATCAACCCCATGTGCTCTGTGACCCGCGGCCACTCTGCACTCTTCCCTGGTGTGTGTGCGGGAGGGCATCTGATGAGGAAGCCTGGGATCTTCATGGATCCTCTAAGATCCTGTGAGACCTCCAAGGTTAAGGAAGCGGGTCTCAGGATCTTGCTACTACTCCTTGTTACCCAGCAGCACCGGCGGCTTCTCCGGGAGCTTGTGAGAAATGCAGAGTCCCCGGCCCCAGCCGTGCAGAACTGGAATCTGCATCTGAAGAAGATCCCAGGGGGTCTGCACAAATGCTGACGTCTGAGAAGGCCCAAATGAAGCCGAACCCCAGGGGTCGAAGGGAAGATCAAGTCCCAGCTGCAGGACAGAAGGGCCTAGGACAGCATCAACTCCAGATCCAGGCTGATCAGGTAGACGCCTGGGTTACACACACTCACTTCCAAGGTTAGCTAAAGCGATCCAGAACAACGGGCAATGCTTCTTTGTTTTCTCCTTGGAGTGAGGCTTCAAGAACATAGCCAAGGCAAAACTCACCTCACCCAGGCACACTCAGATCAGAGAGTTGGAAATGCCCGCTAGGTCATTTGTCCCATCCCCAGCCAGCCCCTTGGCTGCCCTCACTTCCACCACGAGGGCCACTGGGCATCCCCTTGATGTCAAAGCCGCCACTCACTCCCTGGGCTAAGCAGGCTGCGCTGAGACCAAACCCTCAGGGAGGTTCAGGGCCAATCGACACAGCAGAAGCACAGCCCGCCCGGCATCCCACACGCGGCACTCACTTGAGGATCTCCCTGCTCTTGCCCAGCAGAGACTCCAGGTAGGAGTAGCCCAAGGCCCGGTAGAAGCAGTTGCCATCCCCCTTGGTCTTGCGGATGGCGGTGAACCTTTTGCTGAGTTCCTGCGGGGGACAGAGGAAATGTGGGTGTCTGTACCAACAGAACCCCCGTCGAGTCCTGTCAGGGGTGGGGTTCCACCTCCCCCAGGCAACATCTGCTCCCTCCTCTCAGACTGGAGGCCCTCCATGGTGTCCCAACTCTCATCCCACAAAAATAAAAATACGTGGAGAGCGACCTGCGGGAGGCACTGTGAACGGGGAGCTGTGCCCTGCTCTGAGGAGCCTACAGGCTAGGGGGATGATGGACGGTTGGACAACTGTCACAGGAGGACAGGGGATGCACCAGGGTGCCGCGGAGCAGTGGCATCTACACCAGACTTCAGCAGTCCAGGAAGACTTCCTGGAGGAATTGCACTGAGAGAAGTGGTATGCCTGGTGGGGGCAGCGAGGGTGCATGTGGCTGTGAGGTGGGCCAGGAGGCGGCACAGGCAGTAGGAAAGGCCTCCTCGGACATCGCCAAGCAGTCTGGCCAGTCCTCCAAGCGGTTCTTAAGAGATGTGGCGTCCCCATGGCACCTGCTCCAGTTCTGCTCTGAGCTGTCAGCTTCCGCCGCTGCTGCCTCCCGGGCCTGCCTACGGTCAGGATTCTGATGGCCCAGTGTGGTTTCTAAGGGATCAGGGAGTCCCTGCTCCCACCAGGGTGGAGCTGACGGCCCCCTAGAGGCA
Source organism: Capra hircus (assembly GCF_001704415.2). Classification (NCBI taxonomy): domain Eukaryota; kingdom Metazoa; phylum Chordata; class Mammalia; order Artiodactyla; family Bovidae; genus Capra; species Capra hircus. Next base: position 58,084,542 of record NC_030828.1, on the reverse strand, counting down.
GGCTGTAGGGAGGGGTGTGCTCCCTGGAGAGCCAGCTCATCTCCCAGAGGATGAGATGTGCAGCCCAGCTCTCACTCCTGCCCCAGGAAGGGCTCCCGGCGGCCACAGGAGACAGTCCTGCCCAAGTGCAGGTGGCCAGAGGGCAGTAGGGGGACACTCAGGTTCCTCCTAGTCCCGTAACCGTTCCTGCATCCTTCAGCCATCTCTCCTTTGTCAGAGTCCAGCCAGAGTGGGCCTTCTCACCAGAGAGCTGCTCACAGAGTGGTTACAAATACTACTTTTATGAGCTGAGGCTGTTCAGCCCAAGTGCCGGCTCCTCCACACATGCGCGGTAGAATTGTGGGCCAGCCATTTAATTTTTGTAACTTGGTTCCCTCTGCTGTGAAATGTGGGTAATAAAAGTTCTGACCTTGCAATCCTGTAATGAGGTCAAAAACTGCTGGTTGTTTTTTTTTTTGCAACTAAAGGATTTCTCACTAAGGTAAATATGCTCAACACTGCATTATTCTGGGAGGCCTTTAATTTGTCCAGGAACCTGGTCCAAACGCAAAGCCTTTTTACCTTCAAAGTGGTACCTTTGTCTCTGCTCCCAACTCCAGCCCAATTCATCTAGGCTCCCCTCCTCCTGACCCTCTGCCTTACCTGGATTTTCCTCTGGTAGATTCTGTTTTCAGGATGATCCCGAAGAATTGATAGAATGTCACATTTTTCTGATATTAGGTTGAAAGATGTTTCACTCTGAAAGACAGAAAAAAGGAGCAAAGCTGTGACAACTTCAAAAGCAACTGCAGGACTTTCACCAATAGAAAGCCCACCGCGTGCTGGCTGCAGGATGTTACCTTCCCTGGACAGAAGCACCTGCGAGTATGTGACTAGCAGCCCAGAAGCCAGGGTCCCCGGCAGGAGTCAGGGTCAGCCCCATCGTGAAAGGCGTTATCATCTTATAAGTCCTTTCGTTTTAAATTTTTTGGAAATATTTACTTAGTTGGCTGTGCTGGGTCTTAGTTGCAACACATGAACTCTTAGCTGTGGCATGTGGGATCTAGTTCCCTGACCAGGGATCAAACCTGCTACCCTGGCATTGGCAGTGCAGAGTCCTAGCCCCTGGACCACCGGGGAAGTCCCTCATCTTGTAATTTCTGAACTGACTCATTTTATAGACTATAATACATCGGTGCACAAAAATAAATGCAAAATGGTTTAAAGACTTAAATGTAACACCCGAAACCATTAAAATTCTAGAGGAAAACACAGGCAGCATGCCGTTTGACATTGGTCTTAGTTGTATTTTGGGGGGATCTGTCTCCTCAGGCAAGGAAAATACAAATAGAAACAAACAAATGGGACTACATTAAAACAAAAAGCTTTTCATCCGGGAATCTGTTTCCTGTGCATGTAAACTCACCTCTTCTGAACATTTCATACAAATGGAATCATATGATTGGTCTTTTATGACTGATTTCTTTCACTTAATGTATTTAAGAAGCATCCATGTTGTACCACATATCAGTACTTGTTTCCTTTTTGTTGTCAGATAATATTCTATGGTACAGTATACCATATTTTGTTCCATTCATCAGTTGATGGATTTTGGGGTTGTTTCCACTTTGGGGCTATTTTGAATAAAGTTACTATGAATATTCCTATTTAGAAAAAAAAAGTTTTTGCACAGCAAAGAAACTTTCAACAAAAGGAAAAGGCCACTTACTGAAAAAAAGAAGATATTTGCAAATGATATATCTGAATAAGGAGTTAATATCCAAAATATATAAAGAATTCATACAACTCAACATCAAAGACACAAACAACCCAATTGAAAAATGGGCAGAGGATCTGCACAGATACTTTTCCAAAGAAGACATATGGATGGCCAACAGGTCCATGAGAAGATTTTCAACACCGTTAACCATCAGGGAATCAAAACCACAATGAGGTATCACCTCACCTCTGTTAGAATGGCTGTTATCAAAAAGACAAATGACAAGGTTGGTGGGATTTCCCTGTGGCTCAGCTGGTAAAGAATCTGCCTGCAATGCAGGAGACCTCGGTTTGATCCCTGGGTTGAGAAGATCCCCTGAAGAACGGAACGGCTCCCTACTCCAGTATTCTGGCCTGGAGAATTCCATGGACTGTACAGTCCACGGGGTCGCAAAAAGTTGGACACAACTGAGCAACTTTCACTTTCTAACAAGGTTGGTGAGAATGTGGGGAAAAGGGGACCCGGGGTGCATTGCTGATGGAATTATAAACTGGTATAGTCATCAAGAAAAACAGTGTGGAGATTCCTCAGACAAATTAAGACAGAACTATCATATGTCATTCCACTTCAGGGTATGTATCCAAAGAAAACAAAAGCACACATTAGGAAAGATACAGGCACCACTATGTTCATTGAAGCACTATTTACAACAGTCAAGATGTGGAAGCAACCTAAGTGCCCATCAATAGATGAACGGATAAAGATGTGGTGTATAATATGCAATGGAGATATTCAGTCACAAAAAAGAATGAAATATTTCTCTTTGCACCAGCATGGATGGACCTAGGGATCATCACACTGAGGAAGTTAAAATAGTGAAAGACAATATTACATGATATCACTTGCAACGTGGAATCTAAAGAAGTGAACAAAACAAAAACAGGGTCACAGATACAGAGAATGAACAGGTGTTTGCCAGAGGGGAGGGGGTTGGCGGGGACGAGAGAAACAGGTGAGTGAGATGAAGAGGTACAAAACAGAAGAGATGAGTCACGGGTATGAAGTATACAGTGAGGGGAGTATACTCAATAATTATGTAGTATCTTTGGTGACAATAACTAAGCTTACCATGGTGATCATCCTGAAGTATACAGAACCAGTGAATCGTCATGTGGGGTAACAGGAACTAACATAGAGCTGTAGGTCAATTATACTCCAAAAACAAACTCATAGAGACAGAGATCAGATGTGTGGTTACCCGAGGCAGGGGTGGGATCACAGGGAACTGGAGGAAGGTGGTCAAAAGGTTCCAGTTACAAACTTCCAGATAAACAAGTACTAGGGATGTAATGTACAACATGATAAATATAATTAACAGTTGTCTATGAACGTTGTAGAGTTTAATGGCACCCCACGCCAGTACTCTTGCTGGGAGAATTCCATGGACAGAGGAGCCTACAGTCCATGGGGTCACAAAGAGTCAGACAGGGACTGAGCAACTAACACAAGAGAGTAAGTCCTAAGCGTTCTCATCAGAGGAAAAATCTTCTCTATTTTTTAAATTTTGTGTCTTTACAAAGATGAGGGATGCTCACTAGACGTGCAATCATTGCATGATCTACGTAAGTCAAATCTCTGTGCTGTATACCTTAAACTTACGCACTGCTGGATGTCAATAACACTGGAAGAAAAAAGAATATAGTAACTCAAGCCTACTGAGCCTCCATACTGTAAGGAGGCTCCATACTCCCCTTGTCATCTCCTGACCTTCCTGTCTCACTCATTCATTCCTTCTTCTGTTCATCCAACAATTCCCAACCAGTCTGCACCAAGCACTGTTATTCAGTCGCTCAGTGGTGTTGGACCTGGAAACACGGAGGTTAGACCATCTAGCACCACCTACTGGTGAAAGTTCATATCGCAGCCCATCTCTGGGTGGAGGTCAGTTTCCACCGAGAGAGAGAAATCAGGACCTCAGCGGCACCCCACTCCAGTACTCTCGCCTGGAAAATCCAATGATGGAGGAGGCAGGTGGGCTGTAGTCCATGGGGTCACTAAGAGTTGGACACAACTGAGCGACTTCACTTTCACTTTTTACTTTCATGCATTGGAGAAGGAAATGGCAACCCACTCCAGTGTTCTTGCCTGGAGAATCCCAGGGGCGGGGGAAGCCTGGTGGGCTGCCGTCTATGGGGTCGCACAGAGTCGGACACGACTGAAGCGACTTAGCAGCAGCAGCAGAGAGTGGAGAAGTCATCTAATGGCAAAAGGAAGACCCAAGGCCAGGGGAAGGGTAGGACCCATCTGTTCTAACAGCTAATCTCCCACAGGCTTGTCTCTGCCTCATGTTTTTCCTGCTCAGACGAGGGTTCAGGGCAGTGGGAGCTGCACCCCCGTCTCCAACCCCCACACCCCGCCCCGGGAAAGGCTCTGATTTCATCAGGAATATGATGTTAAAATATAATGTGAAAGCCACTTGTAGTTTGTAGTTAAAATAAGTAGCCTTGATGAGAACCTACTGTATGGCTCAGGGAACTCTCCTCAATGCTCTGTGGTGGCCTAAAAGGGAAGGAAATTTTGAGCATAACCTTACTAGCGTGTGAATGAGCACAGCTTGGACAGTAGCTTGGCCAGTCTTTGGCACTGCCAAAGAATAAGTCCCATTATTTACCTACCTACGTCAGTAAAAAAAAAAAGGCTTGTTTTTTACACACAGCTGACTTAAAATGCTGGCTTGGGTCTTTTTAAATGAAGGATGATGACAAAGGACCACAGCTGTATTGAACACTCGCACTTGGACGTCCCCCCGCCCCAATAAAACCCAACAAACGGTGAGGGAAAAGGCACAAACTCAGTTCTATTTGATGAGCAGTTTCTGAGACAATGTCACTGGCAGAGTGGAAAGCGGTATAAAGAATGAATCCTAAATACAGAGCGACAAGTACTGGGTTGGCCAAAATTTGTTCGAGTTTTTTATAACATCATATGGACGCACCTGAACGAACTTTTTGGCCAAGCCAATATTTCAGATGATAGAAAACTGCCAGTCAAAATGAGAACGTGAAAGGTGGGTCAGGAAGGGCACCCACAGGCCTCATACCAGGGAAGCCTACCTGGGTTTTCCACTCGCCACAGCCGTATCATTTTTGCAAAGTAAATAGCAAATTTACTTAGGCTATTTAAAACAGTCAATTTAAAAGAAAAACATTAAACAGCAGTTTGGGGGTGGGGAGGGGCTCACACTTAGGGTTCAAGAGACCCACCGTCAGCCCCAGGCGTTTTGTCAACTTTCCCCCTTTATCTCCCATCCCTGTTCCCATCCTGCCACCCCCCATCCTTTATAGGTATTCCCTATGTCTCTCAATACGTCCTTTTAAAAATACCAAGTTGTTTTATGTATGCATGCGTTTTAAATGTGCAGACAAATTATTCTATAGGTATCGTGGCCTTTTCTCTTCATTCAATACTATTTAAGATCCACCCTTTTTGACAAATGGCGCTCAGGTTGGTTGCCCGGCCCAGCAGTGGAGCCTTGAGTTGGCTCCAGCGCCCCCTCGTGGCCCCAGGTGTGTTTACAGGGCCAATGGGAGGGGTGAGTGAGTTTCTACTTTGGCACTTTCGGAGTCCCCGCCTGGCACGTCCAGGGTGACTCAAGTTAGCCCAAGTGGCCCCCGCCCCACTTACCATAAGCATGGCCCTCGTCACATGGCTGGAAGAACAGCCTCAGCTCACTGGCCCATAAACCAAGTACAGTACTCTGCATTTGACCTTGGCTGACTGTAATTGGTGGTTTTATAAATCGTGGCCAAAAATTTCCAGGGTGTTATGGGACAGGGACTGGCCTCGCCTGACAATGTTGCGTCAGACCTCATCAGGTCACTTAAAGGATTTTAGCCTTTAGCTGCTGATTTGCAAACAGGTGCTAATGAATTAGGTCAGGCAGATAGCACCTCTACTCTGAAACAGTTTTGAGCTGCTAAGTGGAAGAATATATTTCAAAGTGGAGAAGGATGTTTCTCTAATCACTGACTCCTCCCCAGAGACCCCGGGAACTAACCAGATGCACTAGAATGGGGGCTTGGTGTTCAGACCAGATCTGAGTCCTTGTCGGGGTCCTCTCATCTCCTACCTTTGGAGACTATAGAACCAGCACGTTACCACCTACTGGGGTCCTGCTCACCCTGCCCTTGATCCCCACCCCGCGTCCAGACACCGCCCACCTCCAAATGGAGGGAAGGCAAGTTCCCCCCTGCTTCCCTCGGTTTTCTCGCCAAAGCCTCTACACGTCTAGAACCTGTCCACATAGCCCCAGGAGTTCCTCAACCAGCCTGAGACCAACGAAAAACCAGGTTGACCCCAGCCCTCCACCTCTACCCTCATCCACGGATCCTGCTCCACAGGGGCGGCATTTGAAGTTCCGAAGGCTTCCGGTAAAGATGTGACCCGCCAGGGCCCAAGGGAGGGCCCATTGCCAGGGCGATGTCAGAAATTGCCCCCCACAGCTGCTGCCTGCCCCCTCCCCGCCCATGGGAACCCCATGCACCCAGCACTGTGCGAGCGCCTCCAGGGATCCCCCCCAGGAGATAATGGGGTGACAAGGAGCTGTGGGGCAGGGAGGGGCCAGGCTGAAAGGACTGGGCTCTGGCAGCTCGGGCCCACAGACCTTAAGGCTCTGACCCACAACATGTGTGAACCACGCGTGCCCCCTGCCCCTCCAGTGAGTTCTCCATGGGCCCCTCCTGGAACAGGTACAGCTCAGGGTTGGAAGCCAGCCCCCGTGAGCTTTCAGGAGAGGTGATACGAAGCTCCACGGGGACGGGGTCCCTTGTCACTTCTGTCACCGTACTCCTGGAACAGCTGCTGGTCCCCAGCAGGCATGACGTACCCGCTGATTCATGCGTTACCTTTGCTGGGAGGTCACCGTATGCCAGGTGCTGGGGATAATCTCACTTAAGCCTCATGGTAGCTCTGTTTTACACGTAGAAACTGAAGCCCAGAGAGGTCAAGCTGTTGGCCTCAAGTCACACAGTGAAGCCATTCAGGAAGAAACTGGGACCCTGGTCCCCCAGCACATTAAAGGTATTCCACAGACCTGTGCCTTTCTGGCCCTCTCCCCCTCCACGAAGAGAACCCACCTGGCCCTCAGCTGTGCTCTGTTGTCACTTCCTGATGGCTCCTTAATAGCCAGGCCTCAGGCTTACGCCTCTACCTACAACCCGCCTCCCCCCACCACCCATGATGTATCCTGCGGTGCCTCTGTGGGCACCCCTGGCCCAGGCTCTGAGGTGCTGGTGGGCCTCTCCTGGGTCCACCCTGAGGCCTGGTGGGCAAGGCCAGCCCTTGGCCTGCCCGACCTCCCTCTGAGGCTTCTCTGCTGGCGGGGCTGACCCCGGGCCGTGACTCAGCCTTGTTAACCAGGCCCAGCCTCCCAGAAGCCACAACTCAGTGCATGGTCTGACCTCAAGCTACCAACTCCTCCACGGCAGGGGCCAGAGCCTGCAGCCTCACCACCAGTGGGGCAGGACCCAGAATGCAGTCCGCCGCCCCTCTCAAAAGGTCCCTGTCATTTCTAGAGGCTCCCCGTGGCTCCATACCTGGCCTTGCCTGCCTAGTGCTGGGATCTCCATAGCGGGCTGTTTGCAGGGGCTGGAAGGAAATGCCTTTTAATCTGATTTTTACTGGAGTATGGTTGCTTAACAATGTTGTGTTCGTTTCTGCTGAACAACAAAGTGAATCAGCCACATGTATGCATATATCCCCTCCCTCCCACAGCCCCCACCCCCGCCTCCACTGCAGGTTATCACAGAGCACCGGGCGGAGCTCCCTGTGCTAAACAGCAGCTTCCACTCGCTATGTTTTACATATGGTAGCGTGTATATGTCAATTCTATTCTCCCAGTTTGCTCCACCCTCCCATGCCCCCCCACCACCCCATGTCCACGTGTTTGTTCTCTATGTCTGTGTTTCTATCCCTGCCCGGCAAATAGTTCATCAGCACCATTTTTCTAGATTCCGTATATATGCATTAATACACAACATTTGCTTTCCTCTTTCTGACTTACTTCATTCTGTATGACAGACTCTAGGTCTATTCACATCACTGCAAATGACCCAATTTCATTCTTTTTTATGGCTAAGTAATATTCCAGGGAATGGCGCTTTAAATGTATACTTTAGGGTATAATCTACGATGTAGCAACCTATGGAATAATCAAACACTTTTACTGATGAGCGATCAAAAACATTTGGAGGCCAAAGATTTAGGGGAGTGCTAGTCCTAGGGCTCTGAAGTGGCTTCCTACTGCTGCTGTAACCAATTAGTACAAACAGCGATTTAAAACAACAGGATTTAATTACATTTCTGGAGGCTCAAGGGAGAACCCACTTCCTTACCTTTGTCAGTTTCTAGAAGCTTCCTGCATTTCTTGGCTTATGAGCCCTTCCACCCACTGTCACATCTCCTTCTCACTCTGCTTCCTGCCTCTTCCTTATAAGGATCCTTGTGATCACATCATTGGACCTCCCTGGGTAATCCAGGGTGCTCTCCCCATTTCAGGACCCTTAATTCACCATACCTGCAAAGCCCTTGCTGCCATGTGAGGTACCCTATTCATGGGTTCTGGGATTAGGATGTGGGTGTCTCCGGGGTGCTATTACTCAGCCTACCACTCACATGCCCCATCTCTGCTGTTCAGCGCAGGAAACAGGGAAGACCCTACACCTGAGTCCCTATTGCCTAAGGTCACAGTTATCGGCTGGCCTTGCAGACAGCCCGAATTCAGATGCTGGTCCTCTCTCATCTGACACCTGGAATCTTAGCATCCTCCTAACCAACCCTCAGACCTTCACCTCCCACCCTGACCTCTCCCTAGAGATCCAGCCTCAAACACCACCAGCCACCAGGATGTCTGACCATGATCCCCGAATTACTGCGCCCCTAACTGCCTTCTCCCTCCACCACTGCATCCCCTCCAGGTGTCACCAGACCCTCGGAAGCCCCTCTATCCAGATAGAACTCACACTAAAGACATGGGAGGACCCTTCCCCTCCTCTCTTCCTGCTTCAACTCTGCTCCTGTGTCTGGCCAGAGCTGCCACCATCTGCCCCCAGGGAGATGGCACCAGCGTCTGCCCAGTGGACCTCCTGGCTCCCACTCCCACTCCCATCCCCACCGTCACCCACAGCACCCAGCACAGGCTCCCACAAAGCGAACCAGTTGAGGGCGTGCCCCTCCCCAGTTCCCTCCAGTGGCTTCCTTCACTTGGGAAAAGACTCAGCCTTCGGATGACAACCGTCATCTGGCCTTGCTCCCCTCACGCTCCTGAACTCCAGCCCCAATGACCCTCCTATGTTCCTCCAACAAGATGCACCCATTTCCACCGCAGGGCCTTTGCACACGCTGTTCCTGTGCACGGACAGATTCTCTGCCTCTTTACGTGTGTAATCACCTTCCTTGACCATCTTGTCTAAAGTTGCCCCTCCCCCAACCCCTACTGCCTTAACTTGTTTTATGTCTTCAGTGGGTTCTCTAACATTTACTGTCACTTGTTGACTTGCTTTCTGTCTCTCTCCCTCCACAAGAATGTCAACTCCATGAGAGCAGGGACTTTGCTTGCCTGTCATGACCAGATTCCCCAGTGCCTGCCACACAGTAATGCTCCCAAAATGCAGAATGAGTGGATGACGGAATAGATGGATAAGCTGGTCTCTGACTCCAGCCTGGCCACTTTTGGCCCTCTGTCCACTCCACTGCCAGAGAGACCATCCAAATCAACCATCTCTTATTTGTCAAAAATACGTTATGGTCCCCTCCACCACCACATTTGCAGAATAAAACCCAAACCCCATGGCACAGCATGTGAAGCCCTTTACAGTACATTCCGACCCCCCCTCCCAGTTTTTCTAGATTCATCTCCCCTCTCTCCATACAGACTGCTCACCATTCCCAGAATATCCCACTCTTAACCATGTTTCCAGGCCTGTAAGCACATATTTCCAGGCCTGTCCCACCCTGACTGGAACACACAATTCCCCAAATGCTTCCTGAAAACTCCTACACATCCTTTAATAACCCATTCAAAAGACCCCTTTGTGAAGCCTTCCTTGACACTCACTGCTCCCTTAGAGTGCGTGGGTTCCTGCTGTGCTCCCCAAGCCCTTAAGCTTCTTAAGTCATGACTGATAGTTCAGGAATTGCTTGTGTCCAGTTCTGTCTTGTCTCATGCAGTGAGTTCCTAAAAGAGGGCAGGCCCTTGTTTTTCTCATCAATGCCCAGCCCAGCGTGGGGCTGGACTAGGGACCCTACTGGAGACTTGTTTGAAAAACCAAAGAACAAAGCACAGAAGGGCCCTGTGGGTTTGCTGTTCACATCTGACCCTCACTCTTCACTGAATGTTAAATGCCCTTTGAGTGAGCATGAGGCCCCTCACTACCTGCAACCTCCATCAGTGGCAGCCCCCAAACCTTGTCCTCACCCAGGCCACTGCCTTCCCAAGGGCTTCTATGTCTTCTACCTGGGACCCTTCCCAAGCTCAGTGACTTTGAAATGGATACAGAAAGAAAACACTATATGTTCCAAAGGCATTCTCCTCTGCCCACCACACACACACTCACCATCATGCATACCACACAGACTCAAAAACATCACCAGTGGGCCCAGCACGGTGCCTGGCAAACAGTAGGTGCTCACTAAATGCTGAATGAACAGACGAGAACACACCCTGCACTGCCTCTGCCCCACCCCCTCCCCATGATTCCCAGACAGACGTCTTGTTTGGTGAGTTAACCACTTCATTCTTCTCCAAGGCACCTACGCTGCCTGTCACAGGGCGCGGGCTGGTGCTCTGACTCTACCTGCCCTCTAACTTCTCTTCTCCTGAGTCCAGGGCAGATGGGAGGCTGGAGTCAGAGGCCCCACTGTGCACCACGAAGGACAGAAGATCAGGGCCCAGCCCCACCACCCCGCCATGCTCTCAGCTACCCAGTGGTGACTGGAAGGCAAGCCAGCCTCAGCTCCAGGGTGGCTAAACCCATTATTACCCCAGCCCTGGCCACTCCCTTGTGGGCGGTGCAGAAACACCTCCGTGCCCTTCCAGGATCAGCAGAGCCAGGTCAACCCTTAGGCCCTGCCTGGAAACAGGAAGTGGGTGTTTCCAGGCGCTCCAGAAGCCCTCAGCCACACCCAGCTGGTTTGTTCAGGACCGGCCGGGCCACCCACGCCACACTCAGAACGTGTCAGACCGTGACCAGGCTTTGACCTGTGCCCCAAGCCAGCGGCAGCCCTCAGTGGTCAGTGACCCATTTCCTTACTCAGACCTAGGAGGGAGGAGGCTCTAAGAACCAGGCCCCTGTGCACACCCATTTCCAGGATTTTGTTGTCAGAAGGAAAGCCACGGCCAATTATCTGAACCAAGCGCTCCATGTGCATCACCTCACGTGATCCTCACAGCAGCCCATTATACAGGTGTGCAAAATAGTGCTGGGGAGGGGAAGCGACCAACCAACGCCTCTCGGGTTTCCAGGGGGTGGAGGTGAGATCACCACTCAGGGCTGTGACCACAGGCCAAGCCACCACTCCTTGTGCGTTCCAGGCTCCCTGGAGCAGGGGGGTCAGAGTTGATCAGTTTTAGGTATTCATCACACCGAGTCCTCTGCAGATTGCCTGTGCCCCTGTCTCCTCTCACCCCCAAGATGGACTGATGTAGTGATACAAAGGAATAATTCCTGGAGGCTCAGATGGTAAAGAATTTGCCTGCAATGCTGGAGACCCAGATTCGATCCCTGGGTAGGGAAGATCCCCTGAAGAAGGGAATGGCAACCCACTCCAGTATTCTTGTGGGGAGAATTCCACGAATAGAGGAGCTTGGCGTGCTGCAGTCCATGGAGTTGCAAGGAGTCGGACACCACTGAGCAACTAACACACACACACAGAAATACAAAGAGCACTGGCCTGGGAATCCAAGTCCACCATGATCAGTCCCAGCCCCTCCCTCTCTGGGCCTCAGGGTCCCCGGCTGCGCAAGCCCTGAGTTTGGCCTGGCTCAGAGGGTCTCGGGGGCCGTTTCTGGCCCCTAATTCACGTGCCTCACAACTTGAGACAGTCTCTCCACGTGGGTCCTAACTGCAAAGACCTTCTGTTGACAAGCAGGACAGAGAGGATGTCGGGCTACCCGTGGCAACCCCAGGTCCACTCGTGGGGCTTGGGAGTGGGGAGGTCTCTAATGGTTGAGCCCTCGGGTGGGTGCGGCAAGGAGCTGCGAACTGGGGGGGGCGGGGGGGTAGGGCTAGTAACGAAAAGGAGGGGACCCTTAGCCCTGGAGCCTCCCTGTCCCCGCTGTTGGAGCGGCACATGGGAAACCAGGGACGAACGCGCCGGGGGCGGGGATCCTGGGCGCTGGGTTGGGTTCTCTTCGCTGACCGTCCACGGGAGCCTTCCAAGAAAGGACCGGGACACCCCGGTATTCCTGGGGGACCCGAACGCAGCGGATTTGACACTGAGGGCTGAGCCTCGCGCCGGATCCCCCGTCCCGCGAGTGCACATGAGCCCGGGGGGCGACCCCGCCTACCGCGCCCCCTTCCCACCCGTCCTTCCCCGCTTTCCCCTTAGACCACTGACCATAGTGACCGGAGCCGTCGGGCCAGGTCCCGCCCCAGCGAGGAGCGATCCGGTGCGGGAGGGCGCCGCGGGAGCCACTGGCTGGCTCCGCCGTTGGGTCGGGCGGCGGGGGCCTCGAGGGCGTGAGGACGAGCGGAGAATACACCCGACCGCTCCGCAAACCAGAGGTTAGACCTCCACTGTGTCCCAGCAAGACACACGCCCCGCGATTGACGTCTGAAGCAGGCAATCAGAAGCCGGGCCACAGGACGTCACAGAAAGTGGGTGGGACTTCACGCGCCTTCAGCCTATGCTTTAGGGTCCATTTGACAGGGTACCGCCTCCTTTTAAAGACACAGAAACCTCTTTACTAGCAAAGGAGCCCAACCCAGAAAGACAAGTCTTCGTTTGTGCAGGCTGAAGGACTTTTGACCAAAACTGCAAATTGAAGTCTTCTGAAAGATTGTCTGTGCTATGTGCTAAGTCACTTCAGTCGTGTCCGACTCTTTGCGACTCTATGGACTGTAGCCCGCCAAGCTCCTCTGTCCATGGGATTCTCCAGGCAAGAATACTGGAGTGGGTTGCCATCCCCTTCTCCAGGGGATCTTCCTGACCCAGGGATCGAACCCAGATCTCCTGCATTGGCAGTCCAGATTCTTTGTTGGCCCTGGTTAATTCATAATAAGGTCATATAAATATAGTTTGCTCAAGATCAGAGGACAGGTGCTTAGGGAACATGAGTTCAATAATATTAAGTTACCAGCCTGCACGTGTAGCTTCTAAATAATATTTTACGCACTTCCAAACTCATGAATCGGTAGGTTGCCAGGCCACCCAATTAATGTTTGTTGAATGACTGAATTTCTACCATCGTTGATTCTGTGCCTCTGGAATTGTATGGCTATATATGAGGCACAGACCACAAACCAGGCTTGGTTGACTCACCCTGTATACAAGCTCATTATTGCTGAACATCAAACAGACGAATATGTATCATTCAGAACGAATATGTATCATTCAGAGATTCAATCACTAGTCCTTGACTGCTGGAAGACAGTGCCTTGCGGGCTGGGGCAAGGGGCTCCAATGAATTGTATGTACCTCTTTTATAAGTATTAATACTTCCTGGACTGTGTATTAATTCCCCCACCAGACTCTTACACATAGGCCCTTGGTACCAGGCTAGGCTCTCAAGTAGACAACATCTACATCTTCCAAGTGCATATCACTTACTCAGTGGGGAGTCTGGGGTCAATCAAGACTCAAGGAGAAATAACAATAAAAGCTATTTTTCTTTGAGCACTTACTATGTATCAAGCACCATCCTAAACTCTCAACCTATATTATCATAATTTCCTCACAACTAGTCTATGGCGGTAGGTTCTATCATCCCTGTTTTACAGATGAGGAAACTAAGGCATAGAGAAATTAAGCTACTTGCCCAAATTTACCCAGCACATGGAAGGATTCAATCCTGGTCAGCCTGACTCCAGAGCTGGGTTTGAATTTGTTCTGAGGAGCAATGCATGTGCTTTCAGGGGCTGTGTGCTCCGCCATGCCTTTTCTTGCATGTAGAGTTTCTGCTCTGTTTTTTTTGTTTGTTTGTTTTTGTTTTTTCACAGCTAAGGAAAAGCCAGAGAGGTGACAGGCTCAGTGCAGGGCTCATCTAGGAAGATGCTCAGCTGGGATGAAGCCTGGATTCTGACTCCATATCCAGTGCTCAGTGGAGACTGTGTTAGGCAGGCTTCACTTGGTGGAGGAATCATTGAGCTAGGTGTGGCTCCTGGGGGTGTGGGCGAGGAGACTTTGCTGAGAAGAGCAGGGAAGGGTCTGTGAGGGCACTGCCTGGGGCCTGGTCTCAGGCTTAACCCTTGTCAAGCCCACATCAGAGTCATTTGGGGCTTCCAGAAGGAGGGTTTCTAAGAAGGCGCCCTCATGCTGGGTCATAATAAGCCCTGAGCCCTTGTCCCGTCTCCTCCTCTCCCTAGACCACAGCAGCTCCAAACCAAGCTGGCATTGGCCTGTGGAAGGAGCACAGGTAACCCTAGGGCCAGGCTGGCTCTAGACCCTGCCGCTCACGGCTGTGTAGCCTCAGGTGACTTCCAGGGCCTCCCTAAGCCACTGACTCCTCACTCAGTGAAGGAGTTGAACAATTTAGGCCATTAAACATAGATGAAAAAATATTTTTAATAGTGAAGCTTTAAAACAAAAACACAATCTTACACAGAATCTCAGTACTATATGTAATGGAAATTTTCCTCAACTGGGTCTTGAATGAGCAGAGAAAATGTAATCTCTTTAGTCTGTAAGTAATCAGACTTCTCTCTTAAGAGTCCCTTGGACAGCAAGGAAATCAAACCAGTCAATCCTAAAGGAAATCAACCCTGAATATTCATTGGAAGGACTGATGTTGAAGCTGAAACTCCGATACTTTGGCCACCTGATGCAAAGAGCTGACTCATTTGAAAAGACCCTGATGCTGGGAAAGATCGAATGCAGGAGGAGAAGGGGATGACAGAGAATGAGATGGTTGGATGGCATCACCAACTCAATGGACATGAGTTTGAGCAAGCTCCGGGAGATAATGAAGGACAGGGAAGCGTGGCGTGCTGCAGTCCATGGGGTCGCAAAGAGTCCGACACGACTTAGCGACTGAACAACAACAAAATCTGCTTAAAAGCAGGGGGTGGGGGGGAAGGCTTCCACATAGTTCAGCCATTTTCTTTCTTTCTTTTTTTCTTTTAAATATCTACTTACTTATTCTTCGATCTTCATTGCAGGATCTTTTGTTGAGGCATGCCAACTCTTCGATCAGGGATTAAATCTGGGCTCTCTGCATCGAGAGCAGAGTCTTAACCACTAGACCACCAGGGAAGTCCCTAGCCAGTTTTCAGTCTGGGTTTGAGTTGAAATCGTGAACGGTCCTTCTAGGGGCTGCCCTGTGTTCTTTCTGGAATGAACCTGCTCCACTTCTGCCTTATCTCCTCTCTCCCCCACTTCCCCACGTCCTCAATACATGAGCTTAAGAGGCTAGCTTCAAGTACCCGGAACCCTCCTCTAGGCCTCTGCTCCTCCTGGAACATTCTTTTCACAGGCTCCATTTGTCACTGTTCCCCATCCCCACCCCCATCTTTCAAATTCTGGCTCCTCCTCCACGAAGTCATCTCAGATTCCCAGACTGGTCATGAATTCCTCTGAATTTCCACTGCATCGTCTCTGTCCTGCTATGTCCTTATCCTTTCCAGCTGTGAGTTGGAAGGAACAGCAGGACATGTAATTACAAGTGTGAGCAATGGCATCAAGTGTATTTCTGTCACGACTGCCATAGCATCACTCCTTGTGGAAGGCATTCCTCTCTGTTTCCTCGTCTGTAAAGTGAGGGTATCCATACCCTTCTCAAAGGGCAGGCAGGAGGACTAAATGAGATGATCTTCAAAAGTACTTGACACCACACTCAGCATCCAGTAAGTGCCCCATATACGTGGGCCTTGCCTGGTGCTTACTGGGGCCTGAGTCTTGTTCATCTTTGCCTAAAGGGGACAGACAGGGATTTGCACATAGTAGGAAGGAGCCTCAAGGAGGTTTGTGTCTTTGCCAGAAAGTGGGGTTGTCTACCCTCTCCCAGGTCATTTTCCCGAGACTGCGGTGGAGAGTTCTCGGGCAGCCATACCCCTGTCGGCAGGAGCTGCTTCAGTGCAGACCCACTTTCTGGTGCGTGTTGCCGTCGTGCTGTTTCGTGCACTTGGCTTTCTCTGCTCTGCGAGCGGCAGGCAGGGAGCTCTACAGGAAGCCCAGGACTCCCGGGTTTCCTTGCAGGATGTCAGCACCATCGTCCTGGCTGCTCCCTGCCCCTACCCCTCGCATTAGAGCCTGCAGCTTTGAGCTGGAAAATCTGAGATACAGACATGCGTGCTGTGTCCCCGCTGGGGAAGATCAGAAAGAATCGGATCCCTCCCCCACCCCTGGGGAATAGAGCTGTGGGCCAGCCCAGGGGTCAGTGGGCTTCCCTGGCTCCCACTCCGGGGGTGAGGCTGAGAAAGAGGCCTTTATTGTTAAGAAAAGCTCTTTCCAGAAAGGACAATGGGACTTGAGGGAATTAGGGTATGGGGAGTAGCACCTGGTTGAATAGAGAGAATTTTCTGGAGCTGGGGAAGTGGTGGAATTAGGTGTCCCCGAACAAGGGGGAGCCAAGCACTCCTCCCTGAGAGGAAAGTCCTGCGTGCATAGGGGGACGTCGGACCCTGGCCTGGCTGTCCAAGACTCCTTTGGTCCCTCTCTTCAAGACACCTTGTATGTTTGGGCAAAGACTGTGACCACCGACCCAAAGGCTGCTCGCTCAACATTCGACTACGATTCACTGCCGTGAACATGCGTGCGCAGTACTCTCTGGCCTCACGCAGCTCCCTCTCTGGGGATGGTGGGGGGTGACTTCCGGCTCTCAGCCCTGCATCTGTTACCCTATCCACACAGTGTCTACAGGGTTGGGGGAGGGCGGGAGGGAGCCCCTCAGAAGGCAGATTTCATTTTCCACCAGTCCTGGAGATGGGACACTCAGTTAATTTTAGGAGGAAAAAAAAAACAAAAAAAACAAAAAGAATGTGGTGTTTCTTGTACCCGCCAGGCTGCTCGGGCTTTTCAAATGAAAGGCAAGAAAATCTGTTAGAGGGATGACTTTACAAGGCTCAGTTATACAACATAACAGCTCACTTTCCAGTTTAAACATCACCCGCAGCCTTAGGAGGCTAGTAGATAGGCCAGTTTTCCAGCCAACTGCTCATTTGTGGGTTCCTCCCAGGCCTGGGTTTTGAAAGCTAATGTTTCTTCAGTTTGGATGTCGAAGGCTCTTATCTCACACAGCCTTATGAGCTGAGCAGAGAACACGGCGCCCAGTTTCCATGGGAGGAGAAAGGAGTGGGTGTGACTGGCAGAAAGCCAAGACCACTGGGGGGCGGGGAGGTGGTCCTGGGCTTGGCAGGAGCTGCCTGTCCTGTCCCATCCTCACATCCCTGGGGCAGAGAGCCTGGCTTCTGAAGGAGGCTGGAACATGTCCTGGCTATGCGACCTGGGGCAGGTACAGGACTTCTGTGATGGGCAGCCTCCAAGGGCTCCCAACAACCCCACCTCCTGTGTTCACGCCCTTGTGTGATTTCCTCCCTGGGAGCGTGGGCTGGACCTAATGACTTGCTTGTGACAGGGTACAAGAGCAATGGAGTGTCATTTGAAACTAGGTTACCCAAAGACCATAGCTTCTGTCTGGCCCACTCTCTCTTCTCTCTCACTTGCCATGTTATAAACTGCCCTATGGGGAGGCCCATGGGGCAAGGAACTGAGAAAGACCTTCAGCAAACAGCCAATGAAAAACGGAAGGCCTCAGTTCAACAGGCTAGGAGGAACTTCATCTGCCAACAGCCATGTGAATGAGCTTGGAAACTGATTCGCCTCTGGTTGAGCCTTCAGATGAAACCACAGCCCTGGTTGACACCTTTGAAGCCTTGTGGAGAGATGCTGAGCCAAAGGACCCAGCTAAGCCATGCCAAGAGCCCCAACCCACAGGAATAATGAGGTAATAAACATCCAAAAAGAAAAGCTACGACCAACCTAGACAGCATATTAAAAAGCAGAGACTTTTTAATTACTTTGCTGACGGAGGTCTATCTAGTCAAAGCTATGGTTTTTCCAGTAGTCATGTATGAATGTGAGAGTTGGACTATAAAGAAAGCTGAGTGCCGAAGAATTGATGCTTTTGAACTGTGGTGCTGGAGAAGACTCTTGAGAGTCCCCTGGACTGCAAGGAGATCCAACCAGTCCATCCTAAAGGAGATCAGTCCTGAATATTCATTGGAAGGATGGATGTTGAAGTTGAAACTCAATACTTTGGCCACCTGATGCGAAGTACTGACTCAATTGAAAAGACCCTGATGCTGGGAAAGATTGAAGGCGGGAGGAGAAGGGGACGACAGAGGATGAGATGGTTGGATGGCATCACCGACTCGATGGACCTGAGTTTGAGCAAGCTCCGGGAGCTGGTGATGAACAGGGAAGCGTGGCGTGCTGCAGTCATGGGGTCGCAAAGAGTCGGACATGACTGAGCGACTGAACTGAAACTGAAAACATCCCTTGCTTTAAGCTGCATTTCAGGGTGATGTGTCATGCAGCATTAGATGACTAATACAGTCTCTCTTTGTCTCAGCCTCAATCTGCTCCTCTAGGAAGTGGGGTTAAAGATACTCACATCTCTGGGTAATCGTGTGGATGAACTCGGATTCCTCAAGACCCCACTGGAGGCAGAGTAGATGTTTCATAGCGCTATCCCTCGCTTCGACTTTAGTCACACAAATCAGAGTCTAATAGCCAACTATGCAAGTGCTGGGAAGGAAGAGAACAGGGTCCTGTAGGGGCAGTAGCTGCAGCCCTGGCCTGGCCTGGGAGAGGGGAGGTTTTTTTTGGAGGAGGTGAATTTTGACCGAGGTCTGAAGGCTGAGTTGGAAGAGGGTTCATTTATCCTTCTCTTCCCTATCCCCTTGTCAGTCTGTTTTGTAGCAGTTTGTGTTTTCCTATCCTAGTACTTATCACAGTTCATGACAGCTCATGGAGCAGGAAACGGCGGCCCACTCCAGTGTGCTTGCCTGGAGGATCCCACAGACAGAGGAGCCTGGTGGACTGCCGTCCATGGGGCCGCACAGAGTCGGACGCAACTGAAGCGACGCAACAGCCGCAGCAGCATGACTGCGCATGTGTCTCTGCCTTGAGGGAGCTCTGAGAGGTGAGGACCGGGTCACATGGTAGAGCAAGTACGTGGCACAGTGCCTGGAACATAGTAGGTGCTCCAGAAAACTGCCCTGCATGAAGGAGTAGGCTCAAGACCAAGGGACAAAGCGTTAGTGGCAGAGGGAACAGCGCAGGTGACCGTCTGGGAGGGGCCTGTCAGGCTGGAGTGAGGAGCGTGGCACAGGTCAGCTTGGAGAAGGAGGTCAGGACCAGATCATGTAGGCCTTGAGGCCTCAGGAAGGGGTTTGGCTTCAGGGCAATAGGGAGCCATAGAAGGGACAGGAGGGAGAGTGGACACAATCAGATATGCTCTTTTGCGAGATTGGTCTGGCTGCTATGAGGTGAATGGGATTCAAGAGGGCAGCAGTGGAAGCAGAAGGCTTGAAGGTCAGAGACGAGAGGGCCAGGAAAGAGTGGACCATATACAGGGACAGAAGGTGACGTGGACAGGACCCGCGGTGACTAGACGTGGGGCCGCAGGAGAGAGAGGGTCCAGGCTGATGCTACGACAGTGCAGCCTTGCGTTAGACTGAGCAGAGCTCAGTGCCTGAGTGAATCCCCCAGGACATGAGAAATGGAGATGTTCAGGGCTCTGTGATCCTGGAAACTCTCTAGGTCCCTGGCGAGCAGAGCCCAGAAGAGCCTGGCCTTGGAGGGGGCTGGCAAAAGCTTCTTGAAACTCTAGCCTGTGTTTACAGATGATGGAGGTTGTGTGGGGAGAGTGCCGGCTTCCCCGGTGGAGGTCTCACGGGTCCCTGAGTCCCGCCAGGCAGAGCTTGAAGAGCGGATAAACACGGAGCAGCTTCCTGGATCATCTGCTTTCCTCAAAGATTTTTACAGGGAAGAAAACATTATATATATATATATATATATATATATATATATATATATATATATATATATAAAGTATTACAAAGTAGAAAGCAAATTCACTCACATAAAAATTTCACATGAAAATGCGAAAGTGTGAAGATATTTGCTTTCCCTCAGGTCCAAATACCGGACCCCTGAAAGTCTGAGTAAACTCTTCTCCACCACTGGATATTTGTGCGGGAAGGGGGGGAGGGTCTTGACTTTGAGCGTGAAAAGTGCTCTGACTCTGATGGCAGCCAGACTTCGGCTCTGCCGCCAGATTGCTGTGTGACCTTGAGTGAGTTACTGTATCTCTCTGAGCCCAGGTGTCAGTTTCAGTTGCCCTCGAAAGACCTGTCACTCCCCAACCTCAAGCAGTTGTTCCTCTCAGACTGGCTTTCCAGCTCTCCCAAGTCTCACCTTTTTGCCACTTGCTGAAGGAGGATTAACATTTGTTCATTTCCTAAGTGGCAGCATTTTGCCTAGAATAATTTCTTATATGAGATCACAGGAAACAGAAAAATGAAGTGAATCATTGTAGAAATTAATAACTGTAGGTATACCCACTCTCCCCACCATATCTTATGCAACATTGATAGTAAAATCCAAACTGTATAAAGGTCTTAGATTAACTCTTTTTTTAGATCAACTTTTTGAAATCTTTTAATATGATGTGCTACACTATTTGGTATGAAAGAAAAAAAGAAAGAAAATTTGAAAGTTCCCAATAGATATCAAAAGATCTTATTTTTAATCAGAACTTCCCATAAATGAGCAAGAAGACATAAATAGACATTTTACTGATGAGGGTGTAAGGCAGAAAATAAGTATACAAATAGATTTTCCACAGCATTAACCAGTGGGTTATGCAAATTAAAATCACAGTGAGATACCATGATGTGCCTATTAATTAGAACAACATTAAAAAGAATGACTCCACCAAATAAAAGGATATGGAGAAGTGGGGCCACTCACTTACTGCTAACGGGAATGTAAAATGGTACAGCCACTCTAGAAAAGAGTACTATGGTTTCTTACAAAACTAAAATCGTATTTACCAAACAACCCAGCAACTGTACTCTTGAACATTACATTAGATAAATGAAAAACTTTTGTTCATACAAACGTGAAAGTGAAAGTCGCTCAGTCGTGTATGACTTGTGACCCCGCGGACTATATATATTAAAAAGCAGAGACATTACTTTGTCAACAAAGGTCTATCTAGTCAAAGCTATGGCTTTTCCAGTAGTCATGGATGGATGTGAGAGTTGGACTATAAAGAAAGCTAAGCACCGAAGAACTGATGCTTTTGAACTGTGGTGTTGGAGAAGACTCTTGAGAGTCCCTTGGACTGCAAAGAGATCCAACCAGTCCATCCTAAAGGAAATCAGTCCTGAATACATTGGAAGGATGGATGTTGAAGTTGAAACTCCAATACTTTGGCCACCTGATGTGAAGTACTGACTCATTTGAAAAGATCTTGATGCCAGGAAAGATTGAAGGCAGGAGGAGAAGGGGATGACAGAGGATGAGATGGTTGGATGGCATCACTGACTCAATGGACATGAGTTTGAGACAGCTCTAGGAGTTGGTGAGGGACAGGAAGGCCTGGCTTGCTGCAGTCCATGGGGTCACAAAGAGTCAGACACGACTGAGCAACTGAAGTGAACTGAACTGGACTATACAGTCCATGAGATTCTCCAGGCCAGAATACTGGAATGGGTAGTCTTTCCCTTCACCAGGGGCTCTTCCCAACCCAGGGATCGAACCTAGGTCTCATTGCAGGCAGATTCTTTCCCAGTTGAGCCACAAGGGAAGCCTACAACAGGTGAATGGTTCAACAAATTGCAGTACATCCATATCATGGAATGTTACTCTGCAGAACAAAGGAACAAACTATTGACTCACAGAACAACTCACTTGACTCTCAAGGTAATTGTGTGAAAAAAATTATGAGTGAAAAAAAGTCAACATCAAACAGGTTATATGCTGTAAATTTTCACCTGTATAACATTCTTGAAATGGCAAAATTAAAGATACAAAACATGGCAGTGGTTGCTAGGTGTTGTGGTATTAAGTGGGGGTGGAGAAGAGTTTTTTATTAGGCTATAAAAGGGTGGCTGGAAGAATTCTTTGGATGGGATTTTTCTGTATCCTGACTGTGGTGATGGCCACAAGAATCTCCATGTGTGATAAACTGCGTGCAACTGATTACATGCACAGATGTATTCAATGAAGGCCTGAAAAACTGGGTGAAATCTGCATAAGCTCAAGGGCTGTCTCAATGACTGTTTCCTGGTTGTTACATTGTGTTCCAGTTATGTAAGACAGCTACCACTGGGGGAAGCTGAATGAATGGTATGCAAATATTTTTGTATTATTTCCTACAAATGTTGTAAGAAATGTCTATAATGTCTCAAAATAAAAGAGTTTTTAAAACAAATCTTTTAAAAGAACTTCCCAAATCCATCCCATAGAGCTGGTGATAATCTATCCAGCTATTGTGAATAAACTATTAACAGAAATACACACACACACACACACACACACACACAGAAGGCCTATCATGTTTTTTTATTCCCTTTCCATTTCATCCATCCCAACTCCATACATTAAAGGCCAGTGAGGACTGAAAGGGCTCTGTGGGCCACTGTGGCTTTGCTCACTCCAGAGCAGGTCTCTGCTGGCTCCAAAAAGGCAAGCACTGTCACTGTCTTGAGTCGGGGTACTGGCTGTCCTGAGGCCCGCTCCTCCCTCATCCCTTGGAACAGCCCAGGGTGATGGCCTACAGCATTCTTATGATCTATGATATTGTGCAGAGAGGAGAGAGGGAGATTTCCCCTGAGAATTCCCTTGGAGGACTCATGAATCCTTGCCTGGTTAGCAAGTCTCACCCTGGGCGACTGGTGGGGAGGCAGCTCACCCCGGATGGTGGCATGGCCCCAGGTATCCATCAGCACTCATGTATGGGACATGGATGACCCTGATGGCCAAGTGGTAGACAAAACATCCCTCACTCTGGGCTCCTACGCAGGCCTTAAACTTCTTTTCTCTTAGAGATTCACTCCTTTGCTTAAGACTTTCTTTCGTTTGTTCATTCATTCACTCAGTGGGTATAAGAATGTATTCATTCAAAACGTATTTCCTGACACCTATTCTGTGCTAGGCTCCACACCCGGTGCTAGAATATGTCAAGACATGACTTTTCATTCTGAGAACTTCTCCTTCAGGTGGGGAAGATATAAATTCAGACAATTAAATGATACCTTTAGGTAGTTACTCTTGAGAACCTTGTACAAGGGGATAGCAACCCAGAGGTGGGCTGTGGGGCAGGGGCAGCTGGGGAGGCTTCCTGGAGGAGGTGAGGCTGGAAGAGGATGGAGGAGAGGGGTAGGGAAAGGGAGTCAGGGCAGAAGGAACCTCCCTCAAAGCAAGGACCGCTGTGGGAGCCCAGGTGGTTGATTCGCTGGCTAGAGACAAGGCTCCTCTCAGTTCCCAGACGCCCCTCCCAGATCCCAGCGGAACCGCGAGTCACACCTTCACCGGAGGGGAATGCAACCTTGCCTCAGAGCAAATTAGACCAGCGCTTGGCCGTGCAGGTGGATCCTGGGAGGATCTTGCTAAAATGCAGATTCTCTGCCTTTCTCACAAGCTCCCAGGTGACTCCCGGGACGCAGGTCCCCGGACCACACTTTGAGCAGTAGGGATCTATAGTAGCACACTCCCTTGATTCCACCTGGGAACTTCATTTCACCCAGATCTGAACTTGAGCCATTGGCTGCTGCCCTCTAGGTCATGATTCACACCTTCATAACATAACACCCACCCGTCCCACCAACTCTGGAAGGAGAGAGATGTGGGGCCTGCCCCTGGGCTGTGTGACCTCAGGGAAGCCTTCAACCTCTCCCAGCCTCCATTTCCTCATCTGCAAAATAGGACAGTCGTTTTCACAGGGTGAGTATGAAGGCTGCGTGAGCAATGATGAGCTTAGCAAAGTGGATGGCACACAGCAGCGACCAGTGCATGTTAGTGCTTGCACCTGTTCTTTTTGCTGCCAACGTTTCCAGTTATACTGTTCCATCTGGAGCCCAGTGGACTTGAGTTAATGTCCCAGCTCAACCACCCAGCGGCTGTGTGACCTCGGACAAGCCACATAACTGCACCGAGCAGCGGCTGCCCCTTCTGTAGAATGGAGTTGGGAAACTGCCTCTTTCTAGCTCACAGGTTGTGGGGAGGACCCAGTGGTCTGCAAGCAGCATCTTGGTACCACACCAGGAAGTCCTGACCATGTGGAGAGCCAGCAGGAAGCCTAGCTGTCTAGATTTACTCACACATCCCTGCTTGTCCAACACAGAACACCTGCTCTGTGCCCCCTGGTAGGCACAGAGATTTAAAGGTGAGGGAGATGCCACTCTGGGCCTCACATCTCCCCACGCACAGGGCTGGAGAGTAGCCTGGGGACCTGGGGCTGGGCATCCTGGCAGCTGGCAGTCAGGACATGCGAGCTGTGGCACCAAAGGGCACAGAAATGGTGCAGTAGCCTCTGAAGATGCCTAGTAAGATACAGGGACATGCTGGTACTAGGTGGGCTTGGGTCTGAAGACGTTTGAGAGTTTTTTTAAATTTTTAATTGGAGTATAGTTGCTTTACAATGCTGTGTTGGTTTCTACTGTACAGCAAAGTGAATCAGCTGTACGTATACCTATAGCCTCTCTTTTCTGGATTTTCTTCCCGTTTAGGTCACCACTGAGCACTGAGAAGAGTTCCCTATGCTACACAGTAGGTTCTGAAGACATTTAAAATGTTCCCGTAGCCTGGCCAGCACTTACAGTCTTGAGTACAAGCCTCAAAGTAGCCCAGCCATTCCTGGACCAAGAACAGGGCTGGGCAGAGCCTGAATCCCCAGGGTGATGAGCTGGGAGTAAAGGCAGAAATGCCCAGAGCCTTTTTCCAGCTGGGGCCATGGCAAGGAAGCCTCCTCCACAATTGTCCTGTTATCCGGTCTGGTCAACTTCCTTACCTGAAGAATGGAACTCAGTTTGGGACACCAGATTTTTAAGATTAGATAGAGACCATTCAGAGAATTCTGCCACATTCCAGAAAGCAGAGTAGCTGAACTTGGAGAAAGCAGTATGCAGGGGCCAAGAACCCTGTCTTCAGAGACTTGATGAGAGTCCTGTGGTTGAACCACCTGACAATCTACTTTGTGAAATGCCAAGAAGAGTTGGTTTCCAATTACTTTAATCAATTTTTGAATAAAGTCCCCCCCAATTATAAAAGTTAACCCTGCTTATTGCAGAAACTTTGGAAAATATACAGAAGTATAAAGGAAAAAATTAAAAATTAGAACCTTCCAATCCAGGGTTCACCATTTTTAACATGGCAGAAAAGAGTTTCTAACCCTTTTCTGACAGTTCAGTGGTATTCAGGGACCCAATTCCTGCCCAGCAGGTGGACTGGCTCCCCATATGCTGGTGATTCTTGGATTAGAGACAGCATGGAATTTGAAGAAGTGTGCAGGTGTATCTGACAGCTACTGCTGTGATACTGTGTAACAAACAAACTCCCACTGCACTGGCTTACAATTATAAGCATTTATTTCGTGTTCAGGTCTGTGGGTTCAGTGAGGAGTGAATGGTGTCAGTGAATCTAAGCTGCGGGTTGGTCTATGTGGGCTCCATGTGGCTTTCATCCCTCCGCAAGCAGGGGGCTCCCACAGGCTCATAAGGCCCACTGCACAGTCAGTGTTAAGCCTCAGCTTGTGTCACAATCCACTGACATCCCATTGGCCAGACAAGTCACATGGCGAACCCAAAGTCAAGAGGTAGAGATGAACACTGAGCCTTTGGCAAGAGCGTGGATGCAGATGCCCCCTTGGGGTGGGAGGTGGGGCACTTAGTCACTCTCCTGCACCTGGTGGGTCTAACACTTCCCTCCCCTCCCCAGGGTCAGGATCCTCCCTGTAGAAGCACTGCTTTGGCCCTTTAGTCTATTTCCCTCTTTTACGTATATAGTTTTTAGTACACGTGTTTTGTTTTTTAGTCGCTAAGTCATGTCTAACACGACCCCGTGGACTGTAGCCCGCCAGGCTCCTCTGTCCATGGGATTTCCCAGGCAAGAATACTGGAGTGGGTGGCCATTTCTTTCTCCAGCATTTGGGTGTATATTCAACTTTTTAAAATATGCTTGTTTTCTTTTTCCATTTAGCTTTATACCCTATAGATAATTTCCTTATATTAAATATTTTTGAGAACATGGAATATAATGGCTACAGAATTATAAAGTCATAAAGTTTTGCATGACTGGTTGAACTCTTCCTCTGAGATATTGAGGTTTTATCCAGTTTGGCTGCTATAAGTAGCAATGTGGTGGACATCTTGGTACAGACACTGTTTGTACCAGGTGGGTCATATGGTTGGTCTCTAGCCATGGAAGATACCCCACCTCACTAAAGCTCAAAAATTTGACCAAGGCCTGGAAATCAGAGCATGGAATCTCCCCTAGTCATAGAGATTCATTCAGAATGGAGAGGGAGCCTAGGCTTGGCCAATCAGGGGTTTGTTTAAAGAGTGACACCTGACCCAAGGTGATCCAATCAGAGTAAAGCCTGGGACTTGCCAGGGGTTTACTGGGAGGAGACACTCTCTCTTTTCCTCTGACTGCAACTTTAAAGGATGCATGCTCTAGGTTGTTGGGAGCTGTTTTGTTTATGCGGAGCCTGAGAATGAAGCCAAGATGCAGGAGAGCAGAGCCCACAGACAGGCTGGCTTCTGTGGCCACTGGGCCCCTGATCAAGCTGTTCCCGAAGCTTGAGAATTCCTGGACTTCTTGTTTCATAAGCCAATACACTCTGTCTTTGGCTTAAGCCAAGCTGAGCTGGACTTTGTCATTTTGAACCAAATAGCTCTGGTTTCATTCACTTAAATTTTTTGACTTAGAATTGCTGAGCCAAAGGACATAAACATTTTGTAAGCCTCTTAAGACCCCTTTTCAGAGCACTTTCCAGAGAGTTTATACAAACAGCATTGCAGTGTTGGAGAGTCTATCTTACATGCATAGTGTACTAGCTAATATTTTTTTGATGGGCAGAAGTTATAAGGTGTGGACATCCCTGGTGGTCCAGTGGTTAAGAATCCACCTGCCAATGCAGGGGATACAGCTTAGATCCCTGGCCTGGGAAGAGTCCACGTGCCACAGAGCAACTAAGCCCGTGTTCCAGAGCTCCTGAAACTGTATGCCCTGGAGCCTGAGCTCCTCCAGAAGAGAAGCCACCACAGTGAGAAGCCCTCACACTGAAACTAGAGTAGCCCCTACTGCCACAACTAGAGAAAGCCTCAGCAGCAGTGAAGACTCGGCACAGCCAAAAATCAGTAAATCTTTACTTAACCACATCCACAAAGACCCTTTGAAGAAAGAAGTTATAATGTGCAGTGTTATTTTCAGTCAAGAGAAATATCTTTCATGTTTGCAGGCCATTTTTATTTTGTGATTTATTTTTTGTCCATTTTGGGAACAACTGATGTCATTCTTTTTACTCGAGTTCTTTAAATCTCAAAAACATTGATCCTTTTTCAAATTTCTCAGCATCTCCTTGATCTCACCCCCTCCCATTTTCTTTTCTTTAGACATTTTGCTGTGTTCTGAGGTAGATGCATCTTTCACTTTTATGTGGTTGAGCTATTTTCAGGTATCACTACTGGTTGCTTTGATGCTTCCGAGAATTCTTCCGGGCTAAAGGTAGACGTGGAGCAGATTTTCTTCTTTTTGACGTTGATGTACTCAGTGTTTCACATCCTGTGATTGGAGACCAGTCTGCACTGGAATCATCTGGGATGATTGTTAAAATAACAGATTTTGGGGGCCTCATGCCAGAATTCATAATTTCTGAGAACAAGCCCTGTTTAGCAAGTATCATAGGTGGTTTTAATGAGTATTGTCGTTGGAAAACCGCCTCTCAAAGGAACTGGAATATACTATAATATCTGGTGGGGAGAAAGACATAACTTGATCTTTCTGCCAAACAGCCAATTTTCTCAGCTCCAGCCATTAGCTAATAGTCTGCCTCTTCCTGAACGGTCTGTAGAAAGAATGCTCTGACACTTAAAGAAAATTAAAGCTGGAATTTGATGTCAGGTACAAAGAGCTCTCAGTCTTGGAAAATGTCCAAGCCCTCAGGCTCCTGGTGTCTTGGGGTCTCAGGGTCTGGATGTAAAGTCAGATGAAATGAAATTTCATAAGGTACCTGAAACCACTGCTTTTTCCCTCCACATGCTCTTGAAGGCCTTTCTCCAGCTAACTTGGAATCCAGGAAGAAAGTGCTTTGAAGGTTCAGTGCCACGGCTGAGAGAGCTTTCTCAAAAGAGAGCCTTTTTTTTTTTTTTTTTACAAAAAAGCCCAGCAAAGATAAACTCCCACGCTCTAATACATGCCATAAGCCCGGGAGCACAGGGCCCTTAAATGCAGGGCCCAGTTGTCAATTTCATGACCAAGGTCCACCCAGGGGAGGCTGGGAGTTTCTAGAAGACTCGGATGCCTGCTGCAAACTTAAGAGTAGTGACCAGGTCACTGTCACACCAGGCCTCTGTTCTGATGGCCCTCCTCCCCAGGGAGTGTGTCAAACATCTGAGCTCGACCTATGAACACACGCATAATGCGTACACAGCAGGCAGATGGCAAGGTATAGAGGGACAAGAGCTCTTCACAGAGCCCCAGTGGGCAAAGCCAGAGGACTGTGCCCTGGGCCCCTAACAGGGTGTTATGTCCAGGACCTCTGGGGAGGTCTTATAGGGTGGGGATGGCCCTCCCAGAATGCCAGGACCCCATCATGCTTGCCCCATTGGACAGATGGGAACTGGAGTCCAGGCAGGGGGCTTGGTGTTCCACGTGGAGCAGAGCCCAGCTTAGGCATTTGAGATTTGTCATTCCTCCAAAGCAGCAGTTCCCAAAATATGGTCCTGGGACCAGCAGCATCAACATCACTGGGGAGCTTGTCACAAATGCAGACCCCAAGGCCTGGCCACTCCAAGACCTGGCCACCCCAGGCTAGCTGGGTCAGAAGCTCTGGGCATGGATCCACACTCGATCCTAAAAAGCCTTCCTGTGCAGATTTAGGAATCATTGGCTTAACATGTGCCCACATGACATGGGATCCCATTACATGGGATCTCCCACAGCACAGGGAGATTAATGAGATGCTTCAGATCTCTTTGGAAAGCAGATGATGTGGGGAGAGAAAGAAAGCAGAGGGGAGTGGACGTGATGGACTGAGTGTTCCTGTCCCCCCGCACTCCTGTGTTGAAATCCTCAGCCCAGTACGATGGTGTTGGAAGTGGGGCCTCTGAGAGATGATCAGGTGAGGACAGAGCCCTCATGGATCGGATTAGTGTCCTTATAAAGGGACCTCAAGGGGCTCCATCACTCATTCCACCCCCTGAACCAGAAGTGGGCCCTCACCAGACCAAACCTGCCAGCGTCTTCATCATCGACTTCCAGCCTCTAGAACCAGGAGAAAAACTTCTGCTGTTTAAGCCACCCAGCATATGGTATTTTTAAAAAGGTTTGCTCATTTATGGCTGTGTTGGATCTTCGTTGCTGCCTTCTCTAGTTGCGGCCTTATTTCATAGGCTTTCTCCAACTGCAGTGTGTGGGCTCCTCACTGCCGTGGTTTCTCCTGTTGGGGAGCGTGGACTCTAGGTGCACAGGCTTCAGTAGTTGTGACTCATGGGTTCTAGAGTGCAGTCTTGGTAGTTGTGGCTCACAGGCTCAGTTGCCCTGCAACACGTAGGATCTTCCAGGACCAGGGATTGAACCAGTGTCCCTTGCATTGGAAGGTGGATTCTTAACCCCTGTACCACCACGGAAGCTCTGGCATATGGTATTTTATTATGGCAGCCAGAATGGACAGAACACTCCCATATATGTCCTCCAGACCTGAGTCCAAACCTCACAGCCTAGGCTTTGGGACCCCACGTGGCCCCCCAGCCCACCCACCATCTCAGACTGTCAGATTCTTCGTGCTGCAGCCAAACGGGAAGCCCTCTGCCTTGTGTTTCCTTCACTTCCTCCAGCCCTCCCCTCACCTCTCTCTTCTGAAATCTGGCTCAAGCTCTACCTGGGATGTTCTCTTGGCTCCAAAGGCCCAAGAGTCAGAAACTCGAAATGATGCTTTCTCTGCAGCACCCTCACCCTTTTGGTGCAAACTGCTCTTAAGACCTGACCCGACATCACCTCCTTTCTTATATTCAGCTTCCCTAATTAATTTAGTGGCCAGGTCCTACTCAGGGGCCCACCCCACCCTCCCTCCCTCCGAACCTCCCGTCATCTCTCCCAACAGTACTTGGAGAACATCAGTCCCGTGTTGCTTATTGAAGGAATTGCATCTCTTCTGAAACTCCCCCATGAAAGGTAATTTGCTGGCATGCCACTGTTTGCTGCAAATCAGTTGCTCTGAACTTTCAACATTTACCCAAGTTAGTCAACACCAGCAGGGGCTGCGGTGGCCACTAGGATGATTTTACTCCCGTGGCTCAATGACACCAAGCCAGTGCATCCATGCAGACCAAGTCTTTCCAACCTTGACCTAAGAACTTCAGACTGGAACAGGGACTCCCTTAGACATCCTCACACCCAATTTCCCACCCAAGGTGGGAAAACCAGCCCCGAGAAGGGCATTGCCTTGCCCTGGTCTCCCTGAGAGTAGCACTCATGTCAGGAAGCTCTGGGACCCTTGGGTGGGCAGTAGGCACTGGCTTGGTATCCAGCTTTTGGGAGCCAGTGATGAGATGTCCCCCTACAAACTGAGTTCCCTCCACCCTGCTGTGGGTCAGGCCAGCTCCCACGCATCCTATGGCTCTGGGTGTCTCCTGTGACTCCTGTGTTCCCAATAATCAGACATTTATCCAAAGCTCCCTGGTCTCAAACAGATCCACTCACAATAGTGAGAAATGCATCCCTCACTTCCGGTACAGATCTCCAGCTTGGTACCTCCCACCTGGCTCCTGCCTCCAACTCGGGACCTCCCCCCGACCCCCTTCGCTTGTCCATGGTCCCAGGCAGGCTTCTTCTTGATCCCTGTGATGTGCTGTGCTTAGTCGCTCAATCGTGTCCAATTCTTTGTGACCCCTTGGACTATAGCCCCGACAGGTTCCTCTGTCCATGGGGCTTTTCCAGGCAAGAATACCAGAGTGGGTTGCCATGCCCTCGTCTGAGAGATCTTCCCCAACCCAGGGATCGAACCCAGGTCTCCCACATTGCAGGCTACTCTTGACCATCTGAGCCACCAGGGAAGCCCAAGAATACTGGAGTGGGTAGCCTGTCCCTTCTCCAGGGGATTTTCCCGACTTGCATTGCAGGCAGATTCTTTACCAGCCTAGCTACCAGGGAAGCCCCACCTTGATCCCTATCAGTCCCCAAATGTGGGGAACAGCGCCCCCTCAGCCCCTCCTGTCCTCAGGATCCAATTCTGCTCTCTCACTGCCCCGCCCCTGCCTGCTGGCCACCCACGCCCCCCCGCCCCCCGCCCCCGCTGCCGCCCCCACCCCCCAACCCAGGAGCCCAGGTGGGTAAAGAAAAGAGGCCAAGCAGGTAGGGATTTGGTCGTGATGCTGGCAGCCTGGAGGCCCCGGGCTGCCTCAGCATAGGCTGAAGCACTCTGAGGTCTGGGTGCTGGGGAAGAGGCTCCTGGGGGTTGAGTCTTCACTCGCTGAATGTTTCCTGAAGGGCCTGGGGTAGCTTCTGAGGCCCTGGTCCTTGGGGTTGTTTGCTGTCCAGCACACAATGGGTCCCGTGAGCAGTGAGACGAATCTCACAGTCTCCATTTTGTCCAACATGAATTCCTGGAAGGAAAAAGAAATCTCTGGCAGCTGACTGGGCGCCGGCCCTGGACGCCACTTCCCAGACACCAAACCACCACCAAAGGTTGACCCGCACGTCCTTTCACAAGGGCCCCAACAAGGATGTGGTATTAATGCCAACTGGCAAGTGAGCAAACTGGGGTTCAGAGAGGTTAAGTGGTTTTCATGAAACGACACAGCCCAGCAGTGGCAGAGGTGGATGGCTGAGTCCAGGTCCTTGTGTGGCTTCCTGAATGGGGTTGCCTCTTCTCACCACTTCCTCCAAGGAGCCCACCCTGACTGCCCACAGCCCCTCTCTCTCTGAGGGGCACTCATTTCTTAAAGGCCCGGTGACTTTTATTTCCTCTACCTCTAACTCTTTCCCGGGCATAAGAGTGTGACTATAAGTCTTGACTGATTGATTGTTGAGGGAGATCCTTAGGACCCCTTGACATCACTGGGTAATTTCCTCCTTTTCCTTGGAAAGAAGATGAAATTAATACACTGTGAGTATAAGAGCAAATGAGCCCTTTCTCAAATGTTCATTCGTGTCCAACATGAAGGAGGTATACCCCAGGGGATGCCAAATATATGGCGTTCAGTGTGAGCTGTGCCACGGAGCAAGGTGGTCCTGATACTGCCCATGACATTCTTGTGAGAAGTTCTTCTCAATTAAGATGCAGCCTCACGCACTGTGGACCATCACTGCTGGACAACACAGGCCATGGGACTTGCCCACCCTCCCCCCAGTGTCCTGATAAATCCCATGGACAGAGGATCTTGGTGGGCTACAGTCCATTGAGTTGCAAAGAGTCGGACACAACTGAAGCAACTTAGCAGGCAGCAGCAGGTCCCAGAGGCACTAACAATCCTGAATTCAAACTACTCCACTGAACCTGCCATGAATGAGGAAAGCAAGTGATGGCTTAGGATGAAGCCAGCGCTGAAGGGGAAATAGGGGAGGGTGGAAAGGACGGTCCTTGTGCCACTGAGCCTTGGTCACACTGAGCCTGAAACCCACACAGATGTTGAAATTACACACACAAAACAAGACATGCTGTTACAAGAGTACAATAACCTCAAAAAGAAAAACAAAGGAAGAACAAAGCTGGAAGACACACTTCCCAATTATAAAACTTACTACAAAGCTACAGTGATCCAGACAGTGTGGTATTGGCTAAGCACAGATGTGAGGACCAACGGAATAGGATTAAGAGTCCAGAAATAAACCTTCACATTTGCAGCCAGTTGATTTTTGACAAGGATGAGGAGACAATTCAATGAGGAAAGAGTAGTCCTTTCAGCAAATGGTAACAGGACAACTGAATATCCTTATGCAAAATAATGAAATTGGACCCCCATTTAATACCATATACAAAAATTAACTAAAATTACATCACAAACCTAAAACTACAAATATCTTACAAGAAAACTTAGATATAAATCTTCATGACCTTGGATTAGGCAATAGTTTCTTAGATATGATGCGTAAAGCCCAAGTAACTAAAATAAAAATATGTACATTGGATTTCATCAAAATTGAAATCTTTGTGCTCTAAAGGACATCATCAAAGTGAACAGACAACCAGTAGAATGAGAGAAAATATTTTCAAATAATATATTTGATAAGGAACTTATATTCAGAGTATGTAAAGAATATTTACAACTCGACAATAAAAAAGACAAATAATCCAGTTTAAAAAATGGGAAAAGGATCTGAGCAGACATTTCTCCAAAGAAGATATGCAAATGGACAATAAGCACGTTTATGTTCCACATTATTCATCATCAGAGAGATTAAAATCGAAATCACAATGAAATACCACTTTATATCCACTGCTGCTGCTAAGTCACTTCAGTCGCGTCCGACTCTGTGTGACCCCATAGATGGCAGCCCACCAGGCTCGCCTGTCCCTGGGATTCTCCAGGCAAGAACACTGGAGTGGGTTGCCATTTCCTTCTCCAATGCCTGAAAGTGAAAAGTGAAAGTGAAGTTGCTCAGTCGTGTCCGACTCTTAGCAACCCCATGGACTGCAGCCCACCAGGCTCCTCCGTCCATGGGATTTTCCAGGCAAGAGATCCACTAGGATGGCTAAATTATCAGAGACAGACCATCGAGTGTTAACAAGGATATGAAGACACTGGACATCTCATACTTTGCTCATAGGATTGTAAAATTACACAGCCACTTTGGAAACCAGTTTCTCAAAACGTTAAACATAAGAGTTACCACGTGAATCAGAAATTCCACTCCTAAGCATTTACCCAAGATAACTGAGAAAGTTATGTTCACACAAGTACATGGCCACGGGGACTTTCTTGGTGGTTCAGTGGCTAAGACTCACTCCCAAGGCAGGGGGCCCAGGTTTGATCCCTGGTCAGGGAACTAGATCCCACATGCTGCAACTTTAAAAGATCATACATGTTGCCATGAAGATCAAAAAATCCCCTGTGCTGCAACTAAGACTCAGTGCAGCCAAATAAATAAATATTTTTTAAAGAACATGGGCAATAGAGGCATATTTATAAGAGCCACCAAATGAAGACAACCCAAATGCCCATCAGTTGCCTACTGGATAAACAAGAGTGGTCTGCCCATACAATGGAGTATTATTCAGTCGTAAAAGGGAATGATTTATATAATGAAGACATTATGCAAAGTGAAAGAAACCAGACACA
Organism: Capra hircus; assembly: GCF_001704415.2. Lineage (NCBI taxonomy): Eukaryota > Metazoa > Chordata > Mammalia > Artiodactyla > Bovidae > Capra > Capra hircus. The sequence goes on along the minus strand of NC_030828.1, from coordinate 58,050,120 downwards.
AAATGTATTATTTGGGGGAGTAGCAAAAGGATTCAGGAATGGGATACTATGAATGATGGTGCAGTTCTGACTGTACCGAAAAGAGTGAAGTGAGCCCTCCGAATGGGTAAATCTTAGGGCACTGGAAGTATATCTCATTAAAGGTATTATTAAAACTAAAACAAGGTATGCTGTCATTGGTGGAAGCCAGTCTGATGACCTGACCTCCACTTTTGCAGCATCAGTATTATGACTGATGGGGGTGTAGACGACTGATGGGGGTGGGGACCCTGGGTGGGGACCTCCCAGTGAGAAGGCAAAGCTCAGCGGACTTGAAGAGACCCTGAAGTTTAAGATGAGGACCCCTCGGTCCTCATCGGGAGCTCATCAGCGCTCATCGGGAGCGCTGAGGCTCCCTTAGTCACTGAAATGTCCCTTGCTGTGCAAATATATGACCACATCTGTGAGCATCTTGGTGTGTTGGTTTGCAGGTGTGTCAGTGTAAGTTTCATGGATATTGCAGGGTGTTCGGCGAGACCATATGACTATGTATATGAGTGTGTACCCCATGTGTGTTTGTGTGTGTGTATGTGATGTAACAAAGTGGGACTACACATTAAGACCAGGCAGGGCAGGAGTTCCTTTATAACTCTCTGACCCAGCACCAATAGGTGCTCACTACAAGTTTGTTGAGAGGCTAAAAAAGACCCCAAGACCCATACATGCAGGCACCATGCAGCCAGGGAGGGAAGGGCCAACAGGGCAGCTCACCACAGACACACCAGGAGCTGAGGCCCAGGACAGGCTCAGGTCGAAGCCTGCCTGGGGAACACAAGTCCTCACCTGGATCAGGTCAAGCTTGGAGAAGAGGCCCATGCCCCTGGGCACAGCTTGGGCAGAGCAGCAGTGCTGGACCATGTCATTGATGGCCACTTGCACGTAGTTGAGCAGCTCTTTCTGCAGGAAGGCGAGCAGGCTGGGGCCCCCTCTTAGAATCCCCTGCCCCCTCTCCCCACCTTGCTCAGGCCAGATAGGCATCCTGGAGCCAGCCTTCTCATCTCAGTCTATGCTCCACACCCAAAGGGGTTGGGATGAGTCCCTCTACTCCCCGGAGCCAGAGTATCCTCCCCTGCAAAGAGGGACACAGGATGGACTGGCTCTCCAGAGGGTCCTCCCAGCTGGGGACACCTGAGGTCTACACCCAATGGACGGGCTTGTTTGGGGGGGACGTGGAGGAACCCAGGGCTCCTCACTCGGGGCAGCTCCAGAGTCCCACACTTCAAGTCTTCAGAGTCATCAGCTGAGGCTTCCTTGCTTCCCACCTTAAAGAGAAAGACCCAGAATAGGCTCTGTAAACTGTGGCCAATCCAGCTCCCCCTCAGGGCTCCTTAGCTGGGAGTAGAAGCCCATGGTCTCCAATGCTCGTGTTGTCCAAACTAGTCTCCCACGGGGCCCGAGAAGGTCCCACATTCACCGATTGCACCCTGCCTACTTGGGGTGTGCCCAGCACTGCCCTGTTCCCCAGCCTGGCTTCCCCACCTCCTCCCAGCAAACCCCGAGGCTAGTAGGGTGCAGACTCTGGCATGGGGAGGACCCAGGAGGTGTTCAGAGGGTAACTAGTCCACATTTCCCAGCCCAGAAAAGAGAAGCAAAGGATTAAACCCAGAAATCTTGGCCCCTGACTTCAGTTCAGTCGCTCAGTCATGTCTGACTCTTTGCAGCCCCATGGACTGCAGCACACCAGGCTTCCCTGTCCATCACCAACTCCCAGAGCTGTCTCAAACTCATGTCCATTGAGTCAATGATGCCATCCAACCATCTCATCCTCTGTTGTCCCCCTCTCCTCCTGCCTTCAATCTTTCCTAGCATCAGGGTCTTTCAAATGAGTCAGTTCTTCACACCAAGTGGCCAAAGTATTGGAGTTTCAGCTTCAGCATCAGTCCTTCCTATGAATATTCAGGACTGATTTCCTTTAGGATGGACTGCTTGGATCGCCTCACAGTCCAAAGGACTCTCAAGAGACTTCTCCAACACCACAGTTCAAAAGCATCAATTCTTCGGTGCTCAGCTTTCTTTATAGTCCAACTCTCACATCCATACATGACCACTGGGAAAACCATAGCTTCAAGTCCCTTGACTTCAGCCCTGACTTATTCTTTCTGAGCATCACTCTTCTCCAAGGTGAAATAGAATATGAATAAGAATCACATTATTTAGGAGTGCACATGCCTGAATGGGGGCATCCCAGCTACCTGGCCTCAGCATCTGCCTCATCTTAGAGAAGCCCTTTGACAACTAATAGCCACCAGATCAGAGCAGTCAATCCTAAAGGAAATCAACCCTGAATAGTTACTGGAAAGAGTGATGCTGAAGCTGAAACTCCTCTAGTCTGGCCACCTGATGCGAAGGACTGACTCATTAGTAAAGACCCTGATGCTGCAAAAGACTGAAGGCAGAAGAAGGGAAAGACAGAGGAAGAGATGGATGAATGGCATCAGCGACTGGATGGACATGAACTTGGGCAAACCCCGGGAGATGGTGAAGGACAGGGAAGGTTGGTGTGCTGCAGTCCATGGCGTCACAAAGAGTCAGATACAACTGAACAACAACAACAAGCCACGAGGGAGAAGTGGGTAAGCGATGTATGTGTGTGTGTGTGTGTGTGTGTGTGTGTGTGTGTGTGTGTGTGTGTGTGTGTTGGGGGCTGATATTATGCAGGAGGCAGCAGCCCCCAGCTCTTGCCCCACCCCCACCCCGCCCAGCGGACTGAGCTCACCTCACAGCTGCCCATGTCTTTCTGGTGGGCGACCCCGTGTTCCAGCTGCTGCCACTGCTCCTGCTTGCGGTGACACCTCCTCTGCAGCTGGCACAGCCGAATCTTGAGGCGCTATGGTGAGGGTGGTTGGATCACTTCAGTGCAGCAGACCCTCCCCAGGGGCATCTGCACTGGGCCTGGTCCAGGAGCTCAGTGCTCAGGATGGTCTGAGCGAGGATGGGGGTGGGGAGTGGAAAGTTTGGGGATCAGAAAGTTCTGAGGGGGTCAGAGCCATTCAAAGCACCAGCAGACGTAGGGGAAGGTATGTCCAGGTGTTCTCCAGTGGCTCAGGTGGCAAAGAATTTGCCTGCAATGCGGGACACCCAGGTTCGATCCCGCGGTCGGGAAGATCCCCTGGAGGAGGGCATAACAACCCACTCCAGTATTTCTTGCCTGGAGAATTCTATGGACACAAGAGCCTGGCAGGCTATACAGTCCATGCGGTCGCAGAGTCAGACATGAAAGAGAGAAAGTGAAGTCGCTCAGTCGTGTCTGACTTTTTGCGACCCCGTGGACTGTAGCCCACCAAGCTCCTCCATCCATGGGATTCTCCAGGCAAGAATACTGGAGTGGGTTGCCATTTCCTTCTCCAGGGGATCTTCCCAACCCAGGGATCGAACCCAGGTGTCCCACATTGCAGGCAGATGCTTTAACCTCTGAATCACCAGGAAAGCTCTACTGAGTGACAAACGCTTTCACTTTTCAGGCCAACTGGGGTTTGAATCCCAGCTCAGCTCCTAGAACCCTGTTTCACTCTCCGTAAGCAAAACCACCTGTCTGGGCCCTTCCAGCTGCAGGGGCTGCTGGGAGGACCCTGGGTCAGGGATAAGGCTGTGAAGGCCTCTGGGGCACAGGCTGCGCTGGGCACACTCCCACACCAGGCCCCGTGAGGCTGTTTTGGGGGACTCAGGATATACATGACTCCTCACTTTTCTGAGCCCTAGTTTCCTTAGTTTGAAAATGAGAAAAATAGCCTGCCTGGGACTAAAGTGCAACACTTAGCTCAGAATTAATATCAATATTTTAATGCAATGTTTTTTAAAATCAAAGTTAATGCAAAAAATAATGTACGATGAGCAAAATATTAAAATTTTCAATAAAGTTGGGGTCCGATATTGCCCTTGCACACCTCACTCACCTCCCCTAGTCTCAGCTCTAGGAACAGAAGCACCTACCTTGGGGAGCTGGGGTGAAATTTGAATGAGATAGAGCATGTTAAGTGCTTTTCACAGTGTCCCTTAACTCAGCAGGGGCCACAGGACTGGAAAAGGTCAGTTTTCATTCCAATCTCAAAGAAAGGCAATGCCAAAGAATGCTCAAACTACTGCACAATTGCACTCATCTCACATGCTAGTAAAGTAATGCTCAAAATTCTCCAAGCCAGGCTTCAGCAATACGTGAACCGTGAACTCCCTGATGTTCAAGCTGGTTTTAGAAAAGGCAGAGGAACCAGAGATCAAATTGCCAACATCCACTGGATCATTGAAAAAGCGAGAGAGTTCCAGAAAAACATCTATTTCTGCTTTATTGACTATGCCAAAGCCTTTGACTGTGTGGATCACAATCAACTGTGGAAAATTCTGAAAGCGATGAGAATACCAGACCACCTGACCTGCCTCTTGAGAAACCTATATGCAGGTCAGGAAGCAACAGTTAGAACTGGACATGGAACAACAGACTGGTTCCAAATAGGAAAAGGAGTATGTCAAGGCTGTCTATTGTCACCCTGCTTATTTAACTTCTATGCGGAGTACATCATGAGAAACGCTGGGCTGGAGGAAGCACAAGCTGGAATCAAGATTGCTGCGAGAAATATCAATAACTTCAGATATGCAGATGATACCACACTTATGGAAGAAAGTGAAGAGGAACTAAAGAGCTTCTTGAAGAAAGTGAAAGAGGAGAGTGAAAAAGTTGGCTTAAAACTCAACATTCAGAAAACGAAGATCATGGCATCTGGTCCCATCACTTCATGGGAAATAGATGGGGAAATAGTGGAAATAGTGGCTGACTTTACTTTTGGGGGCTCCAAAATCATTGCAGATGGTGATTGCATCCATGAAATTAAAAGATGCTTACTCCTTGAAAGGAAAGTTATGACCAATCTAGACAGCATATTAAAAAGCAGAGACATTACTTTGCCAACAAAGGTTCGTCTAGCCAAGGCTATGGTTTTTCCAGTGGTCATGTATGGACATGAGAGTTGGACTGTGAAGAAAGCTGAGCGCCGAAGAATTGATGCTTTTGAACTGTGGTGTTGGAGAAGACTCTTGAGAGTCCCTTGGACTGCAAGGAGATCCAACCAGTCCATCCTAAAGGAAATCAGTCCTGGGTGTTCACTGGAAGTACTGATGCTGAAGCTGAAACGTCAATACTTTGGCCACCTCATATGAAGAGTTGACTCATTGGAAAAGCTGGGAGGGGGCAGGAGGAGAAGGGGACAACAGAGGATGAGATGGTTGGATGGCATCACCGACTCAATGGACATGAGTTTGGGTAAACTCAGGAGCTGGTGATGGACGTGGAGGCCTGGTGTGCTGCAGTCCATGGGGTCACAAAGAGTGGACACGACTGAGCAACTGAACTGTACTGAACCTCCTCAAAGGAGAAAAAAAAAAAAAAAAGATAAAAAAAATAAAAGATGGTGTAGGTTTTCAGTGCTACCACTAGGGGGCAGAGATTGGCTGCAAACTCCAAGCCAGGTCCTTGCAAGAATCAACCAACCCGTCAGCCTCTCTTTTCCTATTTTCTCCCTCTCCACATCCCTATCCTCTGTCCTCTCGTGTCCCCAAGCCCCAGCTGCAGCACAAAAATTCATCATGCCATGCCTTTGCCGGGAAGTTTCTTCTGCATGGAATGCCCATCCCTTGGGGTGAAAGTTGAATTTATTAGATGATAAACCAAATATGAGAGATAACCTCTGGGGGCATTTACTCTGAGACAGTTTCTGTTCGGTGTCTCACAACTGCCTACCAGCTAGGTTGTATTGCCCCCATTTCACAGTTGAAGAAACTGAGGCTCAGAGAGGGTTGTGCCCAGGGTCATGCAGCTAGTCAGAGGCTGAATGGGAATTTGAACCTCAGTCTGTCTGAATCTAGCACTCCTGACTTTTCTACCACAAAGATTACTTTTTAAGTATAAGCTGAGTTTTCCAGGGGAGATACCCAGCAGAAGCGGAGGGAAAGGGATTCAGAACAAGGCTCTGGAGTGACAGCCCCACCCAGATTCCCAGCAGCCCACCCCTGCTCTAAGCCTCCTGGGGTGCAGAAGGCAGTGGGTGCCTACACCCCAGTTCTCTGCCCAGGGGGATGGGCCAGGCTTCAGGCAGCTGTTACCGGGATCAGAGCCCTGTGGCCCTCCTCTAGAGACTCCAGACTCTTGTGGACGGCCTGGTTCATCTCGAGGAAGGCCTCGAGACGCTTCTGGATGTCCTGGCTGACTGTGAAGAGCTTCCCGTAGTGCTCCACCATGGCCGCCACCGGGGTTTCCTCTGGCTCCTCCCCTTGGTTGTAGCCTACGGAGACAGTGCGTGGCAGGATGGGTGGGACAGAATGCCCAGCGCTTACCAGCCCCCTGCAGTGATGCTCGCAAGGTGGGTGGCAGGGGGACTGCTGCTGTCAGCTGGAGCCCTAGAGTTGAGAAGGCTCCATCAGCCACCTCCTGTCCCTTCAGGGGAAGCCTCAGCATTTGAAAGGCTGCAAGGATTCTGGATTGAATGAGGATTCTGGATCACTGTCAAATGAGGCAGGAGACTCCCCACGCCCTGCCCCACCCCCTGGAACCCGAAGGAGAAACTGCTGGCTGGGGGAGCCTGCAGGAAGAGGACAGGGGTCGTTGCTGCCCTGAGCGAACAGGCCCCAGCCTTGGTGTTTGCTCCTTCTGGGTGGGTTGAACAGGATTGCATGGCTGAATTAGGAGGACCCCAACCTCGCAGGCTGCTGGCAGCAGCCCTGGGCGCTGGGTCCACATCAAGACCTGTGCTCGGCCCGGAGCCCTGCACCCCTTCTTGGCTCGGTGCTCAAGGCTCTCTGGTTCTGCTTAACCTTCCAATCGCACCTCCCAGCAGCCCCTGCCAGGCCCTGGTGTTCCAGCACACTGGAACTCAGCAGCCCCAAACCAACCACACGGGGCTCCAGCCTACGTTTGTGCTGTTCCCTCTGCCTGCAATGCTGGTCCCCTTTGCTGAAAAACTTTGAGCTCCATGAGTGGCCCCCTCCCCCATGAAGCCTTCCCTGACCTCCAGGGCAGAGTCCTTGGGGCTCCCACAGCTCAAGAGCACTCGGCACAGTGGCTCTGGAATCAGATAGACCAAAGTCTGAGACCCAGCCCCACCACTTCCTGGCTGGGTGACCTTGGGTAAGTCCCTTAACGTCTCTGAGCCTGGGTAACACAGTTCCCAGAAGCTCCTATGTGTATGCCTGCTCAGTCACCCAGTCATATCCAACTGTTTACAACTCCATGGACTGTAGCCTGCCAGGCTCCACTGTCCGTGGGATTCTCCGGGCAAGAATACTGGATTGCCGTTTCCTTTTCCAGGGGACCTTCCTGAACCAGGGATCAAACCTGCGCCTCCTGCATCGCCTTCTTTGACAGGCGGATTCTTTACCACTGAGCTACCTGGGAAGCCCTGGAACCTCGTAAGGAGGAGTTATAGCTTAGCACAGAGTAAATATTTCATAAACAATAATAGTTATCTTATTATTGGTGGCACAATAATATGATAATAATATGATGATAACAATACAAATATGTAACTATGACTTCCCTTCCCTTTCCTACCAAGTTTCCAGCACTGATCACAGTGGATTCTGGCGCAAACCACGATCAAACGAAACACAGAAATCCATTTCAGATGTCTGTAATTTTGGCTCCTAAGAGCAAAACCAAAGACAAGTGAGATAATAACAATAGCTGACATTTCCTGGTTGCTAGCTGAACATCAGGCACTGTGATTTGGGGGTGGCCAGAAAGTTCATTCGGGGTTTCCCATAAGATGGTACAGGAAAACCCGAGGGAATTTTTGGCCAACCCAGTACATGATGATGGAATGTGATCCAGGCCACAGGACTCTCATTGTTCTCACTGTACAGAGATGCTGAGGACTTGCCACACAGGTCACACGGCTGGTGGCCAGGCTGGCTCGACCACGGTGAAACAGGCCTGTGGGTTCCCATGCAGCAGGTGAGCTCGAGGTTCACTGGGGTCACACGTCCCCTGGTCCCAGGCTGGGAGGTGGTCGCAGAGAGGACAGGCCTTCTGCGAAAGCTCTATACGTACCCTTGGGGATTTTCTTAAGGACCTTGATCAGATAGTCTTCAAAAAGCTTATGCTTCTCCACCTCCCTCTTCAGCTTCCTCTGCCTGTAGAGTGAGCCAGACGTGAGGACGTGGTGTGGAGACCCCCAGGCCGTGACCCCAGGCAAGGGCCCATCTCTGGAGCTGTGTGGATCTGGGCTGGACCAGTCACTGTCCCCATCAGTGGGCCACTGACTGCGTCTCTCCACCCCCATTTTATTGCTGAGTAAACTGAGTCATAGGTCAAACAGATGCCTGTGGTCAGGCCATAAGAAAGGAGACCTGGGGGAAAAGCAAGGCTGAAACTTTCTGGCGTGGGGTCTACGGAGCCCCTCCTGCAGGCTGAGCAGGTGGCAGATGGCCTGAGTCCCCGCTAGCCGATGATCTGGCCAGGGGTTTCACCTCTCTGCCTGGGTGGGCCATGTGTAACAGGGGTAACCAGTTCCTCACAGCAGGTGGGGACCAGGTCTGGGACGCCCAGCACATCTGAGGTCGGGACCCCAGCAGCCCCCAGAGGGGAGATGGCCACATGCGACTGCCCAGCCATGCTTGACAGTCAAGGGCATCACCAAGCAAGATGAGTCTCCTGCTCCGGGCCCATTCAAGGTCAGCAGTCAAGGGCAGCGGGCAGAGGGGGACAGGGCCATGGTAGGTATCTTTGAGTGACCACTGACTGCCCCAGGGCAAGCCACTCTGCATCTCAGACCCTATTTTCTCATCCACACCATCTTGAAAAATTCAAGAAAGAATGGTCTTCCCCTCTGCAAATACCATGTGGGGTGAGCCACAATGCTAAACATTGTTGGGGTTGGAAGCCCTGTGAGAGTATGATGGATGGGCTGGGCCTTCTCTCCAAAAAATCACTCACAGATGCATCCTTTTGCACCCAATTCAGGCTTTCGTGGGCAGCCTGATATGAAGGGCCTCTCTGGGCAAGGACCCAGGGCATCTGCTTGGAGCCAGGGCAGCAGCCTCGCACGTTGATTTTGGAAAGGCTGAGTTGACAGGTGCATGGGGATGGCCACCCACAGCCCTGCCTTCATGCTGTGAGACTGAGCTTGTGCAGGGCCTGGGACCAGCCAAAGCCTGACGTCAAAGAGGGAGAGTTATGCGCCCCCACCCCTCGCTACTCACAATTCAGCTACCCCTCCTGACTTACTCCCAGGCATCCCCCACCCCTTGGCCATTTCCTTGCCCTGAGGAATTTTTCCATTGCTCCCTCAGGCATTTTTGCTCAGTCCCAGCCGCTTAGCCCACCGCAGGTGGCCCTGGGGCCGGGGCCCGGGGCACAGCGGGGCTCGGGACAAGTCGTACTTGGCCTGCAGTTGGCAGAGTTCCTGGAACAGCACCTGCAGGTCCCTGTCCTTGTTGCCGGAATCACTCAGGCCAGCCTCCTGGCCTGCGTCCCTGGCCGCCAGCATCGCCACCGCACCACCTTGGGTGACTCTGGACGATGGGGCCACGTAGGCCAGGCAGGAAGGAGGTGGGTGTCCACGACAACAGGCAAGGCGGTAGCTTTCTCTTCCAGTCCTCCTGACGGTCCTCAGAAGTCAGGTTCCAATCTTGCTTCCTAGAAAAGGAAACCAAGGTTCAGAGGGGACCCCTGTGACCAGCTCGAGGATGTACAGCAGGGCTGATTTGGACTCCAGTTTTATTAAATTCAAAGTCTGGGGCCTTTGAGCAGTGCCTCCAGCTCTGGAGGGACCAAAGGTGCCATTCTGCAGTGGCATCATCATCATTGTCACACCATAATGGGGACCGTCAAGACCCATGGGCACCAAGATGCCTGGGACTTCCAACATGTGCTGGCTTCCAAGAGAATTCAGGAAAGAGTCCAAGGGGGCAGAGCTGGGGCAGGCTTAGAGAGTAGCCCACAGAGGGAGGAGGCTCCTTTGTCATCTGTCTCTCCCCAACCATCCTGCCAACCATTTATGCATTTAACTGACATCATATACTCTGAGTATCCATAGAGCTAGACCGAGGTAGACACATGGAATAGCTCACGGTCAAGCTGGGAAGGTGGCCTAGTTAACAGGCAGTTTCAACACAGCCTTGCAAAGAGTTCCTGGGCCACTCACCTAAGTCTGGTTTGCTAGCTACGGCTAAAAGAAGACGATCTCCCTAAGCGTGCCATTCACTGGCCACCTGCTGGGCCAGGCTAGCGCATGGGAGGAGCAGGGTGAGAAGGGGAGGGGCTATTTGGTCAACTTTTCCAGCCCCCAGTGTCAGACAGGGGTCCATGAGCACACAGAGGAGGAAGGGGCCTGGCTGACTCACTCGACAGCTCCGGGAGCACAAAGCCATCGCCAACCTGTGACGTCACAATGCTGGCTTCCGTTCTCATGACGTTGTCTATTGCAGGATTCACCTGGGGGTGGAGTGGAGGGCCTGATTCCCTGAGGTCCTGGGGGCCTTTTGCTCCCCGATTCAGTTCCCCAGGGGAAGGGGTGGAGAGGCGTTGGTGACCTGGGGGGGAGGCGGTGAACTTGGGCTATTTTTACCCTTCTTTCAAGGCTGATCTTCCTTGATACCCCTACCTTGCAAGCTTCCCAAATCCTACTGGCTTGTCCTGGGACTCCCCTTTTTGCCTCCTTTAACCTGATTCTGGGTAGCTATAGCTTGGGTACCTCCCTAGGTGGGATAGTCAGCAACCATGGAGAGTTCAGCCCCTCTCTCCCCAGCCCCCTCAAGGCTAAGGATGAAACCTGGCCTGTGGCAGGGGAGGTGGGGGAACAGAAGGAAACTTCTGGACCTAAACCTGGTCCTGGCCCTGCCCCTGCCTAATGCTCAGCCCTGTGACCTGGTGCGGGGCCTCCATCACTGACGGGGACCTGGGCATGGTGCCTGCCTCTGATACACCTGTTCCATTCACTGCCCAGTTGTCTGGCCAGGCCTTCCCCACTGGAGGCCCCATTCAATCAGAGCGGGGGCTCTGCAGAGGGCAGCCTGGGAGGGTCTCGCCAGGGAGACCATCAGGAGGGGCTGCAGTGAAGGCAGAGGTAGGGGAGGGGCTCTGCAGGTGTGGAGACAGGGATGGGCTTGAGGGCAGGGTGTGAGGTCAGGCCTGTGGCTGGAGCTGGGCAGGGGCTGGGGCTATGACTAAGGCTGAGGCAGGCTCTGGACCAAAGGTTGAGGATGGGTCAACAGCCAACCCAGAGGAGCTGGGCTCGTTGTTATTCTGAGACAATTCCCCAGCTTGCACTCTTCAGCATCCCCCTCATGACTCTTCATCAGCAGGCAATGGGTTCGCTCTTAGCTGGCAGAGGAGTCCCTGAACAGATCCCAAGGGAGCTATCTGACCCTCCATGGTTCTGAAGCCCAGAAAGCATTTGTTGAGACCAACCGAGAAACAGAGGTGGACCTGGATCTGGCCTTGGGCTCAGATGAAGGGCTGCTGGTACTGAGGGAGAGAAGCCCTGGGGCTGCCCAGAGGGTCAGAGCCAGGCCTAGGGGTGGGGGCTTGTGTGTGGAGGAGGGGTGGAGAAAGTGCCCCCAGTTTTGACAGTGTCTGGGATGGATTTTAGGCTTCCCAGGTGGTGCTAGTGGTAAAGAACCCACCCGCCAGTGCAGGAGACATAAGACATGTGGGTGGGATCCCTGGGTCGGGAAGACCCCCTGGAGGAGGGCAAGGCAACCCACTCCAGTATTCTTGCCTGGAGAATCCCATGGACAGAGGAGCCTGGCGAGCTACATGGGGTCGCAAGGTCGCAAATAGTCGGACATGACTGAAGCAACTTAGCACGCATGTATGAGGTGGTTCTTGAAGATAAGAATGAATGAGGGTGGACCTAGAGGTGATTGTAACAAGTGGAGTAAGTCAGAGAAAGACAAATGGCAGACATCACTTACATGTGGAATTAACAAAATATACAAATGACTATTTACCAAACAGAAACAGACTTTCAGACATAGAAAACAGACTTAGGATTACCAAAGGGAAAAGGAGGAGGAGAGATAAATTAGGAGTTTGGGATTAACAAATATATACTACTATATATAAAATAATAACAAGGCCCTACTGTCTAGCACAGGGAACTCGACTCAGTTCTTGTAATAACCTCTATTGGAAGGGAATCTGAACTAGAATAGATAGATACATATGGATAACTGAGTCACTTTCCTGTATACCTGGAACAAACACAGCATTGTAGATCAACTATACTTCAGTTTTAAAAAGAAGAAGAATGAGTGAGGAGAAGTAAGGAGGAAAGGGCTTTCCTGCGGAAGGACCAGCAGAGACGAATGTTCAGAGACACGTAGTGGCAGACATGGGCTGTGGGAACAGTAGGGTCAGTGGCTGAGTCGTGTCTGACACTTATGACCCCACGGACTGTAGCCCGCCAGGCTCCTCTGTCCGGGGGATTCTCCAGGCAAAAATACTGGAGTGGGTTGCCATTTCCTTCTCCAGGGGATCTTTCCGACCCAGGAATCAAACCCAGGTCACCTGCAATGCAGGTAGATTCTTTACCAACTGAGCTACAAGGGAAGCCCTGTGATGACAGTAGGTGGATGCTTAAAAGCTGAAGGTGAAGGTCAAAGCCGGGATACGTCTGGGGAAGTTGCCAGCAGGATCCAGAGCATCTCCACCAGGACCTTGGGATGCCTGCAACAGAAACTGACAGGGCCACTCTGGACAAAGAGGACATTCGTGAGAGGCTGTGAGGGATTGCACAGAATCAGAAGAAAGGCTGAAGAGCCAGGTTCAGAGAGGACCAGGTCCCAGGGCAGCCCTGGAGATCCAGACAGCAGGAACTCAGGGTATAACCTCCCAAATGAATCCTTCAACCTCTTTCCATAAGTTTCTCCATCCTTAAGAGGCCAAGTCCTTAGAGAATGTGCCCAATTGGCTGAGCCTGGGTCATGTGCCCGCCCCTTGGCTTGACTGACAGTCACATCATGGGTTCTGCCGTGGGGGCTGAAGGTTTCCCGGGGCAAATCCTGAGGCTGTTGACTCTAGAAGGGGAAATGGACTCTGGGCAGGGCTCACTGTCCGGAGGCTCAGAGAAGATGGAATAAGGAGTATGGGCTTTATCCTGAAGGCGATAAGCACCTAAAGGAGAGGCATGGCCAGACTGCCGTTTCAGAGCCTGCTGATGGGCTCAGAGTGGAGGGGAGGCGGGCAGGCCAGCCGTGGCAATGTCTAATGCTTCCTGCACACTTGTAAGCACTTCCCACGTTGGGGATCATTTAACTGCTATTTTGCAGATGGGGAAACTGAGGCCCAGAGAGGTTAAGTAAGTTGCCCAAGATCTCACCATTGGGAAATTGCTGAGCTATGAAGTTGGGATTCTAGAAGCATCTGGAAGGTTGAGTTTTGCTGGGACATGGGGTCCTCCAAGGGTATAGACTGAGGGAGGCGGCCCTGGGGGAGGCTCCATCAGCGCCCCCACCCCTGGGCGTCAAGCCTTCATTTATTAAGGGCACATGACTGACCCGCCTTCTGCTGAAAGCAGCTGCTGGAACAGCCTCACCAGACCCTCATTTCTTCCCAGGCTCACCCTCCTCTGTAACCTCATCTCCCAGCAACACAGGGCCCTAAACCACTTGACCCAGTATAGCCATAGGCAGAGGGTTGCGCAGGTGGTGGGACCATTCACTTCCCAGGGAGGAGTTTATCTTTGGCCTGAAATGTCCCACCCGTGAACAAGACTGGGAGACAGACTGCATGTGGCTCCAGAGATATTTCTCCCTGTCTGGCCATACAGATGGGGCTTCCTGGATGGCTCAAAGGTTAAAGAATTTGCCTGCAATGTGGGAGACAGAGGAGACACAGGTCTGATACCTGGGTCGAGAAGATTCCCCTGGAGAAGGAGATGGCAACCTGCCCCAGCATTCTTGCCTGGAAAATTCCATGGACAGAGGAGCCTTGGGGGCTACAGTCCAAAAGGTCGCAAAGAGTCAGACACAACTATGTAGGGCCCCACAGAGCCCGATAGAAAGACAGCCACAATTTCCAGGGCACGACACCTGCTGTGGTCTTACTGCTGCCTGGCTCTTGGCCTGGAGTCTCTGTTTGCATTCTCAGCACAATCCTTGCCAAAGGTGGAAGCATGGCTCCGTTTTGCAGATGAGAAAACTGAGGATCAATGAGGAGAAGTCACTTGCCAAGGGCACATGGCTCATAATGGGTAGCAGGGCTGGCTGTGCAATCTGTGGGACCCAGCGCAACGGGAAAAAGCTGGGCCCCTTACTCAGAAAATTAAGAATTTCAAGACAGCAACGGCAGGCCGTAAAACCAACTGGGAATCTTGGGAGCATGGGCCTTACACAACGGCATAGGTCCTGCTCAGGATTCAGACCCCGGTCTAAGGGGTCCAGAACCTGTTTTTAAACTCCCACTTCCTTCCAGACCACTAAGCTGCCCTGAACCCTATTGCCCTGACACCACCACCCCACCCCCGGCACCCCCCAACCCTAACCCCCCATCCCCCCGCCCCTTCCCTCTCCAGCGATCTACAGTGACCAGGAAAGGAGTCAGGAGCTTACCTCGGGGCTGAAAGGAACTTCAGAAAAGTGGAGATCAAGGTGAGGGAGGCAGGAAGTGCCGAGGTTCCACCGCTGTGGAGGAGCCCAGGTTCCAGACCTCCCAGGGCAGCCTCTATCTCTTGGGCTTCCAGAGAGAGAAATTCAAGGTCAAGCCGTCTATTATAGACAGCTGTGGGCCCGCTTCAAGGGCAGAGCCACAATTAAATGGCGATAGAATCCGCCTTTGAAAAGCTTTACCAAGGACGGTGGGGCTGGAATTTGACCCCAGGGCTTGAGTCTCACAGCACAGCAGAAGGGAATGGCAGATCAGGCCTCTACCCAGAATTCCAGCCCCACCTGCTCTGCAGCCCCCAAATGCCCCCCAACAGGGACAAAGCTGGCCTTCTGCATCCAGAGGTGATGATGCCCAGAACGCAGAGTGAGGCTGTGGAGCCAGGCAGTTCGACCAGCTGTGTGACCTTAGGAAAAGTACACAACCTCTCTGAGCCTCATTTTCCAGAAATGCAAAGTAGAGACATTAACAACCTAGGATTAAATGAAATAATCCATATAGAACATGTAACAGCATCTCATTTTGGTAAAAATAGTGCTTGAGCATGTGTGTGTATGTGTGTGTGTGTGTCTGTGTACAAAGAGGAAACTCTAGAAGGATAGGAATAAGCTTTTAGGAGCTGATTAATATTTTGGGGACAGAGGATGAGGGGAAACCTTTCCCTAACTCTTTGAGAAAAGCAAGCAACTCTGCCTGGTTCCACCAGCCTGAGTTTTCCTTCTCGCTCCCTCCAGAAGATCACAGTGGCAGTGCCCGCCTGGCACAGGGTGCTTGTCTGAGAGTGAGTTTTTGCAGAGGGAGGGCCTGAAGCAGCTGAGCCCTGTTGCTGGGGCTGGTGCCAAGGGCGGCTCCAGGGAAGGGGTGGGGAGTGTGTGTAGCTGGTGGGGGGTGAGGAGGGGTGGGGGGTCAGGAGGGGTGACGGGTGGATGGGGGTGTTGCGGGGGTGGGTGGGGGCATAGCGAGCGTGAGGCAGACAAGCATAGTGGTTCTGCCAGAATCTTGCTAAGACCCTGCACTGCTTAGACTCCCCACCCCCACCGAGACAGACTCTCAGTTATGTCCCTAACCCTCCCTCCCACCCTGGCAAACCCAGAGCAGCCCGGGCCCAGGAAGCCATGTAGAGGCTGCTCCTCCTCTGAGGTCCCGGCTCCAGCCTTCATCCTTGCTCTGCGTTCCCCCAACCCAGCCCCCTCCCAGGAAGGTCTCGGGTACCAGAGCTGGGGCAGCTCGGGCCCTCCTGGGACAGAGGACAGGGCACTGGCTGGGGCCCCAGGGCCCACCAGGGGAGGCTGGGCCTTTCAATGTCCCTGCCATGACATCTTGGCTCCCTCCACGCCCCACACCCCCCAGAGCAGCTCAGAGGAACTGCCCTCCTGAGAAGAGGTGTGGGAAGGGTCTGCTCCAACCACAAGAAGCGAGGGCTGAGTTGTTGTTTAGTCACTAACTTGTGTCCAGCTCTTTGCGACCCCGTGAACTGTAGCCCTCCAGGCTCCCCTGTCCGTGGGATTTCCCAGCCAAGAATACTGGAGTGGGTTGCCCTTTTCTTTCTCCAGGGGATCTTTTCTACCCAGGGATTGAACCCACTTGGCAGGCACATTCTTTACCACGGAGCCACCTGGGAAGCCCACTAGGGCTGAGGGTCGCCCATTAATTATTTCCCCTTTGTCCTAGAACATAACCTTCCCCAGGAAGAGTCTTCAAGGCAATCTGGGGAAACACTGAGGTACAGGGAACAGAAAGGCCGGGGCTCAATCACAACTCCTCCATAGTCCAGCCTTGTGACACTAGCAGGTCACCTCTTTGCTCTGAGCTTCAGTAATGGGGTCATCTTAATGAGGCCCGCCGGATCTGCCTTCAGAAGCACTCAGATCCATCCACTGGCCCACACTGGTCCAAACCATCTCTCTGACATGTACCAATGCAGTGACCGTCCCTGCTTGGCATCCGACTTCTCTGTCTCCTGAAAGCCAGTCTCCCCCCTGCGGCCAGAGAGGGTTCCTTCAAGCGCAAATCCCCTCTGCCCGCTTCCCTGTCTAAAATCAGTGTGGTGCAGATAACTGCTTAACCACCTGCTGCCCAGGGTGCAGAGCCATGACCTGTGGAGCCTGCCAATTTCCATGGTGTAAATACTCCCACCGTGGCTGATTTCAAGCTACTAATAGTTTAACAACAGGCAACAATCCTGAAGATTTAACGGATGATTGTCAGGAGTGGGCATGAGTCGTCTGCAGCACACCACTGCTTACAAACCTTCCAATAATTACAAAAGAAGTTTAAAGCCTGGAGGACCGGGTCCCCAGTGATCTGGTCCGCTACCTCGGCCATTTTCCCCACATTGATCTTCCCCTGGCTCACCCCAGGGCCTTTGTACCTGTGGTTTCCTCTGCCCAGAGCACTGTTTTCTCAGCTCTTCATAATATCAGTACTTTCTCCTTCTTGCCTTTTTGATCTCAGCTCAGATGCATCTCTCAGAGTGGCCTCCCCTGACCATCTCAAACCCACTTGAGTTCAGCTCACCTTTGTTCTCACTGCATTCTTGTTCTGGGAAAAAATGGAAAATGGGGAAATTGGGGAAAAAAATGAAGCAGTGGCAGATTTTATCTTCTTGGGCTCCAAAATCACCGCAGAAGGTGACTGCAGCCATGAAATTAAAAAATACTTGCCCTTTGGAAGAAAAGCTATAACAAATCTAGACAGCATATTAAAAAGCATAGCCATCACTTTGCCAACAAAGGTCTATATAGTCAAAGCTATGGTTTTTCCCGTAATCATATAAGAGTTGGACCATAAAGAAGGCTGAGCACCAAAAAACTGATGCTTTCAAATTGTGGTGCTGGAGAAGACTCTTGAGAGTCCTTTGGACAGTGAGGAGATCAAATCGGTCAATCCTAAAGGAAATCAACCTTAGATATTCATTGGAAGGACTGATACTGAAGCTGAAGCTCCAATACTTTGGCCATCTGATGTGAAGAGCCAACACTTTGGAAAAGACCCTGATTCTGGGAAAGATTGAGGGCAGGAGGAGAAGAGGGCGACAGCGGATGAGATGGCTGGATGGCGTCCCCGACTCAATGGTTTGAGCAAGCTCTGGGAGACAGTGAAGGACAGAGAAGCCTGGCGTGCTGCCGTCTATGGGGTCACAAAGAGTCAGACATGACTTAGTGACTGAACAACATTCTTGCTCTGTTCTATTTTGGTCTTGTTACTCTGGGTCGTCTCTCTCCTCACTGGAATCTGATGTCCACCAGGACAAAGAATGGTCCCTCTGGAATCTTAATGTCTAAAAGAATAGTATACCTTTCAGGTAGCTCAGTGGTAAAGAATCTGCTTGCTAATGTAGGAGACTCGGGTTCAATTTCTGGGTCAGGAAGATCCCCTGGAGAAGGGAATGGCAACCCACCCCCCTCAGCATCCTTGCCTGGAGACTCCCATGGACAGAGAAGCCTGGAGGGCTACACTCTGTGGGGTCCCAAAGAGTTGGACTTAGTGACTGAGCACAGACACAGAGGAGAATAGTACCAGACACACAGTAGGTACTCAATAGATGTATGGACAGCTTTGGACACACATCTTTGGTTTTAAGTCATGGCTCCCTCACCAGTCACATGCATAACTATCGTCACTTAATCTCTCTGGACCTCAGCTTCCTCATCTGTAAATTGGGTATAGCAGCGCCTGTGTGATGGAGCTGTGAGAACCCAGAGTACAGTGTCTGTTATTACCAGGGTCTCAGAAAATGGGACCAGCCTCTTCACTTGCATATATCCAACCACACGGACTCAGTCCCTCCCAAAGTCGCCTTGTCCACCTCTGGGCCACTCTGACTCCCAGAGCATCTTCCCTTCCTCACGCTGAGTCCTATGTCTCCTCATAGTGTCCTTGTTAAGTCCTAGCTCCTCATTAGGGAGCCTTGTGTTTCCATAACCATGCTGTGAATGTTGGAGCAGACTGATGCCACATTTCAGCATGGCACTGAAGGCAGATGTGACATCCCTCAATGGCTCCTCTCCAGTCACGGGCTGTCCTGTCTTGGCACATTGCCTGACCTCACTGAGCCTCAGTTTCCTCCTCTGTGAAATGGGGTTAACATACTGCCTACCTTATCTGTAGTTGTGGGGATTAAGCTAGCTGATTTACACATACACTTGGGCTTCCCTTGTAGCTCAGCTGGCAAAGAATCCACCTGCAAGGCGGGAAACCTGGGTTTGATCCCTGGGTTGGGAAGATCCCCTGGGGAAGGGAGAGACTATGTATTCCAGTGTTCTGGCCTGGAGAACGCCACGGACTGTGTAGTCCATGGGGCTGCAAGAAGTCACACACACCTGACTGACTTTCACAAAAACCCCACACACAGAAAGCCACTGTTATTACTCTTACTCTGCCTGGCATGGGTCCACTCCCAGAGCCAGAATTTGTGCCATTTTGAGGTCCACAGCCATTTCCGGTTAAGGCCAGGCCCTCTCTTGAATGCTCTGCAGCCAAGCTGGAAAAAGGGCCCATTCTTTCTGGGTTGCCCACCCCCACCTGCACCCAGCTGTCAGAGCTGCCCCCTCACAGTGGACCAGAGGAGTCTCAGCACTTCCCAAACTCTCCAGGGATTACCTGACCCTGGGCAGTCACGCCATCATTGAGCTTGGAGGCGAGGCCCCCAGACCCTGGGCCATGAGCTGCCCCATGTGAGGGCTGAGTCCCCAACTGGGACGACTTCTGCTGGCTCTCTGGGTGCTTGGGGGTGTCCCAATGTCCCTAAAACTGCTGGCAGTGGTAGGTGAATGGGGCGAAGGAGACCAAGCTGGAGCAGCGAGGAGGAAGGAGGGTGGATTTCTGAAAGCAGGAGGAAGGGGCTCAGGGAGAATCAAGTTCTAACCTGGCTCCACAGTTTCCCCATCCCCGGGACTGTGAATACAGTGAGCCATCACACTCCTGATTACTTCACCTGCACAGGCCTAATGACGGCTCCGCATCCTGGGCTGAGAATGGAAGACCATTGCCAGGTAGGTCTGATCTCATCACAGGAGTCCCAGAAAAGCAGAGCATCTTCTCCAGCTGGTGGCAGGGGAACAAGTCTGAGAAACTTCAAATCCATCTGACTCCCTGCCCTCTCTCTCCAAGCATCCTTGTCCTAGATGCCAGCCCCCTCGGGGTTCTGCTGTGAGCTCAAAGCTGAGGCTGAGAATTTGGCCATGTCACTACTGACAGCCAGGACCTGCTTATGGGAACAGTGACCAGGAGGGCCTCTGTGCATGGACTTGGGGGCATTTTAGGGGCTGATGCCATGTGACTGGGGAGGTGTTGGGGTCAGTCTCCTCATCTTTAGACTGTGTTCTTGCCCTTAGGGAAACTTGATGCCACCGCAGTAGGAGAAAGAATCAGCCCATGGCTCCACCCTTATGGCAGAAAGTGAAGAACTAAAGAGCCTCTTGATGAAAGGGAAAGAGGAGAGTGAAAAAGTTGGCTTAAAGCTCAACAATCAGAAAACTAAGATCATGGCATCCAGTCCCATCACTTCGTGGCAAATAGATGGGGAAACAGTGGACACAGTGGCTGACTTTATTTTTCTGGGCTCCAAAATCACTGCAGATGGTGACTGCAGCCATGAAATTAAAAGACGCTTGCTCCTTGGAAGAAAAGTTATGACCAACCTACACAGCATATTAAAAAGCAAAGTCATTACTTTGCCAACAAAGATCCGTCTAGTCAAGGCTATGGTTTTTCCAATGGTCATGTATGGATGTAAGAGTTGGACTATAAAGAAGGCTGAGCACTGAAGAATTGATGCTTTTGAACTGTGGTGTTGGAGAAGACTCTTGAGAGTCCCTTGGACTGCAAGGAGATCCAACCAGTCCATCCTAAAGGAGATCAGTCCTGGGTGTTCATTGGAAGGACTGATGTTGAAGCTGAAACTCCAATACTTTGACCACCTGATGTGAAGAGTCGACTCATTGGAATAAACCCTGATGCTGGGAAAGATTGAAGGCGGGAGGAGAAGGGGACGACAGAGGATGAGATGGTTGGATGGCATCACTGACTCAATGGACATGGGTTTGGGTGGACTCTGGGAGTTGGTGATGGACAAGGAGGCCTGGTGTGCTGCGATTCATGGGGTCGCAAATAGTCGGACATGACTGAGCAACTGAACTGAACTGATAGCTGCGTCTATGCAGGCAGAGTGTAAGTGCTTCAGACCCAACCTATTCCTCTAGTCAGGGGTGACTGGAAATGCCCATGATCTGAGGGACACATTAGTCCACCAATTTGGGGCCTTGTAAGTGGGATCACCAGATTTAGAAAGAAAAATACAGTGCATCTCGTTAAATTTTAATTTCAGATAAACAGCAGGGAACTGTGTCGTGTATCTTATGCAATAATTGGGACTACTATACTTAGACTGGGTTTCCCTGGTGGCTCAGTGGTAAAGAATCTGACTGCCAATACAAGAGATGCGGGTTCGATCCCTGGGTCAGGAAGATCCCCTGGAGAAGGGAATGGCAACCCACTCCAGTCTTCTTGCCTGGAAAGTCCCATGGACAGAAGATTGCATGGGACTGATGGGCTACAGTCCATGCAGTCACAAAGAGTTGGACACGATTTGGTAACTAAAACAACCACATCACTTCGACTAAAGGAGTACTTATTGTATGTCTGAAAGTCAAGTTTAACTAGATATGCTGTGTTTTATCTATAAGATATAGGAGGCATATGCCAAAGGTTGAATGAAGAGGAGCTAATGAATGGACAGAGAAGTGGGCAGGGTCAAGGGCATCAGGACAGACTGAGACACCTGGAATTCAGGAACAGTGGGAAGCTGGCACCGTCCCCGGGAGGAAATGATGACCTGGAGCCTGGTGAGAAGCCTCCCAAAGAGCCACAGCCACGGAGCCCGGAGCCCCTGGGAACTTGTGCCCAAAGCAGAGGAGGAGCTGGGCAAATAGATACCGGACCTCTCCCCTGTCCCGCCTGCAATGTGAGAGACCCGGGTTCCATCCCTGGGTTGGGAAGATCCCCTGGAGAAGGGAAAGGCTACCCACTCCAGTATTCTGACCTGGAGAATTCTCTCTAGTTCTTGGGGTTGCAAAGGGTTGGATACGACTGAGCGACTTTCGCTTCACTTCACTCCCCTGTCCTGCCCACCTGGCCTCCCATCGACTGGACCCTGTCAAAAGCCAGAGGGCAGGGGGTCTTGGGTGATGCCCTGGTCAGCCTGCCAGACACTGCAGGGCAGAGCAGGGATCTGAGAGCAAAGGAGCAGTCAGTACACTGTGGGCAGGAGACCAGGGCTTCTTAACCCGCCCTGGGCTCTGTCCCCTTGATGAGACTTAGAGCGGACTTTCCCAGCAGGCTGGGCAGGACGGGGCAGAGTCACGGATGCTATACACAGGCCCCCGGGCCTCCAGGAAGAGGCCCCACGTGCAGGCCAAGCAGACGTGGGCAGATGTTCACAGGGCCCTTGCCTCATCAAAGCATGGCTCCAACTGGCTCCAAGCTCACCAGGATCTCTGGCCCTTTGCGTCCAAAGCTTTTCCCAAGACTTCTACCAATTTCAGGACCTCTGTTCTCCTGCCCTCCAAGGCTACCTCCACTCAGACTGGACACCCCCTGTCCTCCCTCCATTATGCTCACTGTCTACAGTGCCTACCATTCATCATTTGGAGCCTGACTGTCCTTCATGGGAAACGCAGGCAGGTGGTCCCCCACCCACCGCTGCCCCCGTGTACAGGGCTGGTCCTCTACAATGCCCTCCTCAGCTGTCTCCTTCCTGGGTCCACGGCCTTCTCTCTCTGCTGTATGGAGATACTCCCTAACTCTGAAGGCCCAAAGTGAAGTGGGAGTCACACCCATCCCAAACTTTCATCCAAGTATTTCCCAACCAAGACCCTCTTTCTCTGTCTCTCTTCCTCCTTCACTCTCTCCATCTCTCCCCACTTGCTCCTCCCAACACCTCCCTCCCACCACCATATTCCTTGCTCTAGGCTGTAGAAAGGAGAGAAACTTCCCCAATTGCTTCTTGCCATGGGAGAAGACAGGCAGCCACCCACAAGCCACCTCACCAGACACTGGGTCTGCCGGCACCTCGATCTCAGTCTTCCCAGACTCCAGAATCCTGGAATCTGTGACAGCCCCGCCCCAAACCTGCCAGACTTTAAGGGGTGTCAGTGCAACCTGGGAACCTGGGTCGCTGACTGAGAAGCAAGGTACCGATCCCCTGAAATGCTGACCTTGGACTGATATAGGAGAGGAATAAAGGCCCATCTTGGCAGCCCCAAAGGAAACCAAAGCATCCCTCCATCATCTCCCCCAGAGCCCAAGCCCTCAAACGTGGCCTGCCCAGTTCTGCTGGCCCAGTGCCTGCCTTCTCTTCCAGCCCACGTCTGCCCTTCCCCACACCCTGTCCTCTGGCCAGGCCCAGCTCCTGTGGTTGCCCAGCTGGCCACCGGCTTCAAGGCTGCAGGCCTTGGCTCACGCCTCCCCCTTGGCCTGGGATACCCCGCACCCACCCGTGCACCTAGACACTCTGCAGAGACTGAAGGCAGCCTGTTCCTCCCTTGTCGGATGGCCTCCTGACCCCACGCTAACCCCTTCCCCTGCTTCTTCCCGCCCTACTCCCCTCCCACTCTTCCTGACTCCTCTCCCTTCACTCTCCCTACTCCAATTCCTGACCCCTGCTTCCTGCCCCGCCAGGCTGCGTCTCCCCAGGGCTCAGATGTAGCACTTCTACCTCCCAGCAGCTTCCGGCTCCTGGTGGGGCTCATGGCATTTAGTTTGTGCCTCGAGAATAAAAACAGAAATAGTTACAGTCACTGAGCTTCACACAGCCCTGCCCTGCGTGTGTGTTAGCTGTTCAGTCGTGTCCTACTCTTTTTTCTGTTTTTAGTTTTAGGGGTTTTTAAAATTATTTATTTTAATTGGAGGCTAATTACTTTACAGTATTGTAGTGGTTTTTGCCATAAATTGATGTGAATCAGCCATGGGAGTACATGTGTCCCCATCCTGAACCCCCCTCCCACCTCCCTACCCATCCCATCCCTCAGGGTCATCCCAGTGCACCAGCCCTGAGCACCATGTCTCAGGCCTCGAACCTGGACTGGCGATCTATTCCACATATGATAGTAAACATGTTTCAGTGCTGTTCTCTCAAATCATCCCACCCTCGCCTTCTCCCACAGAGTCCAGAAGTCTGTTCTTTATCTCTGTGTCTCTTTCCCTGTCTTGCATATAGGGTCTTCGTTACCATCTTTCTAAATTCCATATATATGCGTTAATATACTGTATTGGTGTTTTCTTTCTGACTTATTTTATTCTGTATAATAGGCTCCAGCTTCATCCACCTCATTAGAGCTGAGTCAAATGCATTCTTTTTAATAGCTGAGTAATATTCCATTGTGTATATGTGCCACAGCTTTCTTATCCATTCATCTGCCAACGGACATCTAGGTTGCTTCCATGTCCTGGCTATTGTAAACAGTGCCTACTCTTTGTGACCCCATGGGCTCTAGCCTTCCAGGCTCCTCTGTCCATGGGATTCTCCAGACAAGAATACTGGAGTGGGTGGCCATGCCATTCTCCAGGGGATCTTCCCGACCCAGGGGTTGAACCCGAGTCTCCTGCATTGCAGGTGTGTTCTTTACCATCTGAGCCACCAGGGAAGCCCAACCCTGCCCTAGACCTAGTCGTTTAAGCCTTATCCCAACCCCATGAGGAAGGTGCTCCTTATGGTTCTGGACTTGCATTTGAGAACCTGGGGCCCCGAGGGGGCTAAGCCTCCTAGCAATTGCAGGGGGGTGGGGAGGGGGAGACAGACCCTCAGCATACCACCCAGACAGCACCTACTCTAACCTCTCACCAGCCGCTCTACAGAACCTGCCTGAAGGGTGAAGGGACAGACCACCGCCAATCCTGGAGGGTCCTTCACAGCCACGTGCAGACAGGTGGAGTGGGAATGGGGCACAGAGAGAATAAGGCTGCAGAAGGCATGGGAGAGGGGCTGCCCGCAGGGGCCTTGGAGAGCCCACCAAGGCGCCCAGGCAGCACGTGTCAGAGGCAGCCTGTTTTGATTCTCCCAGGATCCACGTGCCCCCGGGGGACGCAGCACCCTCACTCCGACAGGCATCTGACGGCAAGGGTCTGGAGCCAGGCCACTGGGCACTGCAGCCTGGAGACTATCTTCGGGCCCCAACAGTCCCCTCTCCCAGGACGCGTGGCATGGCAGACACCTGATCCTGCTGTTTAGCATTGCTGCTAAATAGAGGGCAGGAGGCCCAGAGAGAGGGACGAGCCTGAGGGGCCAGCTGGCCAGCTGGGGCCACCCACAGGCCCTGCATCAACAAGAGGAGCCCAGGGGTTGGCAGACATCCTCCAACCCCCCTCTTCCCTGGCACAGCCCTGCTGCACCCGGGTCACACGCTCTTCAGCGGCCAGGAGCGATGACAGTGCAGTTTGGAGGGGACGCTGGCTGACTTGAGTGGCACCAGGAGAACTGGAGTGTAGAGGGGAAAGGAAAGAACAGGCAGAGACAGAGGAGAGTTTTCCTTCCGGCACCTGTAATAACTGAGTCAACTTGGACTCAGAGACTTGTTCAAAATCATTGTTGTCCCTTTTTTTTTTCTTAATTTCTGGTTTTGAAAATATTTACATAGGCTTGATTTTGAATTCCAACCGACTTAGGATTTTTATTCTCAGAGAGCAAAGAGATGTGGGTGCAGCCGCTTATGGCTGCTCCTTCTGGTTTCAGAGGCTCTTGGAGTCTGGAGGGGCCTGGGTTCCTACCAGCTCATGGGGCAGCGCTGTTCTTCTTTCCTCAGGGCTCCAGAGAGAGGAAAGGTCTGCATGAGGTCACAGAGAACTTTCCAGAAGGGCCAAGACCAGCACCCTGGTGGGTGGGCCTGAGCTGTTTTCAGAGTGCTAACTGCCTCTCATCCAACACGTGCACGTGCACAGAGGCACCAAGAAAGAGAGGGAGGTCCAGTACACATTCTTAGGAAAAAAGAGACATTGACAGTTATTTAGTGCTTATAAGACTTGCTGCTGTCCTCATCAGTATAGTGGTGAGTATTCCCGCCTATCATGCGGGAGACCAGGGTTCGATCCCCCAGTGGGAAGGCAACACGCCCTCTGGGGCTTTCCTGGTGGCTCAGCAGTAAAGAATTCGCCTGCAATGCAGGAGATGCAGGTTCAATTCCCTGGAGAAGGAAATGGCAACCCACACCAGTATTCTTGCCTGGGAAATCCCATGAACAAAGAAGCCTGGTGGGCTACAGTCCATGGGGTCGCAGAGAGCCGGACATGACTGATGCAACTAAACAGTTCATTGGCCAATGGCCCTCACAACAGGTAGATTAAATTCAGCTCTTCACTGGAAGAAGGTAAGTTATGTGTAGTGTCCAGATGATCTAAGCATCATCAGTGTGTGTGTCTGAACGCACCAGCTACCAGCAGGGATGCCTGGCCCTCGCAGGGCTGAGTCCCCCCTTTCCGGCTGACAGGCAAACCCCAGGCTTCATGGGGATCACTGAGGCTGTTCCTTCTGCTTTGCTCAAACTACGGCTGCATTTGTCTCTGCTGGTGACCTTCAGGGCCGGTTTATGAGACGGGTTCAACGAGCCTTCTTTATAACAGTCTCAAGGTATTTAGACTCCAAACACCTGGCCCTCCTGGTGGCAATTATTCCTGAAATCCAAAGCCATCCTTGGGGAGCAGGGAGAGCCCTGGTCACTCCGAGCAGACCTCTCCCCACCCCCACAATCCTCTTCCTTCCACACGCCGTCCCTCCAGCCAGGCTTCTCCACCACTGCGCTGTGCACATTTGGGCTCTTAATTCTATGCTGGGGAAGCTGTCCTGAAGACTGTAGGATGTTTGGAAGCATCCCCGAGCTCTCCCCACCAGATGCAGTGGCACCCCCAGCATCCTCCCTTGTGGCTACCAGACACGTCTCCAGGAATTGTCAATGTTCCCTAAATGTCCCCAGTTAAGAACCACTGCTTTCAACTAACCATTCCCTCTGTCTCTCTCAGGAAGTTTAAGTTAATAACACCTAACATTTATAAGTCTTTATTCTAAAGAATATATACAGTTGTTGTTCAGTTGCCCAGTTGTGTCCGACTCTTTGTGACCCCGTGGACTGCAGCACGTCAGGCCTCCCTGTTCCTCACCATCTCCCAGAGTTTGCCCAAGTACATGCCCATTGCACCGGTGATGCCATCCAGCCATCTCATCCTCTGATGACCTCTTCTCCTTCTGCACTCGATCTTTCCACAGCATCAGGGACTTTTCCAATAAGTCGGCTGTTCACATCAGGTGACCAAAATATATACAGTAGTTCCCTGTTAGCCAAGGAGGATACATTCCAAGGCTCTCAGCGGATGCCCAAAACCATGGATAGTACTGAATCTCTATATACTGCTTTTTCCTGTACATACGTGTGTGCGTGCTAAGTCGCTTCGGTGGTGCTCGACTCTGTGCAATGCTGTGGACTGTAACCCGCCTCGATCCTCTGTCCATGGGATCCTCCAGGCAAGAATCCTGCAGGGTTGCCACACCCTCCTCCAGGGGATCTTCCTGACCCAGGGATCAAATCCATGTCTCATGTCTCCTGCATTGGCAGGTGGGTTGCTAACCTCTACAGCCACCTGGGAAGCGCACATACATTCCTAAGATGAAGTTTAAATTTATAAATTAGGAACAGTAAGAGATTAGCAACAATAAGCAATAATAAAACTAAACAATCATAGCAATAAAGTGAAGTGAAAGTCGTTCAGTTTTCTCTGACTCTTTGCCACCCCATGGACTATACAGTTCATGGAATTCTCCAGGCCAGAATATTGGAGTGGGTAGCCTATCCCTTCTCCAGGGAACCTTCCCGACCCAGAAATCAAACCGGGGTCTCCTGCATTGCAGGCAGATTCTTTGCCAGCTGAGCCACTTGTGATAAAAGATATGTGAGTGAAGTCCCTCTCTCTCTCTCTCTCTCAGAATAACCATTGTACAAATCTAACGCTCTTTTCAACTTAACTAAGTACTTGTCACACGCTGTGGATGTAACTTTTGCAATTTGAAGTTCGACAGCAAAACTAGCAGCAATTCCTTTATCCTTCTTCACAATTTCACAGAAGATTTATTCTCACCCTAGATCTTAGCAACCTCAGTATACAATTTTTTTCTCTCCTTATTAATTTGTGTGTTTTCACCTTTTCACTTAAAAGAAGGGCTTCACAACTTCTCTTTGGCAGATCCAAATTGCCAGCATCAATGCACCTGCGTTTTGGGCTCATTATGAAGTAAAATGGTTACTTAGTGAACACAAGCACTGTGATACCTCGACAGTCAATCTGATAACTGAAATGGACACTAAGTGACCAACGCCCGGATGCAATGGACGAAGGGATGATTCAGGTCCCACACAGACAGAACAGATATGGTGTGAGAGTTCATCTTGATACTCAGAACAGCTTGAAATTTAAAACTTATGAATTGTCTATTTCTGGAATTTTCCATTTAATATTTTCAGACTGCAGTTGACCGAGGGTAACTGAAACCATGAAAGGTGGAACCGAGGGTAAGGTGGGGGTGCCCACTATATATAAAATTTAATCTTTGCAGCTTTCCTATGAGGCATAGGTACTATCATTTTTTCTCCCACTTTATAGATCAGAACTCCAAGGCTCAGAGAGGTGAAGTAAGTTATCCAAGATCACACAGCTAGAAAGTTGTGGAGCTGGCAGATGACTCCGGAGTCTTGGTTCTTAGCCACTTGGCTCTGCAAGGGAGACCTGGGGCAGTCACCTTAAAAGCGATTCTGTGCTGAGTGGCCCCTGCCTGACCTCCTGGAGCGGGAACGAGGAAGCACAATGACATTGACTCCCAAGTTACCTGTGCTTAAGCCTCCAGCTCTTCACTGGAGCTTGTGGTCTGTTGCAAACCACAACCTCCCCACCCTGAAGCCCTTCTGGGAGCCTCCGGGAGGTAGCAGGCATTGGAAATGTGCTCAGGGGACGTCCAGCCTGCCTTTTGTCATCTCCCTCTGACGCAGTGGGGTTCCTGCCCACTTGCCCAGCAACTTGGGTTTTTGTGTCCAGGGCATGATGTGATTATCAACCTCTATGGCCACACCATAAGCTTGAGAGGGAGCTGCGGAGAAGCAGAATGAATTTCTGGAAGCTGTGGTTTCTGCAAAGCCTCGCCCTCTCTAGCCTCATATTCCCTTCTCTCAGAAGAAGGATGCTGGTGCAGATGAACCCCGAGGACCTTCTGCTTCAGACATTTCTTCTTCTTCTGATCTGTCAGTTCTCTGCGGGACAGAGGTGGTGTGGGTGGAGGTGTCACTGTCACCAGGAGCGGGTGAATCCCTGGAGGGTCTCAGTTCCTCCATCAGGATTATATGCCTCCCTCTTGGATGGCCATTCAGGTGGCTGGACCCCTGGAGGGGCTGCTCAGTGGGGGTGTCTGCATCCCTCCCCAACCCTGGGATGTCAGGACACCCGATCCACTGCCTGCCTCCTCGTCAGCCCTGACTCCCTCCCAGAACCCAGGTCCCCCCTCATCACAGCAAGCCCAGAGCCGCCCTGATGACACCTCTGCAATGTCACATCTCTGGCCACTTTGCATTCCCTGAGGAATAAGGCAAAGGTGAAGCGGTCAGCAGCCCTACAGCCAGCTGCCCGGCAGAGATGCCAGGCTGTGACAGCTGCATTTCTGGAGTGGAGACTTTGTTCCCTGCAAGCTCCACCTCCAGAGTGGCTGACCAGGGACCAAATACAAGAGGTACCTGCCCTCCCTGCTCCACTGAAGTGGTGGAGGGAACGGCCCAAGGCCTGGCCTCAGCTCTGTCTGCACGGTGCTGGGCTGGCCAGGAGAGGCTGGACCCGGCAGGAAACGCATCATCTGACGCAGCCTGGCTCACCCCTGGGCAGGAGGGCCGGCCGGCTGCAGGCTCACCCTGGTTGGGAGGTGGGTTGCCTTCCCTCTCACCAAAGGGCAATAGAGAGCTCCCAGCTCCACTCGAAGCATGTTTATGTTCATGGAAAACCTGTTCTCGGCAGCTAACAAAGCTCACTCGAGCTCCCAAGGGTGATTCAGGCATGATGAAATCAGACCCTGGAAGGGACCAAGGGGCCTGGCCAGCGCAGGGGCCAGCAGCTTCCAGGATGGATCAGTCCAAGGCCCACCCACTGATCACCTGAGCCTGCCTGGCCCGTGGGAGATGCCGTCCCGCTCTGCACACACTGACCCTCTGCAGGGGGCATGTGGGGTGGAAGAAGTCCCATGGATGAGCGTCTCCTGCGTGTGGGGCCTGAGGTGGGATGTTTGAGTCCTGGGATCTCATCTAATCCCCTAATAGCCACGGGAGAGGAGAGTCAGTGCTCTCCTAGCCTCAGAAGATGAAAGTGAGATTCGGCAAGGTGCCGGGCTGCGGGTAGGTCCCACAGCAGGCAGGGGTTAACTAGCCGTAGTGCCCATGCTGGGAACAGGACAGGATGATGATAATGGGTTGCGCCAGTGGAGCTCTTTCAGTCTCCGCAAGGAAGACACTGTCTGCACGGAGCTGACAAAGCATGTCCCTGTCAGGCCCAGGACCACCCTCTGTTAGGACATCCTCCAGAGCCAGACGCTCCCTGGAGAAAGAGCTCACAGATGGATGGGCCTGGGGCTGCAGGGCTTCTCCTGCAGATGGTTGTGTATCCGAAGGCTGAAGCCTGAGAGTTGAGGTAGACGCCCTTCCTCTGTGTCTCTGGGCAGGGTAACTCAGTGCAGCCCGCCAAAGGGGACTGGCCATTTGTACAACGGTGAGTGAGGTTTATAGCAGGGAGCTGTGAAGCTGGCTGTCTTGCTGGCCTGTCCTGGCCACTCTTGTCTGAGGGTCAGTCGTGGACAGTCATGGCTCCAGGAAGCCCCGGGCAGCTGAAAAGAGCCCAGTGTTCCACAGTGGAGTCTGTGTCTTGCATCTGCTCACTGTGATGGAAACCCTTACAAGATCCTGTTGTTCCTCCCTCACATGCCCACAGGCTGTTAGGGGAGGAGGGTGGGATCAGACAGCCCTTCTCCAGTCCCCAGGGGTCCTGCGGGGCCATGACCCCTCATCCTTGGGGGTGTCACCTCCATATCTAGGGTGTGAAGGGGTGTGAGGCTGACGTGCCCTGCTCTCCCATCTGAGGGGTGAGGTCATGCCCTTACTCTGCTCTCTGAAAAAAAAAAAGTGGAAGTGTTAGTTGCTCAGTTGTGTCTGACTCTTTGCGACCCATGGACTGTCAGGCTCCTCTGTCCATGGGATTCTCCAGGCAAGAATACTGGAGTGGGTCACCATCCCCTTCTCCAGGGGATCTTCCCAACTCGGGGATCGAACCTGGGTCTTCTGGATTGCAGGCAGATTCTTCACTATCTGAGCTGCTCTGCTCTCTATAAATAAGCAAACGGTCTTCTCTCCAGGAGCCTGCCTTGGCCCCCTGAGCTGGGAGATTGAGGAGGGCCCCGATTGCTCTGGAGGAAAGGAACTGTTGGTTAGCCACAGCCCAGAGGGCACCGTGCTCATCATAAGGAAAGGAGGAGGTGGGGGACTTCTCTCTGCCTTCTCCTCACCCCCTCCTTCCTTTCTGTAGATGCACTTCCCCGCCTCCCAGGACCTGGGGCTTTCATCTGCCCTCCCCACCCCTGCTGCCTGCCTTTCGTCCTCTCCACCCCAGCACTCTGCCCAGGGTGTGGATTTTACTCTTTCTTGTCCCTCTTCATCCCTTGAAACCAAGATAAACTGATATCAAGAGGCAGCCAGGGCTAGGGGCCAGCGCACCAAGACCTCAGGGGTGCTTATTTTAGCTGGTGATGTGCTGTTGTTGGGTCCAAACTGTTCCAAGACTCAGCACTGAGTTCCATATCCCAGTCCACAGCACTCTCCCCCTCTTCTCTCTCTCTCTCCTTCCTGAAAGAGGTGTCACCGTCATATGGAGAACATGCTGGACTGGCTCCCTCTCTGGTCTTTACTAGGCTTGGGGCTCTATGAACTGCCTCCCTCCCCCCAACTTTACTCATCGAATTCAGATTAAAATAAACACGGAGGGAAGCCTGAAAGGTCTGGGGTGTGTGTGCATGTGTGTGTGTGAGTGTGAGTGTCTATGCAGCCATGAGCCAGGATGAAGCTGCCAAATGTGACACAGCCTTTCCTAGTTTAGACCCAGGAGCTGTGTGGCTTTCATGTGAGCCCATATAGCAACAGTCATTTAATGAGCACCAACGATGCACCAGGCATCATTGTAAGCCCTGATGCACAGCAGTGAACAGAAACATTATTCTAGACGGGACAGGCAAGCAATAAATAATGAGTGACAAATAAATACATCAATACTCTGGGGGAGGGTGAGAAGTGCTATGGAGATAAATGAAGCAAGGTAAGGAGCTAGAGAGGGAGGGAGGGGAGGCTCTGTGTGGGATCAGGAGAGGACCCTCCTCGTGCCATCTGTGAGCCCTGGGGTTTTCTCTTGGCCGCCAGGCCTTCTTTCCATTGCCCTGCAGGTTGACCAGTTGTTTGGTTTCTGCCTCTGCATCTGTGCCCCTACTGACTCCTTTCTGTCTCCATATAAACCTTCCCTGGAGGACTATTCCACAGGACCATCTATAGGGTCTTGCACAAAGGCCCTGAATATCCCTGGGGCCAAGACTTTTCAGAGGTTTGTGTAATTTGTAATCTGAGACACGTAAATGAAAACCTCAGTGAGTTAACAGTGTTGCCCATCAGAATGGATAATGTGAGAAAAGGTGGAAAATGCCAACTGTTGGTGAGGATATGGAGCACCTGGAACTCATGCACACAGACCATGGGAGGGCAAGCTGGTACACCACCTTTGGAAAACTGTGTTCCTGCAGCTGCACATATACTGATTTTATGACCTAGTGATTCCTGTCGTAGGTGTTGGCCCAGCAGAAATAGGCATGGATATTCACCAACAGACATGTTCTAGAATGTTCACAGCTACGATATCCATTATAGTTCCAAACTAGGTACCACCCAAAGGACCAACAACAGCAGAGTGGACCAACTGAAATACATTCAGAGCATGGAAAACCACACGGCAATGGGAAGGAACAATCTGGAACTACATGAAATAATATGGACGGACCTCAGACGACACTGTTCAGTGGGGGAAGACTCTGGTGTGACTCCACTCGTAGGAAGTTCAAAACAATGTGAGCCACTAGCCGTCAGGAAGAGTGGTCACCCTTGGCAGGAGGTGGCAGATGGTTGCATTGAAAGGGCAGGTAGTATTCTCTCTTTGATGTGGGTGTTGGGGCACCTGGGAATTGATGGGATGTATGCTTGTGATAAGTCTGCTTTTCTGTGAGCATATTGCACTTTAATGAAATGTTTTAAAAAATCAGTGCTGTTCAGGCCTTGCCTCGGATGAATTAAATTAGAATCTCTGGGGTAGAGGCAGGTATGGCTAAGTTTAATAGGATTCTTATGTGTGGTTTTGCTTGGAAATCAACAAGTTAGCCCAACTTCATTTTGGAGATGACTGACCTGTAATGTGAATAGACAGGCCAACCTGGGTCTCAGACTCTGTGGACTTTTATCCATAGCATCAGGCCTCCCACGTGGGATGAGTGAAGGACCAGGGGAATAGCAAATGTTCACCGATTTATAGTCAAAGCTTTGTGGCGCTCCTTGTTCTCCAACATTTGATTTCCTCATTACCTGGGGGATAGGGGCTTCCCTGGTGGCTCAGATGCTGAAGAATCTGCCTACAACAATGCGGGAGACCTGGGTTCAATCCCTGGGTTGAGAATATGCCTGGGAGAAGGGAATGGCTACCCCTCCAGTATTTTTGCATGGAGAATCCCATGGACAGAGGAGCCTGGCAAGCTACAGTCCATGGGGTCACAAACAGTTGGACATGACTGATCGACTAACACTTTCACTTTGGGGAGATAGAGCTACAGCTAAAAGCATCAGTTTTTGCATCGGGCAGACATGGTTCAAATTGCTAAACCATCACTTATAGATTCTAAATCCCCAGTCTCTCCAAGCCTCGGTTTTCTCATCTGTGAAATGGGGGTAATGATAGCACTTGCTGCAAGAGTTGTCCGGGTGCAGCCAGAAGACATTGTCATACATGAGTCAAAGTGTGTCTGGCCAGCCCCTTCCCATTGCTGGCCACACTCAATGCACTTTCTGTTCCCTGTGATGCTTGACCCACAATTCGGGCTCTTAATTTTCAAAAGCTGAGTGCAAGCACAGGCAACAGGATTTGGAGACCGAGTTTCTCCAGTATTCTTCTCTATGAGGTTTGCCTGGACTAGGAGGGAGAGGCAAGACAGAGGGCCACCTGAGAAGGGGCCCTGTCCCTGCCCACAGCCCAGTCCTCCCAGGCAGGCCAGATCTGGGATCTGTGACATAGAAAGCAGTGGCATCTGTGCCCTTAATCTGGCAGGGATCCCAAGGAAGCAGGAGGACTCCAAGGACGCACTCCATGGAACCTGCTAGAACTTCTTCCTGCCAAGAAAAATCCCCAAACAGTAAAAAGCCCTGGACAGCCCCCTCTCCCCTTGCATCCCTATCATGGCACATGGCCTAGGGGTGCTATGTGTGAACTGACCTTTCGGGGTCATCAGCCACAGTGGCCTGGAGGGACTGTCCCAAGTGAGGGTGAGGCTAGTAGCTGGGAGACAGCCTGGGACTCATCATCCCCTCCTGTCCTCAGCCCCAGGTCAGCCTCTAGAACACTGACCCGACTACAGGGCTCCCTGAACTCGCTGAGACTAATTTCCAGATGGAATATGCAAAGTGAGCCATGCTCTGGGGTCGCAAGTCCAATATCCTGCAAGGGGAAGTGGTCTCTGAAATGGAAATTATTTTCCATTTAGGAGTGGACCAAGTGACATTTCCAGCTTCCCCGACTCCGTAACCTGAGATCTGAGCGCAGACGTGGGCATGTGGGTGCTGGCATCGTGCATGCTCAGGGCCTGTGCCCGTATGTGTGCAGTCTTTGCCACCCGAGGCTAACATTTTGGGCTACTCCATCGAGTCCAGAAGCAGAGAATTTCTTCCCTGGGCCTGAAGGAAGGGCTCCATTGCCGCTGCCCGGGACTTGCCCACAGGCTTATTTGTTCATTTGTTCCCCTGCCCACCCCACAGACTCCAGCAGCTGGATTCCCACCCTGGGACCCCCAAATATCAGGCTCTGCCACCTGCTACTCACAAAGGCCCCAGCAGTGAACCGCGCATCCTCGCTTCCCTCTTGCTCAGCCCTTCTTCCTCCCTGCCTTCCAGCCTGCTCTCAGTCTCCCTCCATCCCCTCTTCCTTCCCAGCCTCCCCGATTCCCCTCCTTCCTCCTCTCTTCTCTCCATCCTTTCCTCCCGCTTTTCTGCTTTTCTCTCTCTTCTCTTCCCTTCTCCTCTCTCCCACAATTCCCTCCTTGCTCTTTCTCTCCAGCTTTCTCTCCCAGCTCTGTGTCTTACTCTCTGCATCTCTCTCCTCTCTCGCTCCCTCCTGGGGAGTTCCAGAAACATACCCATATATGGCCTCCGTGTCAAGGATCAGAAGTGATGACATCACAGGAGAGCCAAAGCTCCGAGATGCTCTCCGAAGTCAAGTCAGTAATTGACGCGGCCTGGAGGAGACCAGGATCGTGGCTTCCTCGGTGCAATCTTTAAACAGGAAATCTGAGATTCATAACATCTTATAGTTTGGCTTGCCATCATTGGTCATGCGATGGGCCCGAAATAAACTCCCTGCTTCAAAGGAGAGTGTTTCAGAACTGCCTGGCAGAGCAGTCAGAAGCCCAGGGCCAGGGCTGAAGGCAAACTCAGGGAGCACGTTCTGAATTAAGACACTCTCAGGAAAAATCCTTTTTCTTACCCCTGAATTTTACCCTTGTTTCAGAGCCTAACAGGTAATGCATGCTTTCAACTTTCTTATGCAGAAAGACTGCTTGTCGGGCTGGGACTTAACCGCTGTGGTGTCAAAGTATGTTTGTGTGTCTCCCTCTTTCTCCTATTCTCTTGAGTTATTAAAGCAGGCTGGTGACTTTTATTTTGGATTGGGGGCACAGAGAATCAGCCGTTTGCATGCACTTGTCCAATCTTCCGGAGGATTCTTGCTCAGAGTATCATTCTACTGTGTACTTCTAAAAATGGCAATGCAAAAGGAGTTATCAATGATGCTATTGTTGGTTCTATAGGCCTTGGGCAATGTCTGTATCAGACAAATGACTTTCAGAAATGCTTTTAGGTTGAGGGAGGAGATATTTTCATGCATGGGGGCATTAATTGCATGTGCCATTTATGGAGCGTCTATGGAACATCTATGTATGGGCAGGATTGTGTGTATGTGTGTGGGGGAGTGGTGGTGGTGATAGCAACCTTGGATGCCACGAGCTGTATTTGCAATAACTTGGCATTTAGGAAAGGAAATAGAATCTGCAAACAAAACTAAGATACCACGTAAAGAATGAAAAAGGGTGTGTGAGTAAACACGAGGACACATTCAAGGAAGTGCTGGCCTTTGAAAAGATGGATGGATGTCTCAGATGCATGGAGGTTGGGTGGGACAGGGACCTCCAGCTGGAGGATCGGCTCAGGCAAAGGCAGACAAGCTGGGGTGGGTCTGTGGAGATAGTAGGGAGAGCCGTGTGGTTATAGCAAAGGGTCAGGAGGTGAGAAGTGGTGGTGATGCTAGAAGGGGAAGTCGGGAATGGGGGTAGGCATGGGAGATACTGCTGCCACCAGGCCAGGCAAGAGGATGGAACACATTCTGATCATTTTTGAGCAGAGGAGCAGTGGGGAGGATCTGACTTCAGGCAGCTCCCTGCAAAGCCAGGGGAACGAGGAGGCAGGGAGGCAGAGACCCTTAGGTAAGTCATTAAGGCCTGAGTCAGGGCAGAAGTTGAGCCCCCAGCACAGGATAGAAGAGCTTGCCTCGACAACAGGAAAGTTTATGCACGAGGCAGCCGTTGAGGGAGTTCACAAGCACCCAGGCAGAGCCAGCGGGGCCAGCGCACCAGCCACAGCCCCTGACCTCTGTGGTCGGAGGCCCGGGGCAGAGCGCAGTGGGGCAGCCAGGGGCAGACTCCAGTCACTTCTGCAACAGTTGGACAGGTCCCGACAGCTGATGGCAGGCCTGTTTACAGCACAGCCCCCTCCAGGACTGGCGGCTGCCACCACCTGGCAGCCTTCCAGGTTGCATCATCCATTCTTGCACAAACAGTCCAGCCCACAAGGACCTGGTAGGAGGGGAGGGCGTCACCTTCTTCCTCCTCCTTGGGGTGGGGACCATGTGTGATCCACCCCTGGTGACCTGAAAATGAATAAGAGCACTCGTACCCCCTGAGCCTTCACTGAGCATTCACCGTGAGCCAGGTGCTGGCCCAGCGCTTGTGGTAGTTCCTCTCACTGACTCTTCTCCTGGGCAGCATGAATTAGAAATGATGGTCACTCCCATTTCCCAAAGGTGGAAACTGAGGTCCCGAGAGGTTAAGGGTCTCATCTAAAGCCAGAGAGCTAGGAGGTGTTGGAGATGGGACTCAAATCCTGGCCTCTTAGCGGATGGGCGTCCAGTGCCCACAGCCTAAGCCATGGTCTCTGAGGTCCCCCAGGGAACCAGCACTGCAGTAAACAGACCCGTCCTGGCACCAATGAACCATCATAAGGTGCTGTACAATGTGGACAAGCTGAATCCAAAACAGTCTTCCCAAAGGAGACACAAAAATATCCCTGGACCCGCCCACTGTCCTTCCACTGCTGAGCAGAAGAGGGTCAGGCTTCCTGGAGAGGGCAGCTGTCACAGGACTTGTTTATATCTTTGCTTCTCATCCTCAGCACCTTCTTTTGAACCAATTAATGCTTGGGAGTATAAATGAGTTGTTAAGAGCTTTGTGGCCGAGGAAAACGTGGGGAGGTGATGGTGGTACTGAACTCATGCTCAGTCACTCAGTCGTGTCTGTCTCTTCATGACCCTATGGACTCTATAGCCCCCCAGGTTCCTCTGTTCATGGGATTTTCCATACAGAAGTCAGGTGATTCCTAACCTGCCTGAATTGTTTAAAGAAAAGGAGACAGAAGAGAAGGATAGAAAAGACAGAAAAAGTAGAGGGAGGAGAAGAAAAAGATTTAAGCAAAGGCAGGAGAACAAGAGCAAGCAAACAAACAGCAAAAAAGGAGAAGGGTCCTAGCTGATTTTGGAGTGATCTCGAATAAAAGATTTCCAGCCAGCCCTGCATGTGGTTAGGCTGGGTGAGGAGAGAGAGAGGGCTCTGGGAGGGCACCCCTGCCCTACCTGAGATTTTCTCTTCTGGAGCCTGGAGTTAGAGCTTCCAGAACATTCTACCACCCAGAGGTCAAGATGAGAAAGACTTCATGTCCTCCGGGTGCCCAGAATAGGGCTGGGCAAGGCCATACTTGCTTCCTGGGTGGCGCTAGTGGTAAAGAACCTGCCCGCCAATGCAGGAGACATGAGACGTGGGTTCGATCCCTGGGTGGGGAAGATCCCCTGGAAGAGGGCATGGCAACCCACTGCCTGGAGAATTCCTTGGACAGAGGAGCCTGATGGGCTACACTCCATAGGGTCGCAAAGAGTAGGACAAGACTGAAGCAACTTAGCATGCAAGGCCATACTTGGCCTGCATGTGAGGGCTGGGGCAACAGTGATCAGAGGCTCAGACCTACACCGGGGAGCCTGGCCCCTTCTCATCCCCAGCCCAGGCTTCTGGCACAAGGCAAAGCCTGGCATTCGCTAAGCCCTGGGCAGAAACTGGGGCAGGGGTCTTGAGTACTCCGTACATGCCAGATCTGTATGTGCCAAGCTGCTGCTGTGGGAAAAAGTGAGGAGGTGGGCCAGGAGGGGCATGGGAGGGGGCTAGCTGTGCCAGGAGCAGCCCCTTCAGGGCTGGGAGGTAACAGACACATCCTCTGCTTGGGAGGCTGAGCAGAAGGTGACCCACGAGGCCTGGGGACTCAATAGCATGGGACCCAAAGATATGAAATGGAAACTTGGCATTCACTGACGCTTTCCTTAGCTGGTGCTCATGGCCCAGCCTTAGACTGCGGGCCTTTGGGCCTCTGCAGAGTACATGCTTCTCCTTGGAAAATGGAATATTTTCCAACAAAAAAGAGGAAAGAGGTTTTTCCCCCTTGTTTTTCCTTCTTCCCTGTCTCCCCTCTCTCTATTTCTCTCCCCCTGCTTTGGGGGTAGTCTCTGCCTGCAGTTTGCAACAATCAATACATAATCTTCTAAAACATCATCAGGGTCCTAACCCCTGGTGAGCGATTCATCCTGATTCAGGCTGGCAAGTGGTGCTCAGCTTGTTTAGGACAGTCTTGGGCTCTTCTGCATACGCTGGGCACAGAAGGCCTGGGGGCGTGGTGGTGTGGGAGCAGATGTAGCTTTGGGCAGGTTCAAATCCCTGTTCGTCACCTCCTCCCTCGGTGACTTGGGCCCGTTGCACCCTGTCTCTGGGCCTCAGTTTCCCCTCCTGGGCTATGGGTCAGCAATGGTCAGTAACCTTCAACAGGGTTACTCAGTAACAGGTCAGCTCAGTAACCTCCAACAACACTCGTGCAGCCTCAGAAATCTAGAGTCCTAGCTCCCGAGGGAAGCCAGCAGTGTGTATGTCACCAGCATCAAAGTTTCTGAGATCAGAAGAGCTGGGAGGGGCTTTAGAGCTTTAGAGTCTGAACAAAGGCTCAAATCCTAACAGCTGTGAGGCCCTAGACACCAGCAGCCAGAGACTTGTCAGCACTGCCGGTTGCAAAGGCCCACCTTGGGGCTCTAACCCGGGCCCCTCTGGGGGCCAAGCAAGATGGCCTGGATTTCACTCTTCCTCCCCCCAGGGCCAGGTCAGCCCTTAGCAGAGACTTCCAGACTAACCCCTGCCCATTGCCCTAAGCTTTCAGTGTCAGAGTCTGATGAAAACAGGAGCAGGGGGGCTCTCTACTACTTACTATCTGGGTCTCAATCTCCCCATCTGGGCAATGGGAAGAATCCTCTCCCAATTTAGGGGTCTTGAGAAGTCAAAAGGTGCAGTATGTGAAATTGTCCAGGAAATGGTGCAGGGACCCACAGCACCGGCTTTTTTTTTTTTTTTTTTTAGTTAGAGTGTAGTTGATTTATGATGTTTCAGGTGTACAACAAAGTGATTCAGTTATACACGTATATTGGGTTGACCAGAAAGTTCAGTAGAGTTTTTCCATAACATCTTACAGAAAAAATCCAAACGAACTCTTTGGTTAACCTGATGTATGTATTCTGTTTCAGAGTCTTTCATTTACAGGTCATTACAAGATATTAAATACATTTTCCTGTACAAGGTCCTTGTTCATCTGTTTTATACATAGTAGTACGAGCCCCAGCCTTTTCTATGGTTTAGCTTTTAAAGCCTTAGGACCCAGGAAGGGGAGAGATGCTTTAATGTTTTACAAACAGGAGTCTCCAGCTAGAAGTGTTTCCTCAGATTTCCCAGGACCCATGTGGATCTGGGGCAACAGCAGATCAGAAAGATTAAGCTTCATAAACTTATTGGGCTTCACAAGGAATGGGGTTGAGAACCCTGGGGGCTAAGAAACAGTCCAGGCCAATTCCTCACTTCCTCATATGGCCCCAGGCTCACCAAGCAGTCAGAGGTTAGGACTCCCTCAGACTGTCATGGCATGTTTGGGAGGCCCTGGAATACATCAATAGACAATTATATGCTTATATAACATGTATGTATATACATTTATAATATATTAATATATGAACGTGAAAGTGTTAGTTGCCCAGTGGTGTCTGACTCTTTGCGACCTCATGGACTGTAGCCTGCCAGGCTCCTCTGTCCATGGGATTCTCCAGGCAAGAATACTGGACTGGGTTGCCATTTCCTCCTCCAGGGGATCTTTCTGACCCAGGAATTGAACTCAGGTCTTCTTCATTGCAGCCATACTCTATCATCTGAGCCAAGAAAGCCCCCTTTGAATGTATACGTATATGTGTGTGTGTTTATATATATAGTCTTCAGTTTAACCTGGCCTTTTATTCAAAGCTTACAAAATGACTAAAATCTGTTGGTTACATGGGATGAGGACTAGGTGTGAAGTCAGAAGATGTAGCCTCTAGTCTCTGCTTTGTCAATTTTGCCCTGCTGTTGCCTCAGTTTCCTCATCTGTAGAATGGGAAAAACAACACCCTCCTCATAGATCTACCACGTGGCTCAAGCGGACAGCGTTCAGGAGAGTGTAAATTAACTGCAAGGGGAAGCATTAGGGCTGTGGTTCTCCCAGTGCTTGTTGCACTGTCTGAAACACAGCGCTTGGCATAAGAGCTGACTCAGACAGTCCACACTCATACCTAAAACACATAAGTCGACCCTGCCTGAAACACTCATCCAGCCCTTACTACGTGCCAGACCTATTCCAGGAAATAAGTGCTCACTAGACACCCTCTATTGTTTATAGGCGGTCACCTCACACACGAATTCAAACCCAGGATTAGAAGGAGTGGGACGGGCTGTGGGTCCTTCCAAAGTTCCCAGGACAGCAGGTTGTGTATGCAGGAAGGGAGGAGGCAGCGGGAGGGGCCCTGGGGAGCGAGGGATTTGGAAGTGGTGGGCAGAATCCATCCTGCACCCAGGCTGGGCTTGGGGAGGGCGTGGCGATCTTCCTCCTTCCCAAGCTCTGAGCTCGTTACTCACCCCCGGGCCGCCCAACAGGGTCCCGCGGGGCTGCCTGGACTAACGTCCCTCCTGATCACAGCTGAGGGGAAAGTGGCTCACACGAAAACTGCCAACCGGGAAGGAGTTCTGGGTGACAGCATCCTGGCAGGAATGAGTCAGAGCAGAGAATCAGAGCATCTCAGGAGCATGGACTAGTGTTAGCAGGTTTTCCTGGGCCACTGGCCACGTGCTAAGCGGCCTGCCCCATGTTTATACATGTCACCTTGTTTCATCTGACTGTACCTCTGTAGACCGGATGCTACTATGTCTCCATTTTACAGAAGGGCAAAGTGAGGCAGAAGGGGTGGGAGCAGCCTGCTTTCCATGACATGGCCAGCTGGTGGCAGAGTCGGCTTTGAACCCGGGCAGTCAGACATCTGCGGTCATACTCTCTACCAAAAGCAGGGTCTTATCATAGCTGTGCTTCCAAGGCTTGACCCAATCATTCATTCACCTGCCTGTCTAACATTTATTAAGTACCTACTGTGTACCTGGCCTTGGGTTAGGTCCTTGGGTTATGGCACGAATGTGACACGGCCCTGCTCTGTGGATGCCTCTGGACTCCCCAGGGAGCCAGGCCCACAGAGGGCAGTCAGAGTACTAGGAGAGGAGGAGTGCCCTTGAGGCAGCTCAGGGCTCCTCAGCCATCAGATCAGGGAGGCTTCCTGGTGGAGAAGCCACAGAAAGGCATCTGGGACAGATAGTGAGTGGACGAGGAAGGAAAGGGAAGGCAGATGAGCGGAGGGCTGGAAGTGGCTTCTCTGGACTCTTACCTCTGACTCAGGTCCCCAGCAGAGTGGAGCTCGGTGCCCTGGAAGATGGCTGCCAGGCCCTTTCCTGTCCCCGACACTCCCAGCCATACTCCCAGCCCCAGTTTCTGCTAAGACATCAAGAAGCCACTCTTCCCACCCCAAACAGCCACAAAAACACCACCCCATCTGTGGGAACCCAGGCCCCTGCCAGCTCCCAGTCAGACCCTGGCTGTCAGGGAGCCTGGATTTGGGGGGAGGGGAAGGAACCAGAGGAAGAAGGACCACTTTTCAAATGCTATTATTTAATCTTCACTTCAGTCTTGCAAGGGCCCATGTTTCTATGCCCATTTTACAGGTGTAGAAACTGAGGCCCAGCTTGGAAGAGCACCAACTGTGGATGGGTCAGGCATTGTGCTGAGTGCTTCACTGTGTTAACAGCGACTGTTACCCCCATTTTACAGATGCCACCTGGGAGAGGTGGGGGTTCCCCTGGAGCCAATGTTTGGGGACCCACAAACGAGGGAAAGAGGGGCCCCTGGAAGCCTTGGTCTCCCCTATTCCAAGCTGGCTTTGGATGGGCCACACGCAAACACTGCTCCCTCTGCAAGCCCCTAGCTTGA
Organism: Capra hircus; assembly: GCF_001704415.2. Lineage (NCBI taxonomy): Eukaryota > Metazoa > Chordata > Mammalia > Artiodactyla > Bovidae > Capra > Capra hircus. The sequence goes on along the minus strand of NC_030828.1, from coordinate 58,007,460 downwards.
CTGGCAGGGCCCACTGCACTCTCACTTTCCCTGGGAAAGGGCTATTTTTATCTCAGTCAGCCTCCCAGAGGGTCCTGTGAGACCGCCAGCCTCTTTCCTGGACTCAGGCCCAGAAGGTGGCCCAGCCGCCAAGCTGAGGGAGGCCTCAGAAATCAAGCTGAGCAGCACGAAGATGAGGAGAAGCTGAGGACAAGAGAGGGGCAAGGCATCACCCAGGATCTCACCTCCTCACCCCACCATCACTCTGCCGTGAAGTAGGGATACCACCCTCATGGCAGAAAGCAAAGAAGAACTGAAGAGCCTCTTGATGAAAGTGAAAGAGGAGAGTGAAAAAGTTGGCTTAAAACTCAACATTCAGAAAACTAAGATCATGGCATCCGGTCCCATCACTTCATGGCAAACAGATGGGGAAACAGTGGCTGACTTTATTTTTGGGGGCTCCAAAATCACTGCAGATGGTGACTGCAGCCATGAATTTAAAAGACACTTGCTCCTTGGAAGAAAAGTTATGACCAACCTAGACCTCACATTTAAAAGCAGAGACATTACTTTGCCAACAAAGGTCCATCTAGTCAAGGCTATGGTTTTGCCAGTAGTCATGTATGGATGTGAAAGTCGGACTATAAAGAAAGCTGAGTGCCAAAGAATTGATGCTTTTGAACTGTGGTGTTGAAGAAGACTCTTGAGAGTCCTTTAGACTGCAAGGAGATCCAACCAGTCCATTCTAAAGGAAATCAGTCCTGAATATTCATTGGAAGTACTGATGCTGAAGCTGAAACTCCAGTACTTTGGCCACCTGAACTGACTCATTGGAAAAGACCCTGATGCTGGGAAAGATTGAAGGTGGGAGAAGAAGGGGACGACAGAGGATGAGATGGTTGGATGGCATCACCAACTCAATGGATATGAGTTTGAGTAAACTCCGGGAGTTGGTGATGGACAGGGAGGCCTGGTGTGCTGCAATCCATGGGGTCGCAAAGAGTTCGGACACAACTGAGCAACTAAACTGAATTGAACTGAACTAAACAGGTAGAGAAACCAAACTTCTAAGGGTCACATAGCTAATAACCGGCAAAGCTGTGATTTGAACCTAGCCAGTGTCCCCAGAGGCTGTTCCCTAACAGCCCCTCAGGCTAAGGCTGAGGAGTCCCATCCACCTCGAGGAGACACCCCCGTGCCCTTGGCAGCAGCCCTAGCCTGTGATGGGGAAGCCCAGTGACGGGGAAGCAACTGGGCATCGCAGGATCCCACACCAACGGCCAGGTCCAGTGCTAGGCCCGCTACGCCTGTGCCCTCTTAATGCTGCCACCCCCTCCTCACAACAGTCCTTACCAGTGTCTCCGTTTTTGCACATGAGGCTTCTAAAGGTGGGGAACTTACTCAAGGCTGAGGATCTCCCAACCAAGTACTAACCAGGCCGAGATTAGATGAGATTGGGCTTGTTCAGGGTGCTGTGGCCACACACAGACTGAGGATCTCAATGGGAAAATCAAGAGATGTCAGGTCCCACACCAAAGACAAGGAAGCTCTTCTTCAAGAACCTTCAAGGTCAACTCCCATCTGGGAAACTTCCCCTGCATGGGCTGAGAGCCTGACACCATGCCCACTGTGCAGGTGCCAGGCTGGAGGAGGGTGGCAGTATTACCCCTGCCTGCTCAGAACCCCATGAGAGCTGCTTACCTGGATCCGTGTCCCTGAAATTCCCAGAAGGAGCGCTGGATTTGAGGTAGGAAGCTTGGGCTCCAAAGCCCTATGTTCCAGCTGCCTGTCCTCATGCAAACCTTTCCCTTCCCCTTTCTGAATCGTAATGGCTTCATCCATCACACCCATGTGTGGGTATCAAGTACATACATCAAGTCCTTGTGGAAGGCTCGAGGATGCAGAAGATGTAGTAAGTTAATTCAACACAAAACGTTCTTACTTTCTAGGGCTGTTGTCAGGGCAATGCCATGAGATAAATGATAAAAGGGAAAGCCTCTGGATGCATCTCACCCATGGGGGTGGGGGATGGGAGGTTGGGGAGTCTGGCATTAGTTGCAGGAGATGGCATCACTTAGCTGCCCTCGCCTTCCTAGAAATCTGGTCAGGGAAGGGGTGCTTGCTGGAGCTAGGTGCTGTCCAGGTGCCTCTGAACCACCCACACCAGGCTGCAGAGCCAATGGCTATCTTGGGGTGAAGGACTGGAGGGGTCTCCCCCCGCTGCCCGCACCTACCCCCCATAGGTATGGCTTCCACAGCGTGGTGAAGTGGGTTGTCTCATTCCCATTTTTACTGATAAAAGAGCTGAAGCCCAGAAGGGGAAGTGACTTGACCAAGGTCACAAAGCTAGTAAGTTGCAGAATTGAAACTAGACCTAGAGTTCCTGACTCTCAGATCTGAGATCCTTCTACTCCTACCTGGGTCCCTACTCCCCCTGCCTGGAGAAGCCCAGGGATGGGGGAGCCTGGTGGGCTGCCATCTCTGGAGTCACACAGAGTCAGACACGACTGAAGCGACTTAGCAGCAGCAGCAGCAAGCTCCATAACGATGGAGAATCTGTTGACGTGGCCATAGGGACCCCCAGGGACAGAGAGTTTGGGCTTCACTAGCACAGAGCTGACCAAACATCTCAATGAGTTGCAGAAAGTTTAGAACAGGAAGAGCCCTGGAAACCTTCTAGCCAAAACCCTCCTTTTGCAATGGGAAAATTGAGACCCAGAGAGGGACAGGGATGTAGCTGAGGTCACACAGCACTTGAGCGTCAACTTGGAGACTATAACCCAGGTCTCTGACTCTAAGTCCAGTGCTCTTCCCCTTGCCACTGGCCTGGAGCAGAGGGATGCCCACAGGTGGAGGCATCAAAACATTAATGGCCAGACACTGGGCGTCAGCACTTCCGGTCAGGGTAGCACCACAGGTATTGAGTCTCTGCCTTGTTCCAAGTCAAGAGTAGAGCTGGACTCCAGGCCTGGAAAAGCCAAGGCGGGGACCTTAGGCACAGGGTAGCGAAGGAGGTGTGAGAAGCAGGGTCTGGCCCAGGCGGCTGTGGGGACCACCTGGCTACATGGTGCCGGTGACAGAGGGCAGGATCTAGTCCATCCTGCCATTTAACAGATGGAAAAACCAAGGGCCCAAGAGAGGAAGATGCTCATGGCTGAGCTGGGAAATGAACCCAAGTCTCTTGATTCCCAGTCTTGAGCTATTTATACAATAAGCAAAACCGATGTTGTTGCTGCTGCAAAATAATAACGGCAGAGGTAGGAGATCAGGCGGAACTTTCTAGGCCAACAGTTGTTACTCTTAGGGCTGTGACAGTAATTGTGTGTGGGGGGTGGGGCTGGGGGTGTGTGTTCAGTCGCTAAGTCATGTCTGAGTCTTTGGGACCCCATGGTCTGTAGCCTTCCAGGCTCCTCTGTGCATGGGATTTCCCAGGCAAGAATACTGGAGTGGGTTGCCATTTCCTTCTCCAGAGGATCATCCCAGATCAGGGATTAAATCCAATCTCCTGCATTGGCAGGCAGATTCTTTACCACCGAGCTACCAGGTAAGCCCCGGTAACAGTCATGAGAAGAATACCTACCAAGGACTCAGCCCGTGTCCTCATCCCTTGCCCTTCCTCCACCCCGGACGATGCTCCCCTGCCCCACTTGTGCTTTATGACCAGTCATTCTGCCAAGTGATGGTTCCCAGTCCCCTGTGGAGCTCTCAGAAGAAGTGTGATACCCAGGCCACACACCAGAATCCAGAGATTCTGGCGTAATGGGTCTGAGATGGGGCCCAAACACAACCCTTTATAGAGAACCAATTTTATATACTTTTAAAGTAGATATATTATTGTGGTATAATGTACTCACAGAGAAACATACAGATCACTTGAATGGCTCCAAGGATTCAAAGGGAACCAACCAATAGTAAACCACTTAGATCAAGAAATACAGGGGACTTCCCAGGCAATCCGGTGGTTAGGACTTCCCCATCCAATGCAGGGGGTGCAGGTTCGATCCCTGGTCAGGGAACTAAGATCCCACATGCCTCAGGGCCAAAAAGCCAAAACGTAAAACAGAAGCAAAATTGTAACAAACTCAATAAAGACTTTTTAAACGGTCCTCATCAAAGCAAAAATCTTAAAAAAATACCGTGTGACTGGCCCCCTTCATGGTCCCTCTCACTTTGCTAACTCCTAAAGGTAACCACTCTCCTTGCCTGTTCTTGAACTTGATACAGATTGAATGGTGTCTGTATATTCTTTATTATCTGGTTTCTTTTGCCCAGTTTGTCTCATGAGACTCATCCTGTTATTGCGTATAGCGGCGATTTGAGTATTTCAATGATGTATACTATCTGTCACGTGAATATACCATAATGTAGTAATCCATTCAAATGCTGATAGACATTTGGGGAGTTTCCATGGGGGTTATTACGAACAGTGCTGCTATGGATATTCTTGAACTTGCCATTTTGTATACAAGTCTCGGACATAGAGCCTGGAGTGGGGATTTGAGGGTTAAAGGAAATAAATATGCTCAGCATTAGCAAATGCCATCCCATTTTGACACTCCTGCCAGGAGTAGGGAGCGTTCTGGTTGCTCCACATCCTCTCTAACCCTCATCATTTCCCATCTTCTTCTCTTGAGCCATTCTGGTGGGTATATAGCGGTATTCCATCAGAGTCTTAATTTACATTCTCCCCAAATACTTAGGAAGTGAAGCGCCCTTACCTTTGGTGGTTGGCCATTTAGCTGCTTTCTTTGTGAAGTGCCTGGCATAGTGTTTTGAGTGTCAGTTATCTAGAACCACAAGAATCCTACATAACACAGCACCCCCAATAAGAATTCATTCTCAGGAATTCCCTGGTGGCCCAGTGGTTAGGACCCCATGATCTTAATGCAGAGGGCAGGGGTTCAATTTCTGGTTAGGGAACTCAGATCCCACAAGTTACGTGGTGCAACCAAAACAAGAAAAAAAAAAAAGAGTTTATTCTGGTGTTCTGTGTCTGCAGGTCCATGGGCTAGTCTAGGCCAGGCCAGGCTGGGCTACTCAGCTTCAAGCTGCAGGCCCACTGGACACAGCTCCTCTATGCGGTTGGCTGCTCCAAGTGGGTTCACTCTGGGGCCCAGCTAAAGGGCAATGGCTCCGGGGCGGGGGGCGGTCCTGGAGCTGCAGAGGAGTGAGTGTCACTGCACACACGCACGCCAACTGGCTGCTTTATCATGTCCACCAACGTCCATTGCCAGAACAAGTTACAAGGCCAAGCCCAATCTCCGTGGGGAAGGACAGGGGAACAATCTGCCTCTGAGGGGAAGAGGAAGGTGAATATTTGCTGAGCAAACCAAATTACAGCCCTGGTATTTTGCATATTTTTTGAAAAGACCTTATATGACTCTAATCTTCAATCAAGGCTCAGAAGCACTGACCTAGAGTCACACTGCATGTCAGCCAGTCAAAACAAAAGTCAGGCTTAGCTGATTTGGCCTCATTTCCTTAAAGCAGTTGACTCAAGCAAAGTCCATTTCACCTTTAGGCTTTCTTTTTTTTTTTTTTTTTTTTTGAGAGGACAGTCCCTGGAATCAACATGGCAAGTGATTTTAACAACTGATTTTTAACTACAGCAAATGATTCATCTCTAATAATCTCAACTCTAGGACAGGGCAGAGAAGTGGGGAATAAGGTGTTGTGGATAACTGGAAGGAAGGAATGTGAACACAGTTGTGTAAGTGCCTTGACGGCAGGGATTCTGTCTGTTGGTATCGTTATGTCACCAATGCTTAGAAGAGTGCTCAGCAAATAATCTCTCAATTAATGATACATGCATGCATGCATAGATAGGCTGTCTTGGATGGAAAAATAAACCGTGGATGAGTGGATGATTGGTTGAATACATAGATGCATAGGTGGCTGAGTGGATAAATGACTGGGCGGGGGACAGACAAATACATCAGAGGTTAAATAGTGGAGAGATGGGTGAATGACTGGATGGTTGGATAGACGGATGAGTGGTTGGGTAGGAGCATGGATGGTTGGATGGATACATTATTAGAGGGTTGGACAAATGGATGGTGAGGTGAAAGAATGGGAGGGCGAATGGATAAATGAGTGGATAAGTGGACAGCTAGATCCGAGAGAGGATGAATAATTGGACAGGTGGGTGGTTGGTTAGATGGATAGTCGGGCTGGCAGACTGATGAATAGATGAGTGGATGGATGGATGGATGTACAGATAAATGGGTGATTGGGTAGATCATAGGACAAAGCGAAAGGATGAAACATGATTGTGTGATTGCTACAAGAAAGCGTAGCCTTCCCTGTGTATAAACACAGCTGTTTTCCAAACTCTTAGTTACCAGGATGGCTTTGATCTCCTCACAGAGTTTTCTGGTTTGATGCTGGCTCCTCCCTGCTGAGTGTCTTCTGGAGGTGGAGGTGAGGGGTGGAAGAGGATGGCCACGGAGATCAGTGCTCGGGGCAGACCGCGCGCCATTGGGCAAGAGGAATACAACCTGTACAGCAGCCTGAGCGAGGACGAGCTGGTCCAGATGGCCATTGAGCAGAGCCTGGCTGACAAGACTCGGGGCCCAGCCACCACTGAGACCACTGTGCCCACACGTGTCAACCGTGAACCCGCCCACTTCTATCCATGGACCAGGTGAGCAAGGGGCATCCAATCGGGTGCAGATCCCAAACACTGTTAACCCAAGACCAAAGTCGCCTGGTCTCTAAGCTGTATTTTCACACTGTAATGACTTACAGTTGTTATCTAAGCTTACTGAGCTCTGAAGGTGCCAGGCACTGCCCTGGGTGCTATACGCACTTTGCCTCATTTTATCCTCTTAAGGACCTTCTAGGAATCTCTATGCTATATTCCCATTTTACAGATGAGGAAACTGAAGCTCAGGGCTGAGTAACTAGTGCAGGGTCACACAGCTGGCAGACTGTGTTGCAGACATTGACCTGTCTGGTTCCAAAGCCCATAGCTTAGTCTCGTATCACTGGCTTTATGATTGGATGCAGTGGAACTGAGGTGCTGACTCTGGCCAGAGTTTACAACCCTATCTGTGCTGTCTTCCTGGAAATACATGTCTGAGAAGCAGGAATATTTGTCTGGCAAAGCTATCTTGCCTTCCGTTCTGGCTCCCCCATCTCGGTATGACCTCATCAATCCCATCAGCCGGACCATCTACAGCAGTGCCAGGTTGCATCAGTAGAATTATGGTGTGGGCCTCAACTGTAATTTCACAGGTGCAATTTGCATATCCCAAGAGCTACACTAAAAAGTAATGAGAAACAGATGAAATTAACTTGTATCTAAAATATTATCATTTCCGAGTGTCATTAATATGAAGCTTACGAATGAGATATTTACATTCCCTTTCCTATCAAGTCTCTGGGAGTCAGTGTGCATTTTGCATTCACAGCCCATCTCAATTTAGACTAGCCACATCTCAAGGGCTCAGTAGCTGTATGTGGCTACATGCTGGACATGTAGCATGTCCAGAGGCAGGTCTAGACACCTACCCCCTTCATAGGAGATGAGAGGCAGGGAGGCAATTGGGATCTTAAAATGGCGCTGGATCTTATAATGCTTTTAGAGAAGAAGCATATTCATTTTAAAAAATGCTTTTGCTCAGCATGGAGTCCAAGACAAGTGTGTATTTGCAGGAATTCTTTAAAATTTTATTTTTATTATTATTTTTTAACACCAGAAATATTTTATAATGGGGTATAGCCAATTAACAATTGGGATATAGTTGTGATAGTTTCAGGTGAACAGCGAAGGGACTCAGCCATACGTATTCATGTGTCCATTCTCCATGGGAGTAGGAAGTGATATAACAGTTGTGTGGGTGTTGCCTTGAGTCATAGGCCTCAAGTCTTATTGTCTTCAATAGCCAGTTGACTTCCTGTGTGACCTCGGGCAAGTCACTTAACCTCTCTGAACCTCAAACAATAATAGTAATAACAGCAGCAACAATAAACAGACTTTCTGATGCTCAGAACCAGTGGATAGGGATGAAGGTGGGTGATGGTACACCTTGACCCTGTCCCCTGATCAAAGGGTGACTTTGGCCCTTCAGAGACTAGACCACTTCTGCCAGGCAGGCTGAGCAAAGGCCTGGGATGCCCACCACTCAGGCGTCCCTTCCCTAAAGGGGCAGGCAGATAACCTCCTCAGATGAAGGCTCCAAGTTACTGAGCTGTGCATAAGGAAGTCCCATTCTGGGACTCAATCTGAAATGCAGAAGTCCAAAGCCAAGATCGTGGTAGCTCATGTTCTAGAAGCCCTGGTTCCTGTTCTGGCTGGTTCAGCCTAAGTCAGACCACAGGTTCCTCTTCCTCAGGGGGATCAGATAGAAAAGCATCCTCCCATCATCTTAGCTGCAGCTCAAACCATGTATCCCGGGGCCACCTCTGCAGCCTTCTCCCCAGTGTGGGAACCACCCCCAGGAGTCCTGGGTACCCTTGAAAATATTAGCACTGGGCCTTGACCTCCTCCTTCTTCTCAGGGTAGAAAGTAGAGGTCCACCATGGGGTGTAAACATTTATCCTGAGAAAAACCTCTCACACAGCAGGGAAAGGGCTTCTGCGGGGCCACGTGGTCCTCACCTAAGACCCAGGCAGAGTCGTGCAGGGCAGGAGTACTGAGCCTGCCTCTCCACACCCTGGAGGTGACCTGCGGCCGCCTGGGTTCTGTTCTGCCCTTTTGTCTCTGAAAGGAGGCAGAGCTGCTGGGAAAGCAAGTCCCTTTCATGGGATTTTTAATGAAATTCTCGTCTCCTGCCCTGCAAGCTTGGCCCACAAGCGTTCACCTGACCCTGAGAGAAGCCTCACTCGTCTTCCTTTCTGTGAGGCCCCATGTCTAGCACATGGGGCCTGATCTGTGGCAACACCGCAGAGCTCTTTGTAGGCGGATGAATGGGTGAATGCAGACCCGAGTGAGGCGGTGGCTGATTAGACCGAAAAGGGAAGGGGGTGTACAGTGGGTCTTCCCTCTGTCACTAGTGGCTGTGTGACCTCAGGCAAGTGACTTGACTTTTCTGAGCCCCAGCAGCCTTATCCCTAAAATGGTAATAACAAAACTTGCCTAGGCTCACCTGGCACCTTTTCTTACGAAAAGCAAATCAGATGAGGTAGGTGTTGAAGTCACCCGCAACATCCTGCTGCCTGAACGACTTCCCCCCACTTCCTCCCTGTGTACCCTGACTGCTCATCTCATGACAGCCTCCGTTTCCTGGACAAGCTTTTGTGTCATTATCTGGCCTCCTGAGAGTGTCCCCAGTGACACTGTGTGACCTCTTTGGGGACAGGGAACAGATATTACTCACTTTTGTATCCTCAGTTCAGTTCAGTTCAGTTGCTCAGTCGTGTCCGGCTCTTTGCGACCCCATGAATCGCAGCATGCCAGGCCTCCCTGTCCATCACCAACTCCCGGAGTTCACTCAGTCCATCGAGTCGGTGATGCCATCCAGCCATCTCATCCTCTGTTGTCCCCTTCTCCTCCTGCCCCTAATCCCTCCCAGCACCAGAGTCTTTTCCAGTGAGTGCCTGGCAAAGAGCCTGGATCACTATAGATGCCCAGTGAATGTTGTTATGCAAATCAGTGTACTTTGAATCCAATAAAATTCTCTGCTGCTACTGCTGCTATGTCGCGTCAGTCGTGTCCGGCTCTATTGACCCCATAGACAGCAGCCCAACAGGCTCCTCTGTCCCTGGGATTCTCCAGGCAAGAACACTGGAGTGGGTTGCCATTTCCTTCTCCAATGCATGAAAGTGAAAAATGAAAGTGAAGTCGCTCAGTCGTGTCTGACTCTTAGCGACCCCGTGGACTGCAGCCTACCAGGCTCCTCCATCCATGGGATTCTCCAGGCAAGAGTACTGGAGTGGGGTGCCATTGCCTTCTCTGAAAATTCTCTAGAAATACAATTTATTGTTACCTGCTTGTGACCAAAACGGCAAATGAGGACATAAAGGTCAACTGGCACTTTGGGATCCTAGAAATGAAAGCCAGCTCAGCATTTCAGAGAAAATATAATATTCCCTCTTAAAGTCATTTTCCAATTTGCTTCTCCTCTACCAGAGGGTAAAGGATTGAACCCTGATCCCTGAACCCAAAGTAAAGGGTTTGGCTTGAGTATGTATGACTATCATTTGCCAAACCTTGGCCCACTGAGGACTCTCTGAATGGAAGACGAACTTCCTATCCAATAAAAAAACAGGATTCATGCTCTCATGAAGCAGAGAGTCCAGGGTTACCGATATGAACCAGTTCAAATGGGTCTAGAAGGCTGGGTCTTCCAGTTTTCAAACTTCTGCATTTTATTTAAGGTTACATTTCTGAGAAGATGAAAGCATGAGGCAGGAACTTGTTTGAGCTGATGTATGCACAGCTGCAAACAATTCAAAGAAGCCACTTTTACTGTACAATTATGATGTTCCAGCTTCATTCTTGGCACTTGTACGTGAATCAGGCCTGGTCCCTGCTTTCCCTAAGCTTGAAGTCTAACGAGGGCAAGGCTCAGAGGTACACAATGATCGAATAGAATGGATGCAGCAAAGAGGCTTGCTTCAGTGTCGGAGGGACACAGGAGGGGTTGATTTAGTTCTTAGTCTAGGAGGTGGGCTTTGCAGGATGAATAGGAGTTCGTCAAACAGGCTAGAGGAAGTGAATCTCTTTGAGCCTCAGTTTCCTCATCTGCAAAAGGGAGCCAATTATAACACCTTCATAAAGTGGTCTAGAGGATGAAATGAAGTAGTTTGTGCCACATACCTATCATAAGACTCAGTATACAGCAGGTTTTCAATGAATCTTAGCCTTCGATGGGAAGGCAGAAGTTGCTGCCATCGGAACTCGCATTCTCCTCTACCTGTGAGTCCTCTCTGGCCAGCCCAGAAAGGATGAGTTGGCCAGTGGATGAGAGGGGACAGAGCTCATGGGTGGCCTGGGCACGGAGGTAGTGGGCTCATGTGAGCTCTCCCTCTCTCTAACCACGAGTACAGAGGGCTGGCTCTCCAGGAATCTGAGGTCTTGGCCTATAACCGCACACCACCAAGACTGCCATAGAGGGTATTACCCTTTCAAAGGTTTTCATTTGCTTGTTTTGTAATATTCATTGAAATTTATCAAGCACCTACTGTGTACTTCCCTGGGGGCTCAAACAATAAAGAATCTGCCTGCAATGCAGGAGACTCAGGTTCGATCCCTGGGTCAGGAAGATCCTCTGCGGAAGGGAATGGCTACCCACACCAGTATTCTTGCCTGGAGAATACCACGGACAGAGGAGACTGGCAGGCTACAGTCCATGGGTTTGCAAAGAGTCAGACACGACTAAATGACTAACACTTGACTGTGTGCCAGACCCTGTACTCGTGACACCTGTGCTGGACACAGGGTTCGTGTAAGGACCAGATGAGAAAGCAGGTATCAGACGTTGCTTGGTAGGGTGGCAGGCACAGGGAAGAGTCTTGTTATCAGCTCCCTCCGCTATTAAGATGCCTGCTTGACACCTGCGTTCACCCAGGTCCAGGCCAAATTAACACCCTTCCTGGGACTGGCCCGAGTGTCTTGTAAACTCCGACAGGACTCACTGAGAAATTAGGGGACCTTGTCATCACTGCCTGGTTCCCCACTCTCACCAAGTCTGACCCGTGTCTGAAGCCAGGATCGGGATGGGCTGGATTCCAGGACAGGGACCTGGCTATGCAGACACACCCCAACCCCGACCTGCCCGCCCACACAGAGGACGGGGGACCCTTCCTGGGCCCCTTCCAGGTCATGACCTGTGCCCACATCCTGCCAGGTCCCTCTCACCTCGGATGACTCAGCCCTGGCGGTTTTCTTTGCTGGGAATTTCCCTGCTCCAGACCTGAGGGGAAGTGGGGTCGGCAGTCTTGAGCAGAAAGAACACGGAACCCAGCTGGGGGTCCCGCATGCTTTCCAGCTCTGAGCACTCACTCTATCTGCCCCTCCAGCCCAGTTAATGCCTGATTTCAGAGCCCCCAGAGCGAATCCTCCGGCCTCTCTCCCAGGCCCTCCCCTGCAGCCTGGTGGTGGTGGGTGTCCTGGTCCCCCAACACTGTAGGTCTCTGAACATCTTGAGGATCACATCAACGATCTGCACTGCCCGGGGCCTAGTGCACGGCGTGGGACCAGCAGGAGCTGGGAAGGTCTCCTTGAAACAAGCCTGGTCTGTCTGTTTCCTCCTCCACCTGTGGGAGCAATCTGCCCCCTGCCTCCATCCAGGGAGCCGGGAGGATGGAAAGAAGGTGCTGACCTGAGGCTTCATGAGGGAAAGTCACCGTCACCACCTCACTACCACCCCCACCAGCCTCACTGTCCCTTTCTTGCTGTTACTTTTATGCCATCAGTGAAATGTCCTCATTTCAGGGTGAGAGTGGGCTGCTATCAATGCTTTTTACCTGGCTAGAATCAGTCTAACAGCAAAAAGTGATGAGGCCACACATGGACCCATGATGAGAGTGACTGGGTCCCCAGGACCTTGCAGATGTAGAAGCCCAGGGCTTTGTCATGACCCCCGGGCTGGGGACTGCCGCTGTGCCCAGGAGTCTCCCCTTTTCAGGGCCAGGAGTAAAGAATATACCTGCCAACACAGGAGACTCGAGCTTGATCCGTGAATCGGGAAGATTCCCTGGAGGCGGAAAAGGCAACCCACTCCAGTATTCTTGCCTGGAGAATCCCCCTGGACAGAGAAGCCTGGCGGGCTACAGTCCACAGGGTGGCAAAGAGTCAGACACGACTGAGCAACTGAGCGCATATACACGCAGCAAGTGCAGCAGTGACGCTGAAGCAGCAGCTCTTGGGGCTGGGGGAGAGGACCCTGGCAGGCCCAGGCTCTGAGCCCCCTCCCCAGGACACGGCCTTAGATGTGTGTGACCTCCTGAGTTCCCACGTGAGCTCACTGCAGTGAAAGCTCCACAACTACCACAGCAGCGAGGGGATCCCGGGTCTGGTCCCACCTCCTCATTTTGCAAAAGAGGAAACTGAGGCACGGAGGGGTGGGGGCTTGTTCCCAGTTGCAGGGCCTGTCAGTGTGGTGGACTGAGGGCCAGAGAGGGGCTAAAAGGGTGGGAGAGAGGGAGAGACCAAGCCTCTGGGGAATAGAGCCCATCGTCAGAGCTCCATGGACAGGCAGGCAGCGACTTCGCAGCTGTGTGTGGGCCTGGGGCAGTTTCTCACTTCTTGGAGCCTCAGCCTCCATGTCTAGACAAAGCAGTGGCATCGGCACCCACTCTAGCGTGCGTGGCATCACACTCGGCCTCGTGGTGCTCAGGAACAGGTCGAGGAGAAGGAAGGCGGGAAGTGATGACCGTGCTGCAGTGATGAACCACGTGGGACAGGTGCTGACGTCCTACCCATCTCTCTGCTCCTCACCCTTCCCCGTGTCCCCACCTGGCTGAGGGTGCCCACAAAATCTGCAGGGCCTACAGTTCCAGCACCTCTGTGGCCCACAGGGGGCTGGTCACCTGTACCAGCATCCTCCCCAATCCTTCAAGTCACCCCAAGAGGAGCGCAGGAGACCAGACTGGGTCTTCTGGGGTGTCCATGGCCCCAGAGCTCCCAATCTGCTGGAAGAGGGGCCAGCAAGCCCTGTTCCCATGCCACTCCAACCAATTCAGATCTGTACAGAGGCCACACCCCTCCTTTTGACCCTCCTGTCCTTACAACAGCCCGGGGGTGGGGGGTGGGAAAACGGAGCCCAGAGAGACCAAATCTTGATATGATCAATGGTGGACACGTGTCGAGCCCTGTGCCCGGCCCTCTGATAAGCCCTTTACACCGTTCATGCACTCAGGCCTCACCAGCCTGAATCCCAGAGAAGGGGTACCTGTTCAAGGTCACAGAGCCAGGAAGTGCCAGAGCTGGATTTGAACCCATGTCAATCTGACTCCAAGCCCGGCTCTCGGGACCCTCATGCATCCTTCTGATGCGCCCTCTGCACTGTTTGTTCTAACCTTGGGATGGCAGGACCCTCTAATGAGGAGCCGGTGAGGTGGGGGTCGGGCGCTGACCTGGCTTGGCGCCCCAGCTTTGCTCTCCTTGTCCCCCACCCCAGTGAATTTCTTGTCCATCTCTTGTTGGGACCCAGCCCAGCCCGCCCCAAGACTGAACGCTTTTCATCCTGGGACCTGCCACTGACTACTTCTCACATCTTCTGGGTGAAGAATGTCACCTTGCTTCATATCTGCCTCCCGCGTGGTTGGCTGGGGAGGGGGGACCTGGGGCGTGGGGTGAGGTTAACCTCATTGTTGTCTTATATGGTCATTTAAATCTCCCAGGGCTTCCTCCAAGGGCCAAAAATAATCTGGAGACACAGCAGCTGCGTCCAGACACAGGGAGGACCCGGCCATCTGCTTTGGTTCAGAGCCCTGTGTCTGTCTGTCAGTCTCCCCCTCGCTCTCCCTCCATCCCCGTTCCTGCCTCCGGCCATGACCCGCTTCTCATACACGGAATACTTTTCCCTCTTTCACTCCTGCCCTGCACCCTCCAGGTCCGCTGTGTCTCCTGAGAGCGCCCCGACCTCAGCCCCCAGGGGCCTGTTCCAGGAGGTTATGCAGAAATACAACCGCAGCAAGTCCTCCCAGCTGGCGTAAGTGCCCCCCGCCGTGGCCCCCAGACCATCCAAGCTCACTCTCCTCCAGACTGGGATTGGGGGTGGAGGGCAGGCCCACTGGCCCCAGGATGGGACCCCCCATTCCCAGACACACACCTCTTCCAGGTATGTCCCCCTGAGACTCAGAGGCTCCAGCCAACCCAGGCTTGGTGGTCACAGACTCTATCCTCAAAGACCTGCCAGCCAGGCTGAGCTTGTGATTATCCCCTCGGTGTGCCGTCCCCTCAAATGGGCCCTGTGTACTGGAGTCACCCCACAGGGCTCTGAACCTGGGGACCCAGTGAGAGGGAGACTGGGGAGACAGCCCCAGGACCCCAGAGGCTCAGAGCTGAGGCTGATGAATCTGCTGCTTGTCTGTCTCACTTTCCCCCTGTCATCAGCATGGGTCTGTCTGAGCACATCCACAAAGCCCACACCCACAAGTTCGGTTTTGCTTTGTTGCTTTTATTTATTAAGCGCCAGGTGCTAAAACGGAGAAACAATCCGAGCCACAGGAGGGGCTCTCTTTGCCTAGTACTAGGATCTGGGCTAGGTGTGTCCTTGAAAATAGCTCTATGTGAGTTCTGTCTCTGCTCCCCGACATAGACCCTAGAAGCAGCTAAAAGACAAAGAGGGGTCCCATTGCTGGAGCCCCTGTATCCTGGATCAGTTATGTTGTGAGGAGGAGGCGATTGGCCAATGCTTTACTTCTTCTCAGCCCTTCGCAAGCCCTGCCATCCCACCTCCTCCTTGGTGCTGCAGGTAGGATTTTGATCGTCTGGAAGAGCGAGACCCAGCTTCTGGTCTCTGCGTTGCTGCCACTTCCTGTGCAACTGTCCACGAGTTGCTGTCCCTCTCTGAGTCTCCGTCCTGTGTTAGGACAGAGTGGCCTCCAGGGTCCTGTGTGGCTTCTTAGTCTCTGATGGTCTAACACCCCAACAGCTCCCCCCACCCTCGAGGCGAGCACTTTGGCTGAGCTCACAGACAAGCCAGCGGTGTGTGTGCCTGAGTGCTCCAGGGTCCTTACACCACAGCTGGACAAGACCCAAGCTGGACGGCAGATCCTGAGAGTGTTCTCATGACACTACACACCACTGAGGCCACAAAAACAGCCAGCCCTCATCCTTTCCACTTCAGCCGGGTCCCACAGGAGACCTTCCGGGGGAGATGGGACACCTACCCCACCGGGGCCTTTCCTGACACCAACAGGGGCTGCTCTGGCTGCTCGTAGGAGGAGCTCGTCAAGGTGGCAGTGATGGCGTTGATGGGGACTCCAGGGCTTATCTGGTCAGTTACCCATCGTCCTTGCTGGATCCATAACTTAACCGGCATCTGTGCTCTGAAGCTATTAATAACCAGAGAGGCTGAGAGCTGGGAGGAAGTGCTGCTCTCGCTGCAGGAAGCAGCTGGGAGGGTGAAGGGGCTGGCCCTGCAGACGTTCCGGGCCTATCCAGGCCCCTGACAGGGATGAGGGTCCTGGGACCAGGCTGGCCTCTGGTCTCACCTCCTCCATCCGGGAGATGGGGACATTCATGCAGCATGTTTCCCAAGGGTGGAACCATAGCAGTCGCGGTCCTCACTGACTCTCTAAGGATGGAGGAAGTCAGCTCTGAGAATGAATGAATGAATGAATGAATGAAAAGTGAAGTGGCTTGGATGAGTCAAGCTAAGCAGTTACCTTTCAGCTTAGCCTTGGAATCTTTTTGACGTTGACGAGTTTTAAATTGTGAAGGCTTCAGATGTATTAGTCCTCCAGGCATTTAAATCTTGTAGCAGCTAAAAGTTCTAGGGGTGAGGAGAAGGATCTGGAGTAAGGAAAAGGGTTGGGCAGACCCCAGAGAGACACTCACTGTGAATAGTCCCACTCTGAGGGGTCTGTGCTTCCATCTCAGTGCAAATAGGCCCTGAGGTGGAGGCGTTTGGTACACTCTGGAGCGCTGTGTGCAGGGAAGGTGTTTAACTATCATTAAAACTCCCATGGGGCTGGCTGCCCATCACTTTGGAGGCCAGCGCTGGATGCCCGAATCCTCTGGTACGATGGTCTTGGTGCAGCAGAGCCAGGCACTGAAAGCTGCAGGGACAGAGGGGCGCCCTAATTCTCTGTTGGCCACCAAGGAGCTCCTTGTAAAAGGGACCCTTGGTTTCCATCTGTGAAGGTGAATGAGCTTGCCGTGTTTCTCGTAGAGTTTCCCCCTGTGGTGCCCAACTCAGAGGTAAAGACGTGGAAATGCTCCAAGTTCAAGGGGCTCACAAGGGCATGGAACACAGGCGAGGCATGATCCAGAGCCCGCATATTTATTTTCATAGATTGATTTGCCTCCAAATAGGGATTCCCCGATAGCCAGTTGATAAAGAATCTGCCTGCAACGCAGGAGACCCCGGTTCGATTCCTGGGTTGGGAAGATTCCCTGGAGAAAGGATAGGCTACCCACTCCAGTATTCTTGGGCTTCCCTTGTGGCTCAGCTGGTAAAGAATCTGCCTGCAGTGAGAGAGACCTGGGTTCGATCCCTGGGTTGGGAAGATCCCTTGGAGAAGAGTAAGGAGACCCACACCAGTATTCTGGCTTGGAGAATTCCATGGGCTATGTGATCCATAGGATCACAAAGAGTCAGACACGACTGAGCGACTTTCACTTTCATGCCTCCAAATGCTCAAAGGAAATCATTGCAAAGTTGTTTTGAATGAGATGCAAATAAAATTCCCAAAGAAACAATAAAAATTCTAACAGGGAAGAAACTGTCTTTTGGGAAATAGAAGAGGTGACGGGGTGAAAGAATTAGGGGTCTGTTTGGTTGGTTTGGTTTTTCGTTTGTTTGCTTGGTGGCAAGGTATGTGAGATTTTAGTTCCCTGAACAAGGCTTGAACCTGTGCCCCTTGCAGTGGAAGGGTGGAGCACTAACCACTGGGCCCCAGAGAATTCCCTGTTACGGTTCTTAAAATTCTGAATTCTTCTTCCTCTCTCCCTCCCTTCCTTCTGTGTTCTTTCTCGCTCTTTCTTTCAAGCAGCAAATATTTATTAAACACCTGTTAAGGACCAGCCATTGAGCTGGGCCCTGGGAATCAAATCATGAAGGATAAAAGAAAGACATAGGCCCTATGGTCTTGAAGCTCACAGTCCAGTGAAGGAGACAGACAGATGGTGGGCGAATGATCAAAGACATGTAAAGACAAGTGATGAGTCGATGGCTTATGACCGGAGGCAGGGAGAGGCTGACACGGGCAGGCAGGCCAAGGAAGCTGTGATGGGGCTGAGAGCTGGAGGGCCAAGGTCAGGCCTGAGGTCAGGGCAGGCTTCCCAGGGCTCGCCTGTGGGGGTTAGGAAGGATTATTCTCCTCATCGGGAGGACATGGCTGCAGGGGCTGAGCACCTGTCCCAGAGCAGCGGGGACAAGCAGGGCTGTGTGATCCCACGGCCAACCCCACTCCTGGCCCTGCCTCCGTCTCCCCGGTCCTGAGGAATGACCCGCCCCTTGCTCTTACAGGCCCGTGGACCCCGTGCTAAAGGCCATCAAGGAAGGCGATGAAGAGGCCTTGACGGCTATGATCAAGGCGGGCAAGAACCTCTCAGAACCCAACAAGGAGGGCTGGCTGCCGCTGCACGAGGCAGCCTACTACGGCCAGCTGAGCTGCCTGAAGGCCCTGCACCGAGGTGAGGCGGCGGGTTGGGCTGCAGCCACAGGTGGGATTGGGACCCATGGGTGGTGGCACTTTTCTTCTGGAGCTTTGGCCCACAACAAGCGTGGTGCCCGGGGGCAAGGCCAAGGTGCCACCCTGCCTTGCAGAGTTGAAGTCAGCACGTTGGAAGGGAGGAAGTGACATGTCCCCTGTCTCCCCAACTCCACCCTCCCCACCCCATCCTGCCACCTCTCCAGCCCTCAAGAACAGGAGAGTCTAATTCCTAGAAGAGGACTGAGGGAGGGCTGACTTCTGAGAGTGCCAGCTTGTCCCAGAATGTTCCAGGGTTGATCTGGTGTGGAAAATACCACAGCTGTGTCTGTGCCCTGCCAAGGCCGTCTCCAACAGCTGTGAGATACTGGGCAACTAATTCCTCCTCTCTGGAGACTTGACCTCCCCCCAGGCTAGATGAGGGTGGGGAACACCTGCAAGCAGGATCTATCTCTGTCCTCAGGGATCCAGAAAGGGACCCCAGGCAGCCCACCACACGCCAGAGCAGAAAGAGCGGCAGTGGCTGGTGGGAGCGTGAGGGAAGGCTGGGTTCAGAGAAGGAGGGGGTTCAATCAGGGAAGGCTTCCCAGAGGAGGTGGCATCTGAGCTGGATTAATATGACCAGGAAGCTGAAACAGCCCTGTTGTAAGTGGCTGAATCCAGGACCAAGAGGAAGAAGGCAGTCTGGTTGGTAAATTCAGGCGGAGGCCACAGGTGTCTGTCCTCAGAATGGGAGGGAATCGGGACCAACTCTGTGTTGGAGGGACAGATGGGTATCTTCCTCCTTCATGAATTTCCTGGTCTGTCCTCCACAGCGTACCCGGCAGTCATCGACCAGCGCACCCTGCAGGAGGAAACGGCCCTTTACCTGGCGACCTGCAGGGGACACGTGGACTGCCTCCAATTCCTGCTCCAGGCTGGCGCCGAGCCCGACATCTCCAACAAGTCCCGAGAGACACCGCTCTACAAAGGTGAGCCCAGGGGCGTGGGCTTCCCCCAGGAAAAGTCCAGAGGCGTATCAGGAGGATCTGCTTGCAAAGTGTACAACCCTCCCCACCGGGGTCTACTGTGATGGCACAGCCTCATTCAGGTGTATAACTTTCATACCTGAACCACTCATTCGTGCACGTATTCAGGCAATATTTCCCAAGTTCTCCCATGGGCCTGGCACACAGAGGACTCAGAGATGAAACGACATGGCCCGTGCCCGTGTGATCGTCCGTGTGACTCACAGGCGATATACATTGATTCTGTCAGTCACTGGCACCAAAGAGCTTGACACAAGGGAGCATGGGGGAGGGACCAGGATGTGGGAGAGGGCACCCCCACAGGAGGGGGTCCCAGAGCTGAGCCTGAACAGGAGGGACTCACCAGTTGGATGAGCAAGGGGAACAGCATAGGCAAAAGTGAAGAGGCATGAGAGGGAATTTGTTGCTCCAGGATTTTTGAGAAAATGAAAACCTCCAACTTACTCAATATGTCATCCAAGGACAGTCACCAGCTGCCCTAGCAGTGCCCAGAGTCAAAATCCGAATAATCATAACAGCTGGCAATTATCAAGTGTTTACTATACACCAGGCTCTGTTCTTTTTTCTAACCCTCACATCCATCCACATATGAAGCAAGCACCGCTAGCTTCCCCAGTTCACAGATGAGGCCTTAAGGCATAGAGAGCAGACGGGAGGCACCCAGGATCACACGGCCAGGAAGGGCAGACCTGGGATCTAACTCTGAGGGCTGGATGCCAGCATCACGCTCTAGTGATGTCTAGTCCATGCCTATGCATGTAAACAATCAGCTCCGGGTCTTGCAAAAAGCACAGGACCTCTACACTTCGAAAAACGACAGAAATTCCCAATTTCCCGTGTGTCTGGTCTCTAAAACCTGGAATATCCCATCGGCAGCAGGAACCGGATCCACTGCAGTCCTGCGGTGGAGGTGTCTTCCCTAGAACTCATGTCCCCCGGGCACCGGAGCCATCACCCAGAGCCCCAGCTGTCCCAGAAAGGGCTCCCAAGATGCTGAGTGACTCACAGCTGAAGCCTGAACCCTGATCCTGCACGAGCTCCACCCTAGAGCCTTTGTACCTTGCCCCACTCCATTCTCCCACAGCATCCTCTCAGGAAGGTTTCGTTACCTGTGCTTTACAGGTGAAAGAGCCCAAGGCTTAGAGAAGCCGTGAGGTCTTGGGGTCCTGTTTGAAACGCTACACAGGCAGCCCCTCTTCCTTCATGTGCATGCACGTTCAGTCTCTCAGTCGTGTCTGATTCTTTGCCACCCCATGGACTGTAACCCACCAGGCTCCTCTGCCCATGGGATTCCCAGGCAAGAACACTGGAATGGGTTGCCATCCCCTACTTCAGGGAATCTTCCCAACCCAGGGATCGAACCTGTGTCTCCTGCATTTGCGGGCAGATTCTTTATCACTGAGCCACCTAGGAAGCCCCTCTTCCTTCTCCCCACCTCCCTAACTGACTCAGAGAAGTTTCCAGGGGTGGTTAATTTGGACAAGTTCTCAGTCTCCCTTGGAACAGCTCTGCCAGCACTAAGGGTACATTTAGAGTCCAGAGCCAGATAGGCTTAAAAGGGAGGTTTGAGCAGGTTGAGAAAAACTTGATGAGCTGCACTCAGAAGACAAATTTTAACTGAGCAGCCTTTGAGGAAGTGTTTTGAGCGGGAATGTGACACTGCCCTCCTCTTCTTCTGGCCTCGTGGAGGACTGAAACAGGTAACACCGGAAAGGGAGATGAGTTAGGGGCCTTCTGGAACCTTCCAGGGGACAGAGACTCCAGACCTGACTACCTGGATTTGAATCCCAGTTCTGTCACTTACTGTGTGACCCTGGGCAAGTCACTTAACTTCTCTGTGCCTCACTGTCCTCCTCTGTGAAAAGGGATAACACAGCATCCTTTAAGGGTATTTGGGAGAACTAAATTAACCACGTGAAGTGCTTAGAATAGAGTACAGGCACATAACCAGTGCTATACACACATCAGGATATTATTGCTAATTACTATTATTATAGTTGTATATCCTAGGTTTAGTGAAGGGACTGGAACTTAGTGGAGACTCAGCAGATATTTGTTGCATGAATTCACTTCTGGCTGATGAATGAATGGTTGGATAGACAAATGAATGAATGAAGGCGTGGCTGCCCAGGTCCTGCCAGGGGCCCCGCTGACCATCTTGCTTCTTGCTGGGCACAGCCTGTGAGCGCAAGAACGTGGAGGCAGTGAGGATTCTGGTGCAGTACAAGGCGGACACCAACCACCGCTGTAACCGAGGCTGGACGGCTCTGCACGAGTCTGTGGCTCGCAATGACCTGGAGGTCATGGAGATCCTGGTGAGCGGAGGCGCCAAGGTGGAAGCCAAGAATGCCTATGGCATCACCCCCTTGTTCGTGGCTGCCCAGAGTGGGCAGCTGGAGGCACTGAGATTCCTGGCCAAACACGGTGAGTAGTAAGGGTCCCTGGGTCATGAAGTTCCCAAGGAGCACAGCTGAGAAGGACCTCAGATTAACTCTAAGGGAAAGCAAGTTTAGGTGTCATCTATGGACATACTCTGAATGACAGCATCTTCCAGGAGTGCTGTGTTAAGAAGGATTCTGAGGTTGTTTCTAGGCTCAGCTGGAAACAAGTTGAGATCCACCAGTGATGCCCGCAATCAGGAGCACCCTTGGAGGGGTGTGGTACACCTGCCCCGTGTTAGCCTTCTCTCACCTAGTCCAACATCCTCATTTTACAAATGAGGAATCTGAGGCCCAGAAAGAGGAAGCGACTTATCTATCAATAGTCACGCAGCAAATTACTTATGGACTAGCCAGAATCTTAGCCTCCCAACACCCCAACAACTTCTCTTTCCATCACATCACCCTTCAGGGCCAGAAGGAACTTCAGACATTTAGGTCACCTCCTCGCTTTATATGGAGAAGGAAATGACAACCCACTCTAGTATTCTTGCTTGAAAATCCCATGGACAGAGGAACCTGGCAGGCTACAGTCTATGGGGTCACAAAAGAGTCAGACACAACTTTGTTGTTAAAGAACAGCAACTCACTTTATAGGTGGTGAAACCAAGGGCAAGGATGGGAAGGTGATTTGTCCAAGGTCACACAACAAATTTGCTGCAGAACTTGGATTTAGACCCTCGTCTTTGTACTCTTTGCCTCTTAAAAATCTTTGTTCACTTAATGGGATAAAATAAAATAATATTGCCTGGATTATTACTTCCCAGTAACAGAAGACTCTGAGATGATGGCAGACGTTCTTTCGGTTAAAAAGATCATAATATTCTGATTTTCCCCAAGAACTCTTTTGATTTCTCTTCTCACTCCCATGGAAATGACCTTTCTGCTAGAGAAACAGACACCAGAAGCAAGCCAGACCTGGGGGCTGAGCTGGAAGAAGCTTTCAAGGACCTGCTGAGTGACAGGCCCTGCACTAAGCAGGAACACAGAATAGGCCCGAGGGGTTTTCTCTGTAGCCTAGGAGGCAGGGAGTGGAGGAGACTGAGGCTCAGAGAAATTAAATGATCGGTCACAATCGGAGCCTGGATTCTGACTGCCACCATCTGACCCCAAACTGCATGCTCTTTGCACTCCACCACCCCGCCCCAGGGCTCGAGAATTTCCATCCTGGGACTTGGCCTGAATAAGCATCCATTTACTCAGCACGTGCCCAAGCTGTTGGGAAAACAGACCCAGGGCACATCCTTGCCACTGGGGACAAATCTGGACTGACCAGCCAGAGGCGAAAGAGCACAGGCAGGGTCCTGGGAGCCAGGCAAGGAGGCTGGACAAAGGGCCAGGCGCTCCGCGGGTGAGAGGAGCAGGCTAGCACTGAACATCTGCCCAGCTCTCCTGCTGACACCCTGAGTCAGAGTCTGTTCCCGTTGAGGGCTGAGTCCATTTGCAAATCTAAATATTTTTCTTGTGTGAGCAGGCGGCTTTGCTGGCGGGGGTCCAGGCTTTCGGGGAGCAAGTCTTCCGGAGCTCAGGGGTGTTGCAGCCACTTGCCAACTCTCCCTCGGGTGGAGGCAGGAGCAGTGCCTGCGTCCCAGCCCTTAGTCCTGGGGGAACTGGTGCTTGCTGAGCACCCTCTCTGTGTCAGGCTCCGGGCAGGGAGGTTGTCTTAATCCACTCAGGTGGCTGTCACAGCATACCGCAGACTGGATGGCTTATAGACAACAGAGGTTTATTTCTCATAGGTTTGGAGGCTGGGAAGTCCAAGATCAAGGTGCCGTTGGACTCAGCATCCCACAAGAGCCTGTTTCTACCTCCTAGACATCCATCTTCTTCTTGTGTCCTCACATGGGGGAAGGAGCAAGGGAGCTCTCTGTGGTCTCTTCTATTAGGGCACTAATCCTATTCATGAGGGCCCCACCAATATAACCTAATCACCTCCCAAAGGCTCCATCTCCCAACACCATCACACTGAGGATTAGGTTTCATATGAATCTTGGGGGGCATACATGTTTTTGTCTATATTTAATTCCATTATCTTACTTAGATAACCTCACAGTAACCCTGGTTGCTAGGTACTATTTATCTCAGTCAACAGGTGAGAAAACTGAGGTTCCTAAAGGCTGTTTGAGGCCATAGAGCTTGTAAAGCATGAAACAGAAACTTCAGCTGCTGTCTATCATGAAAACCTGTGATATTTCCACTAGACCAGAAAGCAGTCATCAAAATATAAAAATTACCAGAGAGCTTGTGATAAGACCCCCTGCCCAGAGGGGATCTGTGGTTTAACAGATACTTCTCATTTCAGCCCTTGCTGATATTTCACTGCTATCTCAGTTCCATTTCCTATCAGAATAGTGGCTGGGGAACAGACTGCACTTTTCTCTGCAGAGAAACCCCTGCCTTCCCTCTCCATCACCACCAGGAGATGGAGCAGATGTAGGAGATTGGGCTGAAGGGAGACCATTGCCAGACTGATGCCTCCTCCTGGCAGCATGGTGTAGTGTTTCTTTCAGAGGAGACAGAAGCCATGGCTGTTAATAAATTCCTCTCTTAATCTTTGAAACGGAAGGCATGCTGCATGCATGCTCAGTCACTTTACTTGTCTCCAGCTCTTTGGGACCCCATGGACTGTAGCCCACCAGGTTCCTCTGTCCATGGAGTCTTCAGGGAAGAATACTGGGGTGGGTTTCCATGCCCTTCTCCAGGGGATCTTCCCCACCCAGGGATTGATCCGGGGTCTCCCACATTGCAGGCGGATTCTTTACCATCTGAGCCACCAGGCAGAGAAGAGCAAATAAATCCTAATTAATAAAGGTATTGGGGTTTTTTCTTTATGAGGCGGCTCTGTGCCCCCCTAGAACTGTGAGGGCCTTCCTCAGGGCAGGATCTGGATCATTTTAGGTGGAATGAGCGTTAGGAGCATTGTCTGTGCCATCAGAACATCTGCCAGGGCTTCTGCAGACCGTCTAGGTTCACGTTTTGGCTCTTCCCTTATGAGCTGTGGGGTCTGGGGCCAGTTGCAGAGGTTCTCTGTGCTTCAGTGCAAGAGACATAAGAGATGCAGGTTCGATTACTGGATCAGGAAGATCCCCTGGAGGAGGGCATGGCAAGCCACCACAGTATTCTTGCTTGGAGAATCCCATAGACAGAGGAGCCAGGCAGGCTATAGTCCATAGGGTCGCCAAGAGTTGGGCTTGACTGAAAGGACTTAGCACACACACACACACACAAGCGTGCTTCAATTTTCTTGTCTGTAACATGGAGATAAAGTTGTTTCTGATGGCATGGGGTTAGCATATGTTGTGGACTCAAAGAGACAGCACACGTACAGCTCCATGTGTGTGTCTTAGTCGCTCAGTCGAGTCTGACTCTTCGCAACACTATGGACCATTGCCTGCCAGGGTCCTCTATCCATGGAATTCTCCAGGCAAGAATACTGGAGTGGGTTGCCATTCCCTTCTCCAGGGGATCTTCCCAACCCAGGGATCAAACCCAGGTCTCCTGAAATGCGGACAAATTCTTTACCACATGAGCCACCAGGGAGGGCCCGGCATAGAGCAAGTGGCTGGTAAATCCCAGCATCACTATGGCAGTTCAGGCTGGCGGCCCGGGGTCTCAGTGTAGCAGAAAGGAGCTGGGGGTCCTCCGGGTGATCCAGTGTGTCAGGGTGGTTACGGCAGCAGCACCCAGCCCGAGGTGGGCGTTACATCAAGGACAGTGACCGGCCTGATCACTCACCAGTCCGCCTCTCCTTCTCCAGGCGCTGACATCAACACACAGGCCAGCGACAGTGCATCCGCCCTCTACGAGGCCTGCAAGAACGGGCACGAGGAGGTGGTGGAGTTCCTGCTGTCACAGGGTGCGGACGCCAACAAGACCAACAAGGACGGCATGCTCCCGCTGCACATCGCCTCCAAGAAGGGTAACTACAGGTCAGCCCAGGCCCTGCCCCAGGTCCCGCGGCTCCTCCCACTTCCCCACCCATTCCTCCGAATGCCCCGCCCACTGGGGGGTAGGGAGGGCCGGAGAGTTCAGGGCCCAGGTCACGGTTTAGGTGGAAAAGTGGGACACCACCAAGCAGTTAGCAAGCTAGAATGAACGCTTACAACAATTGCCACAACAATAATAACCGCAAACTCCTATGAGGCACTTACCAGCACTTTACATTATAAACATATTTAATCCTTTTAACAACTCTACTTTTCATAATTCCATTAATAGATCTACTGAGGTAGATATGATTACCTTCATTTTTTTTTTTTCAAAATGAGGAAGCTAAGACACAGAGAGGTTGAGTGACTTGCCCAAGATCACTCAGCTTGTACATGACAGGAGCTCACTTGTTCCGAACCTTATGTCTACCAGATTCCACACAGGAAGCCAGATAGGAATCCAGACTAGGGGATATTTCTGTTGGGGATACAAAAATAGCCTCTCAGGCAGTAAGCAAGGATACAGGGAACATCTACAATAATACAAATAGTACCATTGGTACTAGCTAGTTTTTGTTGAGCTCTTATTATGTGTTAGGTACTTTGAAAGAGATGAAAGAAGCTAAAGCTCTCAGGGAGCAGTTTGGTGAGAGGGAAGATGCATGCATGCACACATAGAGAAACACGCTCATGAAAATGAAAAAGCACGCAGGGCTGAGTCGCATGCTGGTCCTCGAGACTAGCGTGGGCTGGAAGCAGAGGTGTGCTAGACCTGGCTTGTGCAACTGCTGTGAGCTGATTGATCACCTTGGTAGTCTGAAATCGGCCTTGGTGAGAGTATTTACTTCATGGAAACTGGTGATTGTTAGAAATCAGAGTCCCCTCCTTCCCCCGAAGAGCAAGCTGT
Organism: Capra hircus; assembly: GCF_001704415.2. Classification (NCBI taxonomy): domain Eukaryota; kingdom Metazoa; phylum Chordata; class Mammalia; order Artiodactyla; family Bovidae; genus Capra; species Capra hircus. The sequence goes on along the minus strand of NC_030828.1, from coordinate 57,980,909 downwards.
TAAACTTCTACCTGCACCACCACTAGCTGGAGGGTCAGGAGAGCCTTGCCCAGGGGGTGGAACTCCAGCTAACCGTGAAGGATGCATGGGCCCAGTAATTTCCACTTGACCAGTGTTCCCTAAACTGAGCATTCACAGACTTTCTTCCTGCTTTTAGATGTCTATACCTTCACTTCTTAGTATGGTCCCTTAAAGACATTTTTATTTTAAACGAATTTATTTTCAAAAGGAAACATTACATTGTTCAAATTACCAATTTACAATTAATAATAATAATAAAAACCTTCTCACCTATAATCCCATCTCCTGTATCCCAGATGACACACTTCAGGAAATTCAGCCCTGTCCCCAACAGGGAGAAGATTGTGCATGCTGGGGGGTGTGGGTGGTCTCAACTCAGGGAGATGGGGGTGAGAATGACACCCTGGGGAATGGAACGGAGACACAGGAGACAGAGCTGACCCTCAGGGCTCCAGGCCCTGCTCTGCAGGTACCCACACAAATGACCAGCCAAGGATGCCTCCCCACCCCATCCATGCACACAGGAGACCTCACCTTCTCTGGGCCACATAGCAGGCTATGAGGCAGACAGATGTGGGTTTCAATTCCTACTGAGGCCTTGAGGAAGTTATTTAACCTTTTTGAGCCTCAATTCCCTCCTCTGTAAAATACAAAGTAGCCAGACTGCCTGGGGGGCTGTTATGGGGACTGGATGCACGTGAAATGGATGCACGTGTGTATAGAGTAGAAATAAAGCGCCCAGCAGAGTGCAGCACACAGTAGGTGCTTGCTGGGTCTGTGTTCTCTTATGTAGGAAGGGTAAATTCCATCATTTTTCAGTGAAGCCAGTGGAAGGACAAAAGCAACTCAAGTCAGGCAGAGGTGATGGGCAAGATAGCATCTCGCTCTCCAGTTGCAAAAAGATCCAGCAGCAGTCAACAAACATGGTTTACCTTAGTCTGACTCTAGAAAGATCCAGAGGGAAAGAGAGAGAAGGGTTGACCCTCGAAATCTCCTGGTCCACTGGCTCTCCAAACCTGCCTGTACAGCACAGTCACTCTGGGCTGTTTTTTAAAGGACGCCTCCCAGACACACAAAACCAGAATCTCCAGGAGAGAAGCAGTCCATGCCTTTATCTTTGAAAAGCTCCCAGCCAACCAGATACAGCCCAGTCAGACCTTTAGGGGGAACACTGATGTAATCAAGCATGATTTTGCAGAGGAGGGACCCGAGGTCAGAGACGGGAAGTGACGTGCCAGAGCGTGGCAGAGCTGGGAATGTCACTTGGCATCATTCAATCACACCCAATGCCTTCAGGTGGGCCCAGGAGCCAGCAGTCTGGCCCTAGCTAGTGGACAGTTTGATGGAGCACTGGGCATGCCTAAGGCTGGCCAGGGAGCAAGGCTGGGCCTCTCTGGAACCACCTATGTGAATGATGTATGCTCCTGGAAAGTCTTCTGCCTGAGACTCGTGCTGACCCCCAAAGCCATTTCTCTGGTTGTTCACCCTCCATTCTCAGATCCCAGGTTCCTCTGGACCCCAAGAGTGAGAGGGACCAGGCCACAGTTTGAGGGCTGCCCTACAAAGGGGTAAAACCAGGTTCCCACGAGCTTCTGTCACCTGGCAGGGCCCCCGCCAGGCAAGGCCCCAGTGCTGCACTCACCCCGGGGCGTGTGGCATGTGGCCCTCTCCATGCCGTCCTTCCTTGGCTGCTCGGGGATCTGCTGTGACATTCTCTAGGCTTTCCACACTCAGCTGCCCACCAGGATACCCTGCCCATCCATGGCATGGAAAGTGGCTCCAGCAGCTGGGGTCCATGTTCGCCAGATGGTGAATTCAGAGCATTTGCTGCAGAGCGTGACATTTAGGTGTGGCCCCCAAGACCCCAAAGTCTTAGGCACCTCCAAGATATACTTTTTTCTTAGTTTTCATCCAGTTTAGCAAACGCAACTTTTGAGATTAAAACTCAGCACCAAGTGAAAGAAAGTGAAGTCACTCAGTCGTGTCCGACTCTTTGGGACCCCGTGGGCTGTAGCCCGCCAGGCTCCTCCATCCATGGGATTTTCCAGGCGAAAATACTGGAGTGGTTTGCCATTTCCTTCTCCAGGGGATCTTCCCAACCCAGAGATCGAACCCGGGTCTCCCACACTGCAGGCAGACTCTTTACCATCTGAGCCACCAGGGAAGCTAGCACCAAAGAGACTTATTAAGAAACTGTTGGTATTAGACAAGAGCAGATGGCCCAAGGTTCCTTTAAACTGAATTTAGAATAGCACTGCAACCACTGGTTCTCAACCTTGGCTACACACTGGGACCCTGGCGAACTCTTAAAGTCCCAACGCTTGGGCCCCAGCCTCAGAGATCTCACTGAAAGCAATCTGGGTTGGGGCTGGGGCTGCAGATGATTTTATGAGGCATCCCAGGAGAGAACCAGTATCTTAGACTCAATTTTGTGGCTGACATATAACACAGACTTGCCTTTGGACTTTACTTCTGGCCCCCTCATTTTAAAATATACTTTCTCTTTTACTTCTAATTAATATTACCTTTGCAAGACCTTTAAAACTCTTTCTGGGAAAACTGCTTCCCTGCTCTAGCTCCCAGGTGAAAAGCTGCAGACTTTCCCCCGAGGGACCCCTCATGGGCAGAAGTTCCACTGTGCCCTTGGGGACACCCTCAGGCAGATTCTCCTCTGTGGAGTCTTTTCTGGCTCCACACAACCTCAGAGGAGAGATAATCCCCCCAACACAGACACACAAATACAGAGCTGGGTTGACACACCCCTGCCCAGTGTTACTGGGAGCGGAGCCATTTGTGGGCAGCTGGTTCCCTTGTGAAAGTCAAGTCCATGGTCAAATTTACACTGAATGCTGGCAAAGGTCACACCACCATGACCTGATGACCCAGGAGGCTGAGCTGGTGGGTGCAGCCTCTGTGCTGGGGAAAGAAGAAGAGACGGATGAGACACTGGGCCTCCCAGACACCAAAACTTGTACCAGGCAACGGGCACTTTTGCTGTCTGCTTAAGTTGCATTTCGAGCTCCTGTGGTCCCAGGGCTGCCTGTGGGAGAAGTAGGAAGGTCCCAGCCTGTCTTATTGGGTCCAGCCTTCATTCTCCTGCCTTCTTCCCACCAACTGGGCTGGGAGAGAGGAATGATGACATGCAGACATGCACTGGGGCCACCAACACCTTCATTCTGCCTGGGCTTTGCTATCTACCTCCAGGCCAACCTCACTCTCTCCCCGCCCCCATATTCAGGTCTCAGTTTCACCCCCTGTAAAATGGGAGGCTGGACACACTGATCTCCAGGCCCCATGCAGCATGACACACTGACTCTCAGCTTGGCCATGTCCTACAGAAGTGTACAACAATTAGATGATTTCACTGTTATTAAGATGATGCTTCTGGGACCTAGGCTGCCTCCAGTCATGCTCCCACATTTCTGCCACTTTGCCTGGTTCGACAGAGGACCACTGGAGACCAGCTGTGACCTGCCAAATATCAGCCCATCTGGCCAGCAGCCCCGGGCAGTCCCCCTCACTCTTTTTCCCGTGGTTGGGCACGTTACGGCTGTTACAGAGCATTTGTCAGCGATGGCTGTGGTCCAGGGTGAGGCCCTGGCCCTGCCTTTGACCAGCACCTCTACAGAGTGAGGTCCGGCCTCCTGAGCCTGCACAAATAGAAATTAGGAGGCAATTAGCCCCCCTGGGTGTGTGAATTTCCTTTTGAGGTTTGAGAGGCAGATTTTAAGCAAACACGGCATCACTAACCATAATAATACTTTCCACTGGGATCCTAATGGGAGATCCCTGGCATCAGATTTCCAGGAAGCCAGAAGCCCAGGAAACCCAAGTGCCAAGAGGCAGAGAGGCTTGGGAACAGGCTTGGTGCACCTGCTCGCCCTGCTGTGGTCACCTCCTTGAAGCCCACCTGACGTCACTGGTCAGCAGGGGTTGGGGAAATTAGGATCTGGAATCATGTCAGTGGCAAGAGCTTGGCAGGTGACAGGGGTTTAGGGGAAGAGAGCAAACACAAGAGGTCAGGAGTCCTGGGGTCAAGCCCCAGAACGGCTTTATGGCCTTTGATCCGTCACTTCATCTCTCTGAGCCCCCTCTGTCATAAAGAAGGCCACAGACCCAGTTGGGCAGCCCCACTGGGCTGTAGAGAAGGTAAAATGGGTCAGGCAAGTTAGTGCATTGTCAGGAATTCAAAACCTTGTGACATAGCAGCTGTCACCTGACCACTGGCTACACAAGAAGTAGGGGAGTGGCTAAGAGTGTAGCTCACTCTAGGGCAAGGGGCCCCGACCTCTGGGATCTACTGCATGATGATCTGAGGTGGAGCTGATGCAATAATAGAAATAAAGCGCACAATAAATAGAATGCGCTTGAATCCATCCCCCCATCCCCAGTCCATGGAAAAATTGTGTTCTGTGAAGCTAGTCCTTGATGCTGAAAAAGTTGGAGACAGCTACTCTAGGGGGAATCAGACTACCTGGGTTCAAACCTTGCCGCCATCACCTACTCCTGGCTGGCTGTGTGTCCCAGGGCAAGTCGCTGACCCCCTCTGGGTTTCTGGTTCCTCATCTGTAAGTGAGATTAATACTAGTACACACCTCATAGGGCTGTTGGGAGGATATATTATAATAGATTACTGTAGGTTAACTGCTGAGAACAGCACCTGATTCAACAGGAGAGACCACAGTCAGGACTGGCAGGAATCTCCAGCCTCAGCCACAGCTGATCAGCCCTCTCCAGGCCATAGGCAGGGCAGCAAGCCTGGGAGAGGCTAGAATCAGCCTTCAGGGGAAGAGGCATTGAGATCCACAGGACAGGGGAGGCGACGTCACGGTCACTGAGGGCTGACCAGGGCCTGGGGCAGGAGTGGTTGGGACAGACACGTTTGTCCCTTCCTGTTCCCCAGGACCTGGAGGCTCCCTCAAGTCCTCGGGGCAGCAAAACAGAGATATAGGACAGCTTAGCCCTGGAGTCAGGGGAGGGGACAAGTCCTGGTTTGTGTCTCCCAACATATGACCTGGGCAAGTCCCCTAACATCACTGAGCACGGATTTTTCTCATCTGAAACAAATGTGAATGACAAGACACACTTTATGGGTTGTTGTGGAGATTAAACCAAATAATGCGTGTAAAGCCTTTGGACGGTGTCCTGGCACATAGTGAGCCCTTGGATAGGGCTGTCCCCACCCCCAAACACCCCCCTTCCCCCCCCCTCCGCTCCGCCCCGCTCCACCGACCTAGGCAGGGCAGGGTCTGCACAACTTCATTGTTTTCCCACTCTAGGTCTGGGGGCCTTCCAGTCAATTCCTCTAGAAATACCCCTTAGCCTGAAAGAAGTCAGCAAGAGATTCTTGAAACTGCAGTCCGATCTGGCTGAGATTTTTAAAGGGCTCAGACTCTGGAGGCTTGTGGCTCAGCTTCTAAAGAATCCGCCTTCAGTGTGGGAGATCTGGGTTCGATCCCTGGGTTGGGAAGATCCCCTGGAGAAGGGAATGGCTGCACACTCCAGTATTCTGGCCTGGAGAATTCCATAGACTGTATAGTCCATAGGGTCGCAAAGAGTCAGACACGACTGAGTGACTTTCACTTCACACTAGCTTTAGGGGTTCTGGGTTTGAAGCCCAGCTCCACTCGTTACCGGCTCTGAAGTTTTGAGAACGTGGTGGAAGCTCTCTGGGCCTCAGTTTCCTTATCTGTAAAGTGGCCCCCTCTCCCTCCAGTGTAATTGTTGAGACTGGCCTCCCTCCAGTGTAATTGTTGAGACTGGCCGTCTCCACGGCGCCCCCTGCTGGTGGGCCCTGCCGCTCCCACGCAGTGGTTGCGAGCGTCTGAGCCTGGGCCCCTCGGCGCCCCCTGCCGGCGGGTCCGGTGCCGTGACCCGCGCGTGCCCGCCCCACCCGCAGGATCGTGCAGATGCTGCTGCCGGTGACCAGCCGCACGCGCGTGCGCCGTAGCGGCATCAGCCCGCTGCACCTGGCGGCCGAGCGCAACAACGACGAGGTGCTCGAGGCCCTGCTGGGCGCGCGCTTCGACGTGAACGCGCCGCTAGCGCCCGAGCGCGCGCGCCTCTACGAGGACCGCCGCAGCTCTGCGCTCTACTTCGCCGTGGTCAACAACAACGTGTACGCCACCGAGCTGCTGCTGCTCGCCGGCGCCGACCCCAACCGTGACGTCATCAACCCCCTGCTCGTGGCCATCCGACACGGCTGCCTGCGCACCATGCAGCTGCTGCTGGACCACGGCGCCAACATCGACGCCTACATCGCCACGCACCCCACCTCCTTCCCCGCCACCATCATGTTCGCCATGAAGTGCTTGTCGCTGCTCAAGTTCCTCATGGACCTCGGCTGCGACGGCGAGCCCTGCTTCTCGTGCCTGTACGGCAACGGCCCGCACCCGCCCGCCCCGCCGCCCTCCAACAGGTTCAACGATGCGCCCGCCTCCGACAAGGCGCCCAGCGCGGTCCAGGTAGGGGGGCGCGCCGCGGGGACTGCGGCCAGGCCCCGCGGGCTCCCGAGGCTGGGGGGACTGGAGGCAGGGGGGACCCTCGGCAGGGTGGACTGCACTTGGGAGGCAGCTGGAGACGGTGGTGAACAGGATTTAGAGGCAGTGGGGACTAACGGTTAGTGCACTTTGGAGGGCCTGTGAGCTGGCGTTTAGCACCCTTTGGAGGCAGTGGAAATTCAGTGGTTAACCTCTTTTAGAGGCAGCAGGCCTTAGCAGTTCGCAGGAGCATTTCCGTCCTCTGTATTAGGGGAGGGAACAGTTCGGCAGGCGATTAGTGGGGAACTCTGCAAAACTGAGGGGTTCACCACCCCCAGCAAACCTACACCTGGAATATCACGGTGATGGACCAAGATCCGGGTAGAGGTGAGAACAGGCCTAATAGAAGAGCAGGTGAGCTACAGAAAGTCAGTGACCCCAGAGGCAAGACCTGCCCATGGTGTGATTTAATAAGTCAAAGTCCAAAGAACAGGAAGTTAGAGGCACTTCCCTAGTGGTCCAATGGTTAAGAATCCAACACTGCAAGGGATACTGGTTCCATCCCCGGTCCCAGATCTCACATACCACTGAGCAACTAAGCCTGTGAGTCGCAACTATGGAAACCTGCGTGCCTAGAGCCTGTGCAACAAGAGAAGCCTGCAGACCGCAATGAAGAGTAGCCCCCGCTTGCTGCAACCAGAGAAAGCCTGTGTGCAGCGACAAAAACCCACCATAGGCGAAAAAACAAATCTTTAAAAAGGAAATTAGAAACACTCTTCTCTTAGAGCTATTAACAATGGCTAATGGCATCACTTAAGGGCCATCTTCTATGTGCAACGAAGTTTATGTTTATATTGCCTTAATTCTCATTTTAAAAAACCCTTCAAGTGAGTGTCATATACCCATTTTCTAGACAAGGAAGTTGGGGCTTAGGGGGCCCAAGCTGCCCACCTCCCACTTTGGTCAGCAGAGGCCTGTGTTGATGAGAGAGAGGTGTGGATCTGGAGAGCTGGATTCTACCCTGGGCTTGCCTGGTGTCTGTCTGTGCTCGGACATGTCCCCTGCCCTCAATGGCTGTGGGTTCCCGCCTGTAGGATGAGCTTGCTGAGGCAGTGCTCTTGATCCTGGGCACCCCAGCGCTGGTGTGTGTTCTCTTTCAGTTCTGCGAGTTCCTGTCTGCCCCAGAAGTGAGCCGCTGGGCAGGGCCCATCATCGATGTCCTCTTGGACTACGTGGGCAACGTGCAGCTCTGCTCGAGGCTGAAGGAGCATATTGACAGCTTCGAGGACTGGGCTGTCATTAAGGAGAAAGCAGGTACGGGCTGCCGCTGCTGCTGCTGCTGGCAGATGCCCCTGCCTGACTCAGGCCCAGGACTCGGGGCCTGTGACTGCTCCTGGCATTTGATGAGCACCTTCTCATGCCAGGCTCTGAGTGTCTCATCCAGTGTCTCCATGATCCCTTGTTTTGTAAATGAGGAGGCCAACCCCAGAGAGACGTCACTTGGGCAAACGTCTTATCACTAGTTAGTGGCAGAGCGGGTATTCAAATCCAGATTTGATCCACTAACTGCTAAGTCGCCTCAGTCGTGTCCGACTCTGTGCGACCCCAGAGACGGCCACCCACCAGGCTCCCCTGTCCCTGGGATTCTCCAGGCAAGAACACTGGAGTAGGTTGCCATTTCCTTCTCCAAGGCATGAAAGTGAAAAGTGAAAGGGAAGTCACTCAGTCGTGTCCGACTCCTAGAGACCCCATGGACTGCAGCCCACCAGGCTCCTCCGTCCATGGGGTTTTCCAGGCAAGAGTACTGGAGTGGGGTGCTGTTGCCTTCTCCGAGATCCACTAAAGGGTGTGTTAAACAAAAACCGCAGCTCCCTGAGGGGTGTCAGGATCTTTAGGGTAAGTTGTCCAGGTTTGTGGGCCACTGGGAAGCCGTGTGGTGGGTGGAGGAGGAAGTGATGGGCTCGGGCATCTCAAGCTGTAAAATGCACACGAAGCACCTGAGCATCTTATTTAAAATGCAGAGGCTAGCCTGGCAGGTCTGGGGCGGGGCCAAATGTGTACATTTCAACATGCTCCCAGGGCACCCCCGGAGCAGCACTGGTCTAGGAGGCAGGCCCCCAGAGCTCTGGAATCAGGGGCTTGCTGGGTGATCGTGGGCAGGACGCCCCTCGACCTCAGGGGCCCTGTCCAAACAGAGCAAGCTGGACGTGCTCAATGTCCAGCTCCTCCAGCTCTGCCAGCCTGGGGTGTTTGCAAGTGGGATGTGCCTGACACAATGAGGTGGGCTTTGGCCACATTCCAACAGCTGTGTGCAGCGTAGTTGAGGCAGCCTGGCTGTCAGGCCAGAAATCCCTCTAAGGAATTGTGGAGCTCACCTGCGCAGGTGAGGCGTCAGGAACAGTTGAACTGGGTGCTTCAGCTGATACTGAGGACATGCCTGTCCCAAGGAGAACCAACTGCCCCAGGGTTTCCTCTGGGTCTGAAGGGCACAGTCCCGTCTCCGGCTGCTTGTCGATCACGTGGCACAGAGGCCGACTCGCAGAAAGTTAGTTTTATCCCACCGCTGCTGCTGCTGTCCCCAGTGAGAATGCTGCCTCGTTACCTGTCCAGGTGTCCCACAGCCCAGTGCCCGGTCTTGCCGAGTTCCTCCTTGATCCCCGGGCCCCTTTAAGTCTAAAGTTTCTGGTAGGATTTTCCATTTGCACAAATGCCTAGGAGCACTTGAATTGAGGCCCTTGATAAAGTTACTGGAAAGGCGGTGGAGGGGGCGTGGAGAGAGAGACCCATGCCAGGGCGGCACAGGAAGGAGGGTGGTATTGACTTGTTTACTGGCTGGGAGCTCCAAATTCTCAATAAAACATTCATTGAATTCATAAATGGTTGCTGTCACTGGGACTGGCCACTAGAGGCCACTAGAGAGTAGAGCAGTTCTTGGAGAGAATCCCACCTCTCACTTTCTTCTGGACCTGCCCTGCCTGGGAAGGGTAATTAACAAACAGCTAACCTGTCCCTGCGGGAAAAAATTGCAAAACCTTTTATTGTGCTATAAACATTTGTTAACAAGAAGAACAAATAGTTCTTTTCATTTAATGCTGTGTTGTTGATATCAGAGACTCTGAAGTAGGGAACACCACTAGACCATTTAGGTATGACCTAAATCGAATCTCTTACGATTATACAGTGGAAGTGACAAATAGCTTCAAGGGGTTAGATCTGATAGACAGAGTGCCTGAAGAACTATGGATGGAAGTTCATGACATTGTACAGGAGGCAGCGATCAAGACCATCCCCAAGAAAAAGAAATGTGGGAAGGCAAAATGGTTGTCTGAGGAGCCCTTACAAATAGCTGAGAAAAGAAGAGAAGCTAAAGGCAAAGGAGAAAAGGAAAGATATGCCCATCTGAATGCAGAGTTCCAAAGAATAGCATGAAGAGATAAGAAAGCCTTCCTCAGTGATCAATACAAAGAAATAAAGGAAAACAATAGAATGGGAAAAACCAGATATCTCTTCAAGAAAATTAGAGATACCAAGGGACCATTTCATGCAAAGATGGGCACAATAAAGGACAGAAGTGGTATGGACCTAACAGAAGCAGAAGATATTAAGAGGTGGCAAGAATATACAGAAGAACTGTACAAAATAGATCTTCATGACCCAGATAACCACCATGGTGTGATCACTCACCTAGAGCCAGACATCCTGGAATGTAAAGCCAAGTGGCCCTTAGGAAGCATCACTACTACAAAGCTAGTGGAGGTGATGGAATTCCAGTGGAGCTATTTCAAATCCTAAAGATGATGCTATGAAGTGCTGCACTCCACACGGCAGCAAATTTGGAAAACTCAGCAGTGGCCACCGGACTGGAAAAGGTCAGTTTCATTCCAGTCCCAAAGAAATGCAATGCCAAAGAATGTTCAAATTAACACACAGTTGCACTCATCTCACACACTAGCAAAGTGATGCTCAAAATTCTCCAAGCTAGGCCTCAATAGTACATGAACCGAGAACTTCCAGATGTTCAAACTGGATTTAGAAAAGGCAGAAGAACCAGAGATCACATTGCCAACATCCGTTGGATCATCAAGAAAGCAAGAGAGTTCCCGAAAAACATCTACTTCTGCTTTATTGACTACACCAAAGCCTTTGACTGTGTTGATCACAACAAACTGTGGAAAATTCTTCAAGAGACAGGAATACCAGACCACCTGAACTGCCTCCTGAGAAATCTGTATGGAGGTCAAGAAGCAACAGTTAGAACTGGACATGGAACAACAGACTGGTTCCAAATAGGGAAAAGAGTACATCAAGGTTGTATATTGTCACCCTGCTTATTTAACTTATATGCAGTTTATATCATGCGAAATCCCAGGCTGGATGAAGCACAAGCTGGAATCAAGATTGCTGGGAGAAATATCAATAACCTCAGATATGTAGATGACACCACCCTTATGGCAGAAAGTGAAGATGAACTAAAGAGCCTCTTGATGAAAGTGAAAGAGGAGAGTGAAAAAGTTGGCTTAAAGCTCAACATTGAGAAAACTAAGATCATGGCATCCAGTCCCATCACTTCATGGCAAATAGATGGAGAAACAATGTAAACAGTGAGAGATTTTATTTTTGGGGGCTCCAAAATCACTGCAAGTGGTAACTGTAGCCATGAAATTAAAAGACAGTTGCTCCTTGGAGGAAAAGCTAGACAAGATATTAAGAGGCAGAGACATTCCTTTGCCAGCAAAGGTCCGTCTAGTCAAGGCTATGGTTTTTCCAGTAGTCATGTATGGATATGAGAGTTGGACTATAAAGAAATCTGAGTGCCAAAGAATTGATGCTTTTGAACTGTGGTGTTGGAGAAGACTCTTGAGAGTCCCTTGGACTGCAAGGAGATCAAACCGGTTCATCCTAAAGGAGATCAGTCCTGGGTGTTCATTGGAAGGACTGATGCTGAAGCTGAAACTCCTATACTTTGGCCACCTGATGCCAAGGACTGACTCATTGGGAAAGACCCTGATGGTGGGAAAGATTGAGGGCAGGAGGAGAAGGGGACAATAGAGGATGAGATGGTTGGCTGACATCACTGACTGGAGGGACTTGAGTTTGAGCAAGCTCTGGGACAGGGAAGCCTGGTGTGCTGCAGTCCGTGGGGTCACAAGGAGACGGACACAGCTGAGTGACTGAACTGACTGACTGACTTTCATTTAACGCTGTGTTGTTGATATCAGAGACTCCAAAGCCAGCCAGGATGCCAGCCTTGGAGGCCTTGTGTCCTCTGCCCGCCAGCAGCCTTTTGCCTTCCCACACGCTCAGCCTTTGCTCTGCTGAGAAAGGGGCTGTGCTTTCCAGGGCAGGCTCTGTCCTGAAATCAGAGGGCAGTGGAAGTGTCAGAAATGCCCTGATGGGGCGGCTGGAGAGGCTACACTGTGGTGCCCTGGCCTCTCCACCCTCCCCATGTTCCCTCTGCATTCCTGTCTCCCCTGGGCGGTCTCTTTGGCTTGGCACTGCTGCTTCCCCTGCTTGGACTGCCCTGCCTCTGTTCCTCACCTGGCAACTTCCTACCCACCCATCGAGACCTTTCTCAGATGCACCATCTGGTATGGAAGGCTTTCCCCAAAGCTCCTGAGTGGATACCCCTGTACCTCTGTCCCAAGCACAGGGCCAAGTGCAGTGAAGGGGTCAGCATGTGTGTGTTGAATGAATGAATGGATGGCGTTCCCGGAGCTGCAATTAATTACCCCATTACTAGATGCATCAGGAGCTGAAATTAATTGCCCCATTACTAGATGCATCAGGGGGTAATCTTACCCCCTTCTCTCCACCCCCCACCCCTTAGCTGAGAAAGCTCCACTTAATGAAGTATCCCCTGGGGGCCTCCTGGAAGAGGCGGCCTAGTAGGATTCTGGGACCTGCTCAGTCCCTGCCTGTTGATCCTGACTTCTCTGCACCTCCTAGAACCCAGGGCTGAACTGGACGCATGGGATCACTTAGGAGGTCGTATTTGCTGAGGCTATGAGGAAGGGCGGAGTCTGGGCTGACACGTAGAGGAGGGAGCCCAGGACAAGCTCCAGTGCCAGGCGTGATTCTTGCTAAGCCCTCACCTGTGAAATAGGTTTGGTGCCTGCCTTCCTTGGGCTTCCCTGGTGGCTCAGTGGTAAAGAATCCACCTGACAATGCAGGAGACGTGAGCTCAATCCCTGGGTCAGGACGATCCCCTGGAGAAGGAAATGGCCTCCCACTCCAGTATTATTCTTGCCTGGGAAATCCCATGGACAGAGGAACCTGGTGGGCTACTGTCCATGGGGTCACAAAAGAGTTGAACACGGCTTAGCAACTAAACAACAACATCAAACCTGCCCTTCTTCTTCCTTGGGCTGTGCAGATGAATGAAGTGTGGCACCTTTTCAGTTGGCAGGGACCATGAGCATGGGGGAGTCAGGGCATCTCCTCTCTTAGCCAGCCACACGGGTCAGGTGCTTCCCACAAGCCAGGGGTCAGAGATACAAACCCTCTGCCGGGTGCAAGCAACCAATCAGCATCTCTCTTTCTGTCCTTTTTCCAGAACCTCCAAGACCCCTGGCTCATCTTTGCCGGCTGCGAGTTCGAAAGGCCATTGGGAAGTACCGCATCAAACTCCTGGACACGTTGCCGCTTCCAGGCAGGCTGATCAGATACCTGAAATACGAGAACACCCAGTAACCAGAGCACGCAGGGGCGGAGCAGCTCCTCAGACGGTTTCACTGAGTCTCAGGACAGTGGTGTCCCCAAATCCAGGGGACCCAGGGACAGATGCGGCTGGGAGCTGCCGGGCTCTCAGAGGTCTCTGGGCCAGAGCTTTGCCCAGAGCAGAGGACAGATGTGTCAAGCAGGAGAAGAACTGGGTTGGCTTTCACTTGGATGAGGAGATCCCAGACCGGCTCTGCCATTGGGAATGGCAGAAAGCTCCATTCCTGGGGCCGAGAGGCGGGACCAGGGCAGAACTTGGGGTGGTCGGGGGAAGGCAAGGGGGCCGGCAGCGAAGCCCTGACCCCACCTCCAGGCTGTGGCTGGAGAGCTTTCTTTCTGGGGTGATTCTGTCTTTGCTGGGCCACCTCGCTGCAGAGCTGCCCTGTGCCCCCCCCCCCCCCGTGCTCTGTGAAACTCTCCACTTGACTCAGTTCTCTCCCCAAAGCTGTGGCCCAGGGGAGCAGGGTGGGAGACCTCGGGCCCGGAGGGCTTCCTTAGGTACAATAAATGTTGCACAGATGACGCCCTGCCCAGTGAAGTCTCTCACCAGCCCCCTCCAGGGCCTTGAGGTCCTCAGCCCAGCTCCTGGTGGGAGTGAGGGTGGGACCGGGGGCTGGGACAGGGCACGTGGAGCCCTGATCGCGTCACTTTGGTTTGGACTTCTGAAAGGCCCCAGAGCATGTGTCCTTAAATTCACCAGAAGAGACCCGATGGCCAGAGGAGAGGGGGCAGCTAGCTGCCCTGTGATCGAAGCTGGCAACGTTGCTTTCTCTCTCCTGGTTCCAGTGCCATAGAAACCAGAGCTTCATCACAAACAGGGTCTCAGAGCCTACAGGTCTCCTGACACCTGGCCTTGTCTTATGCACACGTTCCCTGGCACTGTCTTCACGTCTTAACCCACCCATTTGGCGACAAAGGCTGAGATACGAGGGGAAAGCCATCTAAATACTGGCTCCTGTGAGCAGGTGCCGGAGGGAGGCTGTCGTCAATCCTCGCAAAGGCCCCACGCTTGAGAGGCAGGAAGCCAGCCCTGTGCCCTCCGCCACATCCTCCCATCCTCCCGTGACTTGAGGGGAGCCGGGCAGGAGCCGCCAGCCCGTTTTGGGTGCTGCAGGTGAGAGCACTGAGGATTGGCACTTGGGGCATGTTCTCGAGATCTGAGTCTCTCTTACACCACCCTGTTTTTCCATGGAAGTCACACTCTGGAGAAAGAAATGGCAACCCACTCCAGTGTTCTTGCCTGGAGAATCCCGTGGGCAGAGGAGCCTGGTGGGCTGCAGCCGATGGGGTCGCAAAGAATCAGATATGACTGAGTGAGCACACACAGTAGCTCATAGGCACTGTCTTCCCCCGCGTGATTAAAGCCACTCAGGTGACACCAGAGCAGGTGACCTTGCTGAAGAGCCTGCTCGGGCCTCCTCTAGGAGAGGCTTAACGGAGATCAAAGGTTATTTATGGCCTTTGGAGATGAGCAGCTGGGCGGGTTGTGAGAGCACTGGTCCCAGGCCTGGCTTCGCCTGGGCTTGCACCTCTGGGGCCTTGGGGTCCCAACCTTGTGGCCCTTGGTGGCCTTTCCGGCTCTTACATCTTGGCTTTCCATGGAACCAGTAAGTCCCAGTGCCTTCCTAAAGAGGCCGAGTCTGCCAAGTAACACCTTCCAGCCAGGGGTTTCAGGGATCTGGCTGCTTCTTGCCCCCTCCTCCCTGGTACAGAAGGGAAAACAGGCCCAGAGAGGGGAAGGGACTTGCCTGGGTACACACAGCAAATCCCCGGGGGTCCAGCCCAGCAGTGGTCAGCTAGAGTCTCGTGGTCTCGTGCTGCAGAGATCCTGAAGCAATCCCGAAGGAAGCCTGCGCCCTCCCAGACTGGGGATGTTCAACCCTGGGGTCCAGGAGAAGTGGCCGGGGCTCAGTGCACAGTCAGGAAGACCCTGACTGCAGAATGCCTCCGCCGACCGGGAGCCAGAGGGCATGGCGGCAGTCTAGGGTGGGATGGAACAGAAAGATGCTTGAGTGTGTTCAGGATGGGGCTGGGCATCAGGCAGACTCTCAAAACTCCAGCACTTAGGTCACCTTATGTCCTAGGGGGTCCTAACAGACAGGGGCCTTGGGCATCGGGCAGGATGGGGACACTGGTCAGAGGGCGGTCTCCCCTGGAGGAGGTGAGGCTTGAGGAGATGGCAGGAGGTGGGACGGACGGCTCAGCCTCTGCATTCAGCGTGTGTGTGTGTGTATGTGTGTGTGTGTGTGTGTGCACGCACGCACATGCATGCATGCTCAGTCATGTCCAACTCTCTGCGACCCCATGAAGTATATAGCCTGTCAGGCTCCTCTGTCCATGGAGTTCTCCAGGCAAAAATACCAGAGCGGGTTGCCATTTCCTTCTCCAGGGGATCTTCCCGACCCAGGGATCAAACCTGCAGTCTCTTGTATCTCCTGCATTGGCTAGTGGGTTCTTTACCAGCTGAGCCACCAGGGAAGCCTGCATTCAGCATTGGCACCATCTCCAGCCTGGGAGGCCCCGGAGTCACCTTGGTTCTTAGAATATTGCTGGACGTCCATACCAGTCAGTCACAGCCACTGGTCAGGGTCCTTCCCCTCCAGTGCCTCACCCAGGCATGGCCTTTGCAGGTTCCCCTCCCAGTCCTCCAACCACCTCCGCATAATCCAGCAGCTAAAGGGTTAATGTCCCACTGCTTCTGGGGTCAATCCTGATTGGTCGGTGCTCAGACTGTGCCAGGGGTTTCCTTTTTTGACCATATCTGCTGTCAAGAGGACTGTACAGCCGGCACTCCCATGCTTACCCAGCCCCTGGGAAGATTTCAGCCTCAGAGATGTGTAGACAGCCTCACCAACAGTCAAAGTCCCGGAAGTGGCTCCATGTCGTGGGCAGAAGCACATGTGACCCGGTGCTGTTTTGGTTAGGGGAGCAGCTACTTCTGCAGCTGCAGCTGTCTGTCTGTTTTCATACTGAGAATTTCCAAGGTATGTCTTTTCCCCAGCTTGCTTCCACATGGGGAATTATGATGTCGGGTGCTTCTGTTGAGTGGCACCCTGGTAAAGGTTTCTGCTTCCAGATAAGGCTCCCAGGGTGTGACTGAAGCACCACCAGGTATACCCCCTGGGAAAGGTTGAACCCCAGAGGGGCTGTGGGGCCCCAAGCTCCGTGCGCTGGAGCAGAACCCAAGGAAACATGCCTCCCAGAGCAGGGCTCCTTCTCTGAAGGAGTTGGCTGGTTCGATGGCCCCAGAACCCATTCCTGCAGGCCGCCCAGTCTATAAACATTGAAATGTTGGCATGGAAGGACCTAGAGACATAGTCAGATAACTAGGTGACTTTGGGTGGGTGCAGCTTTTCCTCCTTTGTGTCACACTAGACTGCCTGGTGCTCTCACCATCCCCACAGCTACCCACGTGGCAGGTCTATTTTCCTTTTTGCTTTTTTTTTTTTAAATTTTCAATCACATTTTTCGGATAAAGAAACTCTGGCACAGAGAGGTCAAGTAACTTGCCCAAGGTCACTCAGCTGCTAGGTGGCAGGGCCAGGATTAGAGTGTTTAACCCCCGCTGTACTGTGTGGAGGGGCTGAACCTTATCACAATGGGTCCTGCAAGGACCTCTGTAATGACGTGCAAGTCAGGAAAGAGGGGACATGCCTCCTCCAGGGACCCTCTCTGTTCTTTAAGAGTGGGGCAGCCTGAGGTGAGAGTCCCGGCTGAGGACTCCTTACCCCATGAACCAGACGGGCATGCAAAACAACCCTGCTTGTGTGCCTCGCGGCACCCAGTGGCCTCGCGGCTCTGACATCCTCTGAGACCATCAGACATAAAACACCAGAAACCCACCCACTTTCCCAGTGAGCAAGCTGCTCCATCCCTGGGGATGCCTCACTTCAGGGGAACCTGCAGGCCTTAGCAATCACTAATTCGGAGTCCTGTGTTAGGAAGGATTCTGAGGCCATATCTGGACCTGAAAAGGGAGCGTCTGTAACCAGTTATGAGGCTCGCTTTGGATGCAGAAGCCGTGGGTGCATCTGATTGCTATCTTTATCCAGTCCCTCCTTTACGGAGGGGCTTCCCAGGTGGTACTAGTGCTAAAGAACCCACCTGCCAATGCAGGAGACATAAGAGATGCAAGTTCAACCCCTGGGTTGGGAAGATGCCCTGGAGAAGGAAACGGTAACCCACTCCAGAGCTGGACACGACTGAGAGACCCAGCACGCATGCACTCCTTTACAGAGGAGGAAACTGAGGCACAGAATGGGGAATAACCTGTTCAACGTTATGCTGTCGATGTGGGTGTGGAGTCCCCCACCAGGCTGGCCCATTGCCCCGGACCCAGTCATGAGAACTGTGCTTTGAGGAAATGAGACGCTCAGCCTCTGTGGCAGCCCCCACGCTCTCAGCCACGGAGCCACGCTGAGGCCTCCAGTGGCTTGGCTGGTTTGGGTGCTATCGGGGCCAAACCAAGGGCCACTGCCCACCAGCAGTGCCCCTCTGTGTGCATGGTCGCTGGCAGAGGCCCTCATCTTTCCACTGATGGGCGCCTAGTATGTGCCAAGGGCTGCATCAGGCCTGGGAAGAGAGCCAGCAGAGGGAAACCTAGGAATCTGAATTAGCTAGAGGTGATGGCGATGACAGTGCTGATGATGACTTTGCCTGCGGACACAGAACCGAAGAATACAAGAGAAACAACTTGGTCAGACAACCAGTTATTTTGTTCACAAGAGGCCCCGTTCCGGTTCAGCCTGACCTTCCCCTCTGACCAGCGTCGAACGTGACTGCCTTGGCCCAGCCTCTGCTCTGAGGCTGTGATGGGGTGGGAGGTGCCACCGAGGGGCCTGTTCTCATCTCACCCCTCATCCCGCAGGTGGGGCAGGGAGGCCCGGAGAGGAAGGGTCCAGCCCTACATCCCACGGCAGAACCAGGAGGACAGATTCACCCCTCCCTACCCACCCCCCCCACACACCCCAGTACCAGTTCCTATTCTCCAGAGCAGTTTGGGCCCTCTGGGGCTCCAGGCCTCCCCTGGCCTCTACTTTCTGACATGGGGAACCAGAGCCCCCTTTCCCAGGAATCCCCTCCACCCTCCTTCAGGTTGAGCTGTCGGGCTCCCAGGCCCATTCCAGGCATCACGGAGGCCTCTGGGCCACTCTGGGCACCGCCCCCCGCCACCCACAACAGCCTCTGTAAGCAGCCCTCCACCTGGGGCATAGCCAGCATTTCCTAGGCCAGGGGACCAGTCAACTTCATGAACCTGAGAATGTGGAAACTGAAAAAGAAATGTCTTTATTCTCTTAACCTTCTTAGTATTTACAAAGAACAAGAAGAACAAGACTGAGACTGGCTTACACAGTGGGTGGCATGTGAACAGGTGGTGTAACGCTGGCTTCTGGGGTGGCCGGAGGGCCAGGGCAAGGGCCCCAGCCACCTGAGGTCTGCACGGGCACATGGGTGATCTGTCGGTCACTGGCCTGCTTGCAGAGGGGCTGGCCTCCAGAGGCTGTGCGGGCTGGCTGGACGGCTGCCCGAGAAGAAGCCCCTGCCCCATCCTGCCCTGCCCTCCTCCCCTCAATGCAAAGGGATGGTTCTCACCCAGCCCACTCCTCATGAGAAGCGCTCGCTCCTGGGGGTCCCCTATACCCTGCAGGCCAGAGGACGGAGCCAAGGCCCTCCCCACCTGGCTAGAGGTAGCCGAAGACGTTGAAGATGGGTGGGGGCACGGCCGGCTTGGTGGGGATGGGTTTCAGAACCACAGGTCTGTACACTTTCTGCCCCGGGCCCTCCGCGTCCTTGCAGAAGTGGGCCAGCTCGCCGGGGGAAGCTGCACTTTTCCGCCAGAGGCCCAGGCTGGGCATCGGGCTCTGGGGCAGGGCTCCTGGAGGGCTTGGGTAGATGGGCTGTCCATGGTACTGGAAGGGGCAGCAGCTCCAGGCACTGACGCGGCCCACCAGGGAAACCCCGGGCATCTTGAGTGGCTCCTTTTCAGCCGGGGCCCTGGGGGAGGTGGGCACCGGGGCAGTCTCGGGCCCCAGGGGCTCCAAGCCTTTACAGTGTTTCTTACCCTCGTAGGGAGGTCCCTCCCGGGGTCCCAGTCCCCCCTCCAGCCCCACGGGGTAGCTGTGGGTGGGCCGTGGCTCTTCCCAGAAGGAAGCAGGCAGCTGTCTTTTCCTCATGGGCACCTGGCCAGGCCTGGCAGCTCCTGGATCAGGCCCATGGAGGGTCCGCTCCTTAGAGAGGCTTTCCTCCCGGTCCGGGTTCCCCAATGCCTTCTCCTTGTAGCCCCCACCCCCGCCGGGGCTGGAACCGTGGCCAGATTCGAGGGGCAGCGGCCTCCCGGGCCGGTCCTCGGGCCCCCTTTTCAGGTGAGGCTCGGCCCCTCTGCCCGGGAGTCCCCGCGGGAGCCGGGAATACTTCTGGGAGAAGCGTTTGAGCTGCTTCTGCAGGTACTTGCGGTGGTCCACCGAGCGGCGGCAGGGCGCAGACTTGTCCAGGGCCGCCTTGATGTCGCTGGACGCCAGGTTCACGAAGTTTAGCAGCATCTTCACGTCACTGTCGGATGCCATCACCAGAGCGCCACTGCACCGGGCTTTCCATGAAGAGGCTGGGTTTTCCAGGCAGCTGGCAGCTCCAGGGAAGAGCACAGAGCCAACCTGGCGAAGGACACAGCAGCCGTTGGTGTCTCTCCGAGCATCCACACTCTACCCTCCCCAAAGGCCACATAGCTGCAGACAGCAGTGGTCCCCACCTCAGCCCCCCTCAGCCCTAGACAGAGTTCCTGGGTCATGGGATACCCATTCAGGCTGCTAAGCATTTCCCAGAGCCTCTGGGATGCAACGGGAAGAAACCCATTTCATCTTCAACAGAGCTCCGCATCTGCAGGTGAGGCTGAGACAGGTCAGGCAACTTGCCCAAGGCCACCTGGCGCTACCAAGAGGCATTGCTGGGGCGGGAGCCCACCAGCAATGGTGCATGTCTCCCCACACACCACGCTGCCCGAAGGGCATGACTTGCCAGCAAGGTTTTCATTTTCTGAGCCGAGGCAGCCGCTCCACTTTAAGGCAAGGCCAAGCCCCCTGGTTGCCTGGCGGTGCCCTCCTCCTCCCACCCCCGCCCCCAAGTCCTGCTAGCAGCCGCCGCCCCCCCCTTGGTCCCCACGCTCCACCCACAGGTCTCACGCAGGACAGGCAGGACCCCTGTCTGGCACTCAAGCCGAGGTCTGCCTGGCGGGCTGATCGCAGGCTGCAGGCAGCGGGGGCTCCCCCGTAGAAGCATCTGCAGCAATTTCATGCCTCCTCGGCCACCACCCTGCAGCCCCCCGCCCCTCCCCCAGGCCCCAGCCAGCCCCACGCCCCCCACCCAGTGGGGCCTGAGCTGCCTGGGCCTCCACACTGACCGAGGGTGCGGGGGCCCGGGCCCCCGCCAAGGCGGCCCGGCAGAGGTTTCCCCCACGCCGCAGACCTGGGCCAGGCCCGGTGCGGCCGGCGAGCTCCGTGGTCCGGCTGGAGGCAGTTGTGCCGCCCTCGAGTGGGCTGAATGGAGGACGACGGGTCCCCGGAGCTGGGGGGCCCTCAGGCCAATCAGGAGCGCCTCTCCAGATACAAAGCATCCCAAGCAGGCGGCGGCCCCGTTCCCACATTCTTTGCCGTCACAAATTGTCACCATGGGGACCATCACAAAAAAGACAGCTCCCAAATGCAATCATTTCCCGGTAAATTTCTACCCTTCAGCCCACTCTCCCTTCTCGGCCTCCACGCCCCTCCTCCCCTTGACCTCGGTTCCCTGGTTTCTCGAGGGGGCGGGGTGTGTCGTGTGCGTACGCATATGTGTGTGTATGTGTGTGTATGTGTATGTATTTATAAAGTCCAAGATTGAGGAGGGGCTGGACCCAGAAAAGATGGGCTTGCAAACCTACCCCCAAGACTCCGGGCCTGCAGCTGCCATGCTCCAGTGCAGACAGACAATCGGACGGGGTAAGCCAGGGCGGGCTGCTTTCCCCGCTGTCCTTGAGTGTTGAGTGGCTCACTTGCGCTGTCTGTCTCTCTCTCCCTCTCTTTCTCTC
Organism: Capra hircus; assembly: GCF_001704415.2. NCBI lineage: Eukaryota > Metazoa > Chordata > Mammalia > Artiodactyla > Bovidae > Capra > Capra hircus. The sequence continues at coordinate 57,959,633 of NC_030828.1, read as the reverse complement.
TCTCCCCACCCCCTTCCCAAGGCATGGGCACTGGCGGGGCTGCGAGGGCGGGCAGCACGCTGATGTTGGAAAGGTGGCCAGGGAAGGGCCCTCTAACGAGGTGCTGGGATATCCATGGGAAGGGGGCCGGAGCTCTCAGGAATCTTGTCTTTATGTTTGCTTCCTCAATTGAGCTGCACAAAGCCTGAATTGCCCATTCAGTGAGGCCGGACAAAAGGTTGGCGTTGCACGGTCCCCTAGCATTTGTAGTCAAACAGTTAGGGACTTAAATCGAGTCGTCATGATGGAGAAAGAGGTGGACAAAGCCCATAGAATTGCCATCAGCAAACATTTTCCTGTGTCATATTAGCCAGTCTCCATGGCTCCCCTTGGCCTGGGGACAATGGCACAAGTTTGCACACTTGGCTACTGTCACCGTGCCAACGCCGGCGGGGCCGCAAGCAGGGCCGCTCCGAGCGAGCAAGGGAACCCGGGGCCGGCCGCTGGCCCTGCCCACCGACTGGCCCGAAGGAAGGTGAGGCTGCAGGCGCAGGGAGACTGCCTGGGAAATCCAGATGGGCGAGGCCTCCGTGCCAGCCAGCTGGGTGGGCCCCCGGCACGCCAGCCTCTGCCTCTTCTTTCCTCTCCTCCTCTCCCTCTCCTCTGCCACCTGCCCCTCCTGCCCCCTAGCCAGCCGACACAAGCCCACACCTTGACATCACAAACTAAAATGCCAAGGATGCTCTCCAAAGCCCCCTCCCCATCCCCAGACTGAGAGCGCTGGCAGGGCAGGAGGACTCACCCACCACTGATGCTCCCACCCCTTCCTGCTGGCCAAAGGGCAGCCACTCCCAGTGCCAGGTGCCTGCAGGCAGCACAGAGGCCCCAAGTCACCCCACTCTGGCCTGAGGGTTCCCACAGACTGAATGAGGGGTTTGGAGGAGATGGTTTAGGCCCTGAGGAGCCCGGTGTAGCGACTCCAGGCCCTCTTCTCCTGCTGCTGAGATGAAGGCTTGACCCTGGGCTGCAGCATTCCGATTGTGGGCCCCTATCTGCAGCAGCCTCTGCCTGCCTGAGGGCTAAACCACTGTCATTTTACCCCCCTGAGATGTAGGGGTTATTTGCTTCTGCAGCACCGTCCAGCCCACCCTGACTGGTAGACGCAGGAGACATCCTCTCTGCTCCAAAGTGCCCTGCCCACACGGCTGGAAAAAGCACTCTGCTGCCCCAGGTCACCCGGTTAGGCTCTGGAGCAGCTCTCATCATGGCTTCACACTGCCTGCTGCCAGGGGCACCCAGCCTCGTATGAATTCCAGCCCCTCCACAACCTAGCGCCGGCCCAGGAGCCACCTTCTCCGTCATTCTCTTGCTGGGAGATTGACCTCAAATTACCCCAGCCCCAGTCCCGCCTGGCTTCCGGACCCTCTGTGTCTGCTCCCGCCAGCCTCTCTGTCTGGAAGGTTCCCTCCTCTAGGAGCGTGGGGATGCTCTCTGCACACTCTGCTCGGATCTCAGCTTCCTCGGAGACCAGCCTGCAGTCCCTCCAGCCTACCCGACGCCGCCTGCCCGTGACGTCATCCCCATCCACCAATGATGGACTCCCATCCCCAACAGGTCCCTGAGCTCTGTGGGACTTGAGTCTGCGTCTTTAAAAATCTCCAGAGCTCTTGATAGGGGCTGTTCTTCCACTAAATAAAGGAGAGAGCGAGGAAGGAAGGGAGAGAGAAAAACAGGGGGAAGATAATGGACACTTGTAGAGCACCTGGTTCCCACTGAGATGCACGCACCTGGCCCAGCTCACGTGGCCCTGGGACAGCTCCGAGGGTGTGGGTGTGGCCAGCCCAGATGGGCAGCACAAGAGGCAGTTAGTTTCCCAAGCGCGCACAGCTACTAACTGGTAGAACTTGAACCTGAAGCCAGGACTGTCTGTACACAAAGCCCATGTCAGTCCCGCCAGGCCATGACGCTGCCCTGAGCTGTTGGGTTGGATGGCCTCTCAGACCGGGTTTTCTGTGTCAAGTCCTGCCTTCAGCTCTTCTGTCCTTCCTCAGGACGTGACTCTCAACTTCTGACTCAGGAACATGGGAGCTACAGCGATGGGTGATCAGGCGAGGGGAGAGGTGGCGACTATGGCTTGAACTGTGGCCTGAGAACGTGAACCACCACCCTGCATGTACCCAGCCCCACCCCAGGCCTCAGGCCACACCGCTGGGATGCCTGTGACCCTTGCCGAGGAAGCCTTCTCCATGATTTTCTGATGGCCTGTATACACAGGTGGAAACACATCACTGATAATACCCATGCCTTGCTCTGGAGAGAATTTCCACAGTCATTCTCAGTGTGGTCCTGGGTCTGTGCAGGGAAGCAATTGTTCACCCTGTTTACAGTGGGTGACACACAGACAAGCTTCAGACTTCTGCTTCTTGGGCCCAACTCAGGCAACCCTGTACCTTCAGCACTCTTTCAGGCCCAGCTCAAACAAACATCCAGGAAATCTTTCACCAACATGCCAGAATTACATATGCTCTCATCCTCCATTTACAGATTCAAAGATGAAGTCTAACCTCCTTGGTTTAACACAGAAGGCTGGCACAGAGGGTTATCATTGTTCAGTCGCTAAGTCATGTCTGACTCTTTGAGACCCCAGGGACTGGAGCACACCAGGCTTCCCTGTCCTTCGCTGCCTCCTTGCTTGCTCAAACTCATGTGCATTAAGTCAGTGATACCATCCAACCGTCTTATCCTCTGTCAGCCCCTTCTCCTCTTGCCCTCGATCTTTCCCAGCATTAGGATCTTTTCCAGTGAGTCAGCTGTCCACATCAAGTGGCCAAAGTATTGGAGCTTCAGCTTCAGCATCAGTTCTTCCAATGAGTATAGAGGGTTGATTTCCTTTAGAGTTGACTATTTTGACCTCCTTGCAGTCCAAGGGACTCTCAAGAGTCTTCTCCAGCACCACAATTCAAAAACATCAATTCTTTGGCACTCAGCCTTCTTTATGGTTCAACTCTCACATCTATACATAACTACTGGAAAAACCGTAGCTTTGACTATATGGACCTCTGTCAGCAAAGTAATGTCTCTGTTTTTTAATATGCTATCTAGGTTGGTCATAGCTTTTCCTCCAAGGAGCAAGAGTCTTAATTTTGTGGCTGCAGTCACTGTCCACAGTGATTTTGGAGCCCAAGAAAGTAGCTTCTCACTAAATGTTTCATGAATTAAGTACTTTGGACATCCCATCACATAGAATTTACCCTGTGGACTAGAAGCAACTGCTCCCAGTCTAGTATTATTATTTATAAAGCCCACTCATCTGGCGCCACCTGTGTGAACTCCACGAAAGCAGGGAGCTTGTCTGCTGGCTCATTTCTGTATCTCCAGTGCCTGGCATGGCCTTGGCAAAGAGCAGGCCTTCATGACGGACACTTGTGGCTGCCACGCTTGCACTTGATGACCAATCGTGTGCTCCGTGTGTCTTCAAACAGGAGGCATTGTTTCCCAATTGCGACCCCCTACACCGCAGCAGGGGCCCTAGAAAGCTCTGTTGAAGGCAAGCCAGCTGTGCTGACTTGGGCTTGAGGGTCCCGTCCCAACCATCCGCTGATCTCCGACATTCCAGTCATGTTAACCCCGCCTCAAATTTATCCACACCGTTCATCACAAGGGACTCCATTCAGTACCCGCCATGTGCCAGGGACCAGAGAGGCCAGGGTGGGCTCGCTTGGCTTGCTCCTTTCTTCCCGAGGCAACTTACTACAGAACAGATCAACTTTGTCTTGATGGTTAAGCACCCATTTTCTGCCCAGCCGCCAGTGAAATGAACACTAACTTTCCTCTGTTTCTTAAACAAACTACTAGGGGCCACCCTTACAGAATCTTTAGATGTCATCTGACACGGCCCTCTTCTGGAGTTAGCTAACGCAGGTGCAACCTGAACCTGAAAACTAAAGGGAGCATTTGGCCACGTCTTGTGCCAACCAAGCCAGAGGGAACCTGGGGAGGTGATCTGGGGGCAGTGGGCTTTCAAACTGCTTTTATGCAGAGAAACCCATTAAAGAATATTGTGTGGGAGCCCAATATATAAAGTAGCGAGTGGTGTGCAGTGAACACAGTTGATTTTTGCACACACAAATGCATGCTTCCTATTTATTTTGCAAACAGTAGATCAGAACAAGGAAGTTGTTTTGATGACAGGGAATGTTGAAACAAGGGTCTATAGATTACAGTCTGACATCAGCTGTACTGTCCAACCACCCCAGCTCAGGAAACATACAAAGGCTACATGGAGGGTGAGGGCACAGTGGTCCAACCAGCACCTCTGTGGATGTGTGATGCAGAAATCACAAGATGATTTATGTAACCTCTTTATATAATGGGAGTATTTCTATCAAAGACCAGCCTGAGGCTTGCTGTCAACTGTAATCAGAGCAGACAGGCTTCCTGCTTCTTTGGAATGGGAGGTGTGGGGTTGAAATTTGGCTGCTGAGCCGCGGGCTTCCTGTCTTGGCGAAGCTTGCCTCACAACCGAGGCTGAACATCAGCATGGCTGGGCCCTCAGAGCAACTGGAGACCTCATAATGACCTAGAAGTCACAGCCCAGCTCAGACAGTCCCTGTGTCCCTGGCTGCAGTGACAGGGACAAATGTCAGTGTGATTAAGTCCCATACTGGAAGCAATTTCACCACTGGCTATGGAGACAAGATCTCTGAACTCTGCCTATAGCTGGCTGTGTGATCTTGGACCAGTCACTCACCCTCTCTGGGCCTCAGTTTCATGGCTGGATTACATAAGCGGTTCTCAGCCTCCATTTTTGCACACACGGACATTGGTGAGGGGCTGGTGTGTCACAAGTCAGTGTTACTTACAAAGGTTCCAAACTTAGCAAATATGCTTTTTCTTAACATAAATTAGAACAATCAGCATAATAACGTTAGATGTACTCCCTTGTATTCCCCTGTGCTTTCTTGAAAGTGATATGAATGAGCTGGTAAGTCTGACAACCCAACTCTCAAGGAAGAGAGGATGGGGCATTGAATTTTCATTCATCATGTGGGGTCTCAGAAAGATCAGGGTTCAGGAAAGAATTTTGTGCTGGATGAGGTGAGCACAGACATCTGTGCCTTGTCCTAGGTGTTAGGGGGAATGCAGTCAGTCTGATGTTAGCTATACGATTTTTGTAGATGCTGTTCATCTAATTGAGAAAGTTTTCTTTTATTCCTAATGTGCAGACATTTGTGTGGTTTTTTTTATATAAATCACAAATGTGTGTTGAATATTGTCAAGTGATTTTTTTCCATCAGCTTATATGATCATGTTGTTTTTCTTGTTTATCCTATTGATATGGTGGAACCTACTGATTGATATTCAAATACTGAAGCAGCCTTGCATTCCTGGGGAAAATATCCTATTCACTTGGGGTGTAGAATTCTTTTAATATAAGCTGCAGAGTTTTTTTCTTTGCTTTTCCCTGTGTTTATTGAATGTATTAGTCTATAGGCTTGTTTTTTTGTAATTTTTTCCCCTAGTTTTGGCTTCATGATAACACTGGCCTCATAAAACGAATTGGGAAGTGTTTCCTTTGCATTTTTTCCCCTAGAAGGGTGTAATATTGATGCTAACTCATCAAATGTTTGATAAGATTCTCCCATGAGAATATCCGGGCCTGGGGATTTATTTTAAGGGAGGTTTTTAACCATGGATTCAATTTCTTCAATATTTATAGAGTCACTCAGAATATCTCCTTCCTATTGGATGCACTTTGGGAGTTCGTAGTCTTTCAAGAATGGACCCATCTCCTCTAGGTTATTGAATTTATGTGCGCAGAGTTGTTCATGTTTTTCTCTTGTTATCCTTTTGATCCGGATCTGCAGTACAATCCCATGTCATCCTTGATACTAGTGATTTGCGTCTTTTTTTGTCAGCCTTGCTAAACAATCTTATTGATCTTTCAAAGAACAAGCATTTTATTGGTTTTCTCTATTGTGTTCTGTTTTCAATTTCATTGATTTCTAGTCTTTATTGTTTAACTTTCTTCTTCTTTGGATTTGTTTTGTTTCTCTTTTTCTGGTTTCCTGAACTTAGATTATAGAGATTTTCTTTCCTAATGTAAAAAGTTAGCGCTATAAAATTTCCTCTCAGGGCGGCTTTAGCTGCATCTCACATACTTTGACATGTTTTGTTTTCATTTTCAATCGGTTCAGTACATTTTTGTATTTCCCTCGATACATCCTCTTCGACCCTGTGATGGTTAATTTTATGTGTCAACTTGACTCCATTACGAGGTGCCCAGATGTCTGGTTAGTCATGAGTTCTGGGTGTGTCTGTCAGGGTGTTTCTGGAAGAGATGAGAATTTGAAATACTGGACTGAGAAGAAGGCATTGCCCTTCCCAGTGTGGGCGGGCACCACCCAATCTGTGGAGGACCTGAACAAAACAAAAAGCAAAGGAAGGATTTATTTTCCCCCCGGTTCCCTGCTTGAGCAGGAACATCAGTCTTCTCCTGCCATTGAACTGAACCAGGATTGGCATATTCAGCTCACCTGGTTCTCAGACCTTTGTACGCAGACTGGAAGCACACTACCAGCTTTGCTGGGCCTCTAGCTTGCATTTGGCACACTAAGAGACCATAGGATCTCTTAGCCTCTATAATTGCATGAGTCAGTGCCTCGTAAGAAATCTCTCTCGCCCATATATTCGTGAAATATGTTGTTTTAATTTCTAGCACCTAGAGATTTGAGGAGATCTTTCCGCTATTGATTCTAATTTGATTTCATTAGGGTCAGAGAACATACATGGTGTAATTTAAATTCTTTTAAATTTGTTGAAGTTTGTTTAATGAGCCAGGATATGGTCTATCCTAGCAAATATTCCACAAACACCTGAGAAGAATGTATATTCTCCTCTTGGTGGCTGGAGAGTTATATGTCAATTAGATCCTACTGGCTGATGATGCTGTTCAGTTCTTTTATATCTTTGCTGGTTTTCTGTTAGTAGTTCTATCAGTTGCTGAAAGAGGGGTGTCTAAAGTATCAACTATAATTGTGGACTTGTCTTCTTTTCCTTTCAGCCTCATGGGGTTTACTTCATATACTTTGAAGTTCTGTTTTTTGATGCACAAACATTTAGGATGGTTATGTTTTCTGTTTCTTGGTTGATTGACACTTTAAGTATTACATAATGCTTCTCTTTATCCCTGGTAGCTCTCTCTGTTCTAACATCTACTTTACTTGGTATTAATATAGCCACTCCTGATTTTTAAAAAATTAATGTTTGCATAATATATCTTTATTCATCTTTCTACCTTCAACCTATTACAGTTATATTTGAAGTGAGTTTCTTGTGGGACAATATGTGATTGGATCATTATATTAATCAACTCTGCCAATCTCTTCTAATTTTTATGCCGTTTAAGTTACATTAACTGATGAAATGTTAGGGCTTAAATCTGACATGTGGTCATTTGTTTTCTTTTTTTTTTTTTATATCTCTTCATATAGTTTTTTTGTTTGTTTTTTTTTTTAGTGGTTGCCCTACATATTTCAGTGTACATACATAACTTGTTATTTTCAACATGTTACCATGATTTTACTGTTGTCTTAGATCAGTGCTTCTCTATCTGATGCCAGGCCCTTCCCCAGACCAACAAATTCAGAATCTTTTATTGGATGGGATGAGGGAGGTGAGTCAGACCCTGTTTGTTTTTTTTTAACCAGGTGATTCTAATGTGCAGCCAGGCTGGAAGTTCAGTCCCTGGGTGCTCTCTGAGACTCTTTCCAGGACAGATAAATTAGGCAGGTGAAGATTCTCAGAGAGCCTGGAAACATGTCCAGGTCCAAAGCCTCATTATAGTTCCAAGACTAGAAGTCACTTAGTACACTAAAGCACTACCCTTATGGCAGAAAGCAAAGAACTAAAGAGCCTCTTGATGAAAGTGAAAGAGGAGAGTGAATAAGCAGGCTTAAAACTCAACATTCGGAAAACTAAGATCATGGCATCCAGTCCCATCACTTCATGGCAAATAGATGGGGAAACAGTGAGGGACTTTAATTTGGGGGGCTCCAAAATCACTGCAGATAGTGACTGCAGCCATGAAATTAAAAGACACTTGCTCCTTAGAAAAAGAGCTATGACCAACCTAGACAGCTTATTAAAAAGCAGAGACATTGCTCAGCCAGCAAAGGTCAATCTAGTCGAAGCTACGATTTTTCCAGTGGTCATATATGGATGTGAGAGTTGGACCATAAAGAAAGCTGAGTGCCAAAGAACTGATGCTTTTGAATGGTGGTGTTGGAGAAGACTCCTGAGAGTCCCTTGGACTTCAAGGAGATTCAACCAGTCCATCCTAAAGTAAATCAGTCCTGAATATTCATTGGAAGGATTGATGCTGAAGCTGAAACTCTGGTATTTTGGCCACCTAATGTGAACTAAAGAACTAACTCATTGGAAAAGACACTGATGCTGGGAAAGATTGAAGGCAGGAGGCGAAAGGGACAACAGAGGATGAGCTGGTTGGATGGCATTACTGACTCAATGGATGTGAGTTTGAGCAAGCTCTGGGAGTTGGTGATGGACAGGGAAGCCTGGCATGCTGCAGTCCATGGAGTTGCAAAGAGTCGGACACTACTGAGTGACTGAACTGGACACTAAAGCAAACTTTCAGATGAGGTTAGGAAGAATAAGACAGACACGTGTCTGCCTCACCAAGGAGGGCTCTGCTCTTTGCCCATGCTCAGTTTCTCTAAAATCAGTGCTCCCGATTGTTCTGGAGGCTGGCCATTCACAACACACCTCAGTCACTGAGTGAGCATCAGGAGATAGAGGAAAGGCTCAGGACCCTTTGCGACCAGGCTTGGGGCCAGATCCCAGCCAGCGAACCAGCCTTTTATCATTTCCTTTACAGATGGTCATTGGATGCTCGTTGTTCACTTCCATCCCCATTGGTCACTTCCTTCCCCATGCAGACATCACTAATAGATCACAACACCCTCTCCTGCTGACCCCTGCAGTGGCTCTGTACCTTTCAGCAGCCTCGACTAAACAAATAAGGTAAAACCTGTGTTCAATCCCTACCCAGCTTAAGGGCACCTTGAACTCTCTTAATCCACTTGATATCATATTCATTTTTTTTACATCCCACTGCCTGGAATCAAAGTTAGCTTGGAACACACTTATCAAACACCTCATTTTCTTTATAGATCTAGCTTTCAGACTTCGCTGGCTAATGAATTCCTTCTGGCCAGAATCACTGTCCACTTGTGCATCCTCATGTCACATGGTTATATATCCTCTGCTCAGGGGCTGAGCAGCAGGTGAGACTTAGAGACATTTTAAGGAAAAAGTGAAGGGTAAAGCCCCTTAGGGAAGCACTCTGGGGGATACACCTGGAGTGGAGGCTGGCTCCACCACTTCTTAACTCTGGCACTTTGGGCAGGTCAGCTAATCACACCGAGCTTCAGTTTTTCTCTCTGTGAAATGGAGACATGGAGAGTTACGCAGGACTCTTCTGAGGATAGTCAGAGCTCAGTGGTTTGGTTCCAAAGTATTTAATGAGCATCTACTATGTGCAAGGCATTCTATGAAGCACAAGAGATGTCAAAATAAATAAGACATCCATGCTTACAGCCTAGCAAATAGACCTCTTATTTCTACGCTGTAGAGAATGTTCCAAAAATGTTATCTGTATCAACTCCTTCATAACAAGCTGGCTGTTGCTATCATCCCCACTCTACAGATGAGAAGACTGAGCCACAGGCTGACTAGGGGACTTGCCCAAGACATCACAGCTAGAAGAGGTGAAGCTGGAGTTCAACCCCAGCAGATTATCATAGTTTTATGATAATAAGCTCTGAGTCTCAGGTTCTTCATCTTTAAAATGAAGTTCCCTGGCAGGGCAGATAATGGGAAGTAAGAAATATCATCTTGGAAAAAGACTAACAAGGTGCCTGGCTCATAGTTGATGCCCTTCCCTCTCCTTTGCTTCCCCTTTGTGCTGGGTCCAAAACTGCCCAGGTGAAGTCCACCTTGGGCTTGTCTCACCCATAGAGGGGCTGATTTGACAGGAGTGACATGGAAGTAGTATCTCAGTGCCCCTGTGGACGCCCCCAATGGACCAGGGTTCCACTTCTCACCATGAGAGATCCCATTCTGGTCCCTGCCACCCTCTGCATGCCCCATCACCTGGACTGTATCTTCTGGCGCCTTTCTGATGTGTCTCTTCACCTCACCCAGGACACCAGCCCGGGATGAAAAGTCCGTTTAATCTCAACTGCCAACTCGGATTTGATTGGTGATGGCTGGCGGGTGCCCCTAGAAAGATTCCAAGGGCCCCTCAGGGCTTAGCAGTGAGAATGCCGCAATCAGCTAATGATGTCTTCCATGGGCCTGGATTAGCTAGGTGTCCCTGGGTCCGGTTTGAGATCACAGGATGCAAAACTCGGCATTCTGGTAACCCATCACAGGATGCTAAGGTTGACATGCTGGTAACCCAGTCTCTGGGGTTTTCATTAAGGGAACAGGGCAAAGAGAAGGGAAGTGACTCCCCAAGGACTCAAGAGCTCCCACGCTCCAGGCCAGAGTTCACTGATTCAGTTCAACAAACTGAGACTGGGGTGTTAGGAATGTTGGAGAATGGAGCCAGTAAGAACTTTAGTGCAATGGAGGGGGGAGGTCGCCCCAGGGAGCAGGGCAGGGTAAGGCGAGAAAGAAAGTTGTCCTCCGTGTGTATTTGCACGCGTGTGTGCTAAGTCGCTTCGGTCGTGTCCTACACTTTGTGACCCCACGGACTGTAGCCCACCAGGCTCCTCTGTCCATGGGATTCTTCAGGCAAGACTACTGGAGTGGGTTGCCATACTCTCCTCTAGAGGATCTTCCTGACCCAGGGACTGAACCCGCTTCTCCTCCATCTCCTGCACTGGCAGGTGGGTTCTTTACCACTAGCGCCACCTGGGAAGCCATATTTGCACGCAGTAGGCGCATAATAAAGCCTGTCGAATATGGTTCAGTGAACAAACTAGAATATGGAGCAAAATGACTGGTTGGCTTCCAAGCCATCTTGGAAACTCAACAGTCACTTCCCAATGTGTAAACAGCAGGTGCCTCTGCAATGCTTGGCCCTCCTGGCCACAGCTCTCCCTCTGGGCTGCTTTGCACAAACAACACACTCTCAGCATCCAAGAGGAGCCTTTGCCCCCTGGGAATGGGATTTCCCCAGAGAAAGGTGGTGGGGCAGGGGCCTGACGCCCCTTGAACCCCACAATGTGCTGAGAGTTTTATACCTGCTGTCTCATTTAATCCTCAGTGAACGAATGAATGAATGAAACTTTCTAAGATGAGAGTTAGCTTTCCCATTTGACAGGTTAAGAAACTGAGGTTTGGGGAGTTCGAATGCTTTACTGTCACTGTACTGAGCAGGAGAAGAGCTGGGTCTGACCTCAGTCTGCGTCTACACCACTGCACCCCTCAGAGAAGTTTGGGGACGTTGTCCCCTCTTGTCTTGTCTGGCCTCTTGGATTTCCAGCCCCGTACTTCCCACCTGGGGCATCTGCTCCTCTTTGGTCCTGCACAGTGGACTCCTTTTCATCATCTAACTTTTACTTCCTGACCTCTGATTGCAATTCTGTATGTCACCCAAATCCAACCCAAAATATATCTTTAAAGGATCCTCTGAACAAAGTCTTGCCACAGGAGAGGAACAATTACGTAACTAGCAAATGGGCTCTTCAAGCCTGCTTCGTGCATTCCCTTCCCAGGGTCCTTCACGGGTCCTGACTAGGTAGGAGGGGAGGAAGAAGAGTTACCACGGGACTTCCTCGGTGATCCAGAGGTTAAGAATCCTCCTTGCAATGCAAGGGACACAGGTTCTATCCCTGGTCAGGGAACTAAGATTCCCACGTGGAGCCCACACACCACAACTGGCGGATCCATACTCTGCAGTGAAAGATCCCACACACAACAGCTAAGACCCCAAGCAGCCAAATAAACGAACAGATAAATAAATGAGAAGAGTTACCGTGGTGAACGCAGTGCCCGCTCACCTCCGCCCCGCACGCCAGACCTGATCTCTTCTGGCCAACATCACCCCCCTTGCACCGTGTTCCTGGGTTTGTTTCATGGAACCACAGTTCTCCTTGCTTTTCCTCAATCACCAGGCACTCCGTCTTTGCATTTGCTGTTCCTGCTTTCAGGAACTCCCTTCCCGCCACCTAGTTATATAAATAAAGTTTTACTGGGACACAGCCATGCCCTGATCCATCTATGCCGCTTAGGGGCAAGAGTGGCTGCGACAGACACCAGAGAGCGTACAAAGCCAGAAGTATTTACCATCCGGTCCTTTATAGAAAACTCCATTTATGTCTTTATCCCCCCATCCTCCTGCTGCGTTCTCTGCTTCATTCTTCCCTTCGCACTCACCTCCATGAAGCCCTGTGGATATTTACTCACCTGCTTTACTGCCTGACGCCACTAGAGGTCAGCCACACGGAAGGCAGGAACTTGGACTCCTGCTAACTTGATTGTCCCAGTGCCTAGAACAGTACCGCACAGGTGGTGCTGGAGAAGTAAGTTCTCAATGAATGAATGTCTCCCACACTCTGGGACACTGATCTGGCCCATACCTCTGGGCCTCTGACTCAGTTTGCTTTGCCAGGTCTCTCCCCAGGGAGGCTGAGCCCCGTTATGAATGGATGCAGTCCCCAGGGAAACAGCCTGGGTTCAGGCAAGCCCTGTACCACTTCCATGTCATGAAGTTCTCATCATTTTAAAAAAAAATTTTAACACATTCTAACTTAGAGGGAGATGCAGAAATGGTGATGTTTTAAATGTTTACATGTGACAGAATAATACTCTTCTAACACAGAAGGCAATGGCAACCCACTCCAGTACTTTTGCCTGGAAACTCCCATGGACGGAGGAGCCTGGTAGGCTGCAGTCCATGGGGTTGCTAAGAGTCGGATGTGACTGAGCAACTTCACTTTCACTTTTCACTTTGATGCATTGGAGAAGGAAATGGCAACCCATTCCAGTGTTCTTGCCTGGAGAATCCTAGAGACAGGGGAGCCTGGTGGGCTGCCGTCTATGGGGTCGCACGGAGTCAGACACGACTGAAGTGACTTAGCAGCAACAGCAACGCAGAAAAGCTTTGCAATATAATGGTGAAACTTACACGATAGTTACAGAGTTTATTTTTGCTTTTAATTCAATTCAGTTAAAATATTAATTGACATCTATTACAATAAGGTAAATAATTAATTTTGAAATAGTTCAAGTGAAGGTTAACTCAGATGTTGATGAACAGTACCCGGGAGGACACAGGTGAATGATGTTAGAGGGTCACTCTTTCTTTTCTTCTTCCCTCGATCCTATGAAATGGTCATCTCGTCGGAGGGAATGTCCAAAGCCTGGACCAGAAAAAGCAAATCCAAAACCTCAATGCTGGAGCACTTCTAACTCCCCTTAAGACACCTGGAGCAGTGTAGGAGGGTCTCTGCCCTGCCATCAGCTTCCCCTCCATTCCCACTCAACCTGCTCCCCTGGGTCCCTGTGAGTCCCTATCAGACGCCCCCTGTCGGGAGCTTCCCTTGAAACCAGTAAGCCCTTGTCAGAGCACTACATCCATCTATAAGGAGACACACAGGAGCTCAGGTTCACTCCCCAAATCCTCCACCACCGCAGGGCAGAGGATAAGAAGTGAGCCCTGGGGCAGCTGGATCTTCTCCTGGGTAAGCAGTATGCCCGGAGAACATAGTTTTTTGATGGCTAGTTGAGTGGTGGTCATAATTTCTTCTGCAAAGACAGTACGTTTTGGTTTTGGGTTTGTTTGTTTTTGTGTGTGTGTTGGGCGGTGGGCGGGGGGGGGGGGGGTCCATGCCGTGCAGCCTGTGGGATTTCAGTTCCCTGCCCAGAGACTGAACCTGAGCCGTGGCAGTGAAAGCCTGGAATCCTAACCATAGGCCACCAGGGAACTCCCATAGATAGTGCTTTAAATTTTTGGCCACACCATGTGGCATGTGGGATTTTAGTTCCCTGACCAGAGATTGAACCCAGGCCCTCTGCATAGGGATGGTGGAGTCTTAACCACTGTGCCACCAGGGTCCTGATGGTGCATTTTGTGTATGAGCTTACTTAGGGCTCCCCAAGAGGCCCTAGTGCTAAAGAACTGCCTGCCAGTGTAGGAGACATAAGAGACGTGGGTTCGATCCCTGAGTTGGGGAGATCCACTGGAGGAGGAAATGGCAACCCACCCCAGTATTCTTGCCTGGAGAATCCCTTGGACGGAGGAGCAGGATATGGCCCACAGGGTCGCAAAGAGTCGGACACAACTGAAGCAACTTAGCACTGTGGCCTGAAAGCCTGGCCAACTGATTCTTCACTTCCTGTCTTAGCTGCCTGCCCGGACCCTAAGGGCTCCTGCGAATCTCTCTCTCCAGCAGACACCGTGAACCACAGGTATCTGCAAAGACAGAAATAGCAGGGACCTTGGAGGCCATGAGAAACCCATGGGAGTTGGGGTGGGGGGCGTGCCCAGCCCTGCCACTTACCAGCTGGGTGACTAAAGACGAGCCACTCAACCAATCTGAGCCTCAGTTTTTCCTCTGTCGCCTGCCAGCCATGCCCTTGGAGAAGCCCAGATACCACAGGCCTGTGCTCAGCCCACGGCTGGCCGGTGGTCAGCATTTCCCATTCATTTCATCAGTCCAGTTCAGTTCAGTCGCTCAGTCGTGTCTGACTCTTTGTGACCCATGGAATGCAGCACGCCTGAACAGGCTTCCCTGTCCATCACCAACTCCTACCGCTTGCTCAAACTCATGTCCATCGAGTTGGTGATGCCATCCAACCATCTCATCCTCTGTCATCCATCCCCTTTCATTTCATTTCATGTGATCTCCTTATTAATCAGGTGAGGAAACTAAAGCTGAGAGGTGAAACGGCTTGTCCAAAGCACCCTGGTGAACTAGTGGCACGTGAGGTCAAGCTTCCTGATTCCGAAAGCAGAGCTCCCACCCTCTCTTTTGAGCCTTTTTTTCCCTGCACTGTTGGTTGGCTACGAGAGGAAAATGAGGGGTTCGTCTGTGGGTGCTCGGCTTTGACCTCAAGTGACCACAAGGGGGCGCCCTCTGAATTGTTCAGAGTCTCCTGTGTTCCAGGTGAGGGAGACTTTAGGTCCTTCTGCTCCAAGGTTCATGGTCTCCCGGGCCTGCAGCCCAGGCTCCCACCCCATCAGGCTTCTGAAGGGAGCATCACCATCCAGCACCTTCCAGAGCCCCTGCCCACCTCCTTCCTGCCCCCACCTCCCACCTCCCACCCCAGGAAGATCTAGTCTCCAATTCTGAATAGATCTGGGATCCGTGGAAGCCCCTCCTTGTTTCTGCTGAGCAGGGGGTTCAGGATCACATTGATGTTTGTTCATTGCTTCTACCCACACCCCCAAACATCTACCCACTGACATCTGCTCAGCACTTGCTGGTAGGAGGGTGAGGCCAGGCCTGGGAGATGGAGCAGGGCCCAGGGGAGTCACCTGCCTCTCGGAGGGAATGTTCCAGGAGGGGAGGGGGACTTAGTTACAGCACTGATGACAAGGTGTACTTCATCGCGTTACTGGGGATGAGGGTGGGACCCCAGGGCAGTTTCTGGAGGCCGGTTCTCCTGATTTGCATTCTCAAAGAAGCAAAGGAGTTGTCCAAGTAAAGAAAGCCCCTGGTTCAAAGAAGTCACAGGGGGAGACCCATGCCTTTGGGTGAGGATCCCCGCTCTGGACACTTCTCCCCATCTGTAAATGGGAATAACAATTCATGCCTACTCTACCTCCGCTTAGAATGAAAAAGGATACAACAAACAATGGAAGCAGGCTGGAAATGCTAAAAAAAAAAAAAAAAAAAAAAAAAAAAACCTACACCAACACGGGTATTAAACAATATATTGCAGCACCAGAGTTTTCGTCTCTCACGAGGCTCTACTCAGTAAGCCTCCGGGTCACGGTCTCCAGCATGCAACCTTCCTTCCTTGACTGCTTGCAAATGCATTTCCTGGGTACCTAAGGACAGTCCCTGCGGGGCTCCTGCTGCTGACCCCACCAGGGCCGCCCTCCACCTTTCCTTCCTCAGCTTCCCCTGAGTCATTTTAAGTTTCTCGTATAAGACCTATTAGAATAAAAGCAAGAAGAAAGACAAGCCAGGCTCCCTGGAGACCATCCTGCAGCTCTTAGAAGATTAAAGTCTATGGAAATGATCCCAGGTGGCTATGGGTACCGTGCCCCCTTGCACCCTGAGGCTGCCGGCCAGGAGGACCCGACTCTGGGGTGAAAAGCACTGTTTGAATGTTGGCATTGCCTCATCACCCCTTTCCCATCATTTTAGACTCACAGATGACAAGCTAGCTTCAGATTTCATTTTTCCAAAGAGTCCTTCTGGTCTGGGGCGGGAGTGGAGTGAGAAGGGAGCCCCTCGATACCGTAACCACACCCTCCTTGTGTTCAGTGGACCACTTTCAAGGAGCCCAAAAGCACGCTTACATTCCAAAGCCTGTGGTTCACTTTGCTTTGCGTTCTCTCCTCGCCTGGCCATGCATCACCAAGTGTGCTAGTCTCCACTCCTCCCAAAGGCATTCTCCTCCTGGAGGGCAGGATGGAACCATCTGAGATCTCACTCAGATAAGTGGGGAAGCATTATCAGAGACCAAGCGGCCTCTCTGGGGCTCTGATTGACCCGGGAGCCCCCGCCTCTGCCCCGAGATGGGAGGCCTGCTGAGGGTCCTGGGCTCTGGGTCCAGAATCAAAGGCTCAGCAGGATTTGGGGAGGGCCTTTCTCTCCCTGGTCAAGGAGGAGTGGGACCACCACCCACTACTATGAGAAACTGGAGGCTCGTATACCTATCAAGCACCCTTCCCAGACCTCTTCCTAGGGAAGCCACCCTAAATGCCCATTTTAACCAGATTTCAAATGGCTTTGAAGGCTGAGATGACCACATCTCATTCAGATGTATGTGACTGTAAAGGAGCGTGGACTTGGGGACTTCCCTGCTGGTCCAGTGGCTAAGAGTCCGTCCCAGATGCTGCAACTAAGAACTGGCACAGCCAAAAAAATAAAAATAGTTTTCTTTAAAAAAAAAGAGAGTGGACATGGACGCATGTGAATCAGGAAGTGAATGGCTGGAGTTGACAGCGCTCCGGGTCCTGGGCCAGGGTCAGCCCGAGTGTCAGCTGCCTCTCTCGCTGGCTTGGCCACGACCTCCTCCCCATCCTCTCTAAGCTTCTTCTCTGCTCCTCCCTCCCAAGAATACACGCCAGGTGCCTGAGCCCCCAGGCCTGAGGACTTTTGGGCCATTCCACCGGACACTCAGCAGAGGCGCTCCGAGGTGTTAGTCTGTGCCCGGGCTTTCCCGGGATGCTGGGACACAGCAGACACCTAGGAGAGCCCAGCCCGTTCCATCATGTGCAAAAGACAGACCCTGAACACATCCAAGCTTCTGGCCTTGATTCCCAAGCAGGGAATAACAGGGGCCATGAGACAGGTCAGGGAGGGCCTTTCTGGGAAGGGGACATGTAATCTGGGACCTGAATGTCAAGGTGAGAGTAGGTATCTCCCAGAGAGAGCCCCTGATGTGGGGATGCATGGGCTTTCAAGAAAAAGGGAGTGATCTTTGACCTGAGCAAGCAGATGAACAGGAGGGATATTTTCTGGGAAAAGAAAAGCAGAGGCAGGAGTGAGTTTGTGGGAGGAAATCCAGAGTTCAGGTCTGGCCACCGTAAACCTGATATATCACTTAGACATGGATCTGGAGTGATGTGAGGGCAGATAGAAACGTGAGCTCGGATTCTTAGGGAAAGCGCGAGTGTGGGAGACCACGATGGACCAGTGTCTAAGGCCTGGGAGTTAGAGGAGATTGCTGAGTTGTGCCCAGGTCTTAGAATTTATCATAAAAGTGACTGAGGCACCACACAGAGGCTGATGCCATTGAAAGAAACTTTAGTGTACTCATAGCTCCCCCTAGAAACAGGAGGATCGCATGCCAGGCACGGTCACAGGGAAGCACCAGGGCTGGTGGGTCAAAGGCAGAAAAAAGCAAGGTGGGGGAGGGGGCCTGGGCCACTGCCTTCATTGGTGTTTCTGCAGACAAGGCAGGGCCAGGCACCAAGAACAGCTGGGGCCTGGAGAGCTTGAATAATTCGGGATGGGGTAGCGGACTCAGGGCACAGGGGAGATCTCTAGCTGTATGCACTGGGCCTGGGTGCTGAAGTGGTGGGGGCGGGGAGACCAACAGGGCGGTTGGGGATGTGGACGCAGGCTGGGCTGGAGGGTTTGTAGTATGATTTCCACACACCTTGGAGAGCTGGATTGCAGGGCAGATGGGAACGACTTTGGAGTTTGGCGCTTGGATTTGTGAATGCCGCAAACAAGTGACTCCACCAGGAAAGTCAACTGGGGCCACATAGAGGGTGGGTTTCTAAAGGGGACCCCACTGAAGCCAGGGGACCAGCAATTAGATGAGATTTGCAGGGCACCAAGCAGGGTCAGCAGAGGTGAGGGAGTCAAGAGCGCTTTCTTTGGAGATTTGAGTTGACAGATTCTTTAGCAAATTGAGGCTTGGACGTGGAGTCTGGGAGGGAGCTAGACTGCAGCCTGAAGGCTGGTGGCAGCAGGGAGAAGAAAGGGGGCACTCTTGTCCCTTTGGGGCTCATTTCCCTCCATCATCCCCCACCTAGTGTCCAAGCGCTAGTTCTCTGAAGTCATGTGGGGCAAGAGCCAAAGTCTGCACTCCAGGACTTTGAAGTCTTCATGCTGCCCTTTATTTTTTCTGCTTTGCAGGTATCATGCCCTCCACCTGTTGTACCCCGACTTCTTTCTGGAAAACTCCTACTCATCCATCAAGACACAGCCCAAGTATCACCCCCTCCAGGAAGTCTCCCAGTACTCGCCATTCACAATTGATTAACTCCTTGGAGCTCCCACAGCACCCACTTGGGCTTCTCTCCGGGTTTCTATTATTCTATACTTGCCTCCCTTTCTCTTCCCCTCAGGCTGGGGAAATTACTTCCTGCATGCTAAGTTGCTTCAGTAGTGTCTGACTCTTTGCAACTCTTTGCTATATGGACTATAGCCTGCCTCCTCTGTCCATGAGATTCTCTGGGCAGATACTGGAGTGGGTTGTCATGCTCTGCTTCAGGGGATCTTCCTGACCCAGGGATCGAACCCATGTCTCTTACATCTCCTGCACTGGCAGGTGGGTTCTTAACCACTAGCGCCACCTGGGACTTCCCTAATTGCTTCCTAGGTGCCCTAAAGGAGATCACATGTCCTGCCCTTAGTCCATCCAGGGGCCTCAGGCCCCCTTGAGAAGCAAGGTAAACAAAGAGTGAGTCAAGCTGTCCCAGCCCCTCCTGACTGCAGTGTGTTTCTAAGCATTTTAGGTAGAAGGAGGTTGTCACTACTGGAGGGGAACTTGACAATTAGAAACACAGGCAACACCTAGATCCCCATGGACAGGCAGGGGGATATTTCTTTAGTAAAATCTCATGTCTGCAGTGTCAGGCAAGATGACGACAAGAAGGCCTTTTCATGACTGCACGAGTCTTAGAGAAGATGCTTCCTGATCTTTTGTTTTACAGATGGGGAGGCTCAGAGGTGGGAGGGGCCTGACCAGGTCACCAGGCAGTGCTGTGACCTGCCTGTGCTGGGGATGGGCTTGGCTCAGAGCTTGGAACTGGCGCGTCATGGCCCACAGTGGCTTACTGACAGCAGCTCAAACTACAGAGCAGCTAGTGGGAACCCTGGCACTTAACACTGGGGGTGCAGGGTGGGCAGCTTTGAGTGTCAGCTGGTCACCCTGTGGTCCAGACAGGTCCAACCCTGTATGACCCCCTTGTTGGCCTGGGCAGTGGGAGATGGTGCCCCAAGGCGCCCCCTGCTGGAGGAGCAGTTAAAGGACTCGGCCCCCAGAGCCGGCAGGACGCACGCTTGCCACTCTCATCGGCTTCCAGCCCCGCCTGCATGGATTGCAAGTTCAAGGTGTGCAAGTGGGTGTAAGAGATTATCCTGGAAGAGACTTCACTGGTCCCTGCAACAGAGTAGGGCTCTCCAGGAGGGTGCTAGCACCCAAGTGGGGAGAAGTAAAGCTTGTACCAGGAGCAAGGATCCAGGCGCAGCAGCAGCAGTCCTGGTGGGAGAGGACAGCCAGCGGGTGGGGCTGAAACACCCTGGGGGGGGCTGGCGCACAGGGGCCGGAGACCAGAGCCCAGAGAGGGGGCTAAGGCAGGCAGGAAGGCCAGGTCCTTGCTCCTTCACTGCACACTGTGCGTCCTGTACAGAGTCCCACTGGGAGACATGGCCTCTCCCCCTGGCCCCCCTCTGGTTGGTCAGGAACCCAGCCCTCACCTGCCAGTCTGGGCCTCAGGGTGCTCCCAGCCAGGGGCTGGAGCCTGTCCTGGACACAGACTGGAAGGAGCACATGGCAACCCAGGATAGGGAAGATACAGGGCATTGTGAAACCTGCACCTCCTTCAGAGAGACGAGCAGACCGCTGTTCTACGGCAGCTTTAGAGAGAGGAGGGAGCATTGCCCAGAGACAGGGCTGGAGGTGGAAGCAGAAGGCGTCCCTGTCTGCCCACCTCCTCACGCTCCCCAGACTCCCAGGCAGGGTTCCTGGTGAGCTGGCGACACACAACAGATGCTCCAGTGGGGCGTATCCATCATATGAGGAGACACAGCAGTGATTTTCCGCTTCTTTATCAAAGACCTTGGGTCTCCTTGGGTCGTCTCCGATTTGGTGAGGAGCCAGGTCTCCCTGGCTCTAGCAGGAAGGATGTCACCATGAGTGAAGAGGCAGGAGAAAGGAAGACAGTGCTCGTCTGCTTCTGGACGGATCATTCATGACACGCACGGTCCAAAGGGTGAGCCTCAGACTCCAGACTTGAGCCCACCCTGCTTCTGGAACCCCATCATTCCCCGTGGACACACATGCCTGGTCCCCTAAAGATCTAGAATAGACAGTAAAAAGTAACTGTCACTTCCTCCCCTGCCTCAGCCTCCAAGGTCCCTTCTCTGTGTTATTGTGGTTGTTCTGTCACTAAATCATGTCCGACTCTTTGAGACCCCCATGGACTGCAGCATGCCAGGCCTCCCTGTCCCTCACTGCCTCCTGGAGTTTGCCCAAGTTCATGTCCATCGAATCCATGATTCTATCCAATCATCCCCCTCTCTGTAGGTAGCCACATTTCCACAGAGATAGTCTAGGCAGCTCCAGCTGCTTGTGTGGACAAGAATATTTTCCAGCTCCTTCTGTTTGTGTACCCTATCCACAAAGGGCAGCACAGTCCTTCTGACTATGAGTCTGTGCTAACTTTTTCTACTGACTTGACTTTAGTGATCAGTCCACAGCAGTATGTAAATGAGCTCCTGCATAAAGAAGGCGCTTAACTGGTCTCCCCAGGCTGGTCTTCCCTCCCTGAAGCCACAATTATGTGCGATACTAACCAAGATGATGTGTTACATACTAACAGTGGTTAATTCAGAGTAATGCAGGTATGTGATGTCATCATTTTCCTACGAGAATTTTTCTCTGTTAAATTTTCCAAAATTAAAATGAGGCCCAGGGCCCAGGGTCCAGAGGATCCCAGCATTTGGGAGACAGACTTCCCTGGTGGCTCAATGGTAAAGAATCTACCTACAAATGCAGGGGACTCAGGAGACCCAGGTTCGATCCCTGCGTCAGGAAGATCCCCTGGAGAAGGAAATGGCAACTCACTCCAGCATTCTTGGGTCACAGTCCTTGGGTCACACACTCAGACAAGACTTGGCAACTAGATGGCAACAGAGCCCAAAGCAGTCGTGCTAGCTTCTGTTTGTCTGGGGATTGGTGGGGCCATTGTCAAACATGTTGGGAAAGGAGCAGCTGAAGAGGAAGGGATGCTAAGGATACGGAAGGGGGCAGAGTATGAAAGAGTCAGAGAGAGAGAGGAGGAGAGGGAAAGGGGTGCCTTCTCCAGGGCTGGGCTGGGGCCCCTTGCAGAGTCTCCCTGAGGATAAACCATCACTTCTTCCCAGGTTACAAACCAGGCAGCTTTTCCTGCTCAAGCTTTCAAAGAGAAGCAGACACGACTTAGTGACTGAACACATATATAAAAGTCCATCTTGGCCCATATGTTCATCTCACTCCAGGGAATTCTCCGGAATGGAGAAAGAACCCAAGTGGCATTTGCCGTGAAAGGCAGCAGAAGAGAAGCCTCGTCAGCTGGAAAGCGTCCGGGCCCCAGCGAGCGGCCCCCTCCCGCAGCCGCGGCGCCTCTTATTAACACAGACGTAATGACATTAAGCCGCCTGATTAAGTCAGCAGCCCTGGGCCCTGCCACCCCTCATCCCAGAGCTACAGCCTCATTTTTCAATTATATTTTAATTTGAACATCTACAGAGAATGCCTGGCGAACACAGGAGTCCCGGAGGAGAGCTGGGCATGGTTCAGCCTGTCTTTCCCTCCTTCCTGGAGTGGACGAAGCACATTTCCCAGCTCTGGGATCTGGGTCCTCTTCCCAGATCCTGAACCTCATACTTAAGTCTGAATGCCATCTGTTGTCCTCAGTCATGACATAGGAAATGTTCAAGCCAAGAGGATTCCTCAGAGATCAAAACCAGCCTTTTCACTGACAAGTGAAAAGCAAGCCGGGACTTGCTTGGAGCCCAGCCAGACCCAACTCAAAGACTCTAGATTTCTAAACCAGAATCCAAAGGAGCAAACACCTCAGATGGATGTTGGGCCCTCTGTAGAGCCATCTTGCTGCCGTGATAAATGGAAGGGCCTCTGCCACCCAAGGGTGCACAAATTGGGGGTCCAAGGGCTGGTGCTGGTCAAGCTCCTTATGGCCTCCTGGGTATCTGTCTGCAGTTCCCAGGGCCGCCACCAGGTGGCCCCAGGCATCGCTAACCAGCGCTTCAGGGTCCAGCAGGTTTCCACCCACAGGGTCTGGAAGAGTGCAGAGCGCTCGTGTTGGTCTCCATCCTTCCCTCTCCTTGTAAACTGAATCCGCCGAACAGTGAAAGTTCAGGTCCTAAATTTTCAGCAGGTGCAGAAGCACAAGGACTGGAGGGAGAGGCCTGCTCAGGTGTCCTGAGCATGTCGCCTCTTATCTCTGAGTCTCCCTTACGCTTCCTTACTCACCTTACACACCTGTGAACAGGTGTGTTAATAGCCTCCTATCTCACAGAGTTATTATAACAATACTGAGTGTGGAGCCCCGTGGGAATGGCAGCCCCAAAGTTCCGAATGCCAGACCAGCGTCGCATCCGCTGGGAGACTGTTGACAAGCACCGCCTGGGAGCCAGAGTCAGAAGGAAAAGGTCTAGAGCAGGCAGATCCATCGGTAAGGGTCCTCCCGGCTAGCAGGCAAGCAGGTGGAGGGGAGTACGTCTCGACACAGAATGCTCACGAGGGCGGGGCCCTGACCCTCAGCACTGGCCCAGAGCTCGCCCCTTGCACCAGAGCCATCTTCCTCCAGGGCAAAAGAAAGGTCACCAAGACACCTGCACCACCCTGCACTCATTCTGGTGGGAGGCAGACCATGCAAACAGTTACAGCCCTGCCTGGGAGGTGACGGCCTCGCAGGACACCTGCTGGGGTGCAGTGATCCACTGTGAGCTGCTGGGCAAGGCCACGGCTTCCAGCCACTTCCAGAAGCCCGGTGCTTGTCCATGATGCACTCGACAAATGAAAGCAGATTTCAATCTATTCCCATACAGACATCACTCTCATGCAAGGCAGGCTTTCCAGAATGTTCTGGGGGTAGATGTAGCATGACCATGCAGAGAGTTCAGCCCCAAAACCTCAGGCCTGTGTCCTGCTGAGATGCCTTGGGGTAGTGGATAAGACGGGGAGTCTTTGTGCTTTGAACACTACCCTTACCAGAAAAGTGGTTTAGGGTTGATGTGTGGCAGAGGGGATTCTCGAGCTGGGTCTTTGAGGAGGTGAGAGGATGCCCAGGAAGTGAGAGCACGTGTGAAAGGGACAGAATAATGCCAAAGCCTGATGGGGCCACAAACATCTGATAAGGCTGGAAAGAAGGGAGCAGAAGGTGGGCAATGGGCGGGGTAGTCTCACAGGGGCTGGACCTGGAAGGGCTCCTAAGCCAGGCTGAGCTGTTCAGATTTTACACAGAAATTTACAAGGACCTCTGAAGGCTTCTCACTTCCTTGAGGGCATGGACTGGGGGACAGGGAGACCAGATGGCAGGAGCAGCAGGGGGATAGAGCAGTGGAAGTGACAGCAGAGGTGGGAGGCAGGGCCAGATACTGGAGATGTTTAGGCTGCGGGATCTACGGGACATGGGTCCACAGCAGCAACGGACGGGCCGAGGACTGCAGAAAAATCAGAGTGGTCAGAGGGAAGGAGGAGGGGGCAGGGGACAGGCGCCCGACAGCTGGTGGCATCTGGGTGTGAGAGGCCCTGAGAGCTTGTACTTATATGAGTCTGGCTTCAGGACGGCCCCTTAGGAACATGGATCTGGAGCAGAGGGAGCAGGAAGGATTGGCAAAAGGACCCAGAGAAGGGGTAGGGAGTCAATGTTCAAGGAAAGTTCCCTCTGCAGAGGCGCACAGAGCAGATGGACGAGGATGTGGAGGTGAGTACACAGCCAGGACTGCAGGGGACACAGGTGGAATTCCAAGGGAGAGAAACCAAGGGCAGACTCACAGAAACTTCCAGGGCCCCAGAGGGGTCTGCAGAGGAGTCGCTCAAGAATAATTGGGACCAACTCACTGTGTGATCATATGCAAATCACTTCTTGCCTCTCAGCCTTGTTTTCCTTATTTATGTAGTAAATAAAAGGGTGGATGAGGTAAGGTCCTGAGAGTGTGGACCTTCCTGAGTTGTGTAACTAGAGTATATTCCTACTTCTTAAGGAAAGCATCAGCTAGCAAAATTGATGGCGATGTCTACACGGCAAATAGGCCACTTCTGGACATGCCCTCTGACCTGTCATAGAAGTCTATTTTGTGTAAGTCCAGACAGGGCTGCTATGTACAGTTGCACAGGCTACGCACTGCACAACTCCAGGCAATGCCATATCTTTAGACTAGAGCATGAGGGAGGCATGCAAAGCAGCCACTCTGCTGAGAGCATCCTGGCTGTTCCATGGACATGCCCCACATAGAGCAGCTGCAGTGCCTACCCCCGGGAGCCTGGAAACTATTCTCTAAAGTCACTGGAGAGACTGGGAAAGGGCATGTATCAGGAAAGCGAGGACCTGAGTTCAAGGCTGACCTGCTGTGTTACATGGCAGGCCTTCCCCTTTCTGGGCCTCTGTCTGTTTCTCTGCAAAGTACCTGGGACAAGTGGGTCTTCAAGGCCTCATCCAGCTGTGTTCCTTTTGCCAGAGTTCACTTTTCTCTGTGGAGCTTGCAGCAGCCCCCACATGGCTGATGCAGAGGTCATGATCCCTGCCAGGGTCCATGACAGACTCCAGCACTGAGGAGGCCATGTGGCCTCTCCCAGCCCCTCCCTGCTAGTCTTGGAAGCTGAGACTTTTCTGTGGGTCTGCATGCTGCAGAGCAGACCCTATGCTGGGCCCAGTCCAACCCACATGGTCCCAGGAGCCCTGGGAACTCACTCCCAGCATCAGTGGCTTCCTACTGGCTGTGCCTGTGAACCAGGGCTTCATGACTGCCTTGGGTGCCAGGCCAGCATTAAATGTCCAGACTAAGCAGTTGATCAAGAAGCACGTGACAGCTGGGCAGTTCTTGTTTAAACCGTCAGTATCGCCTTTACATCCCATGGGTAAAACCTCTGGATTTGCTGCTGAGAAAAGCACACAGGACCTTCATTTTGGGGACCCTCTAGCCCATGGATGGGGTTGGTGAGATTCACTGATTTGCAGAAATCCAGTCTCATTACAGAGTACCACTTAACATAATGCATAGCATGCACGCATATTACAGTCCGTAGAGCCCTTTCCATGCTCATTAAGTCACTCGACAAACACCAAGGGTCTTTCTGGGTTAGCTCACAGGGGCCATGGACATGAATCCGCATTGCTCAAAATCATTCACAGAGCACCTGCCTCAGAGCTCACTGGAGTCTCATGAACAATGAGCTTGGAATTATTTTCAGCCCCATTTTGCAGAGATGGAAACTGGGACAGGAAGATTGAGGGACTTATCCAAGTGCTCGTGGCTAGGTCTTGAACACAGGCAGCAAACTCTAACCCTCGGGTTCTTTGTTCCACCCCAGGTACTGGCACCTGGGTCCAGCACCTTCCCTTTCTGGGCCTCAGTTTCCTGGCCTGTCCAGTGACAGGGAACCTGCAGTGATAACACAGCTGTGATGTCACAGATCCTTTGATCCTATATCTGCCATGGGTTTGACAAGCAAAAGAGTTAGCTTCCAAGATCAAGTTGGCAGACCGAGAGCTCTAAATCAGAACAGACTCTGCCTGGCAAGCCAACCGGGCAAGCAGGTGTTCAGGCCAAGACTGAGACTCACTCAACTCACTTTATAAACTATAAACATCCCGCAGTCCGAGTTCCAGCTGCCCACTGCCCTGCCTGCGAGCTGACGTCCGCCAGCCCTGACCCAAGTGTCAGCCCCGAAGCTGGCGTTTCATTTTTCCCCACAGTGTCTCACATTGCAAATCAGATGCTGGGCTGTGGAGGGGAGCGGGGAGACTGTCAGAGGCCAGACCTGGCCACGCTGTGCACAGGGCGGAAGTGGCAGAACCTGCAGAGGGTGAAGGAGAAACAGTGGGCCTGCTTGCAGCGATGGAGCTCAAGGCTCCTGTGCACCTGGTCTCTGCCCACGAGGCCTCAGCACAGGGCCCCAGGGTGAGAGCAGTGCGTGGAGTTAGAAGCAGCTCATTGATAAACCATCATAGAAAAGAAAATATCTTTTTAAAAGGAAAGGGGACTTTCCTGGTGGTCTAGTGTCTAAGATGCTGGACTCCCAATGCAGGGAACCCAGTATGGATTCCTGGTCAGGGAACTAGACCCCACAAGCTGCAACTAAAGATCATGCTTGCCTCAATTAAGACCCATGCGTGCGTGCTAAGTTGCTGCAGTTGTGTCTGACTCTTTGCGACCCTATGGACAGTTGTGTCTGACTCTTTGCGACCCTATGGACTGTAGCCTATCAGGCTTCTCTGTCCATGGGATGCTCCAGGCAAGACTACTGCAGTGAGTTGCCATTTCCTTCTCCAGGGGATCTTCCCAACCCAGGGATCAAACCTGCATCTCTTATGTCTCCTGCACTGGCAGGTGGGTTCTGTACCACTAGCGCCACCTGGGAAGCCCAACTAAGACCCAGCACAGCCAAATTAAAAAAAAAAAAAGGAACGGACACATATATGTATGTATATAACTGAATTACTTTGCTGTACAACAGTAATTAACACAACATTTTAAATCAACTATGCTGCTGCTGCTGCTAAATTGCTTCAGTCCGACTCTGTGCGACCCCATAGACAGCAGCCCACCAGGCTCCCCCATCCCTGGGATTCTCCAGGCAAGAACACTGGAGTGGGTTGCCATTTCCTTCTCCAATGCATGAAAATGAAAAGTGAAAGTGAAGTCACTCAGTTGTGTCCGACTCTTAGCGACCCCATGGACTGCAGCCCACCAGGCTCCTCCGTCCATGGGAGTTTCCAGGCAAGAGTACTGGAGTGGGGTGCCATCAACCATACTTTGGTATAAAAAAAATTTGGGAAAGCAAGTTCAACTTTCTCATTAAAGATTATTTGCAAAAAAGTAAAAAATAAAAGTAAAATAAAAATAAAGCAATTCAGAAACTTTTAAACTTTGTACAATAAAGTAAAATCTAAAAACAAACAAAAAAGAAGAAGCCTCCACCTGATGATTTCCGCGTGCCCATCCAGAGCCACGCCCACTCTCCCCACCATCCTGTTTCCAGCAAGGGAATCTCTGGATGCGTTTAAATGACACTGCGCATGCCTGGAAAATCCCACGGACGGAGGAGCCTGGTAGGCTGCAGTCCATGGGGTTGCTGAGGGTCGAACACGACTGAGCAACTTCCCTTTCACTTTTCACTTTCATGCATTGGAGAAGGAAATGGCAACCCAGTCCAGTGTTCTTGCCTGGAGAATCCCAGGGACGGGGGAGCCTGGTGGGCTGCCGTCTATGAGGTTGCACGGAGTCGGACACGACTGAAGCGACTTAGCAGCAGCAGCAGCAGCAGCAGCAGCAGCAGCAGCAGCAGCAGCGACTGCCTACACAGGAGTAGGCATGCGCGTAGGATCAGGGGTGCCAGACAGCAAGGCTGGGTGTTCCTTCCCCTGGCTCTTTCCTGCAAAGAAGGCAGCATGAGTCAAGCCATTCTTCCCTATGGCCTCTCCCCAGGTTGTGGTAACTGCTGCTTCTCCTTGCCCCTAAGGCTCCCAGCTGTGGCCAGCCAGAGACCCTGCACCACCCTGGTTGATTTCCCTTAGCCCTGCCCACAACTTTGTAAATGTCCCCTCAACTAAATGCCCATTCTCTTCCACATATGCTACATACGCTATGGGATTTCTACCAGGAGGCTCACAGATACCAGCATTTATTGCACATCATAGAATCTAGGGACATCAGCTTTAAGATGCACTATTACTTCTATGTCCCACTAACAAAAAATAGACCTCCGTCACAATGATGACACAAAAGGGACTCGTAAATTACAACACTTCTTTGTCATCTTAAAATGTTTTTGTTTCATATTTGTTGAAACTTATTTAGACCTAGAGTTTTTTTTTAATCGTATATCACACTTGTTCATACATTAAAAGGAAAATATAAGCAAAATAAATCAGTCAAGGTATTTGCAGAACTTCTCCACACCCAGAGCCCACCTTTGCCTCAGAATCATGACATTCGTGTTTGTCCACGTGGTGCTGACTCAGGGCCGTTGTGGGCACCGGCGATGCAGCACTTCTTAGAGGGGTGCTCCACTCTTGTCCCTAGCATTTTTTCCAAACCACTACCTGCAATATGCAAATCTTCAGGTGCATGTGTGAGCAATGGAATCTACATTATGACGCACACCTATTAGCATTAACTGTACATTTATAAAGGGTACACTGGTAGCTTGGGTGGTAAAGTGTCTGCCTACAATGCGGGAGACCCGGGTTCGATCCCTGGGTCGGGAAGATCCCCTGAAGAAGGAAATGGCAACCCACTTCAGTATTCATGCCTGGAAAATCCCATGGACCGAGGAGCCTGGTGGGCTACAGTCCATGGGGTCGAAAGAGTTGGACAGGACTGAGCGAGTTCTCTTCACTTTACCCAACTTGATTTATACATTCAAAGAAATACCAGTAAAAATCCCAGCAAGTTATTATTTGCAAATCACCAAACTGGTTCTGAAGTTTATTTGGAAAGATCAAAGACCCAGAACAGCCGACATAACACTTAATAAGAACAAAGTCAGAGGACTGACATTACTCAACTTCAAGACTTATTATAAACCTACTGCAATCAAGACAGTGTAGTATCGATGAAAAAAAAAAACAAAAAACAAGTAGATCAAAGGAACAGAAAAAATAACCCAGAAAACAGACCCATACATGTATAGGCAAATGGTCTTTGACAAAAGAGCAAAGGTGATAAATGGAAAAAGGATGGTCTCTTCAACACATGATGATAGAATAACAGTACACCCACATACCGAAAAAAATAAAAAAGAAAACACACAAAAGGATCTAGATAATGGCCTTATGCTTTTCATAAAAAGCAACTCACAAGGGATCACAGACTTAATGTACAACACAAGACCATAAAACTTCTAGAAGGCAACATGTGTGATCTTGGGTTTGGCAGTGAGTTTATAGATACATCACCAAAAGCACAATCCATGAAAGAAAAATCAGTAACTTGGATTTCACTAAAAGGAAAATTTTTGCTCTGTTAAAAACACTCTTAAGAGAATGAAAAGTAAACTACACTCTGGTAGACAATATTTGCAAAGCATATCTGATAAAGGACTAACATAAATAATACATAAAGAGCTTAACAATAAGAAAACAAAACAACCCAATTTAAAAATGGGCAAAAAACCTGAATAGACATCTCTCTAAGGAAGAGAAACAGATAGCAAAGAAGCATATGAAAAGATGTCCAACATCATATACCATTAGGAAATGCAACTTAAAACAACGAGATACCACTACACACCTACGAGAATGGCCAAGGTCTGGAACACTGACATCAAATGCTGACGAGGATGTGAAGCAACAGGAACTCTCATTACAGGTGGGAATGCAAATGTTACAGCCACTTTGGAAGACAGTTTGGTGGTTTCTTACAAAACTGAGTCTTCTTACCATACGATTAAGCATTCTCACTCCTTGGTGTTTACCCAAAGGAGGTGAAAATTTATGCTCACACAACAACCCACGCACAAATGTTTATAGCAACTTCATTCCTAATTCACTGAAACTGGAAGCAACCAAGATGTCCTTCAAAAGCGGAAGGGATAAATAAATGGTAGTACATCCAAAAATGACTTATTATTCAGTAATAAAAAGAAATGAGCTTTTTGTTGGCTCTCTGACCTCTGTCAGCGGCCCCAGGTGACCGTGCCTGACTGATCTGCTGGAGAAGAGGCAATAGAGTGTGGCAGAGATGAGTCATGCTTTTGAGGCCAGTTCAGACCTCCAGCCAAACCTCAGGAAATCAGCCAAGACTGGCCCAATCAACAGAACAGCCCTGCCAAATAAAGACTTGGGAGAAATAATAGTGGTTGGCTTAAGCTCCTAAAATTTAGATTTGTTAATGTAGTCATAGCTAACAAATTCAGGTATATTTCTTTCTCTCATATTTGCTATTGGTTTTCTTTGCATGGTTATGTTTATAAACAATTGGGTAACCTGCTGTTTTTCACTTAACTTTATATCCAAAGTATATTTCCATGAAAATACATGTCTTTATGACCATCATTTTAATAATTCAACAATAAATAGATAAAACAAAGGATTGGCAAGCCATGGCCCCTGGGGCAACTCCAACCTATCACCCGTTCTTATAAATAAAGTTTTATTGGAACACAGCCTTACCCACATCTATGGCTGCTTTTGCACTATAAAGGCAGGTTAGGTAGTTACAACAGACCCTGTATGATTCAGTCAGCTGAAAATATTTATTATCTGACCCGTTTCAGGAAACATTTGCCCACCCTGCTTTAAACATGCTTTTGACAAATTCTTTTTGGGTGGATTGTCATGGAAGAGCATGCCTTTCTATGTCCAGGACAGCACTCAGTGTTTGGGTATTTTTGTTTGTTTGCTTTTGTATTTACACATTAAAAAATGAGAATTTAAAATAGTATTTTCTTATTTTCACTTGAATTTCTTAGACTATTGGTGAGTCTGAAATATTTTTTCATTTTTAAATTGTTTCCTAAATCACTTCTTTAGAGATTTCTCTATTGCTCATTTATTTACTGAAAGATGTTTTTATTTGTTCTGTTTGCCAGTTTATGTGAGCTCTTTCTGTAACTGAAGTGTTAATACTTTTCTCACTTATTTGTCATAAGCCCTAAAAAAAAAAAAACCCTTGCAAAGGCATTTCTGTGATTAATCCCTCAGGTGTCTGTGCAATTCTCTTAACCTCACTGAGCTCCAATTTCCTGATCTACAGGTAGAAATGGTTGAGTTTTTTTCACAGTGTTCTTCTGTAAGCGTGATGAAACCTGAAAACCACTGAAGAACTGAGAGTTATTGGTATCATTATCCATGAAAACAAGTTGGCAGAAATTTTAAAACATCCAATGCATTCTGCCTGATTTGAAGGATGATACAGAACAGTGGTTCTTCAGCTGTATTCCGTGAACCCTAATATAGCAGTCAGGATTCCTTCCGTTATAAGTGAGAGAAAGCCAAGCTCAAACAGGCTTAAGCAAAGTAGGAGATCTATAAGCTCAGGTAACTGTAAAGTGAAGGGTTGCATTTGTGCAGGCAGAGCCCGATCCTGGAGTCCAGACGATGTCATTAGCCCTTGTTTACTCTTTCTCCATCTCTTCAGTCTGCCGTCCTCTGACTTGGCTATATTAGGAAGGCTCTCGCCTGTGGATGCCCACAGATTCTGCCTTCCGCTCAACCAGCCAAGCAACCCCAGAACAAAGAGCAGACTTCTTATTTGATGCTCCTAGGAAGAGTTCCAGCTCTAGACCCTGGACCAACCCAGGTCACATGTCTTTCCCAAGCCAATCACTGCAAACAGACTGTGGCACTGGCTGATTGGCAAGGTGGGGTGCATGGAATTCCTGTCTGAGAATGAGTGAGGGTGGGTCCACAGAAGAAAATCAGAGTCTGTTACCAAAGAGGGCACGCGTATGGCCAGGCAGAAACTAGGTATCTCTGCAGGTGCCTGGGGGGCCACACTGGGAACAGGCAAGCCAAGGAGTATGGGGACCCTGTTCTCCTCCCTGACTTCGGCCAGATTACCTTCCTGGTTATCTGTTTTATATAGTGGGCCTGCTGCTAAGATTTCGTTTGGAGAACAGCTGCTGCTGCTAAGTGAGTTTGGACGTCTGTGATTTAGACAAAGGGAAACATGTCCAGAGAGGGGCTGTAGATGTGAGGGCCCTGAATCCACTTTTTGCAAGGGGCCATTGAGGAACCAGGGGCCAGGAGACTCTGAGGACACAGGTACCACATTCTTGGAAGAAGCATTAATTGAGCACCTACTGTATGCTAGACCTGAGATGACAGTGGGAGCAAGGTAAAGACCCATCCTGGCAGGGGACTTGCATTCTAGTTTGGTAGACAGCAACGTGTGACTAGGTAAAGTTTGTATTACAGTTAAACAGTCAAGGAAATCAACCTTGAATATTCACTGGAAGGACTGATACTGAAGCTCCAATAATTTGGCCATCTGATGAGAAGAGCCAATTCATTGGAAAAGACCCTGATGCTGGGAAAGACTGAGGGTTGGAGGAGAAGTGGGTGACAAAGAATGAGATGGTTGGATGGAATCACCAATTCAATGGCTGTGAGTCTGAGCAAACTCCGGGAGGTAATGTAGGACAGGGAAGCCTGGTGTGCTGCAGTTCATGGGGTCACAAAGAGTCAGACATGACTTAGCAACTGAACAACAACCATAGTTAAACAACGTTACCTGCTCTGGAGGAAATGACATAGGAGTGACGGCTTTAGAGGACACTTTACCTAGGACGGTTGCTCGGAAGAAGTGACATTTGAACTGGGATCCTTGAGAAGGAAGCTTTCAAAAAGTATCCTGGTAGAGGCAACAGTAGTGAAAAAGCCTAAGATGGGTGTGCATTTGTGCATTTGAAGGACAGACAGCTTTGGAGCAGAGGAAGTAAGGGCAGCGCAATGGTGAGGGAGCAAAAGGAGCCAGGGCCAAGTGGTAGAGGCTGTTACAGGCTTTGGAAGGAGGTAGGAGCCCTGGCCCCATATATGGAGGTGACCAAGGGGGCAGCTGGTTCTGAGAGGCCAGAGCAGCGTGGGGCTTCCCTGGTGGCTCAGTGGTAAAGAGACTGCCTGCCAATGCAGGAGCCTCAGGTTTGACCCCTGGGCTGGGGAGGATCCGCTGGAGAAGGAAATGGCAACCCACTCCAGTATTCTTGCCTGGGAGATCTCATGGCTAGGGGAGCCAGGTGGGCTACAGTCTGCGGGGTCACAAGAGTCGGACACGACTTAGCTACTAAACAACAAGACCAAGGTGTGGCTCAGGGGGCAGACACGACAGCTACCAAAAGAGAATTTCCATCCCAGTGCACTTTCCCATTACCCAGTCCTACCACGGAATGGGTGGCTTGGAGATGAGCTCCCCCGCCCCAGAGGGATGCAACCAGGGTGGACAAAGGCAGAAGAGGCAAAAACGCAGAGAGTGGGCAGATTTCTGCGACATCGGTGGAGGAAAACAAGCGGACTCGATAATAATGCTTAACAAAGTTTACGGTGGCAGAGGACCCACTTCAAACATTTTAGCAGCAGCCCCGCTGTGATCAGAGCAATCTCTGGAAATGATTTATTTACATATAAAAATGAGACATTTCCCAACAGCCTCGCGACAGCCCTTGGGGTGAAGCTCTCATTGGACGCGCCTCCCCCAGGTCCGGAGACTTTGCCCCTCGTGGGCTCCAGCCTCGGCGGGGGGCTGATTGCCTCGCTCAGGGGAGGCGGCGGCGCCAGCCCAGCTGGTGGCAGTCCGGAGAGTTACTTCTCCAAAATAAACCCCACGTAAGCATTTAGATGTGCGGCTGAGCATGAAGCACAGTCACATTTTTATTCCAAGAATGCAAATGAATCCCTGAGGGGCCTGGAAGAGGCAAAAAGGCCTTGACCCAGAAGCACTTTTTTTTTTTTTAAAAAAGCCTGAGCTGGAACCAGCTGGTTCCACCAGCTCAGGCCAGACTTGGGGAAACTGAGGCTCGGGAGTCAGTTCAGGGAGTCACAGAGTGAGGAAAGGGGCAGACCGGACTGGAACCTGGCTGCCCGATGCTTCCCACCCAGCACACAATTGCCCCATCAGGGCTCTCTTTCTCTGCCCCGAGGACGCTCCTCAATGCAGGCAAATAGCAGCCTGGAAGGCCAGGCAGTGCGGATTGTCCTCTCAAAGGGAGGCACTCAGCCAACTTCCTCTGAGTCCGGGCTGGGTACCAGGGACCCAGCGGAAGAGGGCCAGCTCCCAGCCGCCTGGCAGCAGCATCTGCTGGGACCTCGTCTGGATGCTGCAGTCTGGACCGGGTCCCTCCTGCGGCTCAGGAATTAACAACTGACCCAGTGGGGGAGGAAGAGGCCGCTTCCATCCTGACTGTCCTCCCCCAGTGCCCCTCAATACCCTCAACCCCACAGCATTAGATTCTCTGCTGGGTTCCAATCACAGCACAATCTTGTCACTACCCAGAGCCTGACACGCAGCAGGTGCTCAAAATGTGTTGCAGTGACCTGAACCTAGCCCACACAGACCCCCAGTGATTAGTCCTGGCCTGGTGGGCCTGTGAGCAGGACCTTCTGGTTGCTCCCCCCAGCCCAGACTTCCTCCACGAGGAGGGTGATCTCTTCTCCTCCCTCCCTAGAACAGAAGACACCCCAAACATTTCCCCCTGGAGCATCACAGAGGCCCCCAAGGGTGAGGGATGCCTGACCATGAGGGTGAATGGGAGCCTCTCCCTCCAGGGGGCAGTCTCCTGCTCTCAAGTGGAGGAGGGCTCCTCATCAGACAACCTTCCTTTCCCAAGACACATCTCAAGTTTACTCTGAAGTCTGGTCTTTTCCGTTTGGAGTTTCCATGGTGGCTCAGATGGTAAAGAATCTGCCTGAGATGAAGGAGACCTGGGTTCGATCCCTGGGTGGGGAAGATCGCCTGGAGGAGGGCATGGCAACCCACTCCAGCATTCTTGCCTGGAGAATCCCATGGACAGAGAAGCTTGGTGGGCTACAGTCCAAGGGATCACAAAGAGTCGGACACGACCGAGCGACTAATACGTACTTTTCCATTTAGAAGAAACACAGTTAGTGCACCCCAGCCCCCTACTCCACTCTCCCTTATTATTATCATGCTGAAAATTATCTAACCTCTTTCCCTCAGGCCTCAGACCCAAAAGCCTTTTCAATATTTCACTATTAGGGCTTACATTCTTTACTGTCCATGAGGGAGGCACTCTCCTGACTGGATCCTGTTCATCCTGGTCTTTTGCTGATGGAACAGGGCAGGCAGGGACTTGCCCACCTGTCCCCTCCTCACTGCACCCAGGGCAGAGATTCCTGGTTTCCCCCAGGGACCTGGCACTGAGCTAGGTGTACCCCCGGGGGGCCTGCTCACCGCCCCCGCCTAGTACTGACGACCTCAGGGCACAGTCAGATGCTCTGCCAGCCCTGCTTGGCCTAGACGTTCCCATTTCTCTGCTGGAACCAAGTGCCCTCTTCCCTATTCTCTAGAGGATAATAACTCACGTTAAGTGAGGAGGAGGATGACTTTGCGGCCACCTCTCCCAAGCCTAGCAGTTGAGCACCATCTGGATACCAATTTGCATCATCATTTCCCCTGACGCACGCCTCCTTCCAGTTGCAAAATGTTTGCTCAAGGCCAAGGCACACTTGCGCGTTTCTGCGTCCATTCATTGGATATACATTTATTACTACCTCCTCTGAGCCCAGTTCCTGTAATAACAATCGTTACCATGAGGGCCAGGTGTAACCTCCCAGCCCACAGATGAGGAGACCATTTCAGAGCTCTGAGAAGCTCTGAAACCAGTGCAAGTCCACCCACCCTAGGAGCCCAGGATCTGAGGTTGTACCCAAGACTGATTTCAAAATCTGGGCTGTGACCAGTGACAACATCACCACGGCTGCACAAAAGACATTGCTCTGGAGACGAAGCGAGATCATCTGAAGGGCAACCGGTCAAGGGTCTTGAACTGAACAGCTGCTGGCTGCCCCCTTTACTGGAGGAGCAGGTAAGGAGAAGCTGTATCAGGGGACGGCCCTCCAGAGCTGACTTAGGGACTGACAGGGAGGTGATACCATGGCCCGATGGAATTCCGGCCAAAGACAGGCACAAATATCATGCCCCGGGAATTAGAGGAAGGATGGTTTCTGTTAGCTGAGGGAATCCAAGAAGCCTGCATGGAGGAGGGATCACTGACTGACCTTGAGGAGTGGGAAGGATTTCAAGGAGAACAGATCCTATGTAACCCTAACGTGCAGAGAAATAATCCTGGGCCACCATCCTTCCTTTCCAGTCCCTGCCCTTTCAGTGAGCAGGGTCTACCACCCAGGTAGCATTGGGATCAATCCTGTTTATGTCTGTAACCTGTTGCTGTTCCTTCCCCAAACAGTCCCAGCACACTCCAGAGGCCAGGCTTAGCTCTGCAGGACTAAAGACACCCAGGCCAGACTCCCTGGGCCCTGCTCTTTCCTGGGGTGCTCATAGTTACCCCTGCCTTCTCTGTCTCTCTGCCTTTGACTGTGAGCCTCTTGAGGGCAAGAATCAGTCTTGTCCCATGGCTTAGCCAGGCCCTGGCATTCGGCCAAGCACTGAGAGAGTGCCAATGAGTATTTGCACCATCTCACCTCCTTCCTGCCCTCCCTACTCACCAAGATGCCATGTTACCCCAAATCCAAGCCACAGGGTTCTCAAGCCAGAGCAAGTCACATGGCAGCTCTGACCCTTGGGTTCCTCATCTGCAAAATGGGGATAAATCATTCCTGTTCCGCCTCCTGTCCAGAGCTCTTGTAGGTGTCAGAGTGAGACTACTCAGGTGGGAGGCCCTTTGAAAATTAATCAGCCCTCTCACTTTATATATGCACTCAGGAAAGGTTTATATATATATATATATATATATATATATATATATATATATATATATATATATATATAATTTTTAAATATTAGAATCCTTTGCTCACTATTTGCCTATTGAATGTGTGTGTGTGTTTTTTTTTTTTTTTTTTTGCCAAGTCCTTTAGAGTGTAAACTCTTGGATTAATTTTAGAATTTTTATAAATCTTTGTACATGATCAAGTGTCTTCACATTATTATTTCCACTGACCCTCCCTACAGGGCAATGGTTCACATTACCTGGATATTACAGCTGAGACCGCAGAGGATCAGAGAAGTTAAGTGACCTACCCAAGGTCACACAGCAGAAGGCAGACTTGAACCAAGGTCTTCCTTTTTGCATTGTTGGGTGAGCTTCCTTACATCCTACTGAGCTCTGAGCAGAGTCCCAGCTGACGCCTCAGATCAGTAAGTACTCCTGTAACAAGAATTCTGACTTTGCCAAGTCTCAAACGGAAGCTAAACTGAAGGTAAGAGGGTCTCCACAGCCAGCCTGCGTGTAGGGGGTCTCCCAGGGCCAGGCTGACCTTGGGGAGAAAGGTCTCACTCATTAGGTAGGGAGTGATAGACGTGCCTACCTGTCTCTCCTGGCTGGAGTCCCTGAGGCTCAGGCTGGGCCAGTGAAGGGAGTGCTGCCAGCTTCTGCAGACCCCTTGGGAGTGAGGATGAATCAGCTGACCTGGACTGAGCATCTTCTCCTTGTGCTGGGTCCACCAGCATTGGACATGACTTCAGTGCAGCCCTGCACCCTTCAAGGAGCTCAGTCTCAAAGGGAGGGGCAGCTGGCCATGAGGGTCAGAGAGAAGGGTCTCATTTATCCTGAAGGTGGGAGAAGGCAGCCAAGGGCAGGGATGTCTAAGCAGAGCGCTCTTTCAGGATTTCTTTTCTTTTCTTTTCTGACCGGTGGATCTTCGTTGCTGCACGCAGGCTTTCTCTGGTTGGTGAGCAGGGGCTACTCTTCGCTGTGGTGCACGGGCTTCCCATCACAGTGGCTTCTCTTGTTGTGGAGCACAGGCTCTCGAGTAAGGGCTCAAGAGGTGTGGCACACGGGCTTAGCTTCTCCTGGACATGTGGGATCTTCCCAGACAGGGAATCGAGCCTGGGTTCCCCGCACTGGCGGGTGGATTCTTAACCACTGGATTACCAGGGATGCCCCAGTCTTAAAGAATGAGTCAGAGGCATCTAGTGAAGAGGATGGAAAGGGGTGGCTTCAGCTCCTCCCCTGCATGGAGCCCCTTCCCTTTGTGATACTTGTCAGTCAAATAAATATATACAATCATATCACATATTTTAGTCATCATTTGGTTCCTTTCCTTAAAGGAACTCTCAAGTTAAGAATAGCATTGAAACATGTATATTACCGTACATGAAAAAGATCGCCAGTCCAGGTTCGATGCATGAGACAGGGCGCTCAGGGCCGGTGCACTGGGATGACCCTGAGGGATGGGATGGGGAGGGAGGTCAGAGAGGGGTTCAGGATGGGGGATACATGTACATCCGTGGGTGGTTGATGTCAATGTATGGCAAAAAACCACTACAATATTGTAAAGTAATTAGCCTCCAATTAAATATTTTTTTTTAAACGGAACTCTCTGATTGAATAAGTTTCCAGTCCCCATCTTTCCTGGGAACATGCGTGGACTCACCCGTGTGGACATCTTGTGTCACGCCAGAAACCTGGACTTGGGTGGCACAAGGTAGGAAGTGGTAGTGAAAGAGTTTAAGGAGAGAAAAGCCCAGCGATGTCAGGCATCTCAAATTTGGCACATCCCGAATCAAAGCCTCCATCCACCCTCCAGAACTCTCAACCAGCTGGTCCCTGCCTTTCCAGTCAATGGAACCTCTGTACTCCCCGGGGCTCAGGGCAGACCTCCAGGGTCATTCCTGCTCCCTCCCTCTCCCCCTATCCTCCCCAGAGTCAAACCACCAGAAAGTCTGGTCTGTTCTGCACTCCAGTACCCTCTCTTCCATCCATCTCTCTGTGCATCCCCATGGCTCTCACCTCCAATTTCCTCCTGCCCAGGCTGAAATTTTGCTCTAAATAAGTCAAGCATGGAAAGCCCAGTATATCCCCCATCCAGTCACCTGGCTTCTTCCACACTCCCACTGTTTGTCCCCCAGGACTGACCCCTCCCTGCAGGGCCCTGGATACCTGGCTTCTTCTCCCAGAGCCCTGTCACCTGCCCTCACACGAGGGGCTCTTCTCATCACAGCAGAGAGAAACACCTCCTCCCTGTCCCCCCTGGTATCCAGACATGAGATAAGACGGTAGTTATAAACTCGTGTGTTCGCAATGTCCAAACAGAACGGGCAGAGATTCAGGGACATTTGTGAGGTTTAGGGGGCCCTCTGACACTGCAGCAGGCTGAGTGTGGCCAGCTAACCAGCCCTGTGGTTTTCAACAATTCTGAGCCTGCATTTTGCCAGGCCAGGTACTGGGGCCCACAATGAGGAAGGCAAAGTCTCACTCTCAAGGGACTCCCAGGTGACAGGACACCACCACCGAGGCCAGAGCTCCCAGACCGGCAGTGGGAGGGGTCAGCTGGAAACATGCCCACCGCTAGAAGGACTGTTGCTTCTGCATCAGTGAGGCCCTCAAGGAGCAGGAATTGATCTTCCCCCAAGGCAGGGGACTTCAGAGACGCGGGTTCGATCCCTGAGTTGGGAAGATACCCTGGAGGAGGGCATGGCAACCCACTCCAGTATTCTTGCTGGAAGAATCCCATGGATAAAGGAGCCTGGCGGGCTATGGTCCATTGGATCACAAGGAGTCGGACATGACTGAAGCAACTCAGCGTGCATGCCCGCATGAACTAATGTGAAGTGAAAATCAAGAGCCTTTTATTCACAAAGTTGGCTTGTTTGCGCTTAGTTGAAACAGGGCATGACAATCCACTCCAGTATTCTTGCTGGAAGAATCTCATGGACAGAGGAGCCTGGCGGG
This sequence comes from Capra hircus, assembly GCF_001704415.2. Lineage (NCBI taxonomy): Eukaryota > Metazoa > Chordata > Mammalia > Artiodactyla > Bovidae > Capra > Capra hircus. The sequence continues at coordinate 57,919,454 of NC_030828.1, read as the reverse complement.
CTACGGTCCATGGTGTGTGAACGTTTACTTGTCAACTTGTGCCCAGGACAAACGCAGGGCAAGCCACCTGTGTGTCTCCAACACCAAGCCCAGAGCCTGGCAGGCAGTAGGTGCTCAGTGAACATTTCATGAGGGGCTGAAGGGGTGGGTGGGGAAGCACCGCCGCCAGCTCTGCCTGGGGTTGTCTGTTGTCACCTCGTCACCGCCACACCTGTCTAAGGCTGGGCACGGTCGTCCAGACTCCTCTTCCACTGTGGGTTAAAGTTTGCTTCACCCCACCCCAAATTCACACATCAAGTTCTAGCCCCCAGGACCTCAGAATGAGACCTTACTTGGGAATAGAGTCCTTGTAAATTTATCAGCTGGGCTTCCCTGGTTCTCAGACAGTAAAGAATCTGCCTGCAACGCAGGAGACCTGGGTTCGATCCCTGGGTCGGGAAGACCCCCTGGAGAAGGGAACCGCAACCCACTCCAGTATTTTTGCCTGGAGAATTTCAAGCAAGAGGTGCCTGGCAGGCTACAGTCCATGGGGTCACAAAGACTCGGACATGACTGAGTGACTAACACTTTCATTTTTCATACGGGAGTAGGGTGAACCCCCAATCCAGTGTGACCCATGTCCTTCTGGAAAGGGGACATTTGGATACAGACACACACACACACAGAGGACACCACGTGAAGACGAATGTGGAGGGTTGATCTCAGCGATGCTTCTACAGCTGAGGCTCCTCAAAGATTGCCAGCAAACCCCCCAGAGCCAGGGGAGGGGCCTGGAGCAGATTCTCGCTCAAAGCGTCAGAAGAGCCGGACCTCCTGTCTCCTCGATCCCAGACTTCTGGCCTCCAGGGCCGTGAGACGGTGCATCTCTGCCCTTTAAGTTGCCCAGCCTGGGGTACTCTGTTACTGCAGCCCCGGGAAATAATACCCCTCCTCGTCAGTATGAGAAACTCCTGAGATTGGAAGGGTCGTTAGTCTCAAAAAATCTTGAGGTTGGGGCAGAAGTCTTCCTCACACAAGGGCTCCTCACATACCCTGAGGCCTGTGTGGATGGACCTCCTTCACACTCATAGATATAGGTGGCCCCCAGAGGTCCCCTGTGTGGGGCTCCCCAGTCACTCCACCCTTCTTGCCCTCTGGGCTCATGCTTGGTGGCATTGCTCGAGCGCCTCCCCAGCCCCTCCCACACCTTGCAGGCCTTGCCTCCCTCACTGCACCTCGGAGAAGGGAATGGCAACCCACTTCACTATTCTTGCCTGGAGAATCCCATGGACACAGGAGCCTGGTGGGCTACAGTCCATGGGGTTGCAGAGAGCTGGACACGACTGAGTGGCTAACGCACACACCTTCCCCACTGCAGCCCTGATGCCCATGTCCCCACCGGCGCTGACTGTGGCTCCCCAACCAAACCCAGGCGATTCAAATCTCAGAAGCCACGACGTGGGTGCTCCTGCTGGGCCTGATACCTGCCTAATGCCACCCTCGGCTTCCAAGGTGACATGGTCTTCTTCAAAAGGGCAATAAACAGGACTTTCCTGACAGTCCAGTGGGTTAAACTCCTCGCTTCCAATGCAAGGTTCAATCCCTGTTCGGGGAACTGAAATCTCACATGCTAACGTGGTGCAGCTAAAAAATAAATTAAGAAAAAAAAAAGAATAAGAAAAATAAAATATTTCTTAAAAACAAACAAACAAAAAGGAAAAACCAAAAGTGCAATAAACAGGACACCAGAAGCAGCTGGCAGATCTTTGAGCTGTTCCCTCACGGTGACAGTCAGGGTGACGGGCACACTGACAGGTGAATTTCCATCTCTCAGCTGTTACGATGACCCTTGGTCATGCCCCTGCCTTCCCGAGAGAGCCCTCTTTCGGGGGCGACCTCGTCACTCACTGGACAGAAGCAGAGGCTGCATCCTAAGACACCCTGGCTGCTACTCACAAGCTGGGAGGGGTGGGAAAGCTTTCTTAGCTGTGTGTGTGGCCACAGATGCCACATGGGCTGGAGGGCAGCGAGGGAAGTGAGCTCCCAGCAGGTCCCATGCACCTTCTGCCACTTGTCCTAGGAGAACGTTCCAAGGAGAACCAAGTCATGAGGTAAGCCACCCAGCAAGGAAGGGTCAGTGCTGAAGCTTCTACAGATACCTCAAAGGTCTGGAAACCCAGAGGGAGCCTGTCGGATCTAATACAAAGCCCACAAGGGATCCTCAGGCTCTGAAAGCGCCCACACTTGCCTTTGACCTCCCCCACCACCCTGAGAGCCACTGCTCTCAGCGCATCTCAGAGCACCTGGTACCCCAAGCCCTGTATCCCTCGCTTACCCTTTTGCTCTTGGCTAGCTGTTTGCCCTTGCCTAGCCAAGGGCCAGGAGGAAAGTATTATTATCCTCATTTCCCAGAGGGGAAGCTGAGTCCCACAGGGGCTAAGTGATGTGCTTGGCATCCCCCAAGGAGTAGGTAGTGAAGTTGGAGACAAGACTCCGCTTTCATCATCAGAGCGGTGGTTTTCAAGCTTTGGTGAGTAGCTGCTCATGAGCAAAATGCAGATGCCTGGGCCCCACCCCCAGTGGTTTGACTCAGCAGGTCTGGCTGAAGCTCAGGAACAGGTGAATCTGTTGTAGCCGGTCCAGGGTCCACATCTGCGGAAAGGCTGTGCTATAGGTGGTGGTCTCCACAAGGATGTCCGCCTGCACCTGGCCGCCTTCTTCAAGAGGTTTATTGGCAGGAATCTCTCCCTCTGCACACTCCAGCAGAGCATTCTAGCTGAGCCCCCATTTGCTGAAAGTGGTTCAAATCCCACCTGCTCCACTTACCAGCTCTGTGACATTGCTCTGACTTTCTTGTCTGTAAAGTAGGAAAAACACCACGACCCGTCTCAGAGTTGTTCAGTTCACTTCAGACGCTCAGTCGCGTCCAACTCTTTGTGACCCCATGGACTGCAGCACTCCAGGCTTTCCTGTCCATCACCAACTCCCAGGGCTTGCTCAAACTCACATCTAGGAGTTAGTGATGGACAGGGAAGCCTGGCGTGCTACCGTCCACGGAGTCACAAAGAGTCGGACACGACTGAGCATCTGAACTGAACCGAACTGAACTGAACTGATGTCCATTGAGTCAGTGATGCTATCTAACCTTCTCATCCTCTGCTAGCCCTTACTCCATTTGCCTCCAATCCTTCCCAGCATCAGGGTCTTTTCCAGTGAGTCAACTCTTCACATCAGGGGCCAAAGTATTGTTATGGTTAATGGCTATTATTAATACAGAATGATTTCAAGTGTCTCTGTATTGTCTACATGATAAGATTCTAAACTCCTGAAGAGCACAGGGCTTAGCACAGCCTGGGATATGCAGTAGATATTCAGTAAATATACTCATCGAGTGTATAAAGTCATCATTAAATGCCTAAGTAATAAGATCTTATCATTAATGTATGGCAGAATAGATAATAATGGTTACTGAAACAATATAATAAAAAGAATATTATGCATCAATTGTTGATTGCTTAATATATAACAGGCTTCCCACTAAGTACTTTACATGAATATCTCATTTAATCGTTATAATTACTCATGAGACAGGCACTACTTGCAATGAGAAAACAGAGGCACAAAGAAGTTAAGCAATTTGAGCTACTAAATAGTTGGGCTGGTATTTTACCCCAGGTTTTCCTGCAGCTCATTTATGTAAGAGCACAGTGCTGTGTGTTGCTTTTTTTCTTTCTAGACTGGAAGCTTATTCAGGGGAGCAATAGAATCTTGTTCATCTTGTTTCCCTAGGGTCAGGCGAAGGACTTCGCATAAAGTAGATGCTTAAGGAAATGTCTGTGTTTGCGTGCCTGGATGAGTGGATGCATGGGTGGATGGAGAGATGGGTGGATGGATTGATGGAGTGGATGGATGGACGGATGGGTGGATGGGTAGATGGATGGAAGAATAGATGTGTGAATGGATGGATGGATGGGTGGATGGGTAGATGGATGGAAGAATAGATGTGTGAATGGATGGATGGGTGGATGAGTGGATGGTTAGATGGATGGATGGATAGATGGGTGAATGGATGGATGATGGATGGATGGGTGGATAGGTGAATGGATGGAAGCATAGATGGGTGAATGGAGGGATGGATGGATAGGTAGACGGATGGATGGGTGAACAGATGGATGAGTGGAGTGATGGGTGGGTGACTGAATAGGTAGCTGGGTGGGGGGATGAGTGGGTAGATATGTCTTTGGGAGAGCAGGTGGATAAATGAGTGTTCAGACAGAAGAGTGGATGAATGGATGAATATGTGGGGAGATAGGAAAATGAGTAAGTGGTAGAATGAGAAGAGGGGTGAGTAGATGCAGAAGTGAAAGAATATCCTCCCCATGTTACTCTGCAGAGTAACACTCAAAGAATCATGAGAAAGGGAGATGGAGGAAACAGGTGTTCATTTTTTGGATAAACGAAGCTGAGAAATAGTTGCTGGCAGTGCTATTCCTGGAAGGGTGGTGGAGGCAGGGAAGGCACCTCTGGGTTACAGGAAGACGCGTCCCTCCTCGTTCAACATCTTTAGTCTGAAAGGGCCCAGGGCTCCACAGTGAAGGCACTAATTAGATTTCATTAAAGTGAAATAGATTTCCTACCCCTGGAAGAGCTAGTTCATTAACTGAATACACGCTCTACTGGCAGAAGGCACAGGGAGGGGCGACCAGCCCCAACTCACCTGGGCTAAGGGGAGAGCTGGGAATGCTGCAGTCTGTGGCATCACTGGGGTTCTGAGCCCCTGCTCTATGCCAGTGCCTGGGATGGCCACTGGGTATGCAATGATGAATCAGATGCCATTGATACCTCCTGAAGCTCACAGTCTCAGAAGGAGGCAAAAACATAACAATGCAGGACATGCCCAGTGGCAGGGCACTGGACAAGGACAAGCAAAGTAGACCGTCTGATCTATGCCTCGGGGGTCCTGGAGGTCGGGTGGAGATAAGGCATGGAGAAGGATGAAGCTGGCACAGCTGGTGTAAAGGTCATGGGCCATGATTTGCAGAAAGAAGGCTGCTTATTCAAAGTGGTGATGGTACAAAACCAAGGGAAAAGAGAAATGGAATGAATTGGGGGGTTGTGTCCATCCAGTTGTTCAAAAATACTTACTCAACACCCACTCTGTATTAGACATATTGTAGATACTGGACATACGATGGAAAAAGCTGACTTGGTACTAGAGTTAAAGAGAGTGGTCTGGGTTGAAATTTAAAATTGGGGAGTTTTGAATATACAAAGGATGGTTAATGCCCCAGCCCAGATGCAGTCTCCTGGGGAGAAAGAAGGAGGAGAGGTTCATCTTGGTTCATTCTTCCTCCTAGAGCAAGAATTACTTCCACGGCCTCCCTGACAAGTGGCCACTCAGCCCCTGCTTGCATGCTCCAGGGACAGGGAGCTCACTACCAGTCAAGGCAGTCCTGCCTGGCTTTGGAAGTTCTGGTTGAGAGCAGATCCTTTTGTCTGTGAACCAAAACCTCCCTCTTGATCTCACTCTCTTGTCCTCTTTCTGTCTTCTGGAGACCAGCTCATCCAGTCACCTCCCACATTGTCATGACCTGCTAGAGTAAACAACATCTTCCTTCTGTTTATCTCCTAATAGCAGGGCCCAGGTTTCTTCTGAGGGTGCAATGCCTTCCCCACTGCCATCTCCCATCTCAGGAAGTGGGTGGGTGGATGGGAGGAGTTCCATTTTAATATCCAAGTCGTGATCTCAGAGACAACAAGAAAAGATGCTTAACAATAAGACTTTTCCTTCTTGTTCCTTCACTAAACATGCAGTTCTTTCATGTGTGCACGCTAAATCGCTTCAGTCGTATCAGACTCTGTGCAACCCTCTGGACCATAGCCTGCCAGGCTCCTCTGTCTGTGGGATTCTCTAGTCCCTCTGTGCATGGGACTCCTATTCACTGAAGCGGGTTGCTGTGCCCTCCTCCAGGGGATCTTCCAGGGATCAAACCTGCATCTCTTAGTATCTCCTGCATTGGCAGGTGGGTTCTCTACCACTGGCACCACTTGGGAAGCCCTATCCCTCTTAATTGTCTGAGGAATTACTTCAGCTTGCTTTTTCTGCTGGGTTGGAAATCAACTCACTAAGGTCAGCCACATCTACACAACTGATGTGGACCCCAAAACTCAGGTGGATATCTTCGGCTGTCACATGTTGCTACATGAATTAGCTCTGTCTGTAAGACTCTGCTGGGAGATGACAAAGGGAAGCTCATGCCTGGTCTCTCCTGGCCCCCAGCCTGTGCCCCTTAACCCCTTAATCGGTGTCCCATCACTGTTATAAAGCATAACCTTGGATAAAAAATAGCTCTCTGAGTCATGTGAGTCCTATTCCTAAACGTAAACGTGACCTTGGGGACCCTTGACTGTGTCTGCTGCCACAGCATCCATCCTGCTTCATTAGGTGTCTGTACCCCTCCTCCACCCCCTCAGCCCATGAGCTAGGATCTTCATCCCAAGTTCCCACCATCCACACTAATCCTTTGTCCCTTGAGCTGAATTCAACAGACAAGGCTCCAGCTTACCATAGTTTTTCCCTGAACTACCTTCGGATTTTTGCTTGACAAATAGTAAACCTGGGTTTCTCAGGCCATCACTGTACGTGACTGGCAGTTACACTCAAGCATTGTAGATTTCATTCTGGGATAACAGCTCTGTTGGCAGCTTTTATGGACAGCTCCTTGGTCTTTGATTCTGGATGGAAATCCACAATGAACTAAGCTGCACAAGCTCAGCAGAACCTCGAAGCCTCCTTGCCCCCATCCCCATCCTCATTGCTGACTGAGCCACCTCCCTTCACCTCACAGCTCTGATCCCAAAAAAAGTCAAAGGCCCCTGGGAGCTCTGAGCAGCACTTCCATTCATATCCCAAGCCATGGAGGGCCAAAGTGACCATGGCCCTCTCAGCATGGGGGCCCTTGAGTACCCCGCCCCTCCCAGAGAAAGGCCAGGACTGCCCCCTGTAGGATGGGAAGAGTGCAGAATCTTCCAAGATTTGGTTTCCTTGGCAAGATGTTAAAAAAAAAAAAAAGGGAAAACAGCCAAGTTCAAGAGCAAAGAAAATCCTATTTGGTGACTTCATAGCTGGGCCAGAGCCTGGCCTGGCCCCACCACAGGACTGGCTGGAAAGGGCCACCGTCCTTACGACCTGCAGCTGTGATGAGGCCACCTCCTCTCATCCCACCCCACCCCTTCTCCCCGTGTCCCTAACTTCTCAGGAAGGAGACGGCCTGAAAGAGTTTTGCCAGCTCCTTGTTAATGGAGGTCTGGGGATATGAGAGGGGCATATTCAGATTCTTTTTTTTTTTTTAATTTTATGTTTCTGTTCAGGCAACTGGCTCAGCCTCTTGAAAGAAGACAGGAATTTGAATAATATTTATGTTTTATGAAACACTTTTCCAACCATTATCCTACTTCATCTTCATCATGATCCTGGAAACTTGGCAGGGAAGGAATTTTCCCTCCTCCCCCACACTCCGCCCTTTTCCAGACAAGAAACAGGATCAGAGAGATGATGTGGCTGAAAGGGCAGAGTCACACTAGAATCAGAGTGTCTGTATGCTGGCGCCATGGTGGACACTCTCACCAGAAGCAGTGGCTCTGGGAGGAAGAGAGCTAGAGGGGGAAACAGGTCCCAGCCCCCCGGAGAATGGTGCTGGGCTCTGCTGCTGTGCAAAGTTTGCTCACGCTGCCCCCTCTGCTGGGACCCCTCTCCCTGTTTGCTAGTTGGGCTCCTACTCATCCTACAAAGCCCCACCTACATATCACTCTAGATAAAAATTCCTGGGTACTTGTGGGCCAGCTGGATTATGTAGTTCCCTTGGCTGTCACAGCTTCTGGGACGACTTTATCACCCTGGACTGCCATTTTTTGTTTGCCATTTACCTTTTTCATGGGATCCTAAGCTCCATCTTACATCTCTGCAGCTCCTGTTCCTAGACAGGGGCTGTCCCAGAGGACACACACTCTTTAATGTCTATTGGCTGAGTGGGCAAATGAATGAGTGAATCAATCAACCAAATCAAGCTGCCACTCCATGTATTTATTATCCACAAAGCAGATTTTCCATTTTCTTGTTGCTTTCTTATGCATCTACTTTTAACACTAAAGAAGCATATGATTATATTTTTTCTTGTAAGCAACTCAAACATCACAGAGAAATCCCAATTTCCCCTTATCAACCTTCACTCCAGCCATATCCTATGCCCTTCTCCATTCCAGTCCTTTCCCTAGAAGGAACTCCATCATTGGTTTGGGGTGTCTCCAGACTGCTTATGCATTGACAGACATTTATAACTACATAGGAAAGCATAAGGCATTGTGTATCTTTTAAGATAATTTTGATCCCATTTTATATCCTATTCTGCAACTTGCTTTCAGCATAAAATATTATATCTCGGATTTGCTCCTTGGCAGTCTCAGAGAGCTTCCTAAGCCTTTTTTTTTTTTTTTGTCTGCACTGGGTCTTCATTGTGAAGTGAGGGCTTTCTCTAGTTGCGATGTGCCAGCGTAGTTGCCCCACGGCATGTGGGATCTTAGTTCCCCGTTGGATCGAACCTGCTTCCCCTGAGTTGGAAGGCAGATTCTTAACCACTGGACTACCAGGGAAGTCCTGCCTTAGGCCTTTGTAGTTGCTGATCTATTGTCTATGTATCTAGATCTTTCTAGATGTATATCTATGTGTCTAGATGTATTCTAGATCTAGATAGATCTAGATGGGCACTTAGGCTTTCCCCAACTCTTCTCTCAGGGCCTTCCCAGGAAGCACAGTAGTAAAGAATCCACCTGCCAATGCAGGAGACTCATTCCCTGGGTTGGGAAAATCCCCTGGAGTAGGAAACGGCAATCTACTCCAATATTCTGGCCTGGAAAAATTCCATGGACAGAAGGAGTCTGGTGGGCTACAATGCATGGGGCCTCAAAGAATCAGACATGACTGAGTGAATGAACACACACACACACACACACACACACACACACACACACAAAATTCTTCACTCTGACAAACAAAGTGACAGTGCCACGTTCAAGACGTATAATTTCCTTTCCCGGGTGAGTCCCTCCCAGGTCTGCCCTGGAGCCCCAGGTAAACTCTGGTCTCCCTCCAGCCCATGTGCACAGCAGAGCACTGAGCTCCGGCCACAATGATGGAGGATGGTCCGAGACCAAAGGCATTTAGCCCAGCCCTCATCTGAGGTTTGTTGCCATACAACAACATGAGTCACTGCTTCCCAGGAATGAAGCCCTTGTCACCTCCCATGGGAAAGTCGCTTCACTGCAGGGCAAACAGACACGCTAGGCTTTGGGGCCTTAGGAAGCTGGGGGCCCAGTCTCAGACCCCTATTCTAAAGATGGAGGGTGGCACCCCCTGCTTCCAGGGCTGCAGTGAGGATTAAAGGAGATGAGACATCCACTGTGCCTTGCACTTCGCCAGCTCTTCCCAGATGCTCACCACCGTCAGCTACCAGATCCACACCCATCTTCTGAGGCTGCCCATCAGAAGCCCAGCTCAGCCCCGCCCTGAGCCGCCTTCCTTTCTGGCCTGTCCTGCTTCGCCCACTCATCCTTCATCCTGCCCCCATGACCTGATGGTAGGTCATAGCTAAGGAACGGTTTTCTGGGAAGTTTGGAAATATGAGGGCTTCTCTGGTGGCTCTGTGGTAAAGAATCTGCCTGCAATGCAGGAGACCCAGGAGACACAGGTTCTATCCCTGGGTCAGGAAGATCCCCTGGAGAAGGAAATGGCAACCCACTCCAGTATTCTTGCCTGGGAAATCCCATGGACAGAGGAGACTGGGAGGCCAGAGTCTGTGGAGTCACAAAGAGTTGGAAGCAACTGAGCTCGTACACATGTTAGTTGGTTGGAAATATGAGCTTTGCATTTCCTTATGTAAGACAGGGTTGGAAATTCACCTGCCACCAAAGTCGCTGACAGTCAATGTTCCAGGACTCAGGAAGATCTGTACTGGGGCCAGCTCCTTCCCCCACCTCCTCCTGGCATAATCAAGCTGAGCATGGAGGAAAAGGAGACAGATCAGCAAAGGACCTGCCAGGGCCAGGGTGCAGACTCCCACCCCCACAGCCTGGGCCCCGACTCAGCGCAGGGGGTTCTGGAGTCACATGGGGAGTTGTCCAGAGTCACCAAGCAGGGAGTACCAGGGCCAAGAGGAGGGTGAGGGAAGTGGTACGTTCCTTCTGGAAGGAAAGGTCCCTCCCTGGGGGAGGCTACGGGTGTCCCAGGGCAGGGAAATGCGGTCAGGTTGAGTGACATGAACTTCACTAGTTTACTATGAGATTTTAGGCAAGTCAGTCACCCTCCCTGAGTCTTGGTTTTCTCATCCGTGAAATGGGAACAGGCTGTTCTCTCACTGGCTTGTTGCAGGAGCACGTGTCAAGTTCTTGACGACCTCTAGAGTCTATAGCATCAGGCAGATGCTAGATTTTCCTGCCAGAACACCCTCAGAGGGCAGAGACAGCTTGCAAAAGACCGAGATAACAGAATTGGTCCTCAGTCAGAAGATAAGAAGAGGACTCACAGGGTGAGTGACAGGAGAGAGGAGAAGTAAAAACGTGGGCAGGGAAAAGAGACAGCCAAGTGCTTGCTGAAGCCCATTTCCACTCTTCCTCCCTTCTATGTTGCTTATGTTGATCCCCGGCTCCTGTGGTCTGGGCTGATCTCTGGTGGTGTTTTGGGAAGCTGGCGGGGACTGGGTGCCGCCCCAGGCAGCCTGGCCCCACGTAGCGCCCCCTGCACTTGCCACCGGAACTTGGAAGCTCACCCTGCTAGGATTTGGAAGCTCACTCCAGCTGCAGCATCCTGATCCTCTGGCTCTCTTCATCCTCCCAAGGAGAGTCCCCCGCTCTCCCCTTCACCCCCACACACAGCTTCCCACATCACCCTCCCAGCCCCCTGGCTCCTGGGAGAGGCCAAGGAACCCCCATCCCACCCTGGGCCTCAGGCCAAGGAGGAGGGGACATGAGATAGAGAAAGAAAAAGGGAGAGAGACAGAGAGATGAGGGATGCGGGTTGGGGTGGAGGTGGGGGCGCTGGCTGGAAGAGAGGTGGGTACCCAAGGAAGAAATAAACAGAGACACAGAGATGCAGGAAGGAAAAGAGAGAACTGGAAAGACAAAAATACCAAGGAGTAGGGTTCTAGCCCATCCTACAGGAGATCAGTCCTGGGTGTTCATTGGAAGGACAGATGTTGAGCTGAAACTCCAATACTTTGGCCCCATGATGCGAAGAGCTGACTCATTGGAAAAGACCCTGATGCTGGGAAAGACTGAGGGCAGGAGGAGAAGGGAACAACAGAAGATAAGATGGTTGGTTGGCATCACCAACTCAATGGACATGGGTTTGGGTGGACTCCAGGAGTTGGTGATGGACAGTGAGGCCTGGAGTGCTGCAGTCCATGGGATCGCAAAGAGTCGGACACAACTGAGTGACTGAACTAACAGGGCTCCAGCACTGAAAGTCTAAGGCTATTCTGCCGGATGGTCCTAGGTGTTGGGGATGGGGTGGGGTGGGATGGGGAGTGGTTCTGTCGTCAAGCAAGTCAGGTGGAAAGCACAGGCTACATGAGGACCCAGAAAGGCTTCTCCTCTGCAGGGCAGACCCTGTGGCCACTGACATGGGTGTGGTGAATCTCCAAGAGGGGGCTGTAGGGCTCCCCAATGACTGTCACCACCAGGGACAAGAAGGACCGAAACACAGCACTGTGACATACGCTGGCTCAGATTCAGAGGAAAACATGGACACAGAGAGACAGAGGCTTAGAGATAAAGGGACAGGGGCAGACAGAAGGATATAGAGGGACAGACATAAAAAGAGCAGGGACCCAGAGACAGACAGAGACAGAGAAACATGCAGTCAGTCATTCAGGTTTCAACGTAAGGGGAGAAGCAGGGACAAGGCAGAGGCGAAGGCCGATGCGGAAAGAGAAGGGCAGAATCCCAGGGACAGGGGAGCAATAGAGAGAGACAGGGAACCAGAGTGAGGGACGTGATGGGCAGTGCCCCTCTGAACCTCAAACCCAGAAGAGGCTCTTATTTGTTCTGAAATGTGGAGCCCCACAGGCTCGGCCCCTCCTGCAGCTGGTCCAAATACCCCTCCTCCCTCGGCAGGCAGCACGGTGTCTGCCAGAACCCGAGGACAAACTCTCCGGGGAACGTCACTTGACCTGCAAGAAAACAGATTCAGCCACCCCTGCACAGAAGGCCTGAAAGAGGCATCAACACCGCAGCAGACTGAAGATCATTCCCAGCTTCTGGAGAATTAAGACAAGGCATTAATAGTTGCCCCCTGCAGCCGTGGCTTGGCTTCCAGAGGGCAAGGCTGAAACAAAGCTCCGAGAGTTAACTGAACCGATTTTAAATGGTTTGCCATTAATTTTATGGGTTTGCGAGAGCTTTCGAGATGAGAGATGGACTGGGCGACTTCAGAGACTGTTATTTCATGGGTGTTAACGCCCACTCAGCCCAACAGGCCATCGGCTCTTTTAATCCCTTGAATTTGTGCTTCTTCTGATGGAGAGCAGTCCTGAGGGATTTCTGTGGACACAAGTCCCCGCCACGGCTGATCTATGTGGATCTTTGTCCCTGACAGCCCCACTGGTCTCAATTTATGCTCCAGGCAAGATGTACCAAGAAGTCTGCTGCTGCAGGCGGTGATGGTTTGTGGCTGTCACGCGGCTGCTCTCTGCTCCTGCTCAAAGGCTTTCCATGGCTCCCACTTACCACTCTGCCTGCCTGATCCCCTTTCAGTCCTAGGGAGATGTTCAGGCCTCTCTTCTCTTACCTCTCTGAGGCCAGTGTCTCCCATGCTCCCCGGGAACCCTGGATCTTTTCTGCACTGGCTTCACGTCCTGTGTTATGGATTGGCCTGTGTTCTCTCCTCCCTTGTTTTCCGGCCGTCTCAGGCTGGCCCTGCTTGTCTCTTGGACCCCTGATGGGCAGGGTGAGACGGTCTAGCTATCTGGCTCTGGACTGCAGGCTCACCCTTTAGGGTTCTCTGATGCTGATGGCCCTGGTGGGTGTACACAGGGTCTTGTATTAGACTACAGGCTGAGCTATTGTAACACAGCATCCCAAAGGAGTGGTGGCATATGGTGAGCACAGCCTTCGCCCTGGAACTCAGTTATGCCTCACACTCTAAGCCTTTACACGAGGTCAAACACACTAATCACTAAGCAGAGACAAGGACCTCTAGTTACTTCTCAAGAGTCATAGGTGATGTTCTGAGCCATATCCTGTGAGCTGTTTTTCAGGCACTGAAGCCCCCTCACCAGATGGAAGAAGGTGACTACGTGATGAGAAGATGACCAGACAAAAGCTGTGACATAAGCCACTCCACATCCAAGAACTGTCCCCAGGAAGCTGGAACAAACACTGAAACTGGAGATTAGCTGTGCTCTAAACAACGAAGATGCTGCTGAGTGGTCTGCCGCATCACTGATGTCAAGACGACTGTCGGAGCCGACTGTGAGCATTGTCACCAACATTGAGATCCCTGTTGGAGCCAGTTATGACCATCATCACCGATATCGAGATGACTGTCTGAGCTGACTGTGCCATCCTGCTCCCCCCCTCTGCCCATACAACCCTGAAATGCCCCCTTAAAAACATCTGCCTCCCGAGCAGTAAGTGGGAGTTGGTTCTCAGACACAAGTCCACCTTCTCCCCCAGTTGCCAGCAGCTGAATTAAAGCCTCCTTTCCTTTCCTCCCAAGCCTTGTCTCTTGAGAATTGGCTATTGAGTGGTGAGCAGTCAGACCTGAGTTCAGTAACAATATGATAAAGGTTTGACTCTCATGTAAGTTTCTAAATGTAAACAAACGTGGTAAAGTAGTGGCCTATGTCATCACACCTTTCTGTACTTCTCTTTGCTGCCTGCCTTTGCACTTTCCCTACTCGAGGTGCCAGGTACTTCCCTGCACCATGATTTGATAATGCTCGGTGACTTGACTCGCCATCGCTGGTGCTTGTGGGTGGAAGCCACAATGTGCCCATGAAACGAGGCTATCAAGGGTCTTGCGTCACTCTCAGATGGCCTGCAGATATGTGAATGGAATAAATGCTGGTTGCTGGGGGCTACGCAGATTTTGCAGTTATCACAGATCCAGGATGGGGAGTCAGCTCCTTCCAGCTGAGGGCAGTACCTGGCGAGGGACTCAGGGTGAGCCACCAGCAGTTGGAAGTCCCACCAGCAGGGAGAATGAGAAAATGCCTGGGTCCTGCAGAGGTGTCTGGGTAATGTACTGCACAGGCGCTAATTCCAGCTCTGACCACCTTAGCCAAGAGTATTTTCTCTCTGTGTCTCTTTCTGCAGACCTGGGGCAAGCTTTGGCCCATGGCTGCAAGAGACAAATAACCAGGCCTTAGCCTCTTGGGCCTAGGAGGAAACTTTCTCTTTCGCATGTCAGATCCCTCTAAGTGTCCACCTAAAGGACTCTTCTGGAGCTGCCTGGGTGTGGCTGCTGAGGAGGGAACCTGGCCCAGCTCTCAGCTCTCTGTGATGGACTCTCCTCTCCTTCCACACCCCCAAGTGAGACATCTGTGGGCTCAGGGGAGCAGTGAGTAAGAGCAGCCACTCCAGCCAGGGTTGTCTAACCCGAGCTTAACTCTTCCTGGGCTGCCGGGCTCTCTGTGGCTCCCCTTGGCTTCTGCTAAGGTGTAGGCATCCTTAACTGTCTCTGTCCACAGACCTCTGAGTATAATGTGATGGAGCCAATCAACCCCTTCTCTGAGTAATGTTTGTAAAATACAGAATTATGTAAATAAATTACAGAATTATGAAATTACAGAAATAACAGAATCACAAAAATAAAATGCAAAGAATTACGAAGGAGAACCCCAGAACAATGACATTGGAATAAACGTCTCAGAATGCTGTAAAAGCCAATTTTGTGATCTAGGACTGCATGAGCTTCTTCAGTGCATTAATGATAAGACAGGGAAAGAGTAAACTATATCTAAGAGTATCTGATAACAATGACAACATCAACGTAGTGATAAGCAGAGATGATGTTTTGAGATATCTGTGACGACTGTAATATGATAACAAAAATATACATGCTTTGTCTTGGTTTCAAAGTACTACTAATGTTACTATGGTTTGTTGCCTGTGATATAATTTTTCCTACCAAGCTCATGGACACCCTTGAACTCTATCTACAGACCATCTGGGGGTCCAGAGACCCCAGATTGAGAAGCCCTGTGCCTTAGTGAATTACTCACCAAAAAAAGCCGAGCCCAGCCTTGGAGCCAGGAGCTGGACTCTCGTTCCTTCCTCCTCTTGGCAGCTGCAGGGCTGGTGATCGGCCATAGCAGTCATTCACCATGCAGCCTGGAACCAGTCGTTACTTGTGCATCCATCCATCTGTCCATCCATCCTTCCATCCAGGCATCACTCAACAGATATTTACAGAGAGGGGCTCTGGGCTGATACGTCTTTCCCCAACATGCTGGGGAAGTTTCAGGACACAGGGGGCAAAGAGAAAAAGATAGGAAAGAGAAAAAAGGATGCCAAATCCAAATGCTGAATTTCTCAACAGAGACAAGCAAAGCCAGGAATAATGGATTCTGAAGAAAAATGACCTCTGATGTAAAAATATGCAGATGGTAGACTATCATTTGGAGAAGGAAATGGCAACACAGAATTCTTGCCTGGAAAATCCCATGGATGGAGGAGCCTGGAGGGCTGTAGTCCACAGGGTCTCAAAGAGTCGGACACGACTGAGCGACTAACATACACAGGCTATCATTAAGTTTATTACAGTTAGACTATCAGAAATGTAAGGTCTCAAAGTGTTTGCCTCCTGTGGTAGCCAGTCCCCAAGATGACCCCTGTGACACTTGTTTCTTGCTTTTCCACCCCCTGGGGGAAGCCAGCTGCTCTGTTTTGAGGATCCTCATGCAATGCAGAGGAGAGGCTCATGTGATGAGCAAATCAGAGGACTTCTGCGAACAGCCAGCAAAGAACTTGGTTTCCTTCAACAGACATGTGAGAGAGCCATCCTGCCAATGGACCCCCGAGCCTGTCAAGCCTTCAGATGACGGCAGCTCTGCCTGACAGCTTTACTGCAACCTCACGAGAGACTGATCCACCACCCACTTAAAGAGGCATATATGTGGAATCTGAGAAAATTGGTATCGACGATCTTATTTACCAAGTAGAAACAGAAACACAGTGGTAGAGAACAGGCGTACAGATACCAAGGGGGAATGGAGATGATGCAATGAACTGGAAGATTGGGACTGACACATATACACTGTTGCCACTATGTATAAAGTAGATAATTACTGAGAATCTACGGTAGAGCACAGGGAACTCTACTCACTCCTCTGTGGGGACCTAATGGGAAGGAAACCCAAAGAAGAGGGAGTATATGCGTACGTGTAGCTGATTCCCTTTACTGTGCAGTAGACAGTAACACAACATTGCATTGCAGCCACACGGCAATCAAATTGTTTTAAATGCTAAATAAATAAATAAACATGACGACTGACCTGGGGGAAGTCTAGGGGGAAAGTGATGGGGGAAAACTCCCTTACCTTTAGGTCCTGAGAACTCCCTCTGAATCACATGTGAAAAGCTCTTACGCTAATTAGGATGGATTTGGCAGCAAGTAATCACCCAGACTCCCATTCCATCAGTGAAGCTGTGAGCGTATTTGTGTCTTGCAGCAGGAAGTCCAGAGGCAGGTGGTTCCGGGTTAGTTAATTCAGTAGCCCAACCACATCAGCAAGGACCCGACTGTTACCATTCCTCCCCTGGGCTGTCCTCTGGGCACAGCTCTGGTCCTCAAACTGCCGCTCTCTGGACTCAAATAAGGAAGAGCAGACAAGGATCTGAGGACAAAAAAAAACAAATCACTGGCTTGGATTATTTTTCGCACTTGGCAGAAGCAGAAACTGAACCCAGAGACTCCAAGTAACCTGCTCAAGGTCACACAGCAGAGCCAGATCCGTCTTCTTTTGCAGAGCTCTTTCCACTGGATTATGTTGCCTGCCATCTCCTACCTGTCCTGTATCCACCTAGAGCTTATCTCCCTGCTCCTCGTGCAGCAAGGAGCAGCAAACAGGACAAAACCTTCAAGATTCGGGAAGCACCCCTCTCGTGTCCCATGACGATGGGTTTAATGCAGAAAGTTTTAAAACATCTCTGCAGTTGCTGTCTCCGTCGTGTCTGAGAATGCCCGTGTGTGCTCAGTGACCCAGTCACGTCTGATTCTTTGCGACCCCGTGGACGGTAGCCCTCCAGGCTCCTCTGTCCATGGAGTTTTCCAGATAAGAATACTGGAGTGAGTTGCCATTTCCTGCTACAGGGTATCTTCCTGACCCAGGGATCGAACCGGTGTCTCCTGCATTGGCCGGTGGATTCTTTACCACTGAGCCACCTGGGAAACCTGTCTGAGAAGGTAACGAGCCCAAATAAGGCTTCAGAGAAATGTGACTACAAACTGAATATTGGGTCGTTTTGATGAATTATAGTTTATGGTATTAGATGAAACATTGAGGTTATGTAAGAAAATAGCCACACACTCCTCTTTTCTGAGATAAAAATGTAAATATTCATGAGTGAAATGACATGAAGTTTGCAATCAACTTTAAAACACTCCAGGGAAAAGATGGGAGTAGGGTGGGAACAAAGCTATTGTGCAAAATTCTGAGAGCTAACTCTTGATGCTGGACACATGGCAACTCACCATTCTCTCTACTTTTGAATGTTTAGAAATTTCACAATAAAAATTAAAAATAAATTATTTCTAAATAAACTGCAAAAGGGCCTCCCAGTCACGCTGGGAACGAGTCCTGTAGTCAGTCAATGGAAACAGAGAGGCTAAAAATAGCAGAGAGATTTATTTGGTTTCTCCACATGACATATTTGATAATTTATCATCGATGCTCACACTTACCACATCGGTACTCTAGATGTCTTAGATGGAGCTTGGTTTCAGGGAGAGAAAGAAATATTCCCCCATCCTCACTTGAATAAGTACTCTTGCAACTTCTGATGGTGAATTGGAAGGAAGTGATTTCCCTTCCCTGCCCCTCACTGTGAACCTGTTTCCCCAAAGAATATTAAGCATGAGGGTACCAGCTTTGACCTCCCCTAATAGGGTCCATGCAAGGAGCAGAGGAAATGCTGGAACTGAAAACACTTTTTTTAAAAGTCTTAATTTTTAAAATTCATAAGTGAGACATGCTCACTGCAGAATATTTAGAAAACAAGATAAGCAAAATAGAGAAAATAAAAATCACTCACCATATTACCGCCAACATATAACTAGTATTACGGTGGTTGTTTACTCTGCCTATGTTCTATTGCTGTAAATTTACACAAACAGGCTCAAATTATGTTAACATTTTGTTTTCTAAACACATTGGGGGGCATCCTCTCATATTGCTACAAATTCTTCCACAATATTGTTTTAATCATTGTTCTGTTTTCCAGTATGTGCCTATGCGGTCATTTATTTAACCAGTCTCATTGTGTTCGTTTCCTCTAGGAGCCATTTCAAAGTGCCACATGGTGGCTTAGAACAAAAGACCTTATTTTCTCACAATTTTGGAGGCCAGAAGTCTGAAATCGAGGATTGATTCCTTCTTGGGGATTTAAAAGGAGAGTCTGTCCCATGCACGCCTCTCTGATCGATTCTGGTGGCTGCAGGCAGTCCCTGGGATTCCTTGGCTTGTGGCATCTGATCGATTCTGGTGGCTGCAGGCAGTCCCTGGGATTCCTTGGCTTGTGGCATCTGATCGATTCTGGTGGCTGCAGGCAGTCCCTGGGATTCCTTGGCTTGTGGCATCTGATCGATTCTGGTGGCTGCAGGCAGTCCCTGGGATTCCTTGGCTTGTGGCAGCAGGACTCCAGTCTCTGCCTCTGTCACAGCATGGCTTTCTTCCCTGTGTGTCTCTGTGTCTCTCTCGTCTCCTCTTCTCGTAAGGACAGCAGTCATATAGGATGAAGGATCTCTACTCTTCCCACATCATCTTAACTTAGCTAACTCCATCAGTGCTGACTCTATTTCCAAATTAATTCATACTCTGCAGTTTGGGGAACAGAAATGAATCACATTGGTGGGCTTTTAAAGCTCATTTGCTTTACTTTTTTAAAATTTTGCTATCACTAATGTCTCAGATTTTTGAACACATCTATGATTATTTTCTTAAAGTAAATTGTTAGAGATGGCATTTCTAGGATGAAGATTGTATCGGTCAAAGGTAGGCCAGGAAAAGAGAAAGCATAGGTACTGCAAATGGAGAGGATTTAACATAGAGAATTAATTACATAGGTGGTAAGAAGGTGAGAAGCAAAAAGATGCTGAGATAAATCAGAGATTAATAATCGCAAGAAGCAGCTACCCTCCCCAGGACTTGGGGAACCAAAGGGAAGAGGTGATGTTACCAGAACTCAGGATTGTGGAGAAGAAGCCCCCTGAGCTCATGCTGGGACTCCTACAGGAGACACAACAAGGTCAGTGCTTGGAGCTCTTGAGGGAACACCAACAACTGGTGCTCAGACTTCTGAGAGGGCCCACAAGTAATCTCGGATGGAGCACCATGTGTCTGGTGCTTGGACCGCTGGATGCTGCTACTTCCAGAGGGTACAAATGGCAGGGCTGCTGCTGGTGGCATACAGGCCTCAGTTGGAAGCTCAGTCATTTCTTTCTCCCTCTCAACTTCCTCTTTTCACCATTGTCTCCTATTGGCCAGTTAGAAGCCACAAGGTGTCTGGAAAAAATAGTTTGCAGACTTCCAGCCCTAGCATCACAGAGCAGAAATGAGGGGGCAGGGGAATGGGGATAAAACACAAGAAATTAACTGTCTTAAAGGCTTTTGCTATGCATTATTCCATTGTCTTCCAAAAACGTTGTACCAACTTACACTACCATTAGCAGGGCATGGAAATGTCTAGTTCCAAAGCTCAATAACACGAATTGTTTCTGTTGTTCAGGCACTAAGTTGTGTCCAACTCTTTGCAACCCTATGAACTGCAGCACACCAGGGCTTTCCTGTCCTTCGTTATCTCCTGGCGTTTGCTCAGAATCACGTCCACTGAGTTAGCGATGCCATCCAACCATCTCATCCTCTGTTGCCCACTTCTCCTCTTGCCCTCAATATTTCCCAGCAACAGGATCTTTTGCAATGAGTTAGCTCTTCAAATTAGGTGGCCAACGTATTGGAGTTTCACCTTCAGCATCGGTCCTTCCAATAAGTATTCAGGATTTATTTCTTTTAGGATTGATTGGTTTGATCTCCTTGCTGTCCAAGGGACTCTCAAGAGTCTTCTGCAGCACCACAGCTTGAAAGCATCCATTCTTTGGCACTCATCCTTCCTTATGGTCCAACTCTCACGTCTGTATGTGACTACTGGAAAAATCATACCTTTGACTAAACGGACCCTTGTTGACAGTGATATATGCCTTTAACACACTGTTCAGGTTTGTCATAGCTTTTCTTCCAAGAAGCAAGTGTCTTTTAATTTTGTGGCTGCAATCACTGTCTGCAGTGATTTTGGAGCCCAAGAAAATGAAACCTGTCACTGTTTCCACTTTTTCCCCATCTCTTTGCCATGAAGTGATGGGACGGGATGCCATGATCTTCTTTTTTTGAATGCTGAGTTTCAGGCCAGCTTTTTCATTCTCCTCTTTCACCCTCATCAAGAGGTTCTTTAGCTCCTCTTCACTTTCTGCCATTAGAGTGATATCATCTGCATATTTGAGATTGTTGATATTTCTCCCAGCAGTCTTGATTCCAGCTTGTGAGTCATCCAGGCCAGCATTTTGCATAATGTACAGTGCATATAAGTTAAATAAGCAGAGTGACAATATATAGCTTTGATGTACTCCTTTCTCAATTTGACAGGAAAAAAATTATAACCTGTCTGTTTTGCACTTCTTAAATTTTTAGTGATGCTGAATATATTTCTTATGTTTTTGGCCATGATGTTCATTACTTGTTTTGTGGCTTGTTGAAATATGAAGCTAAAATAATTAAAATGTCAGATTTTATGTTCTTTACTCATTTTTATTACAATATTCGCCTTTATCTTATCAAGTCATAACATTACTTTATGCATTAAGGCTATTAATCCTTGCTCTACAATACATGCTGCAAATAATGCTTTTTCACTGTGGTTTGACATTTAGTTTTATTTATAGTGGTTTTGATGTCAGGCTTTTCAATTTATATGTGGTCAAACCTATTAATCTTTTCTGTTATGGATTCATCTTTGGTTTATGCTTAGAAAGTTCTTTCTCAGGCCAAGATTACATAAATATTTATGTTTTCTTATTCTTCACGGTTTCTATATTTTTAATATTAACTTTTTTTATATTTGTATGGAATTTATTTGGAATATAGTATAAAGTTAGAAATTACTTAAGATCAATTTTCCTCTATAATTTGGAATGCCATCTTTACCCTTTATTAAATTTATATACATGCATCTGTATCTATTTCTGGACTATCTCTTATTCCATTAGTCTGTCTTATTTTATTAAATTCTCATAAAAATGTAAACTCTATGGCGATTATCTTGGTACCACCAGCATCTAGCTAGAATGGTGCCTATCACAAAATCAGTACTCAAGAAATACATGTTGAATGACTGAGTGGACTATTTCTGTGCCAGAATCATGTAAAAAAAAAAAAAACCATGATTTACATTTAGTAAGATGTTTGCTGAGTATTAATTTACATACAGTAAAATTTTCCCTTGTTAGTGTCCAGTTTAATGAGTTTAACAAACATACACAGTTGGGGAACCACCATCATAATCAATATATAGAATAGTACATCACCTCAAAAAAAAAATTGTCTTGTATTTTTAAAGTTAACTTTTTAACTTTAAAATATGGTTTTAAAAGTCTCATATAACATAAAGTTGCCATCTTAACCATTTTTAAGTGTACAGTTCAGTATTGTTAAATATATTTACATCATTGTGCAATTGATTGCCAGAACTTTTACAACTACCCATTAAATACAACTCCCCACCCTGCCTTCCTCCAGGGGCTGGCTACCTCCCTCCTACTCTGTTTCTACAAATCTGACTACATTAGATATCTCATGTAAATGAGATCACACAGTATTTGTCTGTTTGTGACTGGTTTATTTCACTTAAAGTAATGTCCTCAAGGTTCATCCATGTTGTAGCGAATGTCAGAATTTCTTTCCTTTCTAAGGTGAATAATGTTCCATGCTATCTATCACGTCCTTTTGTAGTAAACACGACCCCTACCCCCCCCAGCTTCTGTCTCTGCAGTTTGGCCTTTTCCAAAATGTCGTTTTAAATGGAATCCTACAGTTTGCAGTCTGCCTTTTGAGGCTGGCTTCTCTCACTTAACAAAAGGTATGTGAGTTTCATCTATATCCCAGGTGGCTCAGTGGTAAATAATCCGCCTGCAGTGCGGGAGACTCGGACTCAATCCCCCAGCTGGGAAGATCCCGGGAGGAGGAAACAGCAACCCACCCCAGGATTCTTGCCTGGGGAAGCCCATGGACAGAGGAGCCTGGCAGGCTACAGTCCATGGGGTCTCGGGCACAACTGAGCAACTGAACACACATGCAATGACTCACATATTCTTGCAAATATTGGTAGCTCATTTCTTCTGGTTGCTGAGTAATATTTCACTGCATGCACGTTTCATAGCTTGTTTATCCACTTCCTAGCTGAAAATATATTTGGGTTGTTCCTGATGTTAATTATCGTGGTTTCATAATGCATTTTTACAATGAAACCATTTGATAAGATGTCAAATATATGCGAGTTGTAGCCAGAACTAGAGGAGTCCATGGGGATAAAATTTCTAGGAGAGAAGGAGGAACCCACTTGTGATAGTTATTTGGCCGCAATGAGTCTTAGCTGCTGTACACAGGATTTTAGTTGTGCATGCAAACTCAGTTGCAGCATATGGGATCTTGTTCCCTGACCAGGGATCGATCCCAGGTCCCCTGCATTGGGAGCAGGGAGTCTTAGCCACTGGACCACCAGGGAAGTTTGTTCACTTGTGTTAAACGTGGAGAGCAATGGTATCAGAAGACTGATGAGAAACAGCCAGGTCCTGCCAATAGAACTGAGCCAGTGGGTTCGCAGGCAGTGTCATGGGGCATAGGGCATTAAGAACATGAGCTCTGAAGACAAGGAGCTCTGGTGTGAGTCTCTCCTCTGATGCTTTCTCTCTGGTGATAGGGCAGCACCCTGACCTGCTGGAAACCTTGGCTTCCAGTATGAAACATGGGATTGTGATAGCACCTTCCTCACATGAAGTAGTTAGTGCAGCTTCTAGTCTGGAGTAAGTGCTTAATAAATGTTTCTTTTTATTAACTACTGTCTTGGGAAAGTGAAGCTGGATTGTGAGAAAGAAATTCAGCTATTCATTCACTCTTTTCTCTGATGAATGTACAAACAAGGCCGTGATTACAGTCACTTTGAAACATGGCTGCAAATTCGTCAACGTTCTTCCTTTTAAGAGACGAGCCTATTTTGGTGGACATGCAACTGTTGCCACAAATACAGGAGGGCAGAAGTGATGACATGCGACCTCTGAGGCTGAGCCGTGGACAGCCATGTGGTGCCTGCCTGGCTTGCTGGAGCTTCTGCTCTTGGAGCCCTGAGCCATCATTTAGTGGGTAGTCAGAATCTCCTGACACCTGAAGCTGCAGGAGGGGAGACCACACACAGACCACACAGAAGAAGAGACCCAAACAGGCAGCCTGGCCCGGGAACCAGATGAGGGCGCAAAGAAGCTTCCAGAGGATTCCAGCTCCCCGCCATTTGAGTCATCCCTAGCGTTGGGGACTCCCCAGCCAAGACCCCAGACACCATGGAGGCAAGCCATCCCCTCTGTGTCCTGCCCAAATTTCTGACCCACAGAACTTGTGCATGCAAGGAAACAGTGGGGATTTTACGTCACTAAGTTTGGTTTGTTTTGTTCCAGAAATAGATAGGGCAGCGGTCTAGAAGGGATTTAGGCGGGAAATGGGGGGAACCAAAGAAGGAAGATTAATCGGTGTTCCACTAGCAGCTGGTGGAAGCCCCCACCCACCCGCTAGAGGAGCCTCATGCACACGGTAGGAGAGTTATCGACCTTTTTCATGACCTAGTGAAACATCCCCCAAGAGTGTGCAACTTTGCTTCCTCTGCTTTTGTGCCCACTGAAAACTGGCGGCTAATTCAGCCATGATGGCCAGGAGTGTTTGGGGCCCTGGAGAAGTTCTATCAAAGCTGTGAACCAATAACTCTGCTTTCTGGTTTATACAAAAGTCTCTTAGGACTTAATATGTGTGAATCCCTTAAGCCTAAAGCTTCTGGACCTCCTTAGTAGTACAGTGGAAAGTCATGGGCTGAATCCTAACTCTGGATCTAAGTCCCAGCTCAGCCACCGTATGACCTTGGCGAGGCGCTTGGCCTCTGTAAATCTCAGTTTCCCTGTCTGTGAAATCGATTCAAAAATGTCTCTTTCACCCAGCTGTTCCAGGTATTAAATGAGACAGTATCTGCAAAGGGTTTAACACAGGGCATGACTCATTATCAACTGACTGCTGATATTATTTCTTTTTCTGTTAAATTTAAGTATAGGGGGTGGTGTTCAGTTTCTCCGTCATATCTGACTCTTTGTGACCCTGTGGACTGCAGCACTCCAGGCTTCCCTGTCCATTGCTCTCTCCCGGAGTTTGTTCAAACTCATGTCCATTGAGTCAATAATACCATCCGACCATTTCATCTTCTGTTGCCCCCTTCACCTCCTGCCCTCAATCTTTCCCAGTATCAGGGTCTTAAGAATAGGTGGCTCCGTGGTAAAGAATCTGCCTGCCAATACAGGAGATGCAGGAGACTCAAGTTTGTTTCCTGGGTGGGGAAGATCCCCTGGAGGAGGAAATGGAAACCCACTCCAGTATTCCTGCCAAGAGAATCCCAAGGACAGAGAAGCCCGGCGGGCTACAGTCCATGGGGTTGCAAAGAGCTGGACACAACTTCATGACTGGACAGGCATAGTGTTAAAAATATATATATATGAAAAGACAGCCTATAGAAGGGGAGAAAATATTTGCCATTGATGTGCCCAACACGGGCTTAATCTCCAAAATATCATTTCTTAGTTTCTCTCCCTATCTCCTGAAAAGCTTGAAGGCAGGTTCTGGACACAGTAATTCCCCCCAGGTTCCCCTCCCTCTCGCCAGGTGTTAACCCTCAGAAAAACTGGCTATGGGAACCTGGTGTCCTCCCCTCCGACCCCTCCACCTCCGGCCACCGTGCTGCCGCACAAGTGGAAACTCTTGGCCTGCCTGTTGGCACCAGGCTGGCTTCCTCGGCGGAGCCAGAGATGTGTCTTGCCTCTGCTCCTAAGCCCACAGGCTCTGAGCAGAGAGGCTGAGGGAGAACCAAATGGGAGGCGACAGGGGACACGTGGCTGAGATGAAGAGTAGAGTCCCTGAAGGTAAACAGCTTTGTCCCATCAATTAGAAGGGCGGGAGAGAAGACGGGGCTGGGGAAATTACAGCCGCATCAGGCTGTCATCATCTCTTGCCTCTCATGAAAGTGATCAACAGCCCTTCGACTCTCATTTTAAAGATTAAACAGGAGGAAGGATGACTCCACCGGATTTCAGCTCAGGCTGCTGGCAGCCCCGAATGCCAGAAATGTGATGAATTGAGGGACTGAAACCCAGAAAGAAAAAGTGAATCTCCATATATCACCGGAAGATGCCAATCTGATCCAAGGAGGCATGTGGTGCCTGCATCTTCCAGCCTCAGGGCAGACCGCTAAGCTCTCTTGGAGGTCTAGGCCCAGGGTCTGAAACATCAGTTTCAGGAAAACAGGGGGACCAAATCCATTTTGATCAGTACACATGAGGCACTCAATAAATATTGGTTGAATGAGTGAGTGAATGAACAAATACCTGTTCTATCTTTCTTACTATGAAGTTTTGGTCAAGTCACTTTGCACAAGTCAAGAGGCCTGTTCTGGCCTCAGTTTCCTCATCTGTAAAATGGGACCAGGAATATCTATCTACTTCCCCAGGGTTGTTGTGATGAAATGACATCACACAAAAAAAGCACAGTGGCTGGCATACGGTACAAGTTCCCGAGGCAAGAGAGAGGTCAGGTGGGAGACTCAGCTCATGAGCCAAAGGGGTAGGATGAGAACCAGGCAGGGCAGAAGGATGGCTCTGTGGGGCACAGTCCTGAGATGTTTGGGGCAAAGATGGCTCAGCTTTGGCTTATTACCTTCACTCTGCCCAACTCTCTGTCTGTGTCCCATCTACCTCAGAAGAATCATGCAGAAGGCTGTGACACGGGCTTAGCAAATCCTTCACTCCCAGTGACATGAGAACAGTATTTACAAAGGATTCACTGAAGAGGGTCACCTTGTCAGGAACGGTTCTGAAGGCGTCATAGAGAGAGGGACATTCGTGTCCATCTGTGACAGGCAGATAAGGCATGGCTGGTGGGGCCGGAAACCAGGCATATTTGTGGGCAAGGTGAGCCAAAAGGCCTGGCTGAGGACTTCACACTTCATCATCACGTCAGTGGGAGCTATAGAAGGTTCTAGAGCAGGAATGATGACTCCCAAAAGAATTCCTCAGCTTTGTTAAACAATTAGGGTTTTGACTCCTCCACAAGAAGGGGTCAGCAGTTCAACACTAGTGCCTAGACCATCAAGGGAAAGAAAACAGTGTGGACAGGATGGCCAGCATCAGACGCTCTGGGCTCTAGCCCCCGATCTCCTGTGTATGGGTGCCAGCCCCACAGGTGGTTCACTTCACAGCTTCAAGCCTTGGCCTCCTCATCCGATTTCCGGGCGGGCGGCACAGAATTCTCCATGCCAACACCAGGCCGGCTCCAGCACAGGCCCCACTTGGCAGCAGGAGCAAGCGAGTCTCAGCTGGATTTTATTAGTATTTGTGTTAAACAGAGAAGGAGTGGAAAGTGTGGTGAAATACGCCATCTTGAAAGGGGGAAAGAGGGGCAGGCAGGACCTTGAAGTTCAGGCCGCCAGATGCGAGCATCACCAGGGTGCCTCTGGGAAGTTATGGCAGCAAAAAATAACTGACCCTGCGCGGGAGGTTAAGCTCTGCTTTGCCCCCAGTTTTCCTCTCCTGTTCCTCCAGTTTTTCCAAAGCCCCAAGGGGCTTATGGCTGAACAAGGCGAGGAGTGGGTTTCTTCTCTCGGTGCGGGGGCAGGCTGGTGGGTGGTTGGATCCTGGGTTTCCACGGGCCAAGGGCTGCCTGGTTACAGATCCCATCTGAGCCTGGGCTTCCTGCAGATACATCCCACTCCCACGGCCAACCTGGCATCAGGATCATAAAGTCACTCTTTTCCCCTGCAGAGGACAAGCAGACAGAGAGATGGGAGTGGGGATGAAGCCCCAGCCTGGGTCATGACGCAGTCTGCTGGAAAGGGATCCTCGGTCCAGAAGGCACGCTCTGCAGCCTGGCAGCCACTGGCCTTGGCAGTCGGCCGATGTTCCCAGAGCCCGTGGCACTGACTGCCTTTCTGCTTAAACAGACTGTGCCTCTGCAGAAGGGGAAGAGGGCTACGAGGCCAGCGTCCGCCTCAGCCTAGTGGGTGTGTATGTCAGTCACTCAGTCGTGTCCAACTCTTTGCGACCCCCTGGACTGTAGCCCACCAGGCTCCTCTGTCCATGGGACTACCCCAGCAAGAATACTGGAGTGGGCTGCCATTTCCTCCTCCAAGGGATCTTCCCAACCCAGGGATCAAACCCACGTCTCCTGAGCCTCCTGCATTGGCAGGCGGATTCTTACCACTGGGCAACCTGGGAAGCCACCTGAGCACAGCAGGAGGGACCAAGTCCACACATCCAGGCAAGTTTTGCTTAAATAAACACAATGAGTAAATAAATCTCACTCCTAACTCATGGCTCCTCACTTGGACCCCTCACACCTACCCCCTAGCTGCTGTTTCTTCCACCTCCAGACTCGCTGCCTGCCCATTTACCCCAGAGCATGCTGCCAGATTTCTTCCCAGATTACAGCTCTCCTCAAGTTATCCTCCACCTCAAAACGTCAGTCGTGGCTAAAAACCACCAGTACTCTGCTCACTGCTGCTTCCAGTCCTCCTTGCCTCAAGG
Organism: Capra hircus; assembly: GCF_001704415.2. Taxonomy (NCBI): domain Eukaryota; kingdom Metazoa; phylum Chordata; class Mammalia; order Artiodactyla; family Bovidae; genus Capra; species Capra hircus. The sequence goes on along the minus strand of NC_030828.1, from coordinate 57,891,334 downwards.
CCAAAGGCAAATGCCACCTCCTCCAGGAAGCCTCTCTTGATTTATGTTTCTGAATGGTTTGTGACTTCCCCCCTTCACAATCCCCATCAGCTGTCACTTATACCAGAATCTGTCCCAACGCCTGGGATGTAACATGCAGAGCCAAGGAAGAGAAAAGACAGTCCTTCCCCAGGGAGAGCTGATGGCTTCCCCAGGAGCCTACAACCACACCGCTGTTGCTGCTGCTGCTAAGTCACTTCAGTCATGTCCAACTTTGTGTGACCCCATAGACGGCAGCCCACCAGGCTCCCCATCCCTGGGATTCTCCAGGCAAGAACACTGGAGTGAGTTGCCATTTCCTTCTCCAATGCATGAAAGTGAAAAGTGAAAGTGAAGTCACTCAGTCGTTTCCGACTCTTTGAGACCCCATGGACTGCAGCCTACCAGGCTCCTCCATCCATAGGATTTTCCAGGCAAGAGTACTGGAGCGGGCTGCTATCGTCTTCTCCAACAACCACACTGCCATCTGTCAAATAAAGAATGAGATTACACAGAGAGTCACCCACAAAACTGAGAGGCCAGGGATGCCAAGTGCTGGGGAGCTTTGGGATGTGTGTGTGTGTGAGAGAGAGTGTACATGTGTGTGTGAGGGAAGCCTGGGACCTGGCAACATCCCAGGCTGACAAATTTAAATAAAGTTAGAGCATTAGAACTAAAAGAGACCTCAGATCATCCAGTTAATCCTTTACACCCAGGGAGGCTCAGAGAGAAGGTGGGATGGATTTCCAGTTAGAGATCACAAGGGTCATCCTTTGCTTCGTCCAATCACTCGGTCATTTGTTCTTTCAGCTATTCAACAACCTTACTAAAACTGTCAGATTCCCTACCTCTTGCCAGACTTTGGGAACCCAGAGCTGAAGAATAAGTGGCCTGGCCTCCATGAGGCTGAGAATCCATGGGGAGTGATGAGTGACAGTCTGGAGGTGAGCCCAAGCGGGGAGGAAGCAGAGAAGGGAACAGAGGCCCTGCTGGTGATGGTGAGGTAGGGGAAAAAAGTGATCCTGGAAGGCTTCCCAGAGAAGGTGATGTCTGGTATGGGGGTGAGGAATGTGTAGGAGTTTCCTGGAGGGTCAAAAGTAGAGTTAGCAGAAGAACCCAGGCATGGGGACTTCCTGCCCAGTGTTCTTCCCCTCCCTGCACTGTAGGATTTTAACATCTGAGTGCAGCCTGAAGGTTAAGGGAAGAAATGGGCCCTCTGTCACTCTAGCTTGTTCCAGCCTCCACAGAGCCAAAGCTTGAGGCCGTGCAAGGCATGGCAGTGATTACGCATTTGGAAAGGCCCAGAGTGACTCAGAGGCTCTGCAGGGAAACAGAGATGAAAAGTAACTCTGCCATAGACCTTGTGTTCAACGATTGACTCCACAGCGCAGCACTTGACTCTTGCAGAAGAAAGGCTTCAGGGCTCCTTGGGGCATTTTACAGATGAAGAAATTGAGGCCTGTGCAGGGAGCACCTCCTGCTCAAGCTACACAGCAAGTCAATAGCAGAGCTGGGACTCAAAACAGGCTTCTTGACACTCCCAGTGTGGTCCCCTGGCAAGGGGTCAAAGAAAGCAGAGTTGATTCCCTAGAGAAGACCAGAGTATCTTCACACTATTTCAAGACTCTTTAGGGACTTTGCTGGCAGTCCAGGGGTTAGGGTCCCATGCTTCCACTGCAAGGAGCGTGGGTTCGATCCCTAGAAGGGGGGAAACTAAGATCCTGAATGCCACATGATACAGCCAAAAAAATAAAAAATAAATTAGAATTCTAAACAAACAAATAAAAGACTTATAAAACTCACAAAATAGATGGAGACAACCAACAACAAATGTAGAGGTTAAGAGCTGAGACAAGACAATCTGTGAAGGCACGTCCTTCATTATGCAGTGCCTGAGGTTCACTGACCCCTTCCTCCAGGAAGCTTTCTCTGACTCCTCTCCAGCTGCACTGGGTGCCTCTACAGAACAACCTGGGTACTGAGTACTCTGTATCCTCGTCTATGTGTGAAAGCCACCCAGTTGTGTCTGACTCTTTGCGACTCCATGCACTGTGGCCCGCCAGGCTCCTCTGTCCATGGGATTCTCCAGGCCAGAATACTGGAGTGGATCGCCGTTTCCTCCTCCAGGGGATCTTCCCAACCCAGGGATCGAACTCAGGTCTCCCACACTGCAGGCGGATTCTTTACCAGCTGAGCCACCAGGGAAGCCAATTCTCATCTACACTCGAATTTAGCAGATCTCTTCTCCATGGAAGAGGAGAAGCTCCTTGAAGGCAATAAATGGAATCATGCCTCTTTTATTGCTCTGTTCCCAGCATATAGTACATGCTCAATAAACATTTAAGTTAATCACTGCACAAAAAGAAAAAGAAATGACAAGTGATATGGCCTCTTCTGTGAATCGAATCTCCATCCATCCATTGTCTCTCTACCCTCCCATCCCTCCTTCTATCCATCCATCCATCCATCATCTCCTCCCTATCCCCTTCCTCCCTCCCTCCTTTCTTCCATCTCTCCATCCTGCCTTCCTCTCTCCATCCTTCCCTCCATTACTCATCAATCTATGTATCCAACACCATTTTTTGAGCACCACTATGGGCAGTCCCCTGAATTAAACAAAGAGGAATGGAGTCTGGACTCTGAAGTGAAAAGCTCTCCGTTGGCAGGGGCCCTCAGAAAACCATCATCAGTGTTTTGGAGAAGACAGCAGAATAATTTGGAGATGTGATTTAATCACTATTTACTGGTCCCTGAAATCCATCTCTGTTAAGTGACCAATAAAAAGATAGAGGCCGAAGAACCACAACTGAAAAGTAAGTGGGGAGAAAAGCCAGTGTGACATCTGATGGGGAATAGACCCACCTGCAGGGTTAGGACTGCTAAAACCCCAGGAACCTTTGTTATTAGTAACAAAGGGCTCCTGAGGATGAATGCAATGTGCAAGCAACAACAGGTCTCAGATAATCGTCTGAAAATTCCTCCCTATGGGAAGCTTTATCTCCAGCTTGACTCCCGGTGGGCCCGCCACTGGCCGTCAACACTCAAGACCTTCCACCTCCAGAGAACCTGCCCAAGGGCAGCAGTGATGGCCGCAGCAGCCTATTTCTGCAGCAGGTCATGCCTTCACGTTCTTTTCTCTTGTGAACCATTTGAAGATCCTGTTAGCCTTCCCCCTTCCCAGGTAAGAAAACGGAGGCCCAGAGGGTGAACCGACTTGACAAGGTGATAAAGTTGGCAACTGTCAGCAGGAAGGCAAACTCAGTTTCCTGATGGACTGCTCCCCTCACCAGGCTTTTCGGGGACTTGACTCAATATCAGGACATAATTAAAATCCTAAATGGCATTCTCGACTTAGTATCAGGACATAATTAAAATCCTAAATGGCATTCTCCAATTGACACCCAGGGTGGAAACAGCTCAGTGCAGGCCAGGAAACTAGGAACCCGTATTAGGACTTGGAATTAACCCCCCAGCAGGGCGTTTCTGTACCCCAGCCCACAGTGGGGGTGGATGGCCCCTGAGCCCTGACTGCCTTTCAGAGGCTAACAGAGTCCTTAGTCAGAGTTCTATATCATCCATTTCAAAGCAAAAAGGCATTCGCGAGGGCTGCCAGCTGTCATTTCTATAATGGAGTTTGCTTTCAAAGCCGGAGGCCGTGCTAATGACAAAATAAAGCAAATTCGAGAGAAGTAGGCTCAGCTAAGGCGGGTGGGAAATGCCAGGAAAACTCGGGCGGGGGCGGAGCGCCAGGAGTCGTGACTGAGTTGCCTACACTTGTGCGTGCGTGCGCACACACAAACATACACACATGCACGTGTACTCACACGCACCCCATGGGGAGGCTCTAAAAACCAGGAAGAAGGGGGGATTTAACTTGGGACAGAGGTCTGGGGGGCATTTGAGAACTGTATGTAAGTATTTAAGGGATTTTTCCCTGGGAGAGGAATCAGAATTAATTTGAACAGTGGTTGGTGCTCATTGAGCGCCTACTATGGGCCAGGCTCTGCACTGGGGGCTTTTATCTCCTCATTCAATCCTTCCAGCAACTGTAGGAGGGACCCTACTCATTCCCATTTAATAGGTGACAAAGCAGAGGCTCAGATGTAAGACGTCTTGTCCCAGTCAGAGCATTAGAGAGGAAGGGAGTTGAGATTTGAAAGCAGATCTGTCCTCATCTCCTTACTACTTCACCTCCATGCAGAAACAACAACAAACTACAATAAGACAAAAGGCCAGTGACTCCTCAGGCAGAATGAGTCTGGGAAGATGTCACAATGATGAAGCCGCTGTCTCAATCCAGGAAAGAGCTAAAAGCCAGGGCTGATTCTAAGTGGAACAAGTGTTGAGACTCCTGTCTCAGGAGGTATGCAAGAAGTGGTGGCAGAAACCGGTCACTGGGCTGACCCGGGGGTCTGTTGGTTCCTGAGGCTGAAGCTGAAAGAGCTGTTCTTCAGACTCCGCACAGCACATCCACCCCCATGCCCCACAAGCCCGGCACTGGCGCAGGCCTCACCCACGCCTGGCTCTGCGGCGCTCTGGGAGCAGCCACGTGACAGCCCAGCCCCCGCGGGCACCTCGTGGGTTGAGTGACCCCTCAGGGAGTTCCCACGTAGGCCTCGCCCCGCGGTGACTGAGTTAGGAGCCGCCTGAGTGTCACCACCGACCACCCCCACCCCACAGCAGGCACTGGGGGGATTGTGGCCCTGCCCACCACCCCTAAAGGTCTCAGAGCCACCCTCACGCCCTCTGCCGCAGGCACTGTCTTCTGCCTCCCCAGCTCTGGAGCACCCTCTGAGTGCCTGCTGTGTACCAGGGCAGTGCTCAGGAGCAGGGGTCTTGCGGTCCCCCAGTGCATTCCAATCGGGCTTCCCTAGGACCACCCCAGGTCTCCCGGTTCCCCATCTCAGCAAAGTCTGAGGAGTCACAGTCTGGCAGGAGCCTGGACATGACCCAGGCTGGCAAGAGCCCTAGAGGTGCTGATGGAATAAAGGGCAGAGATGGGTGCCCAGCACACACCAGACAGCAGTCACTACAGACTCAGCGAGTCCACTCAGCAGCCTAGTGAGACGGCAAAGGAGATATCGCTTTAATAAATGAGGGAACTGAGGCTCTGAGAGGCAAAACCACTCTCTTATGGCGAGGCACAGAGCCTAAACTGAACCCACAAAGTTCTGACACCAATTCCAGGCTCCTCCTCTCTGCTCTGCTCAGTCCAAACACCTAGCCACACCTCAAGCATATCCAGCAGCCCACTCCCACCTCAAGCTTCGGGTCACACCTGGGGAGGGGCGCTGTGACCAGTTCCTCTCGGCCCTTTCTACCTGGGGCTCCAGGGGGAGTTCCCACCCAGCTGGAAACAGGGGGCTCCCAAAGAAAACCTTGGCAAAGGTGTGGGGCTGGAAGGACAGATGGAGCCCCAGGAGGGCAGAGGCCAGCACTGGGCGTCTCTGTGCTTCTGAGGCAGGCGAGGCAGGTCGTGAAGGCTAAGTTTGGGTGGAGTGTACCTGCTGGTTGCTTTGTGGCCAGGACAAGGAGGGAATCCCCATCTACTGGATTCTTGGCTGAGGCAAGGCAACCAGCTGAAAGAGGGACAAATGTGGCATTGTCAACTTAGGGGGAGTGTGAGATGACTGAGGGCAACGTGGGAACACCCAGGGGGCCGCATGTGCAGGTCAGAGGGTTCTGCGTGCTCAGAGCGGTCCTCGCATAAATAACACTGTACTGGACATCTTTGCATGCCGAGACATTTCCATTTCCTACACTGCTTCTTCATGATTGACTCCTCGACCTGGCTGTGGATTAAGGCTTGTGGACATTTTACAGACGTGTGACAGATGTTGGAAGCGTATTGTCAGGTGGCTTCCCAAGCATAATTGCTCTGGCTTTCGCCTCCTCAGTGACTTAAGAGAGAAGGTACTGGTCTCCACCACACCATCATCAGAACGCTGTTGTGTTATTATTTTTTTTTTGAAATACCTTCCTAATTGGATGGCAAAGAGGCATATTTCATTGTGGTGTGTACAGCTTTTCCATTTCTTTGATTCATGTTGGAGCGAAGTGTTTTTTCATAAGCTTATTCGCTATTTGTCTTTTCTCTGACTGTAAATTGTCCTTTTGCGGCATATTTAAAAAGTCTCCAAGGTAAGTCTCAGTGGAGTGATGGCCATACAGCCCATTAGGAGTGAAGCAGGGAGGAGCTTGTAGAGAGGGATTTTGTGGCTATTTCTTTTTCCTGGCAGTTGCAAAGGCAGAAAACAACAAAAAGCCTGGAAACTGAGTCAGGGCCACACACAGCATATTTTAAAACTAATTTAGGAGAGGACGCTTCTTTTAAACTGTCAGCCCTCTTTCTTATATAAACACAAACACACACGCACATAAGCTGATGATAGCGAGGAATTATTTACAGAGTTCTGTCTTGGCTGAGCTTTTTGTGATGACTTTTATTAATTATTGAATAATTCACTAAATAATTCATGACTTCCCTGCTGGTGAATGCTTCATCAAAAACTCCTGAATACTAGTCAAGCTAGCCAACTCCTGGTCTTCCTGAAGCTGGAATAAACCCTGATTATATTTCCACATATGTGTGAATGTATGTGTTTGGGTGTGTGCCTGAGTGTGGGCCAGTGAGTGTGGAAGCCTGGTGTGAACAAGTGTGTCAGTGTGTCAGGCACTCTGTGTGAGCATGCTGCTGCTGCCGCCAAGTCGCTTCAGCCGTGTCCGACTCTGTGTGACCCCATAGACAGCAGCCCACCAGGCTCCCCCATCCCTGGGATTCTCCAGGCAAGAACACTGGAGTGGGTTGCCATTTCCTTCTCCAATGCGTGAAAGTGAAAAGTAAGAGTGAAGTCACTCAGTCGTGTCTGATTCTTAGTGACCCCATGGACTGCAGCCTACCAGGTTCCTCCGTCCATGGGATTTTCCAGGCAAGAGCACTGGAGTGGGGTGCCATTGCCTTCTAGTAGGAATCTATAGCTTTAGGTGAGAAGGAATTTCTCTGTGACTGTATTCTGCACATGGTTATCATGTCTCTGATTTCTGATGGTAAGAGCAATAGTTCTTTGTTATCTATATAGATCGTTCTTAATAGAAACAGGTTTAGATAAAGGAAATTGTAATAAAAAATACATGCACCTTGGGGAACAGTTAGGAGCTGGAAGGGCAGGAAAATGGGAAAAGATAAGGCATGTCACTTGCACCAGGCTTGTCCTGATTCCCCAGGCTAGGCTTCTCAGTGCTTGGCACTTAACAGTTTGGGGCAGGGCTTCCCTGGTGGTCCAGGGGATTAGAATCTGCCTGCCAATGCAGGGTACATGGGTTTAGTTCCTGGTCCGGGAAGATCCCACATGCTGCATGGCGACTAAGCCCATGTGCCACAACTCTTGAGCCCCTACTCTAGAGCCCTCAAGCGGCAACTACAGAGCCTACACACCACAACTACTGAAGCCCGGCTGCCTGGAGCCCCTGCTCAGCAAGAGAAGCCACCACAACAAGAGAAGGCGTCACAGTGAGAAGTCCACTCACTGCAACCAGAGAAAGCCCACGACAGCAACAAGGCCCAGCGCAACCAAAAATGAATGAATCAACACGCAAATCTCTAAAAAAAAATAGTTTGGGACAAGTCATGGAAGAGTATAAAAGATATCACAACAAACTGTGGACATTTTTGAAAGAGATGAGAATACCAGACCACCTGACCTGCCTCTTGAGAAATCTGTATGCAGGTCAGGAAGCAACAGTTAGAACTGGACTTGGAACAACAGACTGGTTCCAAATAGGAAAAGGAGTACGTCAAGGCTGTATATTGTCACCCTGCTTATTTAACTTATATGCAGAGTACATCATGAGAAATGCTGGGCTGGATGAAGCGCAAACTGGAATCGAGATTGCTGGGAGAAATATCAATAACCTCAGATATGCAGATGACACTACCCTTATGAGAGAAAGAGAAGAAGAATAAAGAGCCTCTTGATGAAAGTGGTAGAGGAGAGTGAAAAAGCTGGCTAAAGCTCAACATTCAGAAAACTAAGATCATGGCATCCAGTCCCATCACTAGATGGGTAAACAGTGGAAACAGTGGCTGACTTTATTTTTTTGGCCTCCAAAATTGCTGCGGATGGTGACTGCAGCCATGAAATTAAAAGATGCTTACTCCTTGGAAGAAAAGCTATGACCAATCTAGACAGCATATTAAAAAGCAAAGACATTACTTTGCCAACAAATGTCCATCTAGTCAAGATTATGGTTTTTCCAATAGTCATGTATGGATGTGAGAGTTGGACTATAAAGAAAGCTCTGTGCCAACGAATTGATGCTTTTGAACTGTGGTGTTGGAGAAGACTCTTGAGAGTCCCCTGGACTGCAAAGAGATCCAACCAGTCCATCCTAAAGGAAATCAGTCCTGAATATTCATTGGAAGGACTGATGCTGAAGCTGAAATTCCAACACTTTGGCCACCTGATGTGAAGAGCTGACTCATTGGAAAAGACCCTGATGCTGGGAAAGACTGAAGGCAGGAGGAGAAGGGGATGACAGAGGGTGAAATGGTTGGCTGGTGTCACCGACTCAATGGACATGAGTTTGAGTAAACTCCGGGAGTTGCTGATGGACAGGGAGGCCTGGGGTGCTGCAGTCCATGGGGTCAAAAAGAGTCGGACACGACTGAGCAACTGAACTGACTGAACTGATAAAAGATTTTTAAAAAAAGGAGAAGCTCTTTTTTTTAAATTTATTTATTTTGAATTGGAGGATAATTGCTTTACAATATTGTGTTGGTTCTTGCCACACATCAACATGCATCAACCAAAGGTATATGTCCCCTCCCTCTAGAATCTCCCTAGGTTCATCTGTACTGTCTTTCTAGAGTCCATATATATGCATTAATATATGATATTTATTTTTGTCTTTCTAACTTACTTAGCTTTGTATAAGAGTTAGCTTTAGGTTCTTTCACCTCATTAAAATGGACTCAAATGCACTCTTTTTATGGCTGAGTAATATTCTGTTGTATATATGCACCACAACTTTTTTCTTTGTTCATTCATGTGTCCATGGACATGTAGGTTGCTTCTGTGTCCTAGCTATTGTAAATAGTGCTGTGATGAACACTGGTGGGCAGGGCAGCAATGGCGATGCAGACAGAAAGAGCAGACTGGAGAAGCTCCTTTAAAAAGAAAGACAAAAAAAATGAAATACAATAAATAAAAAGAAAGACAAATCAGGCCATTAGTCTCATCAGCAGGGCTTCTCCTGTGACCCCTTTGGAGGAGGGACTGGGGCTCTGTCTGAGGATGGAAGGGAAATGGCTATGGTGGCCAATTTGAATACCTTGTGTACTGCAGTTGTTAGCTAATGTGTCTATGCATCTGCCTATAAAATCTCAGTAAGAAACCCCTGCCCTGTGACCACTGGGGTTGTTGTTAGAGCCTTGAATGGAAGTGAGCACTATGTGGTTGGGGTTCCCCAGACCTTCGTGGGAGTAGAAAGAACATGAGACAGAAGACACTTCTCAGCTCCTGCCTGGTTTCTCTACCTTTTGCTGGCTGTGCAAAGAGGGGCAAGTCATCGTGTTTCAATTAGGCTTAGTTTCCTCAAGTGGAAAATTGGGCATCATTAACTATGAGGTGGGAGCAGATGAAATCAAGCAGGACCATGGCGAGAATTAAATGGCTAACCCTGGCACAGTGTCTGCACACAGCTAGGTCATGATGGTAGTTTATTCATTTCCTGTTCATCCCCAGTAGCAGCATCTGAGCCCACAGATAGGAGTCTAGTTGTAGTACCAGTTACTGATAAACAAGCATTACATCACCAACTCTGACTGGAGACAGGTCCACTTCATCAAGCGCTGCCCACTTTTGTTTTATGCGTTTGGAAGCTATGACGTGCCACCACATTTATGATTGTTAAGTCTTTCTGTTGTGCTGACCTCTTTATCATTATAAAATGTCCCTCTTTCTCCCTAATAATTGGCTTTGTTCTGAAGTCTACTTGGACTACTATTAAGACAAGTCACATACCAGCTTTTTTTTGGTTAGCATACACGTGGCACAGCTATTTCTGTCCTTTTAATTTAAACCTAGATCTTTATAGTTAAAGATCACCCTTTAAAGGCAGCCTATATTTGCTGTTTCATCCGGCCTGACAATCTCTGCTTTTTAATGGAAGTTTGCATCCATTTACATTTAGTATAATTATTGTTATGGTTGTGTCTATGCCTACAATTTTGCTTTTTTTTTTCTATTTGTCTCAGCTCTTTTGCATTTCTATTTCTCTTGTGCTGCTTTCTTTTGTATTAATTGATTTTTTTTTCTTTTTTAGTTTTCCATTCTATATTCTCTATTGCATTTTTCCTGGAGGAGGGCATGGCAACCCACTCCAGTATTCTTGCCTGGAGAATCCCCATGGGCAGAGGAGCCTGGCAGGCTACAGTCTGCTAGGGGTGGCAAAGAGTCAGACATATATATATATGTATATGAGAGACTTTATATCTATATATATATATAAGCAACTAAGCATTGCATTTTTAGCTATACTTCTTTTTACTATTTCTACTGGTTATTCTGGGTATTCTAATACACATCCTTTACTTACCATGTCCACTTAGAATCAATATTGTACCACTTCATATTTCACTTTTACATTTCTCAAATTTAAGAACATGACTGCAATTATATTTGTCTTCTTATCTTTTGTGATGTTATTGTCATATATTTTACTTCTACATAACTGATAAACTTACCATTACAATGTTATCGTTTTTACTTTAAGCTGTGATTTGTTAAGCAATTAAGAGAAGACAGTAAAAGCTAATATGTTCTATTTCTCAACATCTCTATCATTTTGGTGCTTATCATTCCTACCTTCAGATCTGAATTTCTATCTAAATTCATTTCCATTCAGCTGGAAAAACGTCCTTCAGTGTTTCCTGCCACACAGGTCTGGTGGTGAAAAGTTTTTTCAGCTTTTGTTTACCTGAAAATATCTTTATCTTCCCCTCATTTTATTTTTTTCAAGAAAACTTTACATTCTGTAGTGGAGTATAGCTGATTGATGGGGCCTCCCTGGCGGCTCCCAGTGGTAAAGAATCTGCCTGCAATGCGGGAGACGCAGATTCAATCTCTGGGTCAGGAAGAGCCCCTGGAGAAGGACATGGCAACTCACTGCAGTATTCTCGCCTGGGAAATTCCAAGGACAGAGGAGCCCGGCAGGCTACAGTACATGGGGTTGCAAAAGAGTTGGACGCGACTTAGCGACTAAACAACAACATAGCTAATTAACAGTGTTGTGAATATGCATGTAACCATTCTCCCCCAAAACGTCCTTTAGTGTTTCCTGCCACACAGGTCTGGCGGTGAAATTTTTTTTTCATTTTTAAACAACTTAATTGAGATGTAATTCAAATCTCACATGATCTATGTATTTAAAGTGTACAATTCAATGGTTTTTGGTATATTACAATTATTGATCTTTTAAATTGTGGTAAAATATATATAACAGAATTTGCCATTTAACCATGTTAGTGGCATTAATTACAATCACAATTTGTCTATCTCCATTATTTACAAAATTTTTTCAATCAACCTCAAATGGAAACTGTACCTATTAGGCAATAAGGCCCCATTCCCCACCCCAGCCCTTCTAATCTGTTTTGTTTCTGTGAATTTGCCTGTTTAGGTACCACATATAAGTAGAATCACACAATGTTTGATCTTTTGTCTATGCCTTATTTCGCTTAGCATTTGTTTTCAAAGTTTATCCATGTGTAACATGAGTCAGTACTTTATTCCTTTTTAAAGCTAAATAATATTCTATTGTGTGGTCAGACCACATTTTGTTAATCCATTCATCTGTAGATAAATAGTCAGGTTGCTTCTACCTTTTGGCAGTTGTGGATAATGCTGTTATGGACATGAACATACAAATATGTGTTTGAGTTCCTTTTTTCAATGCGTTTGAGTTCATTCTCACTTTTTAAGGATATAGAATTCTATGACAGTTATTATTTTCTGTGCTTTTAAGATCTTATTCCATTTTCCTTTGGGTTTTCCTTTATTTCTGATAAGAAGTCAGTCTTGATTTTTTGTTGCTCTCCTATATGTGATATGTCATTTTTGCCTGGCTGCTTTTAAAATCTTTGTCTTTACCTTTGGTTCTCAGAAGCCTGACTATGATGCTTCTAGGTGTGTTTTTCGAAGATTTGCTGAGCTTCTTGGGTCATTAACTCCTAAATTTTCATCAAATTTAGGAAATTTCAACCATTATTTTTTCGAATATTTTTCTACTTTATTTTCTCTCTCCATGTCTTCTGGGACTTTAAATACATATGTGTTATACTGCTTATTATTGGCTCAGGGGTCACTGGGGTACGGATCATAACAATTTTTTTATATCTCTGTTCTTTAAACAGGATAACTTCTGTGAATCGTCTTCAAGTTCATGACTCCAATATGATGCTAAACCCATCCAGTGAAAATTTTGTTTCATTTCATATTGTTTTTCAGTTCTAAAACATTTATATGGTTCTTTTGTTGCCATTTCTCTGCTGAGATTCCTCATCTGTTTACTCAGTTAGATCATCTTTTCCTTTAAGTCCCTGAAAATATTTACAGCAGCTTCTTTAGTGTTCTTGCCTGTAATTCCAGCATTGGGGTCATCTCTAGATCTATTCCTAATCAGTTCTTTTTTCTTAATTATTGGACACACAGGGATTCAGATCCTCTCTCCTTAACTTTTTACATGTGTAACCTTGGACAGATTAACATCTATTAGAGTGTTTCCCCTTATATCTACTAGGAATAATAGCAGTTACATTGTAGGATTGCCAAAAGGCTCAAATGTAGTAATATATGTGAAGAGCCTAGCACATAGTAGGTATTTAACGTAATGTGTTTCTCACTGACCTTCAAGATTAGGCTCATGAGACATCTCTCCCACAAGAAGCTCTTTCTACAACCCTATGTGGTCTCAGCTGCCCCTTCTCTGTGCCCCTTGATATCCTGGGCTTACCTTTCAATGGCACATTATTATACTATCTACTCATCCCCATCTCTCCTGCTGGACTGTGATTCTTCCAAAGTAGGGACAGGTTGCGAGGCTTCCTGGGTGGCTCACCAGTAAAGAATCCACCTGCAGTGCAGAAGATGCAGGAGACGCCATGGGTTTGATCCCTGGGTCAGGAAGATCCCCTGGAGGAGGGCATGGCAGCCCACTCCAGTGTTCTTGCCTGGAGACTCCCATGGACGGAAGAGCCTGGTGGGTCTATAGGGTCACACAGAGTCAGACACGACTAAAGCAACTGAGCACACACACAGGGACAGGTTGTAGTCAGCTCTGTGTCCCTGGCTCACAGGAGGTCCCAAAGCACATTTGTTCCACCCAACCTGTCTCTGAGAAGCTGGGAGCAGTTTCACAGGCAGCACAATTTACTACAGTCTGTAACATGGTAGAGAGTTGCAGTGGTTCAGGAACTCCCTAGGCACCAGCAAACCTGGGGTCCCCTGTGCCTCCAGCCCTGAAAACTATAATTGAAGCTCACGCTGCATTAAGCATTGCTGGTATTAGGCCTCGAGCCAGTGCAGTTGCTCTTTGCCTCTAATATGCTACTGATCTTTCATATTTGTAGCATATTTGTCTCATTATTACGTACAGCTTCTGCCATGAGACCATAAGTATCTGGCACGTGTATTAGACTTTTCTCCCCACGTGACACTCTCGTATCTGAAATGGTTCCCAATCACCCCTCCTCCTCTAACGCAGATACCTGACTCCTGGACCGCTGCTCTTTCCAGTGAATTTGCAAGGCAGATATGGGTGATGGTGTGGATAATTATAAACAAGTTCATAAAGACTAAAGCTGATGGACTGAGGGATTACCATGTTCCAGGCAGTCTGTGTGTTATCCCATTTAATCCTTACCAACTCTGAGAAATGAATGTCATTACTCTCATAGAACAGGAGTACTCCGGAAGCTCAGGGAAATGATGATTTGCCCAAGATCACACTCATGGTAAGAGAAAGTCCAATCTTGCTGACTCCTTGTACAGTGCTCTTTTCTGCTGACTGTTCTTGGTGCTCAGGAACCCTTGACCCCATGGACAAGCGCTTGTGCCCAGTCCCACCAGTCCCATCAAGATGCCCATGGCTCTGAAAGCTCTGGAGAGTGCTGTTTTTAAAAGTGATGCGCCTGTGATGAGCAAGGTGGGTGAGGTGACCTGCGAGATCTGGAGAGGGTGAGGGCTGGTCCACACAACAATCGTAATGACAGATGTCATTTCTAGAGGACCCACTGGAGCCAGAGCACACACTGGGCGACTGGGTTACATTATCTCTCATTCCTCACAACAGTCCTGCAGGGCAACTATTATTCCCATTTCACAGATGATGCAACTGAGGCCTGGAGAGATTCAATAACTTGCAGCTGCCCTGTGGGCCTGCTCTCCCCTTTCTTCAGGCCTCGATCCATCCTCTGCCTCTTTCCGTGCCTGGTTCACCCTGGTCACCATTTGGTTGAACTGAGAAGTCACCTTCCTGGCCTGGGGCTCCCCCAGGCTGGGTCGGAGTCCTCTTGGCCTCATAGCAGCCTTGCCCTTCAGCTCATATCGTGGAGCTTCACATACCACTGTCCTCACTCGTTTCTACCCTGGAATCTAAACTGTGAGCAACTCACATCTTACTTGGCTCCATATGTTTAAATGGATTAGTAAACATAAAATGCCTGACGCAGTCTCCAAATGCTATTACTTCTTTTTAAGATTTTTTTTAATATGAACCCTTTTTAAAGTCTTTATGGAATTTGTTACAATATTCTGTTTTGTGTTTTGGGTTTTTGGATGTGAGGCATGTGAGATCTTAGTTCCCCAACTAGGGATCGAACTTGCAGCCCCCACATCAGAAGGTGAAGTCTTAACCACTGGACCACCAGGGCAGTCCCAGTGCTGTTACTTTTGCTGTCCCCATTGCTTACCGTAATTCCAGGTGCACACGCAGGCATTAAACATCTGTTAAATTAAATGAATGACTCCCATACAGCTGTCGCTCACAGAGCCAGGGATATGATTGCTCTTATCCCCAAAACCCACACACCCACTCCACCCCCCATCCACCTGCTGCTGACGTGCCTTCACCTCCTGGAAGCACCCCCACTCCTAACCCACCAGTAGAGGCAGGTGCGCACTTTGGGAGCAGAAGTCTCTGCGGCAGAGCTCAGAGAGGCCATGCTGAAGACCACTGCCGAAAGCACCTTGGGAATGGAGAGGCCAAATTCTGTCTCTGCAGGGCTAGCAGAGGGAAGGGAATGCTCTGCAATTTTTCTTGAAATTCTCCAACATGGAATACTGACTCTTCTCTTCTGAAAGAACAGGGTTTCGAGATTGGACGTGTTAATTGGCCTTCACTGGTCACCTAAGCAAGCGCTCTCTTATTGCTGTCCTCCCCTGGGAGGACCAAATGAAGGGCCCAAACCTTCATTTTGGCCCAGGCCCTACTCTCTGTCCATCCTCCATGCCCACGACCTCTATCATCCTGAGGCAACTCTTCTTCAGATGCAAGTTCCAGGCTCCTTTGCTCCTTGTTCAATTTGCTCTCATGATGCATGCCCCACCTCCGGCAGACCGGCCCGAGGGAATTCCAGCCCCTACAGCCCCAGTGCTCACTTTTTCATAAAAGACAGCTGCACCGCCAGATCCTCAACCAGTCCTGACAGAAGCAGACCCACCAGCAGGTGGGGGCTATGATTGCCTTTCTTGCCCAAGCAGGAATTGTGTGCCCCAGGCATGTGCCTTGGCACCTGGGAGTCCAATGGGGCTGGGATTCGCTCAGACCCCTTTCATTGGCCAGGTTTCCTCTTCACCTTCATCATCACCATCATTGCTAACTCTTTTTAAGGGCTTACATGGGCTTACACTGTGTCAGCACTGTTTGGAACACATTATCCAGGTAAACATCATTTCATATAACCAGATCCCCACACTACCTTGGACAACTAGGACCTGGTCCTACAAAACAGGTCCACTTGGTGAAGGCCCTGAGACCCCCACTCAGGTCACTGGACACCATAACCATCATGGACAGATGCCTGGGAACTCATCCAACCTGTCTCCCAGAACCGAGGTTGTTGATGCCCCAGGTTCACCCATGAAGCTGAATTCCCTTGAGCACTGGCATAGCCTAGATCAGGTGCAGGAGCCTCCTAAGACCCGGATCCCGGATGTGGGTTGCAGGGCGTGCCAGCAGGCCAGTGCAGCTTTGTCTTCCTCCCCTTCCCTAACTCATGCCTGAGTTCCCAGCCTGCCTCATGGCCAAGCCCACCTGGGTTAGGACATGAATTCTCCATTTGATCACCCACAGTGATCAAGAGCACCCAATACCTGAACAGCTACTTGATGACTGCTGCCATCTCGAGCTGCACCTCAAATTTTTTCCTCCTTCTACCCTCTCAGCTTTTATAAAAGGCAGGATGGAAATATCACGGGTGTGACTCTAGTTAAGACTGAAAAAGTCCATGTAGAGACATGTTATCTTGCTAAAATTCTAAGAGAAAATGTATCCCATTTTAGACCAAAGTTAAAGGGTCCCCCATGGAGAGGCTGGTATTCCAGTTACTGTAGCTTCGAATCAAGCATAGTGGTGTCAAACAGCCCTTTCTTATGCTCATGGACTCTGTGGCTCAGGAATCTGGGAAGGGTTCAGCTGGGCAGTTCTTGTTTGGGGTCTCTAATGAAGGTGAAGTCTGATGCTGACTGAGGCTGCAGTCATCTGGAGGCTTGACCAGGGCAATCACATGGCTGACAAGTTGGCACCAGCTGTTGGCAGGGAGCCTTGGTTTCTCTCCACACTGGTCTCTTTCTGATGCTGCTTGAGGGCTCTCACGACATGGCAACTGGCTTCCTCCAGAGTGAGATATCCAAGAGGCCAGGATGGAAGCTGCACGGTCTCTTGACTCAGTCTTAGAAGTCACACATTTTCACTTTCACCATATTCTGTAGGTGACATAGGCCAGCCATTATTCTGTGTAGGAAGCATTCACACAGGCACATGAGTACCAGAAGCCAGTAATCACTGGGACCATCCTGGAGGTTGTTGCCATATACATCATTCCCAGGCAGGAAGCAGGTTCATGAGGGGGAACGGAATTGGGAACCAAAGAGAAGATGCCACCTCCCTCCCTAGGTTCTGGAATTGAGGGTATCAAAACGTCCAGCCATGCTCCCCTAAACTGTGGGTGTCACAATATGTCCACCATGTGAAATAATACTGAGGAGGAGACAAAAGGACCCCGGGGTGAAAGCCAAACTGGAAATGAGTAATCGTCACCGATGTTCCGGTGCCTGCCCTGTACCCCCCACCTCGGCCACCTCTGATGCCAGCTGTAGCTGTGGTGGAGAGCTCTGGCGCCCTGCAGAGTGTCACCCACAATGCCAGACACATTTTTCTTCCCTGCCTGATACTCACTTGGCCCCCAAACACAGCCCAGCCCAGAAATGCAGAGGGGTTAGTCACCCTCTAACAACAGGGATGAGAGTCAAGTGGATACAGACCCCTTCCTCCCTTCCCTTCCAGGAACAATTATGAGGCTTGTGCTACAGAGTTCCTTGGGGGGACCCAGTGGAACTGAGCCCCAGAGGCCTACAGCGTGCAAAAATCACTTATCATTGCTTACTTCTCCTTACCTGTCCTCTCCCCTTCAGAATAAACTCCCTTTACCCAACTCCTTGCCCCAGACTCTACTTTGGGGGGAACCGAAGCTAAGACAGCTTCACCTCTTATTCATTATGGGTCCCATTTCCTCCATTCGCAATGTTCTCTGCTGGTGCCTTTATTCAGCAGATGCTTTTTTGAGCGCTTGATCCGCACCAGACACTGAGATGCGAAGGTGAAGCAGACATGATCTCAGTCCTGGAAGACCTCAGTGTGGCCTGTGGCAATCCCAGACAGAAACACCGACTACTAAAGAGAGTTGATGAGGGTGAGGACCCATGTGTGGATGGAACCCAGAGGAAGGTCTCTTCATCAGACAGGGATGTAGAAGTCTTCTCAATATATAAATGATGCTGGAGCAACTGAACAACAGTGATCTGAGGGGTTCAAAGGATGAAAAGTGGTTAATGAGACGAAGCATGGGGTGAGGTTGGTTGGAGCCAGGAGAAATAAAAGGGAACATCATTGCCAAGGAACTACTGATAAGGTTCTTTGTTGTTGTTTTTATAGTTCTGTAGAGTTTTCCTAAGTGCTCAGCCCTCGCATGGATTCTTTCTTGTAATCCTCTTGACAATTTATGTGCTAGACGCAAGTGTTGCCATTTTATAGAGGAGAAAACTGGAGGTAAGGGTTCAGTCATTTGCCCATGGTGGCTCATCTAATAAGGGCAGAACCATCATTCAAACATAGGTCAACCTGATTTCAGGTCACAAAATCTTAGCCCTATGAATATACCTGCTTGTTTGGCAGTGGTACATGTGGAGACGGTGAGAACAGGACTGGAAAAGGAGGTGGGGGCTAGATCGCAGCCACAAATTCTGAGTTTAAAGGAGTGAGTGGAGACTTCTCCCCCTAGAAGCTAAGATTCCATGCTCCCAGTGCAGGGGCCTGGGTTCAGGCTCTGTTCAGGGAGCTAGGTTCCATGTGCAGAAAGTGTAGATCCCTAAGACTCCGCACAGACAAATAATACTAAAAAGTAAATCAATAAACGAGGGAGTGACAAGTTGGTATTACGTCTGGTATTTTCCAAAGATAATTCTGGGCATGCTCAGATCATTATCTTCTGGGTTCCAGGGAAAGTGAGAATGGTTTTTGTCTATACTGGGCCCAGAGGGGTAAAGGGCAAGCAGCGCCCCCATGAGGCTGGAGTGGGGATGGCGGCATTGATTGGCACCATCCTCCTTCCAAGGGGTGGTGACTTTCTCCCAGCAAATCTCAGCACTGCCCATTCCCTCCCCCACTACCCTTGCCCTCACCCGAACAAAATAAATGCGCTGCAACACTAACCTTCCGGGACATGGGATTTTATTAAGGGAAGTGGCATTTTCTTTCAGGTTTATCCCTCTTGGAAAGCATAACAAGCACCGCCTAATGAGCACCGAGGGCCTCCAGGGTGCAGTGCTATACATGATGACTATTTTTGACTCACCCTGCTTTTTTCCAGAACAATCTTAATTAAGTGGAAGGTGTCAGTAGCTCTAAAAGAATCTACCAACTGCCTCTCAAAGTAACTCTGATTGATAGCAGAGGCACAAACGTGTGGCCATAACCAGGTCACATGACATAATACAAATGACTGTCTGTTGCTATTTTTAAATAATGTTTATTAGAATCCCTTGGCGCGTAATAAATTTAATTTACAGCTGCTTGCAGCCCAACTTACACATGGCCTCCTGTGGCTTAGCTCATTAACACACTCGGGGACGAAATGAGTTTTGTTTTTAATTCTCCCATTCCATTTCTCCTTTCTAATGAGGCCAGATTGTGAAAGTCTTTGGGAGAAAATTTCTCCACTGTCTCCAGTGAAAAATTGTTCTTAAATGTTCAGATTTTTAAATTATCACAGAGGCACATGGCACAAATTAATGTGAGATGGCTCGGGGCAGAGCTGGAGAAGAAATAACAGTGAATCATCCATGCTCACGTGAGGGGGTGCGAGCCCACAGACGAGAGGATGAGAGGAGGAGGCCTGTGGGTACCAAGCACAATTGGAGGTACCCAATTTGGAGGCCTTTAAACAAATCCACAGAGAAGGCAATGGCACCCCACTCCAGTACTCTTGCCTGGAAAATCCCTTGGATGGAGGAGCCTGGAAGGCTGCAGTCCATGGGGTCGCTAAGAGTTGGACAGGACTGAGCGACTTCACTTTCACTTCTCACTTTCATGCATTGGAGAAGGAAATGGCAACCCACTCCAGTGTTCTTGCCTGGAGAATCCCATGGATGGAGGAGCCTGGTGGGCTGCCGTCTATGGGGTCGCACAGAGTCGGACAAGACTAAAGCGACTTAGCAGCAGCAGCAGCAACAAATCTAACTGGGCTCTCCAAGTGGCTCAGTGGTGAAGAACCCGCCTGCCGACACAGGAGACGCGGGTTCAGTCCCTGGGTTGGGAAGATCCCCTGGAGAAGGAAATGGCAACCGACTCCACTATTCTCGTCTGGGAAATCCCATGGGCAGAGAAGCCTGGTAGGCTACAGTCCATGGGGTTGTAAAGAGTCAGACGCTACTTAGGTACAAAACAACAACAAACAAATCCAACTATAATAAGTCCCCTACATACCAACCTTCAGATTGCAAATTTTCAAAGACATGAATGCGTATTTGGTTCCAACCAGAACCTGCGTCATCAGGTCAGGCATGAATGAAGCTGCAGCTGGCCCTCCATCTCCTGCCGCTGGCAGTCCTTCAGCTCTGCCATCTCCCACCTCCTCTCCTCTTCTTGCCTGTTCGCTCAATGCCAGCCCCTGTATGCCTGCTGTTGTACTGTACGACTATACTTTTCAAGGTACCATACTGTAAGATTAAAAATATTTTCCTTATTTTTTATATTTGTTTTTTTATGTATTATTTGTGTGAAAATATTATATTACCTATTACAGTATTACATAGCCAATTGTTAGTTGGGTATCTAAACTAACTTTGTTGGACTTATGAACAAAACTGACGCTCTCAGAATGAACTCCTTAGTATGTAGGGGACCCACACTACTATTTATTAGCTCCTCTAGAAAGTAGAAGAGCTCTGGGCCAGGAGACCAGAGACCTGGGGTCTCATTCTGTTTCTAAGTTTCGATTAGAAATTCTTTTAACGATCACATTTTTTTCATTTCTGGGCCTGAGGACCAAATTCAAAGACAAAACATCTCGGTCAAACTATCATATAGAACAAGAGTGGACACGCTTGTCCTGTAAAGAGCCAGAGAGTAGATATTTGGGGCTTTGCAAGCTAAGAGGCAAAATCAAGGATATTGTATAGATATCTACATAATAAGAACAAATGTCCACGAGTAATTATTGATGAAATTAGATATATAATAATTAAGTGTAAATTCTGTATAATAGGTCCACAATGAGAAGAATGGAATTCATTTTTGTGGGATAGTATTTGTTCAGCTGAGGTTCAAAGTAACTGTTTCCTATTATCAAACCAATTGAAAATATTCATCTATAATAACCATTCTTAGCTAGTGGGCTATACAAACGCAGGTGGTAGGCTGGATCTGGCCTGCAAACCAGTTTGCCAACCACTATAGAACAGAAAAGCATTTAAGAGTGTGGGCTCTGCAGGCAAGCTCCCTGGATTCAACTCCTGGCTGTATCAATGATTGGCTGGGAATTTACATAGTCTTCTGTACAAGCTATCCAGTGACATGATAATGCTGCTCAAACTCAGTGGTGTGCAATGAGAAATATCTACTTAGCTCCTGGATCTGTGGGGCCCCCTTGATCTGGGTAGGCTCTGCTGATCAATTGCAAATTGGCTGAGAAGCTTTGCTGGTCTTAACTGGGGTCACCCACAGGTCTGAGATTCTCTTGACTCTTGGCTGATCTAGGGTGGCCTCGGGTGGGAGCAACACAGTTCTGTCCTTCACCTTCTGGCAGGCTAGCCAGGGCATCATGTGGCTGTTAGGGACCAAAAGACGGTCTCTAGGACCTGAGTCATGTTTACCAGAAAGACACAGGATATGCGCTCATCCTGCCTGGCCAATCATGTAACGCCAGCTACTCCTGTAACTGAGACAAAGAACTGCCTGTATATAAGCCGCCATACTGCTTTGTTCGGGGCTCTTGTCAGATTCCCTTGTGTGGGATGAGACTTGGGCCCTAGCGCACTAGGAATAAACAAACTCCCTTCTTGCGTTTGCAATACTGCAGTGGACTTGCTCTCTCAGTCGTTTCGGAGATACGGGCTTGGAGCATAACAGTGGCCATAAGAAGAGAAGAAAAGGGAAGAAAACCCAGTTACATAGCACCCTCCAAGCTTCTGCTTGCGTTACACTTCCCAACATCTAGTTGGTCCAAAGTAGGTCACAGAAGCCCGGAGTCAGTGGGAGGACAATACCAAGTCACATGGCATCGAGGATGGATGCCACAAGGGGCATTCATCTGCACTGGTACAGGCTCACCCGTCTTTGACAGTTTCCTTACCTATAAAATGTACAAGAACTTCTTATGAAGTTGCTGTGAGGATATAAGGAATTAACACTGTAATACCTTTGAAACAGAGCCTGGCACTTAGTAAAGAGAAGTCACTCAGTCGTGTCCAACTCTTTGCAACCCCATGGACTGTAGCCTACCATCCATGGAATTTTCCAGGCAAGAGTACTGGAGTGGGTTGCCGTTTCCTTCTCCAGAGGATCTTCCCGACCCAGGGATTGAACCCAGGTCTCTCACATTACAGGCAGACGCTTTTACATCTGAGCCATCAGGGAAGCCCTGGCACTTAGTAAACAGCCAAGAAATGTTACTCATTCTTATTGCCTGGTTCACCTTAATCTGGGTTCAGTTCAGTCACTCTGTCATGTCCGATTCGTTGCGACCCCATGGACTGCAGCACACCAAGCTTCCCTGTCTATCACCAACTCCCAGAGCTTGTTCAAACTCATGTCCATCAAGTTGGTGATGTCATCCAACCATCTCATCCTCTATCATCCCCTTCTCCTCCTGCCTTCAATCGTTCCCAGCATCAGGGTCTTTTCCAATCAGTCAGTTCTTCGAATCAGGTAGTCAAAGTATTGGAGCTTCAGCTTCAGCATCAGTTCTTCTGAAGAATATTCAGGACTGATTTCTTTTAGGATTGACTGGTTTGATCTCCTTGCAGCCCAAGGGACTCTCAAGACTCTTCTCCAACACCACATTTTAAAAGCATCAATTCTTTGGTGCTCAGCTTTCTTTATGGTCAGGTTCTCACATACATACATGACTACTGGGAAAACCATAGCTTTGACTATGTGTTGGCAAAGTAATGTCTCTGCTTTTTAATATGCTGTCTAGGTTGGTCATAGCTTTTCTTCCAAGGAGCAAATTCTGTGTACCAGAATCTTAATTCTATTAGTCGGGTAGAATCTATGTATGCTAAGAATTTAAAGATAAAAGTACCTGGAAAGAATGATTTACTCTGGGGCTCTTTTAAAGCTTTCTCTACACTCAGTTCAATGTGGAACATAGATTCCAGAGGAAGTCTGATGGTGTCTGGTCTCAGCTTGCAGCTCTACACATCAAGGATGCAGAGAATCTGGGAGAGAGGATCTGAGCCTCCAGGTAGACATTCTCGCATGTTCCAGGTTGTGTGGCCCCATGTTGCCCATATAGGCTGGCTGTCTCTGGGTTAGAGCCTGTTTTACACTCTTGTAAATCTCAAGCCTGCCTCCCTCCTGACGGTTCATCGGCCAGCTGCTAACATGGGGCCTTCAGCCCCCTGCCTCTCGGACCTGAGTTCCATGAGGCTGTCCTCTGTCTTTGCTCATCATCATGAGGCTACATCAACTCAAGGGTCTGCTCAAGCCACCCCTAAGCAGGTAGGTGTCACCTTCTGCTTCAAGCCCCCATCACTGGGGGGAAAAGAGATACCCTTGAACCTCTTATATAACACAATCAGGCATTACTCCTGCAACACTGTCTCTGGGGTTGCTCTTTCTTGTTCAGTGTGCTATGGGTGACATACATTTCACTTTTAAGAAATCTAACACATGAAACTGAACAATGTGTATCAGGAAATTGCTGGTTGTCTTGACTGCCCCTCAATATTAGTATCTCTCTTATTCATTACTAATGGCATTTCTGATTTTAAACTGGGCACATAGCTTCTCTGAAATGTTTTTCCCAGCTCCTCTTGCAGCTGGGTGTTGTCATGAGATTGTGCCCATGTCCACAGGATGTAAACAGAAACGTCACTGGATACTTCCAGAAAGTGTTCTTAAAGGGAGGAACATATCCTTCTTTTTCTCTTCCTTTTCCCTGTTGGTTGGAATGTGAATCTGATGGCTGGAGTTCAAGCAGCCGTCTTGGACCACAAGGTAAAAAGCAACTTATATGCTGAGAAACTTACATGTATGCTAGGGTCTAGAAAAAACCTGACACCTACTCTGTGGAGGACCGTACTAGACCCGAGCTTCCTTCTACCAGGAGTAAATTACCATGTTTAAACCCCTGCTGACTACTGATCATATCTAGCATTTGCATGGTATTTTAGAGTTTACAAAACCCATTTGCATTTATGTTCTCTTCTGATTTTTCCAGGAAAAGAAAGTAAACAATTGTCCCCATTTTATAGATAAGGAAACTGAGGCTCAGAGAGTATAAATGATTGCCCAGATCACACAACTAGATAAAAGCTGCTATTCAAACCTGGACTGTGTGGCTCTAAGTCCAAGCTGTCAGCCAGCACTTGGCTTGCCTGCCTTCCATCTGCTTATCCCTTCATCCATATCCCTCTTCCCTGTGATACCAACATGGTCTTAATAAATCACAATGTATGATGCTATTCTCTTGCTTAAAACTGTTTAGTGCGCCCCTGTTGCCCCCCAAATGAATTCTGAATGTGTTAGCATGGCTAATGAGGCTCACCATGGTCAAGACTTTACTTCCCACAGCCTCTTTCCCTGTACTTTCTCATTTCTCACACTCTCCTCAAGCCATGCCCAGGAACCTATAGCCGGGAAAAAACAGTATAGGAGACCCAAACCTAGTTTTTTGACATCAGAGTCAATATGTTTTTCTCCTGAATCATGAGCCCCACCCCACCAACTGTCAATTACTAATCACTCATGCAAGAGAGTATAAAGGGCAGGCTTCACACAGAACAGGACAGGGTGAGGTGGGGTGTTGGGATAGGAGAGGGACTGTTTCTTGGGTGAAATGACATAAGTTAGGACTTGAAATATGACCAGGACTTTGTCAGGAAGATGGCGAGGAAAGCATTCCAGACAGAGGAAACTGCAAAGGCAAAGGCAGAGAGTTGTAAATAGCTAATGTGTGCGGAAGATCACAGTTGGGTTCATCTGAAGCAGAAAGTACAATTACTCCGAGATCCCGAAAGCACGTTCTTCCTCGTTTGCATCCTGTGCTCAGCTCTATCACAGCCCCTCTCACATCACATTTTAAAACTTGATTTTATATATCTATTTTGGTTTTGGTGGTGCTGGGCTTCCACTGCCGTGCACAGGCTTTCTCTAGTCGTGGCGAGTGGGGACCGCTCTCTCGTCGCTATGCGCAGTCGCTTATTGCAGAGGCTTCTCTTGTTGTGGAGCTCGGCCTCTAGCGCATGCGGGCGTCAGTAGCTGTGGCTCCTGGGCTCTAGAGAGCAGGCTCGGTAGTTGAGGAACATGGACTTAGCTGCCCTGCAACACGTGGAATCTTCCCAGACCAGGGGTGGAACCTGTGTCTCCCACATCAGCAGGTGGATTCTTTACCACTGAGCCAAAAGGGAAGCCCCTCACATGATAGATATAATCATCTCCTCCCTTCTCTGTCTCCCCTACCAGCCAGGAACTCCTGGAGGGCTGTCAGGGACCGTGTCTCAGGCATTTCTGATCCCCATTGCCCAAGTCTGACACACAATCTGTGTTCTATAAATGCTGACTGAGTGCCTAAATAGGCACGGATTAGCTCAATTATTTCAGGGACAAACTCACCAAAGAAATCCTTCTCATCATACTCCAAGATAGGCATGCTCTTTGAACAGTTATAACAAATAGCTGAGTGCTGGGCTGGTCAAGGCAGGTGTTAGCAGGAGATCTTCAAGCTCCTGGATGCTTCTGACATTTCTGACTAAAGTAAATAGCAAAAAAAAAAAATCATTCCCTGAAAAAAATCTACAAAGTTCAAAACCAGGTTTCCAGGCAGAAGTTTCATTCTGTGAAAATCCTAGTGTAAACAAGAAGAAACAAGATTCAGCAAATTCTCTTTGTGATTAAAAAAAAAAAGTCACCCAAATATATTTCATCATAAAGCAAGATGCAAAATGTAAAATTCTGTAAATTGTCTCTCTTTCTGTTCATTCCTTCAACAAACGTGTACCAGATGTTTGTTGACATAGGTCAAGTATGCTGTAGGCTTGGAGTGTAGTGGTCTTTCTTGGATTCTCCCAAAAGCAGAGACGAGACCAGTATTCAAGCGGGTGATGAGTTTGGGAGGTGAGCCTGGAAGGAAGAGGGAGGTTCCAGTTAAGGCTGTATTCGAGACTGTTACGCCCACAGTCAAAACGGCCTCAGTCCACTGGGAATTGTAAGAATGAGGCTCAGAGGAGTCTTCTCTTCCTAGAAGCAACTAAGCCCATGTGCCACAGTGACTGAAGCCTGCATGTCTAGAGCCCATGCTCGAAACGAGACAAGCCACCACAATGAGAAGCCGAAGCTCCTCAACTAGACAGTCGACCCCATTCCCCGCAACTAGAGAAAGCCCGCACACAGCAATGAAGATCCATCACAGCCATTAACAAATGAATGAATAAATAAAGAAAGAAAGGCAGGCCTGGGTATGTGTCCAAAACTCCAGTGACTCCACTGTTCAAGTCCTTCTGGAGTCTTTACCCCCTGCACTTTGGGTTTCTGCCTGCTTTCCTTGACTCTCAGGCAGAAAAGTAGAGATGAGCAGCTTAGTAGGGAGTTGGGGACAGGAGAATCCCAGTGTGCAGAGGAGCTGTCCATCACGACTGTGCTGAAACCAGATGTGGGTTGAGGGCGTGCGGTGCAGGATGCAGGAAGTGTCTGCTTGGGGTTGTGCAACTCCCTGACCTCAAGGAGCTTACATCTTAGTGAGAGGAGAAACATACTAACCACAGGAAACAAGCTTTTAAAGTTTGCATTACAAAAGAACATGTATTACTGAGAAAAATCAAACAATGCAGGAGAATGAGGAGAGCCAGTGGGCATGGGCTGTCAACTTAAATAGGATGGTCAGAACGGGTGTGGTTCAAAGAATGACAGATAAGCAAAGACCTGAAAGACTTGAAGGACTGGGTCCTGCTGAAACGGGGGAAGGGTGTTCCAGGCAGAGGGAACAGCCAGGCCAAGACCTTGAAGCAGGCTTGGGCTTGAGTGTATAAATAGCAAGGAGGATGAGCGAGGGGTACTAGGCAACAGTGTGAAAGGAGGTTGGAAAGTGAAGGGGACCCTTCTACAGAGGTCCAGTGGCACTGGATTTACAGTCACTCTCAAATATTCGTGGAGCTCCTGTTAGATGCCAGGTGCCTGCACTCAAAGATAAACAAAGCAGAACCTCTGCCCCCAAGGACTGAAACATTAGGAGGGGAGACAAGCTTGCAACTAAATAAAATGGACATGATTTCTTGCGGACTTGCGCTATGAAGTCACTGTGCTCAAAGCTTTATATGCATTACTTCTAATACTCCCCCCTTCAGCCCAGCAATTGTAAGGGATTTGATTTAGGTCATACCTGAATGGTCTAGTAAAATTTCCCTATTTTCTTCAATTTAAATCTGAATTTTGCAATAAGGAGCTCATGATCTGAGCCACAGTCAGCTCCCAGCCTTGTTTTTGCTGACTGTATAGAACTTCTCCATCTTTGGCTGCAAAGAATATAATCAATCTGATTTCAGTATTGACCAACTGGTGACGTCCATGTGTAGAGTCATCTCTCGTGTTGTTGGAAGAGAGTGTTTGCTATGACTAGTGCATTCTCTTGGCAAAACTCTTAGCCTTTGACCTGCTTCATTTTGTACTCCAAGGCCAAACTTGCATGTTACTCCAGGTATCGCTTGACTTTCTACTTTGCATTCCAGTCCCCTATGATGAAAATGACATCTTTTTTTGGTGTTAGCTCTAGAAGGTCTTGTAGGTCTTCATAGAACCGTTCAACTTCAGCTTCCTCAGCATTACTGGTTGGGGCATAGAGTTGGATTACTGTGATACTGAATGGTTTGCCTTGGAAACGAATAGAGATCATTCTGTCATTTTTGAGACTGCATCCAAGTACTGCATTTCAGACTTTTTTGTTGACTATGATGGCTACTCCATTTCTTCTAAGGGATTCTTGCCCACAGTTGTAGATATAATGGTCATCTGAATTAAATTCACCCATTCCAGTCCATTTTAGTTCACTGATTCTTAAAATGTTGATGTTCACTCTTGCCATCTCCTGTTTGACCACTTACAATTTACCTTGATTCATAGACATAACTTTCCATGTTCTTTAGTTCAGTTCAGTCACTCAGTCGTGTCTGACTCTTTGCGACCCCATGAATCGCAGCACGCCAGGCCTCCCTGTTCATCACCATCTCCAGGAGTTCACTCAGACTCACGTCCATCGAGTCCGTGATGCCATCCAGCCATCTCATCCTCGGTTGTCCCCTTCTCCTCCTGCCCCCAATCCTTCCCAGCATCAGAGTCTTTTCCAATGAGTCAACTCTTCACATGAGGTGGCCAAAGTACTGGAGTTTCAGCTTCAGCATCATTCCTTCCAAAGAAATCCCAGGGTTGATCTCCTTCAGAATGGACTGGTTGGATCTCCTTGCAATCCAAGGGACTCTCAAGAGTCTTCTCCCACACCACAGTTCAAAAGCATCAATTCTTCGGTGCTCAGCCTTCTTCACAGTCCAACTCTCACATCCATACATGACCACAGGAAAAACCATAGCCTTGACTAGACAGACCTTAGTTGGCAAAGTAATGTCTCTGCTTTTGAATATGCTATCTAGGTTGATCATAACTTTTCTTCCAAGGAGTAAGCGTCTTTTAATTTCATGGCTGCAGTCACCATCTGCAGTGATTTTGGAGCCCAACCATGTTCCTATGCAGTATTTTTCTTCACAGCATTGGACTTCACTTCCATCACCAGCCACATCCACACCTGGGCATTGTTTTTGCTTTGGTTCTGTCTCTTCATTCTTTCTGGAGTTACTTCTCCACTCTTCTCCAGTAGAATACTGGGCACCTACCGACCTAGGGAGTTCATCTTTCAGTGTCGTATTTTTTTGGCTTTTCATACTGTTCATGGGATTCTCAAGGCAAAAATACTGAAGTGGTTTGCCATTTCCTTCTCCAGTGGACCATGTTTCATGAAAACTCTACACTATGACCCATCCATCTTGGGAGGCACCCACAGCATGGCTCATAGTTTCATTGAGTTAGACAAGGCTGTGGTCCATTACACAATGGAGGAGACAGATAGACTTAAGGGATTAGTCTGTCTGAGGGACAGAATGGCAGAAGAACTATGGACTGAGGTTCCTGACATTGTACAGGAGGCAGTGATCAAGACCATCACCAAAAAAAAAGAAATGCAAAAAGGCAAAATTGTTGTCTGAGGAGGACTTACAAATAGCTGAGAAAAGAGGAGAAGCTAAAGGCAAAAGAGAAAAGGAAAGATGTACCCATCTGAATGCAGAGTTCTAAAGAACAGCCAGGAGAGATAAGAAAGCCTTCCTAAGTGATCAGTGCAAAGAAATAGAGGAAAACAATAGAATGGGAAAGACTAGAGATCTCTTCTAGAAAATTAGAGATACCAAGGGAATATTTCATGAAAAGATGGGCACAATAGAGGACAGAAAATGTATGGACCTAACAGAGGCAGAAGATATAAAGAAGAGGTGGCAAGAATACACAGAAGAACTATACAAAAAAGATCTTCATGACCCAGATAAGCATGATGGTGTGACCACTCACCTAGATCCTGGAATGTGAAGCCAAGCGGGCCTTAGGAAGGATCGCTACAAGGAGGTGATGGAATTCCAGTCTAACTATTTCAAATCCTAAAAGATGATGCTGTGAAAGTGCTGCGCTCAATATGTCAGCAAATTTGGAAAACTCACCAGTGGCCACAGGGCTGGAAAAGATCAGATTTCATTCTAATCCCAAAGAAAGGCAATGCCAAAGAATACTCAAACTACCACACAATTGCATCATCTCACAGGCTAGCAAAGTAATGCCAAAATTCTCCAAGCCAGGTTTCAACAGTATGTGAACTGAGAACTTCCAGATGTTCAGGCTGGATTTAGAAAAGGTAGAGAACCAGAGATCAAATTACCAACATCTGCTGGAATACAGAAAAAGCAAGATAATTCCAGAAAAACATCTACTTCTGCTTTATTGACTATGCCAAAGCCTTCGACTGTGTAGATCACAACAAACTATGGAAAATTATTAAAGAAATGGGATTACCAGACCACCTTACCTGCCTCTTGAGAAATCTGCATGCAGGTCAAGAAGCAACAGTTAGAACCTGACATGGAACAATGGACTGGTTCCAAATTGGGAAAAGAGTACATCAAGCCTGTATATTGTCACCCTGTTTATTTAACTTATATGCAGAGTACATCATGTGAAATGCTGGGCTGGGTGAAGCACAAGCTGGAATCAAGATTGCCAGAGAAACTCAGATATGCAGATGACACCACCCTTATGGCAGAAAGTGAAGAGGAACTAAAAAGCCTCTTGATGAAAGTAAAAGAGGAGAGTGAAAAAGCTGGCTTAAAGCTCAACATTCAGAAAACTAAGATTGTGGCATCTGGTCCCATCCCTTCATGGCAAATAGATGGGGAAACAATGGAAACAGTAAGAGACTTTATTTTCTTGGACTCCAAAACCACTGCAGATGGTGAGTGCAGCCATAAAATTAAAAGACGCTTGCTCAAGCGTTTTCTTTCACAACTTGGAAGAAAAGCTGTGAGAAATCTAGACAGCATGTTATAAATCAGAGACATTACTTTGCCAACAAATGTCAGTCTAGTCAAAGCTATGGTTTTTCCAGTAGTCCTGAACGGATGTGAGAGTTGTACCATAAAGAAAGCTGAGCACTGAAGAACTGATACTTTTGAACTGTGGTGTTTGAGAAAACTCTTGAGAATCCCTTGGACTGCAAAGAGATCAAACCAGTCAGTCCTAAAGGAAATCAGTCCTGAATAGTCATTGGATGCTGAAGCTGAAGCTCCAATACTTTGACCACCTGATGCAAAGAACTGACTGATTAGAAAAGACCCTGATGCTGGGAAAGACTGAAGGCAGAAGGAGAAGGGGCTGACAGAGGATGAGATGATTGACTGGCATCACTGACTCAATGGCCATGAGTTTGAGCAAGCTCCAGGAGTTGGTGATGGACAGGGAAGCCTGGCGAGCTGCAGTCCATGGGGTCGCAAAGAGTCAGACAAGACTGAGCAACTGAACTGAACTGAGCTTAACCCAGCAAAGTGAGTAGCAGCATCTTTCTTTTGCAGACAGGAAGAGTGAGACTCAGAAAAGTGTAGGGAACTTTCCATATTCCTCCTACATTCAAGCAACACCAATATCTGAGTTCTTTCCATTAAATCCATGCCCTGTCGTATCCCTGACTGCCCATGTCCTGATAATTAAAGGGCCATGATGGAGGGGTGTTTAAGATCAGGAGAAGGGAATCGGGGATGACTGCATAGGAATTAGTCAAGTTGGCAAGAGGAGAGGGGATTCTCAGTGCAGGAGAAAAGGGTGGACAGGGCATGGAGACATGAGACAGGAGGAATTGCTGAGACATCAAATACAAAGGGGTGAGTGGATGCGAGGGGGAGGGTGCCAAGGCTCAGGGGTGCTTGGGTGCTGTGTGAGAGTCTCTTGCAGACTTTAAAGCAGAGAAGAGAAGTGGCCCTATTTGCAATGTAAGGATCCTATATATTTCTTCTCCCTCGACTAGGAAGTGCAGTCTTGGAGGCGAGTATTTGTCTCCTTCACCTTGATGGCTCCTGCTTGGCCCAGCACACGGAAGAGAAGAGATGAAGCAGGCTCTCCCAGCTGGGTGGGCATTTAGATTTGGCCTGCCGGGCCAGAGAGGTGGCCCACCAAGCAGTTCCAACCCAGTGTTCTCTTGGATTATATCTGATTGGACTCTCCCATGACAAAGATTGGACTCTCCCATGCCACTCCCTGGCACTGGGCCAGGTTGTGCCACAAAACATTCCCAATCCGGACACTTTTCCTCAAAGCTTTGATCTTTCTTAAGATTTAAGAAAGGATGACCAAGGTGGTTTTAACAAAAGTTTAAAATCTGGGTTTCTTCCTGACTCTCCTCTATGTCCAAAGGTCTGACTACAAGAAATCCAGACCGAGATGTTCTTGGGGAAGGGCCTAACTCAGAGCTTGGGGCAAAGCAAATCTGCTCACAGAACCCTCATAATGAATCTAGCTCAGCTGTTAGGTTACTTGTTGGAGAGTAGGACCAACCTTAGAAAGACCAGTTGAGGTCTGGGACAACAATACCTAGAAAAGACTTGGGTTCTCCCTCTACCATATGAGGTCCATCAGGGAAATGTCCTCTCTGGACAGAGTGACAGCTGACCTATAAAATATTTCATGGACAGTTACATATTTAATTCAAGCAGAGGTAATGAACAATTTGGACAACACCGGTGTCTTTTTCAATAATTGTATGTTTATTTGCAGCATTTCAAGACATCATCAGACTGCATAATTTCAGGCTCAATGAGCACTCTTTTGTTGGTCATAAAGTGCTTCCTTTGTTTCCTTGAGTTTTAGTCAAAAAGATCCTTGATGCCAATTAGCACTCCTGCAAAAGGGCAGCATTTTTGCCCTGTTATCTATCCTTCGAAATAATTAGAGATGCTTTCCTTAAACAGTTACTATGCATCAGGCTAAGTGTTTATATGAGTTAGCTCAGTTAATCCTTCCAAGAATTCTGCAGTCTAACTTGAAGTATTGTTATAATTCTTGATAGACAAAGAAAAGGAGGCCGGCTTTAAAGTTTAGGGAACTCTCCAAAGGTTCCACAGCTTGTGAGATTCAAGCAGTCTAGCTCAAGAGGTGATGTTCTCAAGCTACATGAAGTCTTCCCAGCTAGAATCTGCCTGGATGCACAGGTGTGGGGGCCTGAGGAGCACCATTCAGATACTTAAAGAATTTAAGTATTGAATTTGAATTTGCCACAGTTCTTCAGAAGTTTCAGATATGAAATATCCAGTCTTGCCGCGGCATCCTACTTCATCTACACTTGCCCACACCCTCTAGGGTCCACAAAGCCTCTAAGAATTTGTCTAAGCCTCAACTCCCCAGGAATGGGAACTGGAAGTAAAGCAGATGTAATATAACACATTTGATGGTGCGGGGGGGGGGGGGGCGGTGGGGAGGTGCATTTCTAGGTCAGAAAGAGTGAGAGGAAATAGACAGGAAGGCAGGGAAGGAAAGAAGGCAGAGGAAATGTGGGGCCTTCACCGTCTGACCATGGGCTTCCCAGGTGGCTCAGTGGTAAAGAATCCGCCTGCCAATGCAGGAGATGCAGGTTCAATCCCTGGGTCAGGAAGACCCCCTGGAGGAGGAAATGGCAACGCACCCCAGTATTCTTGCCTGGGAAATCCCATGGACAGAGGAGCCTGGTGGGCTACAGTCCACGCAGTCCCAAAGAGTCAGGCATGACTTAGTGACTCAACAACAGTGGTCTGGCCACTGTTTTGCCAGAAAACACAGCCAACTGCTCAGTCACACAGGATAGACTTAAACAGGCCAGATGGAGCCACGGATGGAGACAGGGAGGCGGATGATTGACCAGATCCTCCTAGACCCTCGTCTCTCCTCGATCAAAGTTCACATCACAGGGAGTTACCTCTCTACACTTTCAGGTCGTATTCCTTGGCCTCTATAGATAGCTGCTAGGAAGTCAGATCCCACCCACCACAGTGCGAGGCTCCACAGGAGTACGGAATCGGCAGTAGAAGCCCAAACCTCCGTGAGTCTGCTTAGGCTGGGCGTGGCCCCATTGCTGCTGGGGGCCCTCCCACAGTGGGCATGATGGAGGCCACAGTGAAGCTCAGCTCTGCCCTGGGGAAGGCTGAGACAGCCACAGTGTTAGGAGATGGGCCAGTTGTCTTCTCTATGGAGCACAGTGAGGAAGCAGACTTATTGTTATTCAGTCACTCAGTCATGTCCCACTGTTTGCAACCTCATGGGCCACAGTATTCCAGGCTCCCCTGTCCACTGTCTCCCAGAGTTTGCACAAATTCATGTCCATTGAGTCAGTAATGCCATCCAACCATCTCATCCTGTCATCCCTTCTCCTCCTGCCTTCAATCTTTCCCAGCATAAAGGTCTTTTCCAATCAGTCAGCTCTTCACTTCAGGTAGCCAAAGTATTAGAGCTTCAGCATCAGTAATTCTAACGAATATTCAGTAATTCTAATGAATATTGATTTAGGATTGACTGGTTTGATCTCCTTGCAGTCCAAGGGACTCTCAAGAGTCTTCTCCAACACCACAGTTCAAAAGCACCAATTCCTTCAGATTCAGCCTTCTTTACGGTCCAACTCTCACATCCATATACGACTACTGGAAAAACCATAGTTTTGACTAGACAGACTTTGTTGGCAAAGTAATGTCTCTGCTTTTTAACTTGTTGTCTAGGTTTGCCATAGCTTTTCTTCCAAGGAGCAACTGTCTTTTAATTTCATGGCTGCACTCACCATCTGCAGTGATTTTGGAGCCCAAGAAAAGAAAGTCTGTCACTGTTTCCATTGTTTTCCCATCTGTTTGCCATGAAGTGATAGAAGATAGAGCCAAACAAATATCCAGGTGCCTAAACAGGGTCCAATACAGTCCATCCCTTGCATTATTCAAAACTGTTCACATGCTCCTATGCTATCTGTGTCTAACTTGAGGAGAAAACGCCATTGATTTGAGAATGAAGGTGCAAGTCCAATTTTTGAAGTGGTTGATTATAACCTCCTAACAAGACAGAAAAGCATGAGCAAACCAGCTATGTCCCGCTGCTGCTGCTGGTCTCAGGGCCGTAACTGATTGCCTCATCTTCACCCACCCACACCTCCCACTATAGATTTCTATGGCCAGGTTTTCAGCTGATCTGGGGCTCCTACCTGGAGGGCCTTTGGATGTCTTAACTGCCAATTCATATTATCTCTGAGCAGAGATGCTCCAGAGAATCCCAGAGAATCAGCTTGAGCTGCCATAACAAAATACCACAGGCTGTGTAAACACAGGTGATATAAACAATAGAAATTCATTTTCTCATAGTTTTTGAGGCTGCAAGTCCCAGATAAAGGTCCAGCAGAGTCAGTTTCTCATGAAAGCTCTCTTTCTGACTTGCAAGGCCTTTCCTCTGAGCACATGCAGAGAGAGAGAGAGAAAGTGAGTTCTGATCTGTCTTTCTCTTCTGGAAAGGGCATTAATCCTATCAGATTAGGGCCCTACCCTTAGGACCTCATTTAACTTTCATTTCCACCTAAAGACCATTTCTCCAAACACAGTCACACTGGTGAATTATGGCTTCAACATATGAATTAGAAGAGAGTGTACATAACTCAGTTCGTAGCGCCAGGTATGCACTATGCTTCCTGTGTAACAAAGCCTCCCCAGTAGCTCAGTGGGTAAAGAACCTGCCTGCAATACAGGAGACACAGGAGATCCCTGGTTGGGAAGATCCCCTGAGGTGGAAATGGAAATCCACTCCATTATTCTTGCCTGAAAAAATCCCATGGACAAAGGAGCCTGGTGGGCTGCAGTCCAAAGGGTCGCAAAGAGTCAGACATGACTGAGCATGTGCACAAGGCAAGATACTGTATAACAGCAATCCTAGATCCCCAGTGATCAAGGCTGATCACCAAATCACTGTTGCAGCTCCTCTGTCTGCTGGTTCACTGGCAAGAGGAGCCCGAGGAGCCCAAGTTGCCCAGGTGGTAAATAACAGCTTTCAGTTTTGTGCAACCCTGACTGTTCATTAGTGGAAGCTTCAACTTCTAGGAGCCAGGACCTCTAACCCTTAAGAGTCTACATTTGCAGAAGCAAGAAGCACAGGGTCTGCAGGGAATCTCACTGAAAGGTGGGCTCAGAAGGGCCAATCCTACCTCACTTCTTGGTTCCCAGATTTTGTGTCTTCTTACTGTTGTAGACACACCTGTCAACTCACACTACATCCAAGAGAACAATGGCCCAACCCCACAGGTTGTTGTCTCCAAGCTGAGGCCACAGCTCAGCCTTCAGCAAATCAGGCTGTCATTCAGGGGAGCACTCAGATGGCCAGAGAGAGCAGCTGGCTAGCTTCCACAGGATGGGTCATGCTTGTCCAACAGATTGCAGAGAGCCTCCCTGGCAATCAATGCTCCCTGTTGAGTATGAATATGAAACAGGAAACTCTCATCTTTTGTGTCCACTCCCATGAGTTCATCCATTGACTGTGTACCTGACCTCCATGCCCTTGAGTTTTCAGTATTTTTCTTTCTGTAAGCAACTAGTTGAACCACTTACTCCTGCAGGCCCAAGATTTTCAGGCTTGTTCACCCCAGTATTCCCATTCTATATCACAAGGTCCAGCTTCTTCCCTATCAGAGCCCTGATGTGAACACCTGTATGGCTGCACGTGTAGTATGCTCTCCAGCTCTGCCACTCTTACAATCAGATCCTGAGTCTACTTAGCACAGTGTGCCTTGTGGGTGTCAAGAGATGAAAGTGTCCTTAAAGCTTTACAAAGCATGCCTTAATCTGACAAACAGCTTCCCTATCACTTGCATTTTGCAAAACCTCTAGGACTGTTGGAAGAAGTCATCTAACCTCGCAATCCTTATGATTATCATTTCCTTGCATTGATCAACTGCAGTGGACACTAGACCCCCCATAGCCTTGCTTTCTGTTCCATCTCATTTCACTAAGCCAGTGGCAAAGCTTTAGAAATAGTAATGTCAGCTGCATGCCTGACATGATCTGCTTCCCCTCAGTAATGGGGCCCCGGTGGCTTCCAGACACACGGAAAGTACAGCTCCAACATCTCATCCTGAAGACTTGCTTTCTGGAGCACTTGTGGTATCCACTGTCCCTGGTTCCTCAGGAGACAGAGCGTGAAGCAATGATCACTTACTTACACTTTATTGAGGGCTACAGTCCTAGGACAAGAAAGATAAAAGGAAAAAGGAAGTGAGAAAGGAATTGCTGCTGCCTCTAAGTCGCTTCAGTCGTGTCCGACTCTTTTGGGACCCCGTGGACTGTATATAGCCTGTCAGGCTACTCTGTCACTGGGATTCTGCAGGCAAGAATACTGGAGTGGGCAGACGTTTCTTCCTCCAGGGGGTCTTCCTGACACAGGGATTGAACCCAGGGCTCCTGCATACCACTGAGCCACCGACGGAAGGTGGGCAGTAAAATTATGAGGTTGCGTGTGATCTGAGCTGGCGCATCTTTGGAAGAAAATGTTGCCGGTTACTCAATCACGTCTCCTGGACATCTCCTGCCAGGTCAAAGGAACCGCTACCATCCATATGCTGGGCCCTTCCCATCTCTTGTCTTTTGTTGGTCAAAATTTGCTACAAGGCTTCACTTTCCTGAATTTCTGAGCAGAGATGCCTGGCCTGGGTAGGCAGATCCCAGACATCCCAGACAAGGTATGGGTTTCCATCTGGGTCCAGAAGGGATGAAAGGAGTCAAGCCTCCCTGGGTCCTGCCACGGCGTGAATGGGTCCACGGAAGAGCCTCGTTTTCACCCTCAGAGAGGTGTCATATTTCATGGTGTTAGGAGAGTTGTGAGAAGGTGGAGCCAGGCGACACTCAACAAATGGACAGACAGGGTTCAGTACAGGAATACTGAAGACAAGAATGGATAATTCAGGCTTTCCAGCAGGCATAACTCACCTAGGTTCTCCTGAAGTATCAGTCTTCTGTTTGGGGCCAGACTTCTGAATCCCAGGTGAGCAACTGTGTGATTCTAGAAAGCCTTATCTCTGAACTTGTCAAATGGGGCAGTCATATTTACCCCACGGAGATGTAAGAATTGAATTAAAATCTGATTAAGGACATTTTTCAGTAGCACAGAGCTCCATATTAACCTCAGGGGCTGCTGTCACATGAAAAGATTGCCGTCACAGACTTAACCAAATACCCTGGCTAGCTTAAATGGGAAGGTAATAGAATGTGAAGTGTTATTTTAACCTCAGCTGATCAATAGGGCTCATTTGATGCCTCATTCTCCTGCTTCAAACCACAGGTGAAAAAAAAGTCATCCAGGAAGCTCCTCCCTCACTACGCCAAAACTATCTGCCCTCCTCCCTAGATAGTGGGTTCCTTCAAGGCAACAACAGCTGATTTGTCCACCGTCGTATACCCAGTACAGAATGGTCTATCTGATCCTTAGTAGGTATTCCCACTGTATATGGAATGAATGAACCAATGAACAAGTATCTCCACATCTTTGCCCAAGGGGTTCCCAATGCTTGCGATATTCCCCCACTCCTGGCAGGTTACCCAATCTTGCAAAGCTTTCCTGACCCTGCCTCCGGTCTTCATTGCTCTGCCCTCCACTTATAGAGGTTTTGTCACATTTTAGCTGACACCAGAATGCTAGGACCGTGGAATGGCTGTGGACAGTGGACTGTCTGCTTTTATTATCTGTCTCCTAACGTGTGCTCAGTCTCAGTCGTGTCTGACTCTTTGCGACCCCATGAACTTCAGTCCCTACAGGCGCCTCTGTCCATGGGGTTTTCCAAGCAGGAATACTGGCTGCTGCTGCTGCTGCTAAGTCACTTCAGTCATGTCCGACTCTGTGCGAACCCACAGATGGCAGCCCACCAGGCTCCTCTGTCCCTGGGATTCTCCAGGCAAGAATACTGGAGTGGGTTGCTATTTCCTTCTCCAGGAGATCTTCCTGACCCAGGGATCGCACCTGCATTTCCTGCATTGGCAGGCAGATTCTTTACCTCTGAGCCACCAGGGATTTAGATGTCTCCTAGATCAGACCCCAAGCTGCTAGAGGGAAGGGCCAGGGCCTCATTCTCCCTTGGGTCCAAGCATCTCACAGGGTCAGATATGTCTGTCTCTACAGAGTGTGTGGAGAAATGCCTGGGGTCAGCACTCAGCACAGACGAGGTCGCTAAGAAATTTGTCTGAAAGCTGGTTTGCAGAGCAGCTGATACTCAAAGAATGTGTATTTATATGGGGTGACAAGGGTGCCTGAAGAGATGGGGGAAAAAACTAAGTGTTCCTTCGATGAATGAGCTATGATGTCAGGCTCTCCACTCACTGTCCTGACCCCAGCTAAAAATAGGATTGTCCATGCCTTGTGGGAGGACGGAGTGGGGTGCTCTGGAAGGCCACTCAAACAATCAAAGCGCTTGTCAAGTGCTTCCACCCCAGCAGAGGCCATGTATCTGCGGTGCGGACCAGGGCGGGGCGGTGGGGCGGGCCGGGGCAGCTTGTTTCAGAGATATAACGGGCTACTTCGCCACCGACTTGTTGACATCTCGCCTCAAATAGGAGTTTGAGAAAAGCAGCGGTGGAGGGTGGAGAGGCCCTCCCCAGGGGCCGTCGGCAACTCTTTCCAATATGTAGTGGCCGAAGCGGTGAAGGAAATGGCAACCCACTCCAGTGTTCTTGCCTGGAGAATCCGAGGGACAGAGAAGCCTGGTAGGCTTC
Organism: Capra hircus; assembly: GCF_001704415.2. Classification (NCBI taxonomy): domain Eukaryota; kingdom Metazoa; phylum Chordata; class Mammalia; order Artiodactyla; family Bovidae; genus Capra; species Capra hircus. Next base: position 57,851,999 of record NC_030828.1, on the reverse strand, counting down.
CGTCTATGGGGTCACACAGAGTCGGACACGACTGATGTGACTTAGCAGCAGCAGTAGCAGAAGCGGTGTCCAGGCCCAGGACCACAGAAGGGAGAACACAGCACTTGGCCCCAGGAGGGGCGGTCTGCACCTCCAGCCTGGGCCACCCGGGCATTTTCGCCTTCTTCGGAATGGGGCGGGGGAGGGGAGGAAGTCCGCAAGGATCGAGGACAAAAGAAGGGGTCTCCGCAAGTCAGTCCTTACCCCCTTCTCTCCGCCTCGAAGAAACTTGTAAGGGGGGCGGAAGGGGAAGAGGACAGCAGGCAAGGAGCAAGTCCCCTCGGGAGCTGGGAGTCCTCTTCCTCGCGGGTGGATAAATAAATTATTAAGCGCCCAATACACAATAGCCTCGCTAGATGGAGACGAGGAATCACTGCAGCGGCGCTGGCGGCGGCGGCGGCGGAGAGCGCGGGCGGGCGCGCAGCACCAGGCGGGAGGCGGGCGAGCTCTGGCTCGGCTCACGTCTGTTTTCCTTTTTCGTGCATTATTTATTTCGCCTCCGCCCGCTGCCTTGCGGCCCGAGCGGGCGCTCCAGGCCAGTGCCTTTGGCCGCTGCTTCTTGCGGGCCGGCGTGAGGGGCGGCCCGAGCCAGGCACCCCCGCGCCCCGGGCAGCCGCGCGGCGCCACCGCGAAGGGCGGGGACCCGGGAGGGCACGCGCCGCCGGCTCCGGGAGGCTTGGAGGAGACTTTCCCCGCCCTCCGCCTCCGCCTCGGCAGCCCGCCGCGTTCCTAGGAGCGGGGTGCCGCCCCTCCCGGCCCGCGCGCGGCCAGGCGCAGCCCGGAGCCACCGCGCCCTGCGCCCCGTGCGAGCGCGCCCTGCCCGGGCCCCGGGCTCAGCCGCCCGGGAGGCCCAAGCCGCGCGCAAACTTTTGCTCCAGTGTCCGGCGTTCCTCCTCGGCATGTGAAGCCCCTCGGCGCCCGCGCAGTCGCCAGGGTGAGGACCGAGGCCCCGCCTAGAGGGCGGGGGACTGGGGAGGCGGCTGGCTTTAAATGGGGGCCGTCCGGCGGCTCGCGACCAGATTCTGCCTCGGGCGGGGGGAGCGAGCGAGGACCTCTCTTCCCCGCGCCGAGGATCGGTGGGGGCCGCCGCCAGGCAAGGTGGCGTGAGGCACTGGAGGGGTGCGGGCGGAGATGGAGACGCGGGGGAAGCTCCCGCCCTGAGGCGGGAGGCCGGGGCTTGGCGGAGCGCGCGAGGGCTAGCGGGGAGCGCACCGAGGTGCCTCCGTTGCAGTGTGCGCAGTGAGGGCCGGAGGGGCAGACAGGGTGCCCGCGGCGTGTGATTTCACGGTGCCGTACATGCGGGGGTCAGCGAATGTGCGGGCAGGAGTCGGTGGGTGTGAGCGGCAGGTTCTGTGGGTGTGCACACAGGGTGAGCGGCGCCCGCCGGGTTTGAAGTGTGTTCACAGTGGGAGAGAGTTGTGCACGACTGTTTCTGGGGAGGTGCACAGGGCTCGGGAAGAGCCCTTGGCTGTTTCTGGAGGTGTGCTTGGGGGCCAAGGTACGCACGCAGGATTTTGGGGGCGTGCGCCACGACGGAGTGTGAGTTCCGGAATGCCGGCCTCCGTGAGTGTGCACCAAGGGTTGGCGAGGGTGCAAGCTGGAGTGAAGGGCCAGGCTCGGGTCACGAGGGTGCTCCAGGGTGCGGGGAGTGCCCACTGCGTTCGGACTGCTGCGGGTGAGGGTGCGCCACCAGGATGGTGCCCGGGGAGCCCAGCTGACTCGAGCTTTGCTCCCCTGACAGTTCGCCCCGGGAGCGGGAGCCGCGGGCCGAGATGCTCCTCCGGGATCTGGTGCTGCGCCGAGGTTGCTGCTGGCCGTCACTGCTGCTGCACTGCGCGCTCCACCCGCTCTGGGGCTTCGTGCAGGTGAGCGGCGGCGCGGGCTGCGCGCCCAGGACGACCTCCTGGGCAGGACGGGGTAGCGAGTGGTTGTCCCCTCACTCCCACGACCCTGGCTTTCTGCGGTTGCCGGTCCGATTGGTCCCGGGGAAGAGTTTAGGGAGAGAAAAGATGCTCCGGCTCCCTGTACTCTGGCCATGGAAAGATAAGAAACTCCTGAAAGAGACTTCAGTCCTGGCCTGCTGAGTGAGGCCCACAGGACAGCGCCTTGGAACAGACAGGTCACAGGGAATGCCTTCTGGATGATAATATTCCATTGCAGAAATGCAGAGAAAGAAACCTTAGAGCTCTGGCAAACTTAGAAAGAAAACATGATCCCAAGAATATACCCTCTTGATTTCCTATCAGAGCCTTCAGTAAAACTTCACAGTAGCCGTCTTAAACTGGACTACAACACAGAAGCGACTGTGCTCCTGGCAGGCAGTGGAGCTGAGGATGTGGGACAGATTTTGCAAAGTGGCTATTGATGGGGGAATGTAGGAAGGTGTTGTCCATCTCTAAGGATTGCCTGAGGATGGAATCCTCACCCTGGGCCCACCATGCCTCCTGGACAGAGACCAAATAGCCACCAACTCCAGTGACCTGTGTTAGGGTCAGAGAGATGGACAGATGGGATGGTCCCTGGTGCTTCCCAGAACACACAGTCAGTGGTCCATTGTAATGGTGAAGAGGTGAATTTTGTTGCCTCTGGCTGCTCCCTGGGTTGGGAAGATCCCCTGGAGGAGGGCTTGGCAACCCCCTCCAGTATTGTTGCCTGGAGAATCCCATGGACAGAGGAGCCTGGCAGGCTGTGGTCCTTGGGGTTGCAAAGAGTTGGACACGACCAAAGCGACTTAGCACATACGCACGGTGAATTTTGAGCTCCAGCTCTGCCCCTTACCAGCTGGGGAGCTTTAGACAGTGTGCTTAACCTCTCTGGACCTTAGCTTCTACTTCCTCACTGTGCAATTATAAGTACCTGGAGAAGGAAATGGCAACCCACTCCAGTTTCTTGCCTGGAGAATCCCAGGGATGGTGGAGCCTGATGGGCTGCCGTCTATGGGGTCGCACAGAGTCGGACACAGCTGAAGCGACTTAGCAGCAGCAGCAGCAGATGAGATAAAGATTGCTTAGCTCAGTGCCTCAACCATACTAAACACTGAATGGAGGTTTTCTGCCATTATTGATGTTAGGAAGTCACCAATAGGGTAACATCATTCATCTGTCTGGCTAGCCAGGTACTCTGTTGATCGCTACATAGTCCCAGCAACACTTTTGAATTGTTAGAGGTTCTGCAGGGTCTGGAGGATATTTTTACCAATTCAGACACTGAAATGCCCACTCTGGGATATTTGCAGCTCCATGTTCTGGTGGCATTTTGGGGGCTGGGGACTATTCAGATAGTTGCCCTGAGTAGGAGGTGCCAGTTCAGAGAAGGGATGAGGCAACACTGTTTGCCAGGCCACCAAGTTTCATGAGCTGTCCCAAGCGACAGGGCCCCACTGAGAACGAACTTGGTCAGTCCTGTTTGGATGGCAGCCCTGGTGACCACTGGGAGATAACTAGGGGCCCTATTGCTGGAACCAGCTCTCTACATGGAGAGCTTGAGATAGTGGGCCTGCTTGAGTGGGGGCGGGGGGCATACACACCCCCTTCGCCAGCACCAGCCCCATCCTCTGCTCTCTTCTCTGGCTTGCCTCTGTCTCACTCAGAATTGTTTTCCTTTAGGAATTGACAGCTTTGTTTAATGTGTGAAACGGCAGCTATTAAACTCAGCTGTGCCTTCTCGGGATTCAGAGTTTTCACTTCTAAACATTTGGGTGGTTTGGGACCAGTTCTTCTCATTCAACTTTTAGCTGAGCCTCAGATGTTCCGCTCACTTCCTTTTTATATTCATTTGTTTACAGTTTGCCTTTTTCTGGGAGACTTTTCCAGCTAGTATGGAGAGCAACATGGTGATGTTGTTAATCTCCAAGAACTGGAATTCTGCTGTGGGAACTAGCAGGATAGAGACAGTAGACCTGCCACCTCCTCACACACCCCCACCACCAAGAGAAATAATTCTGTAAAGTAGCTCCTTTTTTAAGCAGTGTCCTTCAGCCCGGCAGTACTTCCACCAGCAAATGTGTGTGTGTGTGTATTTCAGATGTCCTTACTCAATATAAATCAATTTTTGTGAAAATCAATTAGAAAGAAAACCTCCAGACAAACAGAATGGATAAAATCTTGCCTGGAGGCGCTGGAAAAATAATCTACAAATGATAAGGGCTGAGAAGCCAAGGGGAAAGGGGGCTTTGGAATGAATCAATCTGGTTTTTGAGCAACAGAACTGAATTCAGGAGAAGAGAGGGGAGAAAAGTTGAAGTGTACAAAGCTATGTGTTTCCCTTTAAGTGGAGAGATTATCATGTGTGACGTCACAGGAGTTTCTTGAATAGAAAAAAAAAATCTGTCTTTGCTTTTATGAGCTTTTTGCTGGAGGAGTTGTAAACATCTGGCAGTGTGAGCCAGCACAACCAAGTCCTGTAATTAACGGGATGGTTGATGAAGCCAGAGCTCTGTGTGGCCCCTCTAAGCACCAGGTTCCAACCTTGAGATCAGCCCCGGAGCCTCTGGCTGCTTCCTAGATGAAAAGAAACTTAATCATTAAAGTCAGATGACATTAAATAGCCGCAAGGTTGGTGGGGGCACTGTTAAGCCTTTTCTCTCTTTTTTCCTTCATGTGTCTGGAATTGAGATTCTGAGCTTCTGTGATTTAGGGTTCTTCTAAGTTCACTTCCAGATGAGTCCTTTTTTTCTGCAAGTGAAGAGGATGACAGGCTGGTGAATTTATTAGGTGTGACAGGAGTGTGTCTCATCAAGTTACTGTGTTGCTGGCCTGTCTCGATAAAAGATGCCAGGAGCCATCATCTTTGTGGGCGCCCTCTGAAAGCAGTCGTCGGAGAGACAGGCTCAGATCCGGGCCCGTGGGTCTCTGAGCGGCAACATGGAACCATCCCAAGCAATTGCCAAGCCCCCGCCCCTGTGGACAGTCATTACAGCTTCACTTATTTAGTCAGCTGCATTTATCTGGCACCTACTGTTTGCCAGGCCCCGTGTTAAGGGCAAGGGAAATGTAGGGGTCCCTGCCCTCATGGCGCTGACAGTCTAGCTCTGGAGAGATTGTTAAACAAGTCATGGCAGGCAAGTACGCTTGGTAGGAGCAAATAGCTTAGAGATGGGAGCTGGTGGAAGATCCAGAGAAAATGCAGGTACAATGCTTTAGCCGAGACAGGAGCAAGAAGTCAGGAGTCAGGATGCAACTGTGAGTTGAGTGAAGTGTCCAGACTGTGGAGGGAACAGCCCCCAGGTGGGAGGAAAGGGCAGGGCACTGGAAGAACCCCGGGGAGGGTTCCCCAGGTGAGGCCTCTGTTGTAAGCCACTAACGTCGTGTCTTACAGGTTGGGCTTGATCCTGAAGACTCTGGGGGCCAGGGAAAGTTTTTCTAAGAAAGAGATGACACAGTCTTAAATTAGCATTTTAGAAATCTCCAACCAGCTTAAACAGAAGATTAGGATTCAGGGAAGGATCGAGGCAAGGGGTTGATGAGAGTCAGGTTGATGAGAGTCAGGTTGCCAGATTTAGCAAATAAAAATACAAGCTGGGGACTTCCGTTGTGAATCAGTGGTTATGACTTTGCCTTCTAACGCAGGGGGTGTGGTTTTAGTTCTTGGTCGGAGAGTTAAGATCCTACATCCCTGGTGGCCAAAAAACCAACACATAAAAGAGAGGCGATATTATAACAAATTCAATACAGGCTTTAGAAAAAGGTCCACATCAAAAAATCTTTAAAAAGAATATAGACTGTTCAGTTAAATTTTCAGATAGACAATGGATTATTCTTGAACATAGGTATACTCCATACAATCTTTAGAACGTATTCATACTTAAAAGTGTTTATTGTTTACCTAAAACTTTACAGGGTGTCCTATAGTTTACCAGGCAGCCCTGGAGAGAGGCGAGGGAGCTGTGAAGACGTGGTGGTGCCTTGGTTTAGGGCTGTGGCCGTGGAATGAGAAGTGGATGGATTCAGGGACTCCTGAGGAGGCCAGGGGTGGGAACTGGCTGCCACGAGCCCCATGTTCCCCAGACCACAGTGCCGGGGACCAAATGCAGGTGACTGCGGGACCTCTCGGGGCCTCTCTGGACCTCAGGATTCTGGCCTCAGGAGAACACTGCGGAGCGGGGAAAGGAAGGCGGGTGATGGTAAGACTGGAATAAAACGCAGTCACAGGAAGTCACAGTACAGGCTTTAGGCGGGTCATTGACCCTCTCTGGGCCTCTGCTCCTCCTCGGTCAAGTCCAGCTAAGAGCAGGTGACTTCAGGGGCAAGTTTACTCTCCTGTGAGACTTCCCAGGATGTAACCCAACCAGGCCAGGGATTGAGACAAGCGTGTGGTATTGAGGATTCCTCTTTACTGGTCTAAACAAAGCACTGCCGATCCGCAGAACTAATGGTCCTGGAACTGGGGTCCGGGGTAGGTTCCATGTTTCTCCACTGCCAGGCAGACCCTCCACAGCACACGTTTGCACTGAGCACCAGCTGAATGTCAGGCCTGGTGCAACTCTGGTCCATCACTTAGCCTTGCCCAGCCTGTCATTCTATAGGTATGGATGATACCAGCTCCATCTCTCGATTATTCTCATGGTGAAATCAGCACCTGTGTCCCATGACTGACACACAGTAAGGCTCAGGAAGTCATGTTCCATCAGGACTCATAAAGCACAGACCCACCTGCCTTTCTGTTCCAAGATGCTCACAACTTAGTGTGTGTGTTTCTGGTTAGGGGTGGTGGTGCAGAGACAGACATTACGTAACAGGGGGAAAGTGCCCCAGAGAGGAGGATTTATGAAGTGAAGGGGCAGCACTGGGTAGCTGGGTCTAATTCTGGGGTCTGTGGGCTTCAGGATGCCTTGCCTGGGAAGACCGTGTAAGGGCTGGGCCTGAAGGATGTACCGATGTGGATGCAGAGCGTGTGTTACCAGCTGTCAGTCAAGGGAGGTGCAGCAGCCACAGGCCTGTACTGGTCCAAACCAGTGAAGGACCCAAGAGGGCCCCCGTCTCCGGGAGGATAGCCCACCCAGGCTGGCTAATAGGGTGGTGACAATATTAGTGTGTTCTTATGGTTGGTTAAGCAACTGTGCCCACTCCCTTTTCAGTGGGACTGCGATACCAGAGGCCAGATGTTTAAGATGTACGGTGTGCCTTCACTTCCCCGCCCCCTTCCTCCTCGAAACTCCGTCCTGGTTTCTCTGCTTGTAATTTCATCACATGAAGCCCTCTGATCCATCTGTGCCCTCCTAGCCTCTCACAAAAATAGGTCACTGGGTTGGGCCAGGTTAAACAAATGTGCTCGTCGTGAACCTTCTCGTGTGAACTGCACCGTGGAGAATGCGGAAGTAATTGCTTTGGGAACGGCATTGCTTGATGTTCACAGACTTGGTGGAGTTCAGTGTAGAAGCGATCTCAGAGGCCAGTGGTTGGGAGAAGGGAGCTTTCAAGCAGGCCCCAGGGTCCTGGAAGGTCAGAATCCAGAGAAGAGTCTCCGTGATGGCTAATGAGAGGGCTGACCACTGCGCTGGGGGAGAAGTCAGTGGTTTGGCCATGACGTCTAAGGAGTTCATCAGCTCCATAAGATAACCGAGAAAAAGCTCACCATCTGAGGATATGTTCTTGTGAGATAAGATGGCCTTCCCGAGTTTGAAATGCAGTCAGTGGTCCTTTAAAAACACTAAAAGGTGGTGAGCAGGAGCTTCATGGCCTTGTAGATATTGAGTCGGGGCTGCGAATCAGTCCACCTCCTGGTGCCATTACCTGTCCTATTCACATCTGCCGTGTGTCAAGGGAGCAGCCGAGCCCTGCTGGCTTCTCTGCCAGCCCGGGACACGTGCAGCACAGAGTCTATGCTGGCCTCCAAAGGCAGGCCTACCCTGGCTGGTTGCAGAGAAACTGAGGTCGTGGGTTTCTACTCATGGGAGATGACAGCCAGAGAAATGAACTGTGGCCCTCCCTGAGGTAGCAGTTGACCACCAACTCTTTCCTTCATGTCTTTAAATCAGCTGTTCTCCGGGACAGACAGAAAATGCTAAACTCAAAGATGTATGGCTGTCTGCCATAGGGAGGGATGCTGGGAGTGGGTCTAAACCAGCCATTCTCTCATTGGCTATGCACTGGAAGTTTAACCCAGGATGCTTCCACAAAATTTGCATGCCCAGCTCCACCTGCAGAAATTCTGATTTGACTGGCATGAGAGAGGCTCAGGCATGAGTATCTTTTAAAGACGCCTGGAGAGTCTAACGTGCAAGCAGCTGACATCCCCTACGTGAACACCCACCCACTTTTGCTCCCCTTTGTAGCTTACACATGGGAAGACTGGGACTAAAGTCAGAAGAACACCAACCCAGGATTCAAGAGGTGTGACTTCTGGTGAATTTCAGGCATTTGCTTAGGTGATATGATGGCAAGAGGAAAAAGGCCTGACTCCTGACCCCACAGACCTTAGAGTCCAGTAAACAGGAGGATGAACTAGGTAAACACTCCGATGTGGATTTCTGTCCCATAGAGTGAAATCCAGTACCAGGAGAGCTTGTAATGGCGAGATGACCTGGCCAGGGTGGTCAGAGATGCTTCCCTGAGGAGGTGATAGCTGAGCTGAAAAACGGGTAAAGCAGAGGGGAAGATGTGGGAGAAAATTCCAGGCCATTGGAGCAGCCAGTGCAAAAGGCGGGAGCATAGCCAGGAGCCCAGGACCGGAAAGAGGGCTTTGAGAGCAGAGCAGAGGGCCAGAGCATGAAGGGGGGGGGCTGCCTTCCCATGCAGGGCCTGTGGCCACGGGATCCCCTGAGCTGTGGACAGGCATTCAGGGTTGGTGGGGGCTGAGTGCAGGCAGTTTGGTCAGGGGTGTTTCCCACGAGACCACTGGGGGCCTCGTGGATACCACTGGGAATGTTGCTCCAGTTCCCTTAGTCACACAGCCACCAAAGAAGAGGCCTGGCTGGGTAAGGGGCCTCCTTCAAGATGAGGGAAACTTGGCCCAGAGTGGACACAGGAAGGCCATCAAGAGCTGTGGCCAGAGAGGAGGCCAGGCCTTGGTCCTGCCGGGTAGCAAGGAAGACTGGAGAAGCAGGCAGTGGGTCAGGTTACTGAAGAGGCGGAATCAGTGTCCTGTCACCATCTGGGTGTGAGAGCTTCAGGCGGCCACTTCTCCCGCCTGGGCCTCAGTTTCCTCATTTGTTCGATGGGGAGATTCTAGGAGTTCACCTTCACGCACTCGTCTGCCTCTCACGGGTGCCCAAGCCTATTGCCCCGGTCCCATGGCTGGTTCCTGGCAGGGCTAGAAATGAAACCTTGCTCTCCAGTCCTTCCAGGCTAGCCTCCCATAAAGTGGTTTTCTTTGAGCCAACCCAGCTTCTGTCCTTCCTGCCAAGGCCGGGGGTGGTGAGGTGTGTTGAGGGGAGCGGTGGGCAGGGAGCATCTGGGCTCCCAGTGGCCTCACTGGCTCCTCCTGGGCACCTGTGCCCATTTCTGCAGGTGACGCACGGTGAGCCCCAGAAGTCCTGCTCCAAGGTGACCGACAGCTGTCAACACGTCTGCCAGTGCCGGCCCCCGCCCCCGCTGCCGCCGCCGCCCCCGCCCCCGCCGCCTCCCAGACTCCTCTCCGCCCCAGGTAAGCACGGTCTCTCCGTTTCCGGTTTCTCTCTGTGTTTTCCGGGGCCCAGAAAGAACCCCTGAGGAGAGCGGAGGGCAGCCTTGCTTTCTTTGTAATTTTCCACTGGCCGAGCAGGAGGGAAGCCAAGGCCCAACTTTTCCCTGCAGTCTGCAAAACGCCTTTCCCACAGCATGCTCCTGTGAGATGGAGAAAGATGTTTCTCCATCGGGTAATCAGATAAAAGTCAATCTCCATTTGATGAGTGACTCTGCCTGGATTGTTCCGAAGGCCAGACCTTGAAGAGGGGCCAGCCACGGACGCTGGCCTGAAATCCCCCTCCCGTGAGCAAGGTTGCGTTTTCTGATTTTCGTTCACGTGTAAGACAGCAATTGGTATAGAACGCAAGAGGAGGCTCTGGGAACAAAGTTACACAGATGCCTCCCGGCTATTTGCAGTCTATTCTGCTAACCTCCGCCCTCACCCCCCACCAACCCCCCACTCGTTTCCCTGGATTTCATCTCTGAACAATTTGATTGCAAACAAAGGAGGGCTTCTTTAGCCAGAGAGAGCCTCAGTCCTGACCCGCAGGGGTTAAGCTCCATGTCTACAATCGCCAGTTGATAAGGTCTCTAACAAGAGATTCTGTATTTTGATTGGATCACCCAAGTTGCGGCCTGATCCACCTCATTAAACATATCTCTGTTGAGTTATTTGGGGGCATATTTGAAATAACCTTGACGAGGTTTGTTCTCTGGTAAGCCCTGTTTTCAGGCTCTCAGTGTCCAGGCTGGGATGCAGTGTGCTGGGGACCTTTGGCAGTTCATGTGTATTCCTGCAGTTTGTCTATAGGTTCCCCCCCCTCCAAAAAAAGTGAAAGTGCTAGTATCTCAGTTGCATCCAACTCTTTGTGACCCATGGACTACAGCCCACCAGGCTCCTCTGTCCATGGAATTCTGCAGGCAAGAATACTAGAGTGGGTTGCCATTCCCTTCCCCGGGGATCGAACCCGCGTCTTCTCACATTAGCCACCAGGGAAGCCCTAGGGTCCCTACCTGTGTCCAGTCTTCCCTGACACTTGTGGCTCGTTGCTTTCTAGAGAGTGGCCTTCAATGTGGCCTGAAGCATTTGTTTTAAAGTGAAGCTTCACAGGCTCACTGTAACCCACCGAGTCAGAGCCTTTGGGGTGGGGCTTCGGAGCTGGCATCCTGACAAGTCCTGAGGGGATTCAGATGCACATTAGAATCAAGAACCTCAGCCTACCAGGCCCTCTGCTGCAGTACCATGCAGGATCCCACTATCCCAAGATGCTCACCTTTCTCCTCTCTCCTGAAGGAAAGCTCTGGGGCCCAGCCTCAGGCCCCTGCCCCTCACTCCCTTCCCTGCCTTAGAATTCCTTCTCCCTCCACTATTCAGAGTCCAGGTCTGCGCTGCCTCCAGGCGTGTTGGTACCTGATGGGTCTACATCCCCCAGTTAGGGTCTGTTCAGTTCATCTTGTGCTAACTGAGCTTCTAGTGCCAGACACAGACCTGAAAGACCATTCTGGTTTCTGGGATCTCTTGGCCTCAGGGAACCCACACAAAGTCACCTGAGGGAGCACAGAAATTGCTCTCTAGGTCCACTGAAAATCCTAGAGTAGTTGGACCAAACTCCAACCATAGGAAACAGTGACATTGACTTGGGTCTTCATAGTAAGTGGAATTGTTCTAGGTTGATGAGGAGGTTATGGGGAAAGGGCATCTGGGCAGGAGGAACGGCAGGAGCAAAGTCTTAGAGGTATGACTCTGGAAGTCGTCTCGGGAGGCCCAAGCCCCTCCAAGGGTTTGAAGGAATGTCAAGGGGTAGACAGTGAAGGGCCTTGTGTGCCTGGCTCAGTAGGTTACATTTCATCCTGTTTTACCATTATTTGCCAAACATTCACCGTATCCAAATGCCTCCTATGGTTTGCCTTATTTCTTTCTTTTTTTTTTTTTTACTTTAAACAGACTCACTTTTGTGTTTATACAAATTAGTCTCTAAAGGAAACTTTCTGTAACTATTCTCAGTGCAAAACCGGAATCACTTACATAAATAGAAGGTGACTGTAAAAACAAAGGCGATGGACACAAACCAGCCTTTTAATGTTCCGGCCTGTCATGGAAGGTTCTGAGCTCGAGGGCTTCTCTTTTTCTGCTAAAAAGGGAGCTGGAGAGACCTGTCAGGGCCACACTCGCCCCTCACAGAGGTGTTCTCTAGAAAGAAAGCAGAAGGTTTGCAAGAGAATCAAAAGGAGCTTAAGTTTCCTGTTCTATGTTTCCATGTGTCTGGGTGCCGGCTCCATGTGCTCTCTAAGACCAGCTCACTTACCCCCAGGGACGTGCACCCCCTCCTTTAGGAAACCCTGCTCTGGGTAGCCACGAGCCCATGGAGGTATTAAGCAAAGAAGTGACATACCATCTGCTTCAGAAAGTCGACTTTCCTGACAACGCAGGGGGTGGACTGGGGTGAGCTGCCTGACTGGGGTCAAGTGGGGACCCTTGAGATACTCCAGGCCCCAGATCACCTACAAAGGCCTGAAGCCAGGCGGGGGGCTGTAGAGAAGGGGAAGTGGGCAGGAGTGCCAGGTGTGAGTGCCAGACACCTAATGTAAGCTTGGGGGCTGAGGGCACTTCTGGGTGAGAGAGCAGCAGGTGTTGTTTGATTCTATGATGCAACTTTTTCAGTTAGGAGTGGCAGAAACCCATCTTGAAGTGGTGTGAGTGATGTGAAAGCTAGAGAGAGATGTTTGGTGTTTGGCTCGTGTGTTGGAGTATTCCAGCAACAGGTCTTATATGATGAACTGGGTTTCTGTCTCCCTCTCTCTGTTCTGATTTCTCCTGGGTCTCCTTTTCTCTCAAGCTGGCCCAGTCCCTGTGGCTCCAGTTTCCAGGATTCCATCAGCCTTACAGTTAGTCATCTCTTTACTCAGAGAGCTTCTCTTTCTCAACCATTCACCTAAAACCCCGAGGCTGACTTTCATTGGACCAGCTTGAGTCACATGTCCATCCTTGGACCAATCATGATAGCCTGTGAGGTGGAATGTGCTGATTGGCCAGGCCTGGGCCATGTGACCACCCTGGACAGTTGAAGTATATGGATAGGGGTTAAGGGGATGGTGGCTTCTGAAAGGAAAATCTAGGTAGAGGGGTTGTAACCCAAGGATGAAGATGTAGATGCTGGGCAGGAGGAGAGTGGGTGCAACTCCATAGCCTTGGTATGCCTGGTAGATTAGACCAGTGATGGAGAATGTGTTTTATACACCCTCTTGGTCCTCACTGAGCTCAGCCCAGAAGCTCACTCTTAAGTACAGCCCAGTAATGTCAGACAGAACTATGGCCACATGCACAACTTCTGTTCAGTCTGTAATCCTTGAGGAATTAGCCTCCCCCAGGGGAACAGGACTTCAATCTGTGAAGCCTGTGTGGTTGTTCAGCAGGTATGCACAGAGCTCCCCAGGTGCTAGCACATGCCAGGGGCTAGGACATCAATGGTGAGCAAGAGAGGGGCAGCTCCTGCCCGCAGGGAGCTCATGATCCCACAGCCCATCTTCTGCAGAGGATGTCCATGGGAGGATCCTTCCTGCCATCCTTCTGGATACACTGGCTCCGAGCATCTGGCTGGCTCCAGCAATAGGTGACCCACCATCCTGGTTTGGCCAGGACTAAAGAGTTTCCCGGGATGCAGAGCTTTGATCCTTTGGTCATCAGAGGTGCCTGCATCCTGGCCACTCACAAGGGCTTCTGATTTACCTGCTGAATGTTTGTTGAGTGTCTGCTCTGCATCCAGACATGTGTTGAGTGCACTGGAGGCCCAAGGGGACTTGTCCTCACCCGCATGGCCTGAGTAATGAAAACAAACTGAGAACGCCGCTTAAGAGGGCCAAGGCCCTGAGCCTGGGTTGGTGTGCTAGCCCTGCCACTTTCTCTGCATGATTTTAAGAGGGCTGGTAAGATTTTTTGAATTTTATATTGGTGTATAGTTGATTGACAGTGTTGTATTAGTTTCAGGTGTACAACACAGTGATTCAGTTATACATATACAAATATCGATTTCTTCTCAGATTCTTTTCCCATATAGGTTATTACAGAGTATTGAGTAGAGTTTTCTGTGCTATACAGCAGGTCCTTGTTGATTTTGTATTTTGTATATGGTAGAATGTGTATGTTGATATTAACCTCCTAACTTATCCCTCCCTCCACCCACCTTTCTCCTTTGGTAATGTAAGTTGGTTTTCTAAGTCTTTGAGTCCGTTTGTTTTGTAAATGAGTTCATTTGCATGACTTTTTAAGATTCCACACATAAGCAGTATCATTTATATTTCTCTGTCTGGCTTACTTAGTATGATAATCTCTAGGTCCATCCATGTTGCTACAAATGACATTATTTCATTCTTTTTTATGCTTGAGTTTTATATATATAAACCACATCTTCTTTATCCATTCATCTGTGGAAGAACACTTAGGTTGCTTCCATATCTTGGCTATTGTAAACAGTGCTACAATGAACACTGACGTGCATGTATCTTTTTGAGTTATGATTTCCTCCAGATATATACCTAGGAGTGGGATTGCCAGATCATATGGGAGCTCTATTTTTAGTTTTTTAAGGCACCTCCCTGTTCTCCATAGTAGCTGCACTAATGTACTTTCCTACTAACAGTGTAGGAGTGTTCAGAAAGGACTGGTAAACTTAAGTTTGAGTTTAAGGTGTAAGATTTTCACCTACCAATGGGGTTGACTGGAAGATTTATGTCAGTGGACACTGGACTAGTATCCATTGCTTCTGTTTCATGAAAATCATTCTGATGAAGAGCTACCTCTGAGTGTTAGACTTGGGAAAGGAAACGGTGCTTTGGGGAAAGATATTTAATTCTGCAAAAAGCAGGAAAGGAGGATCCAGGATGACATGGGAGAATTCCCAGGTAGACCTTGGATAGACAGGAGCAGAGGAGGCCAGACAGTCCTTAGAGTGGCTGAAGCAGAGGCCCTGAGTTAGGAGCATCAGGATCACACAGGAGGTGCCCTGCTGTAGAATGTCCTTTTTCAGGAGTGTGGGCTTCAGGGTGTGTGTCTGGGGTAGAGGGAGAAAGAGCACACAGAGGAAACCTCTGCACCTGCTCACACAGACAGGTAAACACTCCTGTAAGGATGGATCAGAAATATTTGCCAGAATTGTGGGGCATCATCCCCATGGCCAGGCAGGTCTCCCCTTTCATCCAAACAGCACCTGCTGCTGCCCTACTGCTCAGGGCAAGCAGAATGTCTTGGGTTGGCTGGGACTCGCCTGGCTTTAGCCTTGGAAGCTCTGCATCCCAGTGTCAACTTAAAAAATAGTCACAACCTAAAAGTTGAGAGTTATGTTTTATTAGATGAGAATTTTTAGGACTTCAAGTCTGGGAGACAGCATCGCAGGTGACCCTGGGAGAACTGTTTCAAGGAGGCGAGGGTTATAGAGAAGTTTTGCAACAAAGGACAGGTAGTCTGAACATCAAAAGATTATTGTTACTTAAAGAAAGCCAGATATCCCAAGTTAAGACATTTAGTGCTTTTCTCTGTCTGGGAAGATGCAAGAGTCTGGGCTGTCTGCTATCATTCCTTTCATATGCATCTCAGCTGTCTTGGGCCAGAATCCCATATTTTTCACATCCTGAGCTCCCTTGGGGCTCACCATAGGGAGTGGCTGCAGTCTTGACGGCTACTAGATCCCAGGTGTTCTCCTTCCTGAGTGCCCTTAAGGCTTAGGAACTCACTTTGGAGGCTGCAGTCGCTAATGACTGTGACATCCTTGTTTACTGACACGGCAGGAAATACTCCATTTCTCACCCAGAAACTCTTTAGTCATCCTGGGCAAGCCAGGATGGTGGGTCATCTATTACTGGGCCACCCTTCTTCTGGCAAAGGCAACATAGTTTTTCAGTTTATTTCTTGTTATTTTTGCTGTGCTTGTTTTTGTTCCACTGTGAAAGTTTCAAGAGCACTGCTCTCCCCACCCCACTTCCATACTAGAACTTGCTGATCGTAGGGGCAGCTCGGCCCACGCTTCCCTGTGGGCTTCCAGCTCAGCTCCTACTCCCAGCAACCTTGGATGTCTGTGGAGACAGCCCTGCCCTGTCTTGCCTGATGGTTGACAAGGATTCTGAAAAGTGTTCTTTGATACGGAAGATTCTTGAATAGCATCTCCACTTTCTGAGCTTTGTTTTCCAGGCTCTGCCCACAGCGCTTTGCACTGTAAATTTTGCAAACTGTGGGAGGCACTAGACCAGCAGTTCTCTAAAGCAGAGTATGGTCAGAATCCCCTGGAGGGCTTGTTTAAACACAGGTTGCCAGATTCCATTGCCAAAATTCCTGATTCAGTAGGTTTCGGGGTGGGACCAAGGACTTCGCATTTCTAAAACACTCTCAGGTGAAACTGATTCCACTCCCCACCACCCTCACCCCTACCTCAGCAAGGGTGCACCCTTTGAGAACCAGCATCCTAGGGGATAATCAAGTCAAGAGACTTTGGAGTCAGATGCAGCGCTTCCTCCTTAGCTCTATGACACTGGGCATGTCTTATTTTTCTCAGCCTCAGTTCCCTTATCTGTAAAATGGAGCCAGTGATACTTAGCTGAGGAGGCATTCCAGTGAAGACTGGAAATTATACAGCCTGTACTTGGCAAAGACAACATGATTAAAAGTGGTGTTACAGCACAGTGGCTCAGCCTGGCTGTCTTGCCGTCTAGACCTGGGATCCAGTCTTATTCATGAGCTAAGTGGTTTGGGCAACACAGCCTTTATTGCTTGGAGCCTCAATTTCCACACATCTGTAAAATGAGGCTAATGACAATACCCACTGCATATGGGCACTTGTGAGAATTTGATGGTATAAAGTTCACACAGCACAGAACCTGGAACCCAAGTTAACATTCACTCAATGGCAGCTCATAAGTAATATTAATGATAACTAATAATATATGATATCTATTTAGTAATAATAAATACTAGGTCACTGGCCTACAAGTTGGGAGTTGTTTAAAAATGGTTCTGGGACCATTTTTAAATAGAGAAAGGAGTATCTGTTTAGACACTCGGGGAGGAAATGGTGCCTTAAGGAGGTGTGGACACCCCTTGGTATTCAACAGAAAAGGTTTATCCAGAGTACCACTCATGCCCCATTAGGGGCAGCCATCACTAGGCTTGTGATCCCCAGGGTCAGCCCCAGAGCCCCTGGATGGAAGTATTTCTGCAAGACGTGGACAAGGGGTGAACTCTGGCCAAGCAAAGGAACACACATGCTCGAGGGCCCGACTGAAAAGCCCACAGCAGCCGCCAGGTCTCAGGACCCGGCCGGCTTTGTAAATGTCAGCGATGGCCCACTCGTCCCCGTGTGTGACTCAGATGCTGCAGCCAAGGAAGGAGATGTGTACCAGCCCTCAAGGAAGAGCACGTACACCCCCTCCACGAGACCTGCTTCTGAGGCTGATGGGGCCAAAAATAGCTGTGGCAGAACAGAGGCGTGAGCCTGCATTCCCATAGTGCCTGTCTTTAAGGAGCTCAAAGCACTGAGATGGATTTGGTTTTTGGCATGTATTTTATTTTTAGAAAAACCAGGGACTTCCCTGGTGGTCCAGTGGTTAAGACTTTGCCTTCCAGTGCAGGGGATGTGGGTTCAGCCCACCGTCAGGACATGCCTCGTGGCCAAGAAACCAAGACATAGAACAGAAACAATATTTCAACTAATCCAATAAAGACTTCAAAGATAGCCCACATTAAAAAAAGAGAGAGAGAGAAACCGGAAAAGAGGTTGACTCCCTCAAGATAGCACAGCAGTGGTGGAGATAGGAATGGGGTCACTTGGTTCCCCTACTATGTGCCCAGGGCCATGTTTTAAAAGAAGGAAACAAACGGGACTGTGGAAGTTCTAGAATGATTTTATTCCTCACCCAGAACACTAGGAAGAACCAGTACTCAGCTCTCCCATTTCGAGGCAGAAGCTCTGTGCTACTCGTCTCTTTTAATCCTCACGTACTCATTTGCAAGGAGCTCAAACCAGTTAATCCTGAAGGAAATCAATGCTCAGTATTCATTGGAAGGACTCATGCTGACGCTCCACCTGATGTGAAGAGCCGACATGTTGGAAAAGACCCTGATACTTGGAAAAACTGAAGGCAATAAAAGAAGGGGGCAACAGAGGATGAGATGGTTAGATAGCATCACTGACTCAATGGACATGAATTTGGGCAGACTCTGGGAGATAGTGAAGGACAGGGGAGCCTGGAGTGCTGCAGTCCACGGGGTCGATAAGAGTCAGACATGGCTTAGTGACTGAACAACGCCTTTGTAGGAATATACACCAGTCCTCATGTCTGCCAGGCTTCCCCTCAAGGTAGTTAACCTCAGCTTGGGCAGATCTGAGCTCAAATATTCTCCAGGAAAACCATTCCCTATTCTGGTTCTCTATGGCTACTGAGTCAGTCTCCCCAAAAGTTAGTGGTTAAAGACAACACAGATGTCCTGTCCTTTCCTCTAACAATTACGGAGGGTGACAGGCTTCACCAGGAGGGTCTTGCTTGGGGTCTTTCCAGTGACTGTAATCATTTGGCTGGGGCTGGAGCCATCTGGAAGGCTTCCTTGCTGGTATCTGGTGGTTGGTGCTGGCTGTTGGGTGGGTCCATAACTGGTCTCGTTCACCAGAATCCCTCCATGATGCCCCTGTGTGTCCTGGGCTTCCTCTCAGCATGGCAGCTAGGTTCTAAGATTAAGAAGCAGGTGGAAGCTGAACCCCCTTGAGGATGTAACTGAGATCATAGAGCATCATTTCTGCTGCTTTCTGCTCCTCGGAATCAAGTGACCAAGTGCCGGGGGCGAAACCCCTAAAGCCTAATCACGTCCTTGCGTTTTGTCAGGCTTTCTTCCTCATGACCTTGTCACGGGCAGGATTCCTCACGCTGGCTCCCGGCATTCAAGGTTGCTCACCTTCTAGGCAGAGGGAATTCTGTTTTACCTCTTGGTAGAGGAGTGTCAGAGAATTTGTGTACATTTTAAAACCATGCACATAGATACACATGCTCTTTGAACTTTTCATTTTCCTTTATAGCAATCATCCTACTCTTAAAATATCTAGTCAGTTACTTGATTGATGCCTGGATCTTTTGCTAGATATAAGTTACTGCCATGTGTCTGCTGTGTCCACTTAGAGCTCCAGCTCCTTAGCATGTGCCTGGCACATCACAGGTCCTCAGTAGCTACTATTTGCTTCTTTTGCAAAGATCTTTACACTCTTCTATACGCCAGGCACTGTGCAAGGTTTGGGGAATGCAGTGGCGAACAGGACGGAAGGGTCACTGTGCGTATGCACAGGCAGGGCAGGAGGGCTGGGACAGAAAATAAACAAACCAAAAATAGTGCCAGAAAAATAGAAGGTGACCTGGGCTACAAAGGTAATTAAAATCATAAGATCTGATAGGGGGTGAAAGTGTTAGTTGCTCAGTCATGTCCGACTCTTTGTGACCCCATGGACTTTAGCCTGCCAGGCTTCTCTGTCCATGGCATTCTTCAGGTTCATCTCTGAACCTGAACTGTTAATTTACTCAACAATACTGGAGTGGGTTGCCACTTCCTTCTCCAGGGGATCTTCCTGACCCAGGGATTGGACCCAGGTCTCCCGCATGGCAGGCAGATTCTTTACTATCTGAGCCACCGACCGGGTGGTCACTTAGATTGCGTGGTCTGGGGACCAGAGATGACGCTTCAGCTGAGAGCCAGTTGCAGGGAAGTCTTGGGCGAGGAAGACCTGGGGGAAGAGAGTTCTCAGCAGAGGGAACAGCATTGCAAGTTCCTCATGTGCTCAGAGTGTGTGAGAGACCAGCGTGGCTGCTGGCTGCTGGGCAAAGCAACACAGGAGGAGGCAAGGCCCAGAGGGAGGGCCTGGGGGGGCAGGGAAGGGGTTCGGGTTTTATCTTAAGTGTGAGCAGAAGCTTCTAGAGGGTTTTGAGCAGGGCTGTGGCCTGGCCTCATTTATACTTTACAGAGACGGGCTCCCAGTGAGGGGACTGTCACTTCAGTCCAGTGTGGGATAATGAAGCAGACTCAGGTGGTGCCAGGAAAGCTGAGTGTGTGATGAGGGACTCCAGGCATCAAACACAAGCCGTGTCACTTGGATTGTCTCTTGTTTCACCATCCGTGTTGGTGCAAGCTGGTCTTCACTGTCGCCATTGATGCGGACTTTGGGATGTTGGATGTTCATCATTTGCCAAAAGCAAGTTATCTGTCCTGCAATCTTTGTGCCAGTTGCCTGGTCCAATAAGGAAGCCGGATCCAGCTCTGGCACTCACTCAGCTTGAGATTCTGTTTCCTCATCGGCAAAAGGGGAATCAGGATGTGGTCCTCTGAAGGTGCTTGTGGGAACATGAATAATACGGTGGGCCTACCCCAGTACCTGCTGCATTCACACTCCCAGGAAACAGACTCTTGTCAAACCTCTTATCCAAACAGGTCTCAGCTCCCACATCCATAAAGAGGACTTGCTCTGCCCTGCGTTTCCCTCAACACTGATCGTCAAGTGTATGCTCAGTCATTTCTGACTCTTTGCAGCCCCATGGACTGCAGCCCACGTGGCTCCTCGGTCCATGGAGGGACAGAGGGGAATACCCAGCAAGAATACTGGAGTGGGTTGCAGTTTCCTCCTTCAGGGGATCTTCCCGATTCAGGGATCAAGTCTGGATTTCTTGTGTCTCCTGCCTTGGCAGGCGGATTCTTTACCATTAGCACCACTGTAATGTGACTTTTTGTGCCTAAAATTGAGCGTCTGATATCCGTAATATCTTTCATCATTTCCTGCTCTTTTTAAAAAGTGATTTTTAGAGTTTGTTTGTGTTTGTCAAAGTCCAGTTGTTGTACAATGTCATGCTAGTTTCTTCTGTGGAGCAAAGCAAATCTGCTATACGTGTACGTATATCCCCTCTTTGTCACCAGGAGCATTGAACAGAGTTCCCTGTGCTACACAATAGGTTCTTATTAGTTATCTATTTTATTGATTTCATTTTTGTAAGCGCTGAATTTTATTTTTCCCATTTAGTGCATGGAATTGTCTTTTGTGTATTTGCTTGTATCCAGCAAATAAAAGATTACACATTCATGTTAATTTACTCAACAAACCTATATTTAGGGAATTCCCTGGTGGTCCAGTGGTGAGGACTCCCGAGGTTTCACTGCCAAGGATATCGTTTTAGTCTCTGGTGGAGGAACAGAGATCCCGCAAGCCTCACAGCGGAAAAACAAATAAACAAAAAACTATGTTCATTGATTTATTGAACAAACGTTTGCCAAGAGATAGGTCCTGGGGCTGCAGAGATGAACTGTGCCTGGCCTTGCCTGCCTCTGGCTGGATGCCTGAGCCCCACTACATGTCAGTATCCCCTGGGAAATGACTGATGTCTGGGCCCACCCTCAAAGGAGGTCGTTCTTGCATGAATTGAGGCTGAGACTCTCAGCTGTAACCGGAGGCCTGAAGCAGGAAGGGATTTGTGCTGAAAAAGAGAAGTGAGGTACGATGGAATTGGGGCCAAAAGGCCGATGAGACTTGCACATGAGTGACCTCTCAGTACTGCTGCAGGCACTGCGATGACCCCAGAACTGGGGCCAAACTGGCTCCACCCTCCAGGAATGCAGAACCTTGTGAGAGGTCTAGACTCAACCCTGAGATGAAAATAGGAAAACGCACATCTCGGCAAGAGCGCACATCCAGGTCAACATGCGCTTCCCGGGGGCTCCAGGTTCACTGTTTTAACCATTTTAAAGTATATGATGGTTTTCTAAAGCATAAGGTTTGTAGTCTATTTACAGTGTTGTGTAACCATCCCTACTATCTCATCCCAGAACATTTTTATCACCCCAGAAAGAAATCCTATACCTCCCAATACACCCCCTCTCCCCCAGACCTTGGCAACCAGTAATCTACTTCCTGTCTCTATGGATTTGCTGTTCCGGACAGTTCACATAAACCTGGATGTTCTAGGGCACTCTGAACCTCAGTTTCCTCATCTCCCAGTGAGGATGAAGCCTCCTCCCTCAGTGTTATTGTGGGGAAATTCAGAGGGCATGGGTAGGGTCTGCCCACTGCCTGGCACAGGGCAGAGAGGACGTGACTCCGATAATGGAAGGAAATCCTGCTCGGGAAGGGGGGTTTGATCCTGGTTAAAGGGCCCCACCTGTTGCGCTGGGATGGAGGGCTGTTTCTGACACCCTGTGACTCTGTGTGGACCTCGTTTTCCTTTGGGCTGTTGAGAGGGTTGCATGAGCTTGAAGGTGACGGTGTTTAGAACACTGCCAGCACAGGGTGGTCACCCTGTCAGAGTTAGCTGTTTAATGTTATTACAGATTTCATCTAGGATGTCCCACGTGTATCTTGGTCGAAGCAGCCAGCCTGACCTGTTAGGTTTCTGATCTAATCCCTGAGGTCAGGGACTGTTGATTACCTTTGTGCCGAGACAGCTCAGAGCTTAACGTGAAAAGTGCACACGGAGTGTTTGAATATATGAATGCATGTGTGACTAAGTGAGGCAGAAGAGAAACTGTCCAGGACAAGGTTGGCGGGGGGGAGAGGGAGAGACTGACATTTTTTTAAGAGTTTGCCATTTACCAGGGAGCACTTGGGACCATGTCTTATTTGGGGCTGGATGGAGGAGAGGTCTGTTTCCTCAAGCAGAGCTGCAGCCCTGGCAGTTGCAAGCCCAGGAAGGGCACGAACAGCATCTGCTACAGGCTGACCCCTCCTTCCATCATGACTGCCAGAGGTGACCTTGACCCTGGTCAGACCCCAGTGGGTCCCAGTCCACCCCTCTCTTTAGCACCCAAGAGAGCTCATCTGTGTTCAAGCAAGTGTTCTCCTTTCATAAGGATACTAATTTATATATTTAGAAAGCACTAAATCACTAAATACATTTACTCATTCAACAAATATATGGAGTACTCTCCGCTGAGGTCACAGACTAAGGAGGATGCTGGGGGTAAAAGAGGGTGAACCCAGGGCAGAGTCAGTGGAGCACAATCAGGGTTCTGCTTTATCTCATGTGGATTTTGGGATGCCTATGGACAGCCAGGGGAGGCAGAATGCTCAGGAGTTGTAGGTTCAATGGACCACCTAGAGTCTAAAGGGGGTTAGTCCCCTGAGAGGAGAGGGTCTGTCCTAGAGCAGGTGTCCTGCAGGAGGCCCTGGCTGAGCTGAGGGGAGTGGCTGATTCTCCAGGTGAGGGCCGGGCATGCTTGGCAGAGGGAACAGCAGGGGCAAAGGTTGGGAAGCCACACAGAGCCAGTCCATCCCAGTATTGGAAGTGATGGGAGGCGTGGTGAGAGAGTAGGGTCATGGCAAAGCCTGAGAGTGTGCAGGAATCTCCGGCCCACTCTCCTGTAGGTGCCGAGCCCTGGAGGGTCTGAGTGAAGG
The DNA here is from genome assembly GCF_001704415.2 of Capra hircus. Taxonomy (NCBI): domain Eukaryota; kingdom Metazoa; phylum Chordata; class Mammalia; order Artiodactyla; family Bovidae; genus Capra; species Capra hircus. The sequence goes on along the minus strand of NC_030828.1, from coordinate 57,828,961 downwards.
GCTGCCACCTAAGCAGCCTTTACTCAGCCCTGCCTGGGGACAGAGAGGAAGGAGGCTAAATGCAGAGGATGGGGAGGAATCTGTGGCCTACACTAGGCAATGGCTGTGGGCAGACCCAGATGAGTCCATTCAGGATTCAACGACCAGCCACTATCAAGGATGAGGGAAAGGGAAGACTCTGTATGACAGTGTCTGATCAGATTCTGCCTTTGGAGATAGGACACAAAGGGAGAGAGATGGCTGCAAGAGTTCCAGGCTTTGCCACGTGCCATTGGAGGTGGCACAGGACAGCAGGGGAGATGGTCAGCTGGTGGGTCTGGAGTTGAGGGCAGAGGTCTGACCTGGCCCTTTGGATGGACTGGGAGCACCAGTGGGCTTGCTACCAAAACCACTGGAGATCAATCACCTAGGGAGAGTGTGGGGAGGACAGAGTCTGGGGTTTGGGGGAAGAGGAGCCCAAAAAAGGGGCAGCCAGAGAGGAAGGAGGAAAACTAGGAGAGGTGAGCTAGGAGGGGGTGAGGGGCCAAGGGCTGGAGAGAGCTCATGGGATTTGTAACCAGGTGCTGGTATCTACTCTCTTGTATCCATTTATCTGCTCCTCAAGAGTGGAGAGGAATGAAGGGGGAGGAAGTTGAGAACTGAAGCAAATGCGTGGCTCCCACTTCGGGACCATTGGAAGTCAGGTGGTGATACATTTAGTCTAATCCAGGGAGGCTTCAGGGAGGAGGTGAGTACTCTGAATGGGGTTCAGAGGCAAAGTCCCCAGTATGCCAGGAGCTGAGGCTGGGGGAAGCAATGGCAGGGCCCACAGACATTTATTCATTCAAATATTTCTTGAGCCATTCTACATTCCAAGAGCTTGGGCTATGCCATGGAACCTTTGTAGGTACAAAGCTGACATTCTGGCAGAGAGAGAGAAAACTGTAAACCCAGCAAACTTGTAGGCTGTAGAGTGTGCTAGAAATGTAAGTGCTGTTGGAAGAAATTGAACTAGAGCAAGCCAAGCTTGGGCCACGTGGAGGGAAGATGGTGCTGGAGGGAAGATGGAGCAAATACATGAAGGTGAAGTAGCAAAGCTCAATCATACCTGGGGAGCCTGTCTCTGATGGAAAGGACAGCCAGGCTGAGGCCTGGGGTGGCTGAGGAGCAGCCAGGAGCCAGCGGGGCTGGAGGGGAGTTGGGGTTTGGATGGGAAATGAGTGTGAAGAGGCAGACGGAGTGGAGCCTGACCGGCCCTTGTGAGGGCATCTTCTGTAATTACTGTCCGGTGGGGGTCCCCGTGGGGCTCAGGTTACGATCTGACTCACCCCTGATAGGATCAATTTGGCTGCTGTGTTGAGACTAGACCAGATTGGTGGGTCAGGGTAGAAGCCGGGAGATGAGCTAGTAGGCTGCTGCAGTAATCCAGGTGAGAGGTGAGGACCTCTAGAAACAGGTGGCACCAGATGGGTGAGAAAAATGAGACTCTGAATGAGGGCACATTGCACTTCTGAATAGGCTTGGTTCCAACAGGGGTGTCCTGGGAAACCTGGACAGGGAGCCGTGAGGGGTGGCTGGACCCTGAAGTTCCTCCAAGGCAAGCAGCACCAATGATGCTTGGGAACCTGTTCCAGAGATGCTGGATGGGGACTGTCCTGGAACCAGGACACAGCCATTTGGTTTCAGGTCCCAGAAAGCCCCTCAACGAATGCTCCAGTTTGTACAAGGCTCTGATAAAGAGCTTTGTAAGTGGGCTGGTATTGGTGTAATTAGAAGGGGAAAGGAGTTATGCCTCTGCTGGGTGATGGATGAACTCCCACCACCCAGTGCTTCTGGTTGTGAGATCCAAGTCCTTCATCACTGTCATAGCTCTGTGATCAGCCACACAAGCCCAGGTTTGCCCCACCAGCACTCACCAGGACCCTGAGACTGACATTCCCAAAGCTGCCTCTCGGGTCTTCATCCCAGTACCCAGACCTGGCCCAGGGCATAAGCCTGCTGTGGAGGAATCATCATGGAAAGTTATTGCTGTAGGTAGAGGAAGAGAGTTGAACTCTATAAGAAACATAGTGATAGTGTCTCTGAAGAGAATCAATGTTGACAAATGAAAATAACAGTAAAGAGGCTAAATATGCTCAGAAGTAAGAAGTTACTTTTTTTAAAAACTGAAGTTATTATATAATGTACTGAATTTATTATATATATATTACTGAAGTTATTATATAATATGTTATAGGTGTACAATATAGTGACTCACAAGTTTTAAAGATATACTCCATTTCTGATTATTATAAAATATTGGCTGTATTCCTTGTATTGCACAATATATCTTTGAGCTTATTTTATACATAACAGTTTGTACTCTTAATCCCCTACCCCTATACTGCCCCTGCCGCTTCCTTCTCCCCACTGGTAACCACTAGTTTGCTTTCTCTATCTGTGAATCTGCTTCTTTTTTGCTGCTTTAGGTGTAACATTAGGTTGTTGATTTGAGATTTTCCTTGTTTTCTGAGATAAGCTTGTATCACTGTAAACTTACCCCTTAGAACTGCTTTTGCTGCTTCCCACAGATTTTGGATCACCATGTTTTCACTTTTCTTTGTCTCTGGATAGTTTTTTATCTCCTCTTCGATTTCTTCTTTTTGCCTTTTCATACTGTTCATGGGGTTCTCAAGGCAAGAATCCTGAAGTGGTTTGCCATTCCCTTCTCCAGTGGACCACGTTTTGTCAGGACTCTCCACCATGACCCATTGATTTTTTTCAGTGTTCCACTGGTTATTCAGTAACATATTATCTAGCCTCCATGTGCTTGTGAGTTTTTTCCTTGTATTTGATTTCTAATCTCATAGCATTGTGGTCAGAAAAGATGCTGGTATGATTTTAAATTTTTCTTAAATTTACTGAGACTTGTTTTGTGGCCCAGCATGTGATCTATCCTGGAGAATGTTCCATGTTCACTTGAAAAAATGTGTATTCTGCTGCTTTCAGGTGGAATGTTTTGTAAATGTCAATTAAATCCATCTGATCTAACGTGTTATTTAAGCCCTGTTTTTACTTACTGATTTTCTGTCTGGATGCTCTGTCCACTGATACGTGAGGTGTTAAAGTCCCCCACCATTATTGCATTACTGTCAGTTTCTTCTTTTGTGTCTGTAACATTTGCCTTATATATTGAAGTGCTCCTGTGTTCTGTGCATACATATTTACAGTTGTTATGCCTTCTTGGACTGACCCTTTGATCATAAAATTTCACTCTTTTTTATGGCCGGGTAGCATTCTATTACATATATATACTGTATCTTCTTTATCCATTCATCTGTTGATAGACACTTAGGTTGCTTCCATAATTCGGCAATTGTAAATAATCCTGCTGTGAACATTAGGATGCATATATCTTTTTGAATTAGTGGGGTTTAGGGGGGCGGATATATACCCAGGAGTGGAATTGCTGGGCCATATGGTAGTTCCATTTTTAGTTTTTTGAAAAACATTCATCAATAAACCACTCTTGGTTTTTGCTTTAAAAACAAGTTCACAACCCTAAACCCTTCTAACTTTGTTAGTCAAGAACCAAATGAAACTAGAGTTTGTGTGTCCAGGGGGAGACTGTTGCAGGTGTTCAAACATCTGCTGAACTCTTACCCTGGGCTGGATGCTGTAGCAGGAGCTGGGAATGTGAGGATATAGTAGTGATTACAGGGCAGAAATGGGAGACTATGGAGAGAGCCTTACCTTGGACAGAGTGGCCAGGGTATGTCTGTCCGAGCTGTCTGATATTTGAAGAAGAAGTAACTAGCCTTGTGAAGACTAAGGGAGAGCATTCCAGGCAGAGGAACAGCATGTGCGAAGGCTCTGTGTGGGAACAGCTGTCAGCGTTGTGCTGGTTGTGCTGGTGATCAAGGGGGAAAGTGGTTTAAAATGATGTGAGAGATGTCACTGCCAAGTCATGCAGAGCCTTGTGAAGCACAGTTTACCGACTACAGAGCTGGGTTTTTTCCAAAGTGCCGTGGGAAGCCATTAAAGAAGTTTGGGCCCTGAAGGTGGCACTAACAGTTTTACTTTTGAGGACAGTCATTGCAGACTGAGTGGAGAGTGGGCTGGAGGGGCACAAGAGTTGTAGGGAAGACCAGCCAGGAAGCTAGAGCTGTTTGTCCAGGTGAAGGAAGATGACTGCCTGGATGGGGGCAGTGGCCAAGGGGAAGGGGAGGTGGGCAGACAGATCCCAGTTGCAGGTTGGAGAGAGAGCCAGCAGGACGGGGTGGAGGAAAATGAGGAGGGAAAAGAGAGAGTCTTAGGGAGGAGATAGGAAGACTATAAGTTGATGCCAACCAGTGTCTGCCAAGAGTTTGTTGGCCCTAGGACCATCTGCTGAGCAAGGTGCTGATTCACTCAGCTCACTTGTATGTAACACCTCCTATGCACCTACTGGGTGCTCAGTCAGGCAACACAGAGGGAAGTCAGAACTCTTCCCTGCCCTGGAGGAGGCTAGAGGAGTGGGGGATAAATACAGAGATAAGTCAGAACTGTTCCCTGCCGTCACTGGCTGGGGGGGTGGGGGGTGGGGGGGGAGGGGTGGGTATAAAAAGCTGTCATCAAACAGCATACAATGGATACAAAGTGCTGCTGAGCACAGAGGTGGGAGCTCTGAGCCGTCAAGGATGACTGCTCGGAGGAGGTGGCATGGAGCCGTGACTCAGAGAGCAGTTAGGACTTTGAAGAGCAGATGGGGCGAGGGCGGTGGGAGAGTAGGGTGTGGGCACTGCTGGAAGGTGAAACACTTTCACTCTAGGTTAAACAAACAGCATGAGAAAAATAGGGAGTCAGGCGTCCCAAGGTCTATTGGAAGCATCAGCTTGGTCCCACTTGGAAGTGTAGGATTCTGGAGAGGCGGGTAGGGAGGGTGATGGGAGAGTAAATCTGTATCAGGATGGACCAGCTGAGGATTGGGGATGTGATTTTAGAATACTGAAAGCTTTTGAGCTGAGTTAAGCCGATCCGGTGGTGTTTGAAGACGATTAATCTCACAGAGATGGGAACGAGGCCGAGTCCCTGGACATTGGTGCGTCTAAGATCGTGCCAAGATGTTGGCCTTGTTTTGATCCCCGTTACAGCCCGGTTCATGGGGACTTGATTTATGCTCTCTCTCCATCCCATTCTTCTCTCTAAATATGGTCAGGCTGCAACTGGGGATGGTGTCTGTGAGTCCTTCAGCGAGGGCCTTCCTTCAGTTTATCCAGGCTGGCTGGGACCTGGCCTCCATGCTGCCCTTTGCTCTTTGTCCTCTGAAGAAGGAACCCAGTAAAGATTTAAGATGTCTGGGACCAGTCTGTCTGGGAAGCTTCCAGACTTTGATGTTTACACTGGGGCCTCTGCCCACATCCAGAGCAGGTGGTGACCGCAAGTCCTTCTTCTTGGTCACTCCTCTTCCAGGAAGTCTTCCCCTCCTCCAGGTCTGGAATTTGGGATTACAGATGGGTCGCTTCAGCAGCCACCTGAGGCAGAGCTGTGTTTTTTGTTTTTTTGTTTTTTTCCTTTCTTACTGGGCCAGGAGAATTGCTGAGCTCAACAGATTCCAAACTCTGATTGTGCTGGAAATGCAGATGGCAAGAGTGAACATCAACATCTTAGGAATCAGTGAACTAAAATGGACTGAAATGGGCAAATTTAATTCAGATAACCATTATGTCTCCTACTGTGTGCAAGAATCCCTTGATTCTTTGTAACAGGCACTTCTCTTTCCCTTCCCTTCCAAGTTCTTTCCCTTTTACTCCAGGTTCACTCTTTTCCAAGTTCTGATGAATCTTCTCTTCCCCACCCTACCGCACACACAGGTGGTACCCTGCTCTCCTCCAGTCTCCTTCCCTCTCTCACCTTGAGCTGACTTTGCTCCCACCTGTGGTTCTCAATGGGGTGTGGGAGGTGTAAAAACAGCCCCTCTAGAGTCCATTTAGAAATGCAGGGATTCCTGTCTCTATTGTCACAATGACTTGGGGGCGGAAGTGACATTTGATGATTGGGGCCAGGGATGACTAATGTCCTGCAGGGGACAATTTACACAACAAAGTCCCTCCTAATAGGGACCTGCTGAGAAACTGCATAGCCACCAAGCCTTGTTTTGATGCAGCCAGATTTCAAGTGTCCCGAGGAGAGTTCATTCTTTCCATTTTTGGAAAACTCAGTGACCCACATCGCTACCGTGAAAGACAGTTACTGTCTCTTCTAATGATTCTGTTTCAGTTCGGATGATGGCTTGAGGCTAGTTCACATTCATTTCTCAACCATTTACAAAGCACCTTGCCAACAGCAGAGACGTGACGAATAAGCAAGACCTGGCCCAGGTCCTTAGAGAGCTTGTGGCTATATTGCTGAGTGACTCCAGTGGTCTTTGAGGACCCCACCAACTCACAGGCCCCTAGAAGGCAGAGGATGGGTCCACTTCATCCCCATGCCCACCCCCACAGAGCCCTAAACAGCGCCCTGCTCCCAGACACTCAGTGATTTGGGGCGTGTTGTACTGACCCCAGGATGCTGGTTGTGGCTGTTGGCATTCTGGTCAGCTGGAGGGCAGGAATCTCAGTGTCCATCACCAGGGCTATCATTCTTCCTGTGCTGTCGGTTCTGATATGTGAAGTTGAGCTTGGATACACGATCCTACATGGTCAGGTGTTTGTGTCAGGTCATATCTTCATGGGCGTCATGCCTTTCTTGACTTCCATTGGTCATCTTGTCTTATATCAGGTGCCCTAGGGGCAGAGGCTGAGCTGGGTCCAGGTGTGTGTTATCCTCACTGAAGGAGGGCTTTCAGGAGGAAGCAGGAGGGAAGTGAGAGAAACAGGACTGGAGAGGGAAGGAGCCGATCAAGCGTATGATTTCAGGGGAGAGCATAAGGAGCTTGGGGTGGGAGCGGCCCCAGCCTTTCTTTTTCTTTCTCGCTCTGTTGGGTCTTAGTTATGGCACATGGTGCCTTCAGTCTTCATTGCAGCATGTGGCATCTTCAGCTGCAGCATGTGGGATCTAGTCCTTGACCAGGGGTTGGACGTGGATCTCCTGGAGTGTGGAGTCTTAGCCACTGGACCACCAGGGAAGTCCCAAGGGGGCAACCTTTTATACTCCAAATCACCGACTGCCCTGGTGGTCCGGGGGAATCCCAACAGCCTCTCCTCATTCCTCTTAGAAGCCAGGAGCATCTCCATCAAGCTAGGTGCCACATAACATGCTCTCAGTTTCTTGGTTCAAATCTGGCAGCATCTATCACTATACAGACCTACCCAATTTTGTCTTCATATCTTCAAGATTTTAAGTGTTTCCCTCAGCATCTCCCCACTTTTGCTCTCTTCAGTCTTCTTGTCTTCCCTTTCCACTGGTCTCCTGTTCCCATCAGGACAGAGCCCAGTGTGCTGAAGCCCCCTGCTCACCACAGAGACTTGGAGCTTGGAGGGCTGCACATGGAGGGAGACTGCTCACCCCAGCCCTAAGCCACGGCCGATTTGCAGCAGAAAGCCCCCCCATCCAGGCCCCACTCCCAAGGACAGAACTCTGCATTCCTTCACAGTCAGAAATACACAAAGGATTTTTGTCTCAAATCTGAGAACATTCTGGGGCTCATAACCAGCAAAGTAGTTCATCTCTGTACTCAACTCTAAGATGCTTTCCGTGGGCCCCTTAAAGCCCTGTGGGATTTACCGGCCCTGATATTTCCACCAAACTGCTCCTCATTCCAAGAGACACTCCAGGAGGGTGAGCATGAGGTAGTGGTGGTGGCGGCTGACGTTTATTAAGTGCTGCTGTCTCCGAGGCATAGCCATTAAGTAATACGGCTAATTCCTTTCTTGCTTGCTTTTTTTTTTTTTTTTTGAACGCACATCCCACAACTTCTCCATCCCCCCCTGCTTGGAAGTCTTCCCACTCTGTGCTGGCGTTAGCAGTTCCATCACTGCCTGGAAAGTTTCTAGATTCTTCCCTATTAGGATTTGAACCAGCATGGCCAAAGTTTCGCATCTGATTTACATTTTGCAAGGAAGATTCTGACAGCCGTGTGGAGGATGGATGAGGGAAGGGAGAGACCAGTTAGAAGGCTGCTGTCAAGGGGGCAGGTGAGGGCAGAAGGGACTGGAAGCCAAGTTCAAAGTAAGAACTGACTTTTGTTGGATTGAATGGAGGGAGCAGTGGAGGGGGAGGATGGCAGGAAAGACGCCCAACTTTCTGAAATGAGCGGCTGGGTGAATGGGTAATTGGGGGAGGAGGGGGTTGTAGGGTGAAAAGTGAGGAGTTGGTTTTGGGACGCAGATAGTCTGAAATGACCTGTGGACTATCCAGGTGGAAATGCTCGGTCAGGAGCTTGGGGAAGGTGCTGGGAATAAAACTGTAAATATGGGAGTGGTTGGCACCTGATTGGTGTTTGAAGGCCTGGGACTACATGCATCTTCTGGGAAGCGAGTGTGGAGAGAGAGAGAAAAGGAGCCGAGGCAGGCCAGGGAGAGGCCACGTGCAGCCCAGGACCTAAGACCACTGCTGCCGCTTTCTTTCCCTTTTTCAAGATGACAGCTTCCTTTCCCTCCTTTACTCCCAGAGGTAGATTAGAGCTGATCTGTTACCGAGGCCATCACCCAGGTCATTGCCTACCAGAAGGACGGAACTGGAAGGCGTATCAGATGCCGCACTGATGGGCTGTGGCCTCACGGGCCACACCCAGTGTTTAAAAAAAAGAAAGAAACAATAGTGTTGTTTCTGAAATGAGCAGGTGGGTGAATAGGTGATTGGGGGAGGAGGGGGTTGTAGGCTGAAAAATGAGGAGTTGGGTTTGGGTCACAGACAGTCTGAAATGACCTGTGGACTATCCAGGTGGAGATGCTCAGTTGGGAGCTTGGGCAAGGTGCTGGGAATAAAAGATACGTCACGTTTTTAAAATCCCAATTTCTGTGTTCTTTTAAAAATCAGCATCTTCCAGTGCTATTGAATGGGAACTGTGAACCAAGGTTCAGAGTGGAGTCCTCAAGGTGACAAGGGGAGTCTGAGGCAGTGTGGGCTTGGGGAGGGGAGGAAAGGAGAGAGAAGGTGGCTGCAGGCAGCAGGAAGGACTCTGTTGGGGCAGGGGAGCCTGGAGGGAGTCTGTGTTCTTTGCTAAGCTTGGTGGTCCTTTCCTGCTTCTCTAGGGCAGCAGTCCCCAACCTTTTGGCACCAGGGACCAGTTTCATGGAAGACAATGTTCCCCTGAAGAGGGGGTGGAGGATGGTTTGGGGATGATTCATGTAAAAGAGAATTACTTTTATTGTGCACTTTATTCTATTATTATTACCTTGTGATATACAGTGAAATAATTGTACAACTGAGAATCAGATCATCGGACTTTAGACTCTCACACGGAGCACACCACCTAGATCCCTCGCATGCACAGTTCACAGCAGGGTTGGAGCTGCTTTGAGGATCTAATGCTGCCGCTAATCTGACAGGAGGCAGAGCTTGGATGGCAATGCAAGCGATGGGGAGCAGCTGTAAATACTGGTGAGGCGTCGCTCGCCCGCCCGCTGCTCAGCTCCTGCTGTGCAGCCTGGTTCCTGAACAGGCCAGACAGTACCAGTCCGTGGCCTGGGGGTCGGGGACCCCTGTTCTAGGAAACCTTTGGGAGATGCTCATTCCTCATTACTGCCTGTAGGTTGGTCCTGGAGGTGGGGTTGGGGACGGGGAGATGCTGAATTGGTGTCGGGGTGGATTTGAGATGGGAACCAAGGCCACAGGGACTCCTTGCGTCTAGTTTACCACATTACCTAACAGAAGTACTGGAACGGCTCCACACCCCTTATCTGAAACTTGGAACTAGCTGTGTTTCAGAAATCAGAATGCTTCCGATTTTACAAAAGCAGTGTCACATACGTACTGTGGATTAAGTATCACCCCCAGGCAGTCTAGCACCTGATAATAGTTCTGCAGTGAAACATGTGGATGTTCACACTAAATGAGATGAATCACAAACCCCACAGCTCTGATTTTGGCAGAAAATGACAGAGAGTTGAGGTCCTGCATTTGAAAGACAGCCTCTTCCGAACTGACTGGCTAAACCGTGGTACCTTCATACCGTGGCACTCCATTCAGCAATTTTTAAAAAAAGGCAGCTCTGATCATACTGATGCGAAAGCATTGCCAGAACATAATAAGTGGAATAAATATTCTATCTGATAACATCCCTAGCGCATGTATGGGATGCTGTCTCGCGACCGTGGCCTTTGTGGTACCTGGGGTTTCTGAAGCAGGTGGACACAGCTGGTTCCTGAAGTGTCACGCTGTCTGTGTGAGGCAGCCGTCACCTCGAGGCCCCACTGCTGTCCCTGTCAAAGGAGGGTGATGGGACTGTTGGTTATGGTGACCTCTGTGGCCAGCTGTCATGAAAAATAAAGCACAGGTGACAGTGTCTGGGTTCTTGAAGTGTTTAATGGCCATTGGATTTTGGAACAGTGTGTCTAGGGAAACAATGACTATATGGAATTAAAGAGGGGAGAATTCATCCTGAATGTCATATGAAAAGTTACTCCCTAATCTCTCCCTTGCTGAGAATTTTATTTCCTTTTTGCATTGCTCCTGGGGTTCAGGGTGGGATGAAACAAGCTTTGTGTTCCTAGGTCTTGAGCATGTCACACAGACCCTTTGGCTGAATAAACCCTGCCCTCCACCCTTAAGAGGAAGAAGTAAAGGGCTGGTGGAGGCTGGGAGTGTGGCCAGGGACATTCCTCAATGAAGCCACAGGTCTGAGGTCCAAGCACCCCCAGGTAATGTTCTCATCTGTTCTTCCAGCCAGGCCAAAGTGCACTGCTGCTAAAATCCAGTGACAGTGGTCTTTGCTTGGTTAGCAATAGGATATGTACGGTAGAAGGAAAATGGACTCGGACATCAGTTGGTGCTGGAATCGTGGCTTCTCCCGTGACCTCTCCTTACTAAGCTTCTGAAATTGGGGACTAGCTGAGGACAGTGACACTCATGTGCCTTGATGGATCAAGAGACTGCAATCAGATAATGTGACTTAGCAAGCAATTACCAAACCAGCAGGGGGAGGGGGAGTGGGGGTGGAGTGTTATTACCGTTATATTTTTATTAAGCTCCTTGAAACATTTTTCAGATATAAAAGTATTCCTCCATAAAATCTTCTGAAACCTTAGGCGTTTGCTCACCTGCCAGATGACAAACAAGAAACGTTAAGTGAAGGCTCGGAAACAACTTGGGGGGCCCAGTCTAGAGGTCTGGTGTTGCTTGTAAACATAGATGACAGTGGCGATGACTTTGTGCAGATAGCGATCGCAGCATCTTTGTACAACAGGCAAGTTGTTCCTCATTCACCCTGTGGGGTTGAATGCATCCTGGGCCTTGTCTCCTGCTCTGGGACATTGAGTTGCTCTGCCTGGAATAGGACAGAGAAACCCTGCTCCACTGTATCTTCCACCATCAAGGGAGTGCTGTTTGAAAGAGGGTGGTATCATCTCTCCAGTTAAGCAAGGGATGGTCTCTGGTGACTTTTTAGAAGAACCACTATTATTGGGCCTCCTCCCAAGGAAAGATGACAAGAGTTCTGCCTGGCAGGTCAGGGAGGAACGTCCATTGGTTTATGTCCCCTTCTTTCACCAAAGAAAAACAAGACAATATGAGCAGTGCCTATTCCCAGCTCCCCAGTTTCTATGTCACCCTCGCCAGCAATCAGAGAAGGCCAAAGGCCACTGTTTCCTGGAAGAGATGTCGGCCTGGCCCCTGCTCCTCCCGAGAGAGAATGGGCTCCTTGTTCTCCGATTTAGAATGAACTGGACTGTGGGTGGCAAAGGCACATTGTCTCCTGCCTTGGCAGAGAAAATTATGGAGGCTTTGGAAAATAATGCCTTCGCCTCTTCTTGGACGCTATTATGGGCAGTTCCGCCGTACAGCTTCTCAGCAGCTGGGGGTCATCATGGAGACCACTGGCCTGGAATCTCAGGTTCTGACTCCTTCCGTTGGCTGGGATTGGTGCAGTGCACTCTGGGGGGCGGGTCCGGGCTGCGCTGTTGGCTCTGCCCACCCTGGAGGCATCCGTGGAGGAGCCAGGGAAGAGCCCTGGAGGCCTTCCAGGCCCCTGGTTTTCAACTGGGAGACTTTGTTCCCCAGGGAACATTTGGTCATCACAGTTGGGAGAGGGATGCTAGTGGCATCTAGTGGGTAGAGGCTGGCATCTGGCGTGTCCAATGCATGGGATAGCTCCCCTAGCCAAGAATGATCCAGCCCCACATATCAATAGTGTCGAGGCTGAGGAACCCTGCTCCAGACAAGGTCACCACTCCCGCCTGGTACATGGGCGTTTGAAGTCCAGACTGAGGAAGAGACTTTCAAAAGTTCCAGGGGTTTCCAAGCAACCCCTTCAGGTTATGTGGCCTTGGTCTTTAGAATGAGCTGTTTATTCAGAAAGAGAACAGAATTCCCAGGCAGGAGCCAGTTGCCAAGCTTGAGATCCTCCACCCAGTGTCAGCACGCCCCACCCTTCAGACAGGCCGGCATCACAGAAGTTGTCTCCGGAGAGTGTGGTGGTGGGGTTCTCGTGGGCCTGGGCCCCTTCCCCAGCAGAGAAACTCTGCACAACTGCTCATCACGGAGGGCAGAGCCGCTCGGCAGACTTCTGCCTCATTATCTCAGAGACACAGTGACCACCCTTCTGGTCACGTGTTCCACTCCCCAAGCCACGTGGCTGTTGAGGGTGCTCACCAAGCATGGGTGTTGGGCTGTGCCCCAACACACTTACATCAGAGAGCTGACTTGTTGGACCTCCCCACTTCTCCCATCATCCTGGAATATCCCTGCAGCGGTGACAATGACATGTTAAGCGTCACATCTGACTCTTTGCAACTCCATGGACTATAACCCATCAGGCTCCTCTGTCCATGGGATTCTCCAGGCAAGAACACTGGAGCGGGTTGCCGTCTCCTTCTCCAGGACCCAGCAGCGGTAGCAGGAGCCTGACAGCTCAGCAGCTCCCGTTCTGCCCCTCTACCAGCAGCTCTGTGGCGTTGCGTCTTTGGTCCTTAGGAACCCTCAGTCTCTTTACCTGTAAAATGGTGCTCATGAGTCCTGCCTTGCCCTATTTGCAGGGGAGGAGAAATGAGAATGAAATAAAAGAATCTGAAGGAAAAAATGCTTTGAAAATAGCACTGTCGCCATATTTGGGGCTATCGTATTTTGTTTTCCACGAGGTATGGAAACTACTCTTGGCTGCCTTTTTGGAAAGGGAAGTAGAGCATCTCACCTCACGTCACCCTGGACCAGTGCCAGCCAGTACAGTTCCTGCGATGATGTGAATGAACCGTATCTGTGCTGTCTCTATGGTAGCCATTAGCTACATGTGGCTACTGAGCACTTAAAACCTGGCTAGTACAAGTGAGGAACCGAATTTTTAACTTAATTAAACCAAGGTAGTCACATGCGGCTAGTGGCTTCTCTATCGGAGCTCAGCCATGGACCATCTATATGAGTTTCTTTTCTCCTCAATATTATGATTTTATCCCAGAGCCACAGACACTGCAGGCTTCTTCCTTCTCGAACAAAAACCAACTGAGCAGCAGTGATCTTTTCTAGCTGCGTCGCCGTTCCTTTGAAGTTGCGACCTAGACAAAATTCATCTTTAGGTTAACTCGACTAGGACCTTTTAAATAGGACTTAGAACTAGCACAGGGGGGTTCTGGGAAGGAATCATCAAGAACATAGAAAGTGCACATGAATCTCTTTGGGATGTAATTTCATCTATGTTATGCTTAAAAGGCAGACCATGATCATTCAGTACCATGGTGACCTTATGTCTGGGGCTCTTGACATGGAACCTGTCCTCAGAGCTAGGTCAAGGATTTTTTTTTTTTTTTTAACGTTTTGTTTTATACTGGAGTATAGCAAATTAACAATGCTGTGATAGTTTCAAGTGGACAGCAAAGGGACTTAACCATACATATACATATATAAAAAGCAGAGACATTACTTTGCCAACAAAGGTCCACCTACTCAATACTATGGTTTTTCCAGTGGTCATGTATGGATGTGAGAGCTGGACTATAAAGAAAGCTGAGCTCCAAAGAATTGATGTTTTTGAACTGTGGTGTTTGAGAAGACTCTTGAGAATCCCTTGGACTGCAAGGAGATCCAACCAGTCCATCCTAAAGGAGATCCATCCTGGGTGTTCATTGGAAGGACTGATGTGGAAGCTGAAACTCCAATACTTTGGCCACCTGATGTGAAGAGCTGACTCATTTGAAAAGACCCTGATGCTGAGAAAGATTGAAGGCAGGAGGAGAAGGGGATGACAGAGAAAGAGATGGTTGGATGACAGCACCACCTCAATGGACATGAGTATGAGTAAACTCCGGGAGTTGGTGATGGACATGGAGGCCTGGCGTGCTGCAGTCCATGGGGTCACAAAGAGTCGCACACAACTAAGCGACTGAACTAACTGAATGATACATATATCCTGGACTTTCCAGGAAGCTCAGTGGTAAATAATTTGCCTGTTAATCCAAGAGTCCCAGGAGATGCAGGTTCCATCCCTGGGTTGGGAAGGTCCCTTGGAGAAGGGAACAGCAACCTGCTCCAGAATTCTTGCCTGGAAAATCCTATGGACAGAGGAGCCTGGCGGGCTACTGTCCGTGGGGTCACAAAGAGTCAGACACGACTGAGTGACTAAGCACGCGCACACACACACACACAGATATGTATCATTCTCCCCCAGACTCCCCTCCCATTCAGACTGCCATGTGACAGTGAGCAGAGTTCCCTGTGCTACACAGTAGGACCTTGCTGGTCATCCATTTTAAATACAGCAACGTGTACAGAGACAAGGATTCTTTTTTTTTTTTTTTTTTCAATTTTTATTGGAGTTTAGTTGCTGTACAGAGTGGTGCTAGTTTCTGCTGTGTAGCAAAGTGAATCGGGTAGATGTATGCATGTGTTCATGCTAAGGCGCCTCGGCTGCGTCCGACTCTGTGACCCTGTGGACTGTAGCCCCCCATCCTCTGTCCATGGAATTCTCCGGGCAAGAATACTGGAGTGGCTTGTCATGCCCTCCTCCAGGGGATCTTCCTGACTCAGGAATTGAACCCACATCTCTTAATGCCCCCTGCACTGGCAGGCGGGTTCTTTACCGTGAGCACCACTGGGAAACCCATGTATACATGTCTCCCCTCTCTTTTAGATTCCCTTCCCATTTGGGTCACCACGGAGCATGGACTAGAGTTCCCTGTGCTATATAGTAGGTTCTCATCATTTTTTTTTTCTTTTCTGATCAATCATTAGTTTATTGATAGCATTGTCTTTTTCTCTTTTTTAAAAAAAATTTAATTAGCGGGTAGTTACTTTACAATATTGTGGTGTGTGTGTGCGTGTGTGTGAGTGAGTATCAGTCGCTCAGTCTTGCGTTAGCTTCTGCCATACCTCGATGTGAGTCCGCCATAGGTACACATATGTCCCCTCCCTCTGGAACCTCCCTCCCACCTTCCACCTCATCCCATCCCTCTAGGTTGTCACATGAGGTCACTCAGTTGTGTCCAACTCTTTGCAACCCCGTGGACTGTAGCCTACCAGGCTCCTTGGTCCATGGGATTTTCCAGGCATGAATACTGGAGGGGGTTGCCATTTCAGATTCTTAAAGGAGGTGTTCCCAGGGGAGGCTAGAAGGAAACGGAAGAGACAGGGACAAGGAGGCGGACGAAGCCAAGTGAGAGTCCAGGAGGCCTGAGCCCGATCCTGCGGGGACTCTGCGGTTAGTAAGGCCTCACGGTTGTCCCCAGCTGGTGGCGGAGGCTGGATTGCCCCACCTCGTACCGGGCACTGGTTGAGGACTCTCTGGGCTTCCAAGGAGTAAATTCCCAGGCTGTCTGCCTCTGCTTGGCCACTCCAGCAGCCCGGGACAGGCTTCTGAAGAAAATGCAGGTGCCCACGAAAGTCAAAGCAGCTGCCCACTTCTTGCACCCCAGCACAGGTAGGAAGCAGCTCCCGCCCTACCTCACATACCTTCACAGAGAAAGAAGTCTGGGGTGGGGCAGCTGCAACAGCTGATGTCCAAATGCCCACCAAAGAAAAAGACCCCGAGGGGTTTACCTGGTGGTCCAGTGGATAAGACTTCACCTTCCAATGCAGGGGTTCGACTCCTGGTCAGGGAGCTAAGATTCCATATGCTTCCGCGCCAAAAAACCAACACATAAAACAGAAGTGATATTATAACAAATTCAATAAAGACCTTAAAAATAGTCCATATAAAAAAAAAAAAACTTAAAAAAAAACCCTGAGATGTACCCTAGGGGCCTCTGGGAAGGAGGAAGGGCCAGAGGTTCTCTTGAGTGCTTAGAACTGTCAGAGGAGGAATGAAACAGAGCCGCCTGTGCCACCGCTGAGAGGCTAAGCCTTTCATCAGAGCGGAGCCAGAAGTGTCTTGGAGCCTGATGCCAAAGTAGCAGGCTGTCCCAGCCTTAGGGTTCAGCCTGCTCCACTGAGGGATGGTTTAGGCAGCTCCTGGGGATGTCAGTCCTAACTCTGCCCCAATCCCGTTGCCTCTACTCATGGGCCCTAGACCTGAATTGAAGAACCATCAGCTGTGTTATGGTGGTAACCCTGGCCTTGGTTGTTCGCCCCTGCAGTAGGGCTCCAGACAATACTTGGCATATTACCACAGTAGATGCCCGCTATCAACCTTCCAAGGAGAGCCATCCCCACCCGGGAGCCGAGCACTTAGCAGGTGTGCTGTGGCCAAGTCACGACCATCACTGCTGGGCTTCCCTGGTGGCTGAGAAGTGAAGAATCCACTTGCCAGTGCAGGGGACACAGGTTTGACCCCTGGTCCAGGATGACCCCACGTGCCACGGAGCAACTCAACCCGTGAGCCACAGCTACTGAGGCTGTGCTCTGGCACCCCTTCTCTTCCGCAAGAGAAGCCTCTGCAGTGAGAAGCCCGTGCTCCGCAACCAGAGAGCAGCCCCCACTCTGAGGCTAGAGAAAAGCCTGCGCGGCAACAGAGACCCAGCACAGCCAGAAATAAAAAACAATTTAAAAAGAAGAAAGGCGGTCACCGTTAAAACTCCCAGACAGAACAGGCCGCGTGCTACACGTCTAGACACCTCCTGCCAGGGCACTGGTGTGACCTTTGGAGTAAAGGGACCTTCTAAAATATAAAACAGAAGGAGTGGACTGTTCACCTATAAAGTGCAAATTTGGGGTATCATTTTAGGGGTCTCTCAGGTCAACTTTCTAAGCTTGTCTAAGAATCTCGGGTGAAGAGCACTGGAAATTAGGGAGGGGTGGACGCACTTGTTCTGTAAAAGGCCAAAGAGGAATAGCTTAGGCTTTGTGGGCCACACAGTTTCTGCTGTAGCTACTCAACTCTGCCCATGCAGCAAGAAAGCAGTCATGACGTTATGTAGAGACACGGGTGTATGTGTGTTTCAATAAAACTTTATTTACAAAAGCAGGTGGTGGGCCAGATTTGGTCTGTGGACCAGAGTTGGTCAACCAGTGGTCTGAGTTGATCCTGAACCCCCTCTTCACACAGCTGTTTGGAGCAAGCAGATTCTACCTGACCAGGCAGTTATGAGATCTCCATCGTCTAAGTGCCCTCTGGAAGGGGAGAAAGTGATCCAACATGTATTGAGTATCAGCTAGGTGCTGGACATTTAACATAAACCACTGGGAGCATGTTCCTGTCCCAAAGTCATGAGCTGCTCACAGAGATGAGCCCATTGTTCTCAGTCAACCTATGCTGGCTCTTCGGGTTCAGGAAATTCTTTTTTGTTTTGTTTTGTCATCTCCTGCTGATTGTACCTAAGGCGCATGCACAGTTGTCTGGCTGAGGCAGGAGTCAAGTGTGCATTTAGCTGGTGGTGACTGAATTAGGGTCCTTTCTCCAGCAGACTGGATCCTAAGGGCAGGGTCCCTGACTGCTGACCTTCATCTCTCCAGCACCTAGCACAGTATAGACTCTCAGCAGATAGATATTGAGTGAGTGAATGGATTTGCCCTCGAATGACAAGTCGGGGCCATGAGGGTGGGCTTGGGTGGTCCCCCAGGGCTCTCTCCCATGGCACTGTCTCGTCACTTCTGGACAGCTCTGTGCTGTTCTAAACTGGCAAATGTGGCCCCTCCGGGTGGCGGTGCCTCTGTAGCACTAGGAGGGACCTGAGGCTCACACGTCTGGGGAGGGTCCCCAGGGCAGGGCACAGCCAAAGGGTGGGCTACAGCTCCTGAAAGTCAGCAGGGCTGCCGAGGACAAGTCCCAGCCTTCAGGAGCCTCACAAAGAGGACTGTTTGGGCCAAGAACAAGGGGAGACGTGTCCTGCAGTCGCTGCCAGAGGCAGGATGAATGGTCCCAGGCAGCGGCCGGCTGTTCTTGGCTCCTGCCCGGCCTCCGCCCATACCTCTCCCTGACATGGGGAATGCTGAGGCCGCCCCCGCCATAGAGACTTCTGTCCAATTCATAATTTTCCTTTCCTAATTAGGCCCAGGAATGATGGAGACAGTTATTAATAATGTATCAGGTTTTATTTAGTGCCCTCCTCAGGAGCCGAGCCTGAGAACTGTGGGTTTTATGATAAGCAGCCACGCTGCCACCATGCTGGGCTCCGTGCCCGAGATGCCGGGCGGAAATAAATCAGAGCGAACATCCCACGGAGCTTGGGGAACCTGCTGGGACTCAGATGGAAGGGCCTGGCGCCCCTCTCCAGGGCTTCACCCCTCCTAGCACCAGCAGAGAAGCAGAGACTTGGGGCGCCAGCTGCCTGTTCCCCATCCCTTCCATCACGACCTAGGCCAACCCAGACAGGACCTTTCTATAGGGCTGTCCCTTCCCCTTAACCCTGCAGACTCAGCCAAAATGCTACCTCCTCAAAGAGGCTTCCCCAAAGCCCTAGGTGACACTCACCTCTCCTTTCCACACCCGGCCTTGTCCTCTCTGAGTATGCTTGCTCACTTGGTTTTTATCTGTGTAGCAGCTACGGGTCCACGCTGGAGCCAGATGTCTGGGTTCAAACCCCAGCTCCAGCACCCACCCAGCTGAAGTTGGGCGCCTTCATGTGATCACTCTGTGTGTCTCAGTCCCTGCCTCTGGTCCTGTGTTCACCCCCCGGGTGTGCCCTCAACCCCTTCGCCCTGCGTTCACGTCATCGTACATGCTGGGCAAACCTGGCTTCCCCTCGGCAGCCGAAGGCAGCTGAGCAAAACGGCCAGCCTTGAACTGGACTCGATTTCACATCCCTGGTCCTTTACGCTCCTCCCTTCCCCAGCCAGTCACTCACCTGGCCTCCTGGGAAAGCAGATCACACCTTCTCTGCTCCCCTCGCACACCCATCCCCTGTCCCTCATCCTTCTCTCAGCTGCTGACCTGCCTCCCTCTTCGCTGAGACGACCGACACCATCTGAAGGCAGCTTCCACCGACTCCCACCTGTCAGCCACCCCCTCCCCCCCTTTCCCCCACAGCACAGCTCTCCCCACCTGTGCTCGGGCCCACCCTCCCCTGTGTCACACCCACCAACACACGTGCGCTGCACCTCCTGTCTTAGACTCCTTCTCTCCCACCATTTCTTCCCCCAGCTATGGCTGCATGTTGCTGTTTTTGCAACAAAACTCCACCAACAAGCTGTGCACGCGTGCTGCTTCCCTTTCCGCTCGCACCTTCTCTCCTATATGGCCCCAGTCAAGCTTCTTCCACTGCTCCCGCAAAACCACCTCTCTGGTGGTCAATGGTGACCACCGTGTTGCTCCGTCCAGCAGCTGGCTCTCAGACTCATGGCGCTTGTCCCTCAGCCACAGTGGACACGGGCGCTGAGCATCCCCTCCTCCTCGATGTCCTTCCCTGCCTCGGCCACAGACCTCACCTTGCCTTGGCTGGGACCCCTGCTGGCCTCTCCTCCCGGCCTCCTCGGCTGCCTCCTCCTCTGTCCCTTGGCCTCTTCACGTGGGGCCCCTCAGGCCTCAGGTCTAGACTGTCTGCTCTGCTCTATCATTCTTTCTCACTTGATGATCTAACGCCGTCTCAGGAATTGTGCTGACAGTCCCCAGGTTTATTCCTTCAGCTGAGCTTTTGCTTCTCAACTCAGAATCTAGATCCCACTGTGGGTTGCCTTCTCCCCTGCATGTGTGATGGCAATTTTGGACTTCACTCCGATCTCCACACCCAGCAAACCTGTTCTGCCCCAGCCTTTCGCATCCCTCCATGGCAGCTCCATCCTTCTGCGTGCTCAATGCCAAATTCTTTGAGTCATTCTTAACTCTTCTGTATCTCTCACACCTACATCCAAGCTTTATGTCAATAACCTCAGATATGCAGATGACACCACTCTTATGGCAGAAAGTGAAGAAGAACTAAAGAGCCTCTTGATGAAAGTGAAAGAGGAGAGTGAAAAAGTTGGCTTAAAGCTCAACATTCAGAAAACTAAGATCATGGCATCTGGTCCCATCACTTCATAGCAAATAGATGGGGAAACAGTGGACACAGTGGTTGACTTTTATTTTTCTGGGCTCCAAAATCACTGCAGATGGTGATTGCAGCCATGAAATTAAAAGATGCTTACTCCTTGGAAGGAACAAGACAGTATATTAAAAAGCAGAGACATTACTTTGTCAACAAAGGTCCATCTAGTCAAGGGTATGGTTTTTCCTGTGGTCATGTATGGATGTGAGAGTTGGACTATAAAGAGAGCTGAGTGCCAAAGAATTGATGCTTTTGAACTGTGGTGTTGGAGAAGACTCTTGAGAGTCCCTTGGACTGCAAGGAGATCCAACCAGTCCATCCTAAAGGAGATCAGTTCTGGGTGTTCTTTGGAAGGAATGATGCTAAAGCTGAAACTCTAATACTTTGGCCACCTGATGCAAAGAGTTGACTCATTTAAAAAGACCCTGATGCTGGGAAAGATTGAGGGCAGGAGGAGAAGGGGACGACAGAGGATGAGATGGTTGGATGGCACCACCGACTCAATGGGCATGGGTTTGGGTGGACTCTGGGAGTTGGTGATGGACAGGGAGGCCTGGCGTGCTGTGATTCATGGGGTTGCAAAGAGTCAGACACGACTGAATGACTGAACTGAACTGAACTGAAATTTCCAAACATACTCAGAATCTACCTTTTCTCACCACCTCCACAGCTGACACCCATGTGAGCCACTGTCATCTCTCTCCTGGGCTATCAGCAATATCCTCCCAGCTTCCCACACTCCCCATCCTCACACACACACTCATACACACGCACATGCCTACAAACACACACAGTCCACAGTCTAAACACAGAGTGACTGAGCCAACACTTAAGTCAGACCTCACCACCCTCTCCCCAGACCCCCCGGGCACCTCATTCTTGTAGAAGCCCAAACGCTTCTCACAGCCTCAATCCTGAGCCACCTCGTCTCCTCTTGTCCTCCCCTTGCCCATGACACACCAGGCCTGCAGTGACCTCAGGACCTGTGCTCTGACTCTTCCCTCAGGCACTGGTGTGATGAACACCTTCACCAAATCCATCTTTGTTCAAAAGTTGCCCCTGGAGGTCGCTCTACTTTACACTGTAATCTACCCAGCACCCCGGTGCCCCCAGAGCTGCTCTGTTTGAGGGTAAAGAGGACGTGGCTGTGTCCAAGAGGGAAAGAGGCCCGCCTATTTCCGTGCCTATTTCCATGCCTCTCCTTGAACAGCAAGGAGACAGCTGTGGAAGCGCCCAGCAGATGTTCCCCCTAGTGTCACTGGCCAGAACTGGCCAAGGCCTCCCGAGTTTCCATAGACCAGTGATTTCAGTCTACAGTGAACAGAAACCTGGACAGCTCAGCTGTGGCCTCCACAGCCCAGCTGGCGGGAGCAGGAAGGGGGTCCTGGGCCAGATTTGGGAGGCAGTGGAGACCAGGAATAGGACTGTGGGCAAGGTGACGGGTGAGATAGACCTCCCGCCCAAGCAGCCCCAGTACAGCCCTGCTTCCCAAGAACACCACCTCCTCCCTGCCCTGGACTGGAGGCTGGGACCCACGTTCAGGCTGCAGTGTCCAACCTGCAGGGTGCAGACGGAGCGCCCCTGAGTCCTGGAAAAGGCAGGGTGTGGAGGCTCCCCCAGGAGCCGCAAATTCAGACCTTCTGCCAGCTGTTACTGGGCAGTCGGGGGCTTCCTGCTCTGAGAACCTCAGGTCTGGGGGAGGCATGAGGAAGACATGAAAAGGGGGGTCTCTGTGCTGCACCCAAAGCCAGATTGCCATTGGCAGAGGAGGGGGGAAAGGCCCCCCGAGCTGAGGTGCAAAGGATCACTATTTTCATGTGGACCAACTCAAAGGAGACTCCTCCTTTCTCTGTAGAAGTGGGGGCTGATTTCGGGGGTTTGTATAAAGCACCAAGGTCTGAGCCTGTATCTGTGGTTTAAAGCTGGGCCACACACTCTGGCGTCCTTGGGGAGGAAACGAGCGAGGGCCCCACTCCAAGCTGGCCCAGGCGGGCGGCTGGATGCCCCTGGCACAGGCCTCCCCATGGAGGCCAGTTGCCCATGAATGGAGAGCAGTGGCCTGAGTTGGTCCCTTGTGTTCAGAGACAATGGGCTCTGTGTGGGGGCGGGGCATGGGGGGCCCCTTCCCCCCAGTGGACTTGCAGTCTGTGTCAAGCAGCCCAGCATAGCACTGGGGGCCCCAGGGCAGTGAAGGAACTGCAAACCCAGGTCCTTCGTGGTCCTGGAGGCAGCGCATGAAGCAGGGCTGGGGGCCTGAGGCCCAGGTCTGCCCCCCACCCCCAGCCTCGTGTCCTCCTTTGTCTGAACGGTCTGAGGACCAGGTTTTGCCACCACACAAGCGTATTAGCAAAGTTCCTGGACCCCTTGCTGTCTTCATGAACCAGATAAAACCAACAGGGGTTTAGGTGAGCAGACCAAGGCAGAGCGAGAGAACACATCCTCTTAGATGCTCTTCAGACACTCCATCAACCTGCAGCAGATGCACGATCCCTAGACGTGATGGACCGGGTCCTCAAGGGCTTCCGGGTGGGCAGAAGAGCGTGGAACCAAGAGGGAGCCCACCCACCCTGAGGGCCAAGACTGTCCCTTGGATCAAGGCTGTGTGGCCCCCTTGGCATCTACTCCCAAAGCCCAGCCCAGCCCAGTCCCTGAGACCTGAGGCTGGCGAGTTCCTGGCTATGTCGTGAGGCTGACCTCAGTTTCCATGGCAAAGACTGAGTGTGTCCACTGTGGTTTGAAAAGCAGGTTCACAGACCTTAGCCCCTCAAAGGAGACCAATCTCTGCAGCTCAGGGGACCCTAGACAAGCCACGCTCAGTGGCTGTGATCTGCTTGGTGGGCTGGAAGCTGAGTCTCAGCTCTCTGTGCAGGTCGCACCTCCTCCCCTGGCCGTGACTAAGGTCAGCTCCTGGGCATCAGTCGGGAAGCCCCTTGGGCAGCCTGGCCATGAATCGCCAAACTGTGAAAGTTAGAGACGTCTAAGGATGCCCTGCACGCCTGTGGTGTCACCAGCAGGGCCTCGTACTCAGGCTGCGCTCAAGAAATGGGGGGCCAGGTGAGCAGGGGGCTGGCCTCTGCAGGTGGTCACATGCGGGTCCAGAGGCCGAGACATGGATAAACCACAGCCTCCACCTCCCAATGGTTTCATCGCCAACTCAATGGACATGAGCTTGAGCAAACTCCAGGAGATGTTGAAGGACAAGGAAGCCTAGTGTGCTGCAGTCCATGGGGCTGCAAAGAGTTGGACATGACTGAGCAACTGAACAACCACCACAACCTCACAATGGAAACATCAGGTTAAAACAAAGAACACAGCTCTCACTCCCTTCTAGAAATCCTAGAAAAATATCTCGGAGGACTAAGGTTGTTTCCCCACAACTTGCTTTTCCTTTGATTCATTCATGCCCCATTCAGTTCCTTCCTCCCAATCAGGTATCTCCAGTGCACAGCCGGCTCTCTGAGGACCATATGGAAGCGGCCCATCCCAAGTCGAAGGCAAACATGCGCTGAGTTTGCCGTGAGGGCTGTCACAGGCACACTGGGTTCCAGCCCCATGGGGGCCGCGCAGCAGCCTCGGAGTTGGTGCTCAGCTAATGCTGGTGCTCCTCCTGGTTCCCTCAAGAACACTGTCTCCATCATCCCATTTGATAGTCACAAACACCCGGTGAGGAATGCAGGGGAGGCGCCTGTCCCTGAGAGCAGGGGACCTCACGCGGTTCCCCCATGACACGAGACTTCAGGCAGGCCCACCCGCCCCGGCAGGAATCTCCTTGGTCTGCTCAGTGCCCGTGATGCCTGATCAGACGGGGACATCTGAAGCGACCCCATCCCAACTGCCTCTTTTGCAGACACTGGTGGGGGCATCTTGGCCTCTTCTCCCTTTCTTTTCCAGCATTTGCCTCAGCATGTAATTATCTATTTGTGGGTGGAATTCCTTGTGTGCTGTTGGCTCCATCTGCTCTTCCGGAAGTCCCCTTGGGGAACTTTCATCTGTCTTGCTCCCTCCGAGCCCAACTTCTCTGATGTTCTGAGTGGGCTGGACCTTGGTGGGGGTGGGGGTCTCGCCCTTCCAGGACTGATATTTGGGACCTGTCTCCCAGCAGTAAGCTAGAGAAGCCATAGAGCTCACCTCCTTTGGATTTTGGGGTTTGAGGTTTTTTTGGCTGTGCCACTTGGCTTGCAGGATCTCAGTTCCCCGACCAGGGATTGAACCCGGGCCATGGAAGTGACAGCTTGGGACCCTACTCACGAGGCCACCAGGGAACTCTCACCTTTGTTTCTTGTCTCTCAAGGATCTATCTTTTGTTACCTTGATGTCCACTATTTTGAAAACCATTTTTATATTTTTGGTATATTTTTGAGATGTTTCCCAGAGGGGGTATAACGGTGCCAAGTCTGGCCCTCATTACCCCATCTTGGCCAGAAGCAGAAGTCCCAAATATGAGCTTTTAATGATGCATTTCTTGACTGAAAAGACAGCAACTCCATTGATAAAGCAAAACTTGGCCCCTGTCGTTCTAAATCACTCTCTGGATGCCAGCCTCATTATCTTTACAGGCATCAGGAGTGTTTAAGAATGCAGCAGACAAAGCCTCATTGAGTTCCAGGAGAGAGGGTGTCGTGACCCCTGAGATATCATGACAGCTCCTGCCTTTCTGTCTTGTTTGCAGAATCTTGGCTGAGAGTGAGGCAGGTGACAGAGGAGGCCACGCTCTGGCAGCCTCGTGTTTGGGAATTCACACTCTGGTGGCCTCAGCCTCCTCCATCTGATCACCTGCCTCTCACAAGGCATCACCCCTCTCCCTTGAACCCTGGCACCAAGTGGCTTCCTCTCCTTGGCCACAAATGACCTTGACCTTGCACATTAGCGCTTCTGTGTCTCTTCTCCTCTCGGAGACTGCTGGCTCCTCGAGCGAGGTGATCAGATTTTGGGCAACTGGCATTAGACCCGGAAGGGGCACAGTTGACATCTAGTTCGTCCTTGTACTCCCAACTCCCAGCACGCTACCAGGCACAAAGGGTGCTTATTAGTAAATGTTTGGTGGATGAACAAATGAATTAATGAATGAAAACCTTCATGATTCTATCTTCTTGAATACGAACCATCAGTCTGCCCACAGGGTGAAGAGTCTTATCTAGACAGACTGGAAAGCAGGAGAGGCCACGCCCAGTGGGAGAGAAGTTCAGGCAGGGGTGGACCTGGTCTGCAGCCTAAAGATCCAGTGTCCTCATCCTGGGCCCTGCAAAAGCTGTTTGATCCTGCACCTCACTCAGTATTTTCTTTTCTGAAGTGACACCTCCTAGCCTCCCTCTGGGGCTTCTTAGGTGGCGATTGCAGTAAAGAAGCCGCCTGCCAATGCAGGAGACGTTAAGAGATAGGGGTTCCATCCCTGGGTCAGGAAGATCCCCTGGAGGAGGGCATGGCAACCCACTCCAGTACTCTTGCCTGGAGAATCCCATGGACAGAGGAGCCTGGCAGGCTACAGTTCATAGAGTCGCAGAGTCAGACATGGCTGAAGCGACTTAGCACACATACACGCAGCCTTCCTCTGACCCCAGCATCCCCTGATCTTCTCTAATATAAAAAGAATGAGTCAAGCAGGGATAAATAAGGATGCATTCTTTGAACACAATAGCTGTTTTCTTGGCAAAATCCAAGATTTATGTCTTGCACTGTTTCACAGAACAGTTTTGCCTGGGGTGGTTTGCTCACATGCAAGCGGTGAGTAATATTCACACTGCTGAATATTAGCAAGGAACTCTCTGCAGAAGGACCTTCTGGAACAAACCTTCCTGCTTTCAGCATCAATTGTGTTTGAAAACAGTCAGCAAGAAGGAGATTCTTGCCTCATTAATAGCGAATGCAAAGAAAAGAACATCAAGAGAGGTGCTCTGAAATTTAGTATCTAATTCCAATTGAAGTTTAGAATTAACTTGTCCTTCTGTTTCCAGTGGATGGAATTTCTCAATAGGAGCCCTGGTGGGCTTTTGGAGGGACAGTCCTACCATGTATCTATAGCTGCTGGGTGATCAAAAACAGCCCCTCCCACCTCTGCCATCAAAGATTTCCAAGTGCTGCCTGGGGAGGGGTGCTGTCCCCACTGAGCCCACTCTCTGGTAGACGAATGTCCCGGCCTTGGCCATGTTGGGTAAACTGTGGGCCACTGATGTGAGTATCCCCACGGGCTGCAGGCCTGGCCCTGGAGATCGCCTCAGAGGTGTTGCAACCCAAGGTAGAACCGACAAAAAACAAAATTGCTTCCCTTTGCAGTGAAAATGCAGACCGTTTGGGGTTGGGACCCTGTGTATCCGGCTGCTCTCTTGATGCTCCAGCAATGACCAGTGCTGTGGGCAAGATCTGTGCCCAGTCCCCTGGGGAAACTCAGCCAAGCCAGGGATACCCCACGATGAGCGATTTGGGGAAAGGATTGTGTTTGATGTTTCACAGAAAAAGCACTGAAGAAGTTCATCATGGGGAAACTGAGACTCCTTCTGGATTACCTCTCCCTCATTCTACAGGTTGTCTTTTGAATTCCGTATTCTTTTTTCTGGCAGCATTGGGTCTTAGTTGAAGCATGCGGGCTCTTCACTGTGGAGCACAGTCTTCTCTACTTGCAGCTGGCGGGCTTGGTTGCCCCGCGTCATGCAGGATCTTAGCTCCCCAACCAGGGATCGAACCCACATCCCCTGCCTTGCAGGGCTGATTCTTAACCACTGGACCACCAGGGAAGTCCCTTTCTATCTTTTCAGTGTTAGGGTTTCTAAAGGCCTGTGTTTACCCAGGCTGACAGAGTCACATGGCTCAGTGACATCCTTGTCCCAGTCATTTCTTAGGAAACATTTCTGTATCTGCTTGGTCTCAGTGAGGCTCTCAGCTCCACCTCTGGTGACCTTGGCTTCTGTTCATGGGGCTTTAGCACCTGGTCCCTGAGAAGCACATAAAGGCTTCCCAGATCTCCTAATCCAGCTGCAACAAAGCCACAAGATCACTCCTTTCTCTGCATCTTTCCTTGTTCCGAACAAGAGCACAAGGGCTTGGAGAAAATAACACAGCAGTTCCTTACAAAGTTAATCACTCACACACCATAGGGCCCAGTGACCCCATTTCTAGTTATTTAACCAAGAGAAATATGAACATGTCTATACCAAGAAAGCATGTCTATACCCTATTTGTGAGTGTTTAGGCAGCTTTTTTTTACAAAAGTAAAAATTTGCGAACAGTTTATGTATTCATCAACGGTTGAACAGGATAAACAAACTGTGGTATATACATACCATGGAATACTGTTCAGCTGTAACAGAAAGGAACTATTTAAATATCCAACATTGTGGGTGAATCACAAAAACACTGCTAAATAAAGGAAGCAAGAAAAAAGAAAAAACCCAGGCACTGCATGATTCCATTTATGTGAGTTTCAAGAACAAGCAAATCTAATCTGTGATTTTAGAAAGCAGAACAATCGTTGCTTCTGGGGTCAGGACAGACTAGAAGGCACAAGGAAGCTTTCTGGGGTGATAGTGATATTGTGTGTCATGACAGAGGTGTGGTTTACACTGGTGTATGCATTTGTCAAAACTGATCAGATGGTACACTTCAGATGGGTACATTTCACTATATGTAAATTACACCTTGATGAGTCAAACAACAACAATACCATCAATAATAATATAATAATGAAACCAGCCATGGTATCCTTTGGGAAATCATTCACTGACTCCCCACATACTGTTACAGTCTTCATGGTGCCTATTATTAAGTCTAGGGCATAGTTTTGATTCTGTTACACATATTCACACGTCTTGAAGAACCGTCCTGAACTAGTAGTGTCTATATAGCTGTCTGTTCGTCCCTCCACCCTCTCCCTCTCCCCTTTTCTCTTTCCCTCACTTCTGTTCCTTTTGCAATTCCAAGCAATTCTTTCCAGTTGGGTGTAGGTCTTCCAAAACCTCTGGGGTAAAGCTGTATGATGCCTCTGCAGAGCAAACCAACTTTGTTGCAAGCTTTGTCTGTATGTGGGTCCCCTCACCCAGCCTGTGCCAAAGGGAAGGACGGGTTCTCCCCAAGGACCCCACGGACTGAATAATGACAAGGGTGGTCCTGCAGCAACCCCTGTCATGTGCTCTGTCAATGACTTTTTCAAATTGTGGCCACTGTGCAGGCTGAGACTGCTACCGGTACCCACCACAGGGACCAAACCCAAGAAGAGAGAAAACTCGTCTCTTGCAAAAAAAAAAAAAAAAGCTTAAGAAACTGATGTTGACAGGCCTCCGTTTCTCTCCTCCCTGCCCCTGCCCCCCACCCTGTGTGCTCTGTGAGCCCGACTCCTCACTCCCACCTTCAGAGGAAGCAGATTTAATACCCACGCTGAGAGAAGATGTTCTGTTATTTTTCATGGGAAATTAAACCCGACCCTGCTGTCAAGTTAGCTCATGCCCAGGAAGGATGGATGGCCCAGGGTGCAGTGCTTAACCCCAGCTCAGAGCACGTCACCTGGCTGGGGGCCAACCATGACGTCACCCGCCACTGGGTGGGGGTGGGGACGGCAGGACAGGTTGGAGAGGCTTCATCTGGGTGATGGATGGCGGTGAGGCCAGCCTTGGTGTCATCTACAATGGTTCACCTCTGACACCAGCTTGGACCCACACATCCAGGGGACACTCAGGCTGCTCCTGTCTCTTTCAGCTCCCAACGCTACCTCGTGTCCCGCAGAGGAGAGCTGGTGGTCGGGGCTGGTGATCGTCATCGCGGTATGCTGTGCCTCCCTAGTGTTTCTCACTGTGCTTGTCATCATTTGCTACAAAGCCATCAAGAGGTGAGTGTTCACCCAGCTCTGGAGCCAGAGGGGACTTGAACTGGGCTCAGGGCTCCTCCACCCACCTCCACTCATTTTTGTTTTTTTAATAATAAAAATTGTTAAGCATTTAAGAAGCAGAAAGAATGTACAAAGAACACCCACCTACCTTCACCCTGATTCAACAGTTATCAAGATCTGGCTAATACTTACTGTTTCCTGTTCCTTGTATCTTTTTCTTTGCTGAAGTATATTAAAGTTGATCTCAGATATTTTCCCCCACCCCCCGACATTTTAGGGGGTTCTACGAGCATTTGATGAGCGCTGATTATATGTCAGGCTGGAGGCAGGATAAAGCTCCTCTACCTGTAAGTGGCAGGCCCCACTGCCAGGGCCTCACTCCAGGCCTGGGAGGATGGAAATAATTCTTGCAGGGTGGGTGACGAATCCCCTGGAGGGGGCACCATGCTGGTTTGGAGCTGGAAATGGGTTTTAGAATCTGATCAAAATTCAGACTCCAGTTCAAGCTGTGTGACCAGGAGGAAATCACCTTTCTGGCCTCAGTTTCCCTATCAGTAAAACGGGGGTAAAGAATGATTATCTTGCCCCCAGGGAGTGGTGAGATGCCCTCTGTGAATGGTCTGCACAATATGTGGCAGTGCTACATGGTCAGCTGTGCCTGGCATAAGTGTGTGCTCACCAAGAGCTGCACCAGCTTTCACTGTTTCCATAGTGGAAGATGGGAAAAGGATGAGAGAGAGGAGCGAGGTTCTCTTGGGAGGAGAAGTAGAGATGCCTCGGAGAAGGTCTTCTGTGAATGCTTTGGCCAACTGATGCGAAGAGCTGACTCACTGGAAAAAGACTTGGATGCTGGGAAAGATTGAGGGCAGGAGGAGAAGGAGGCGGTAGAGGAGGAGATGGTTAGATACCATCACTGACTCAATGGACGTGAGTCTGAGCAAACTCCAGGAGATACTGAAGAACAGGGAAGCCTGGCATGCTGCAGTTCATGGGGTCCCAAAGTCAGAGACAGTTAGTGACTGAACAACAACAAGGCTGGGTTTTGAAGGATGAATAGGAGTGCTCCCAAAGGGTCATGAATGAACCAAATAGCATATTATCTTTCAGTAACACTTGCTGTTATTTCTCTTAACTACCATCTTGCTTTGATGCTTTTGAACTGTGGTGTTGGAGAAGACTCTTGAAAGTCCCTTGGACATCAGGAAGATCAAACCAGTCAATCCTAAAGAAAATCAATCCTGAATATTCATTGGAAGGACTGATGCTGAAGCTGAAGCTCCAATACTTTGGCTACCTGATGCGAAGAACTGACTCATTTGAAAAGACCCTGATGCTGGGAAGGATTGAAGGCAGGAGGAGAAGGGGATGACAGAGGATGAGATGGTTGGATGGCATTACTGATGCAATGGACATGGGTTTGAGCAAACTCTGGGAGATGGCAAAGGACAGGGAAGCCTGGCGTGCTGCAGTCCATGGGGTCGCAAAGAGTTGGACATGACTGAGTGACCAAACAACACCATCTCACTTTGCCTTTCAAACAAGGTTATCAGGCACCTTGTTGAGTTGGGGTCTGAAGCTCAATGTTGTTATTGTTGAGGCCTGAGGCCGAGGTGTTACAACACAGTAGCTCTGGCCCCACCCCTTGATTTCCAGTTCTTAGCCTCCTCCCAAAAAATGGCCTCCCTGGCCTTGGGGGACATTCAGTCAGTTCAGTGGCTCAATGTGTCCGACTCTTTGTGACCCCATGGACTGCAGCACACCAGGCTTTGGGGGACATTAGGGGACAATATAATCAAAAGAGGAACAATAATGTTGCTTGCAAAACACCGGAGGATTTGTTAATATGTTTTTAAGAAAGTTTTTTTTTAATTCCCTAAGGCCCAAAGTTAGAGGATCTCTATTGAGCAATCATAAGACCAAAGTTATTTAAACTTTACCCTTTTAATCAGTTGTTCTATGTGATTTCACTTTAATAATTCAAAAACAGAAAGAGTAAACATCAAGTTGGAAGTCTGAAAACCTGCATATGGTCAGGCACCCAGGGCGAAGGGCCTCATCAGGCCAACAGCCGGGATCAGGCAGGAGAGGCAGGAGTCACGTGAACTCTGATGTGGATGAAAAATCGTTTCAGCTGAGAGCCTGCTGCAGCAGAAGGAGGATTTTAAGAAGCAGAGCAGGGCAGGCATTCAAAAGCACCAAGCATAATGAAGCCCTTGTGATGGGGGTGGGGCTGGGGATATGGGGGTGTTGGGGGGGAGTTGGAGATGAGGGTAGAGGGAGGCTGGAGGAAGCCCCAAGCCTGACGGGGATGTGATTGTCCCACCAGGTGTAGCTGCTGGCCCATGATTCAGCAGACACAGGGAGCCATTGAAGGTTTTAGGGAAAGTGTTCAAGATCCACCCGGGGCACTGCCAGAGAGTGGGGGCACTAGTCCCCTCAAGGACCCCCTCTCAGAGACAGGCTGCATCATGCTTTCTTTTTTTTAAGATTCTTTTCTGTCCCATATAGACCATTACAGAGTACTGAGTAGAGGTCCGTGTGCTTTACAGTAGGTCCTTGCATGCTAAGTTGCTTTAGTCGTATCCAGCTCTTTGCCACCCTATGGGTTATGGCCTGCCAGGCTCCTCTGTCCACGGAATTCTGCAGGCAAGAATACTGGAATGGGTTGCCATGCCCTCCTCCAGGGAATCTTCTTGACCCAGGGATCAAACCCACCTCTCTTATGTCTCCTGCATTGGCATGTGGGTTCTTTACCACTATTGCCACCCGTGAAGCTCTGTAGTCCTTATTAGTTATCGATTAATATTTTATCTATAGAAGTGTGTATATGTCAATCCCAGTCTTCCAATTGATCACTCCAACCCACCCCCTGGTGGGTTTCCCTGGTGGCTGAGTAGAATCCACTGGCCAATGCAAGAGATGCGGGTTCCATCCCTGGGTCAGGAAGATCCCCTGGAGAAGGAAATAGCAACACACTCCGGCATTCTTGCCTGGAAAATCCTATGGACAGAGGAGCCTGGCGGGCTACAGTCCATGGGCTTGAAAAGTGTCAGACACGACTTAAGCGACTGAGCACAAACTTATTAAAAAGATGAGGCATGCATCTTTTCGAATTATGGTTTCAAAATGCATCATCTTTTTCATAAACTGAGGCTCTTCCAAAAGATATGCTTCTGCCTCTTCTCTGCTCCAAAACTCTCCTGAAGAAACGGGCTACCTGCTCCAACCGTGGGAGGGCTGGGCGAACCTAACAGGAGAAGCAGCTCCCTTGGATGTCTGTGTCCGCCGCGTCTGTCCTGCCGGGCTTGGTTTCCGCGGAGCTGGAGGACTCCCGGGAAGGCGAGGGGAGGCACCACCCCACCTCCCGTCAGAGCACCAGAGGAGCCTCCCTTGTCTCCTTCCACCGGCTTTGGGTCTTGGGTCCCGAGGCTGTCAGCCGCCTGGCGAAACAGATAACTGACTTCAGATGGCTCAGGGGATCGCTTCCAAGGCGTGGATGGGATGCCTTCCGGGGTGTGGGCGGGGCTTCCTCCCCAGGGGGTGTAGATGGGGCTTCCCCTACCTTGTGGGCGGGGCTCCAGCCAAGGGAATGGGCGGAGCTCCCTCCAGAGGCTTGGGCAAGTCCTGAGAACAGTAGGATTTCTGAAGCATTTCACGAATAACAGAGGTGCGAGCTGTTAGCACCCCCAGGACAGAGGAGGGACGCAGTACCAGGGAAATCTACAGGGCCTGGAGACTCAAAAGAGGGGCTCATCAGCAGGACCTGTGGTTGGAACTGCTGGAGATGCAGCCCTAAAAAACAAGTGCAGGGAGAAAACTCCCCAACCTTTCTCCAGCTCCCAGATATCCTGAGGTGCCTCCCATTGGCTGGAACAGGGGAGCCCAGGAGATACCTGCAAAGGTGTCAGCACCCCGGCCCGTGTAGTAAATGGAGCGCAGTCCTTTTCTGTCTTGGCGCCAAAATCTGCACCCTCTTCTGGGGCAAGACCCAGCCCTCTGCCTGTCCAGATCCTCACGGTCCAGAGAGGGCGTCCTAAGATGGATCATCAGTGTCAGGAGTGGGCGCTACTCGCGGCCAGTGGAGGCAACAATAGAGTCTGGTTCTCCCAGGACCCTCCTGGAAGGTAGTTTGACCTGGGGAAGATGGATCAGCCCCTTGTGGGCTGCAGAAGGAGGAGGCAGCAGAAGTTACACCCAGGCAGGACAGCAAACGCCCCCTCCCTGCTCCCGCAGCCGACCTCTGTATGAGACAGCCTGGCCAAGCAGCTGTCTGTGTGCATTTCTCTCCAGAGTAAATGGAGGATTTCTTCTTCACAGTCAATTCTCTTTGGTTAATAATTCATCTGAAACATGCCTTTTCTCTCAGGAAACAAAAGCATTGCATGTCGCTGTGAAACCATTAGAAGGGAAATTCAGTGATAAATCCTGCTTTCTTAAAAAAAAAAAGAAAAAAAAAAAAACCCTCTCACAGCCTGGAGTCCTCGCGGAGGACTTCCTAGAGATCTTTGTGAATGGCCGCAACACAGCCTTACGGAGCCAGATTGCTGGAAGGATGGCTCTAGAATCAGTTGGGATGGAAAGGAGGTGATTCTGCAGGTGCCAGCTTGGCTTGGCGTGTGGGGTGTGGCCTTGGGGAGGGGAGGACACTGGGGAGCAGATGCAGACAGAGCACGCCCTCCATGCCCTCGCTAGTCATTGACCTTGAGAGCAGGAAGGTGGGGTGTGGTCAGCACTTTCTACATACAGACCCTGCTTCCCAGGTGGCGCTAGTAGGGAAAGAACCCACCTGCCAATGCAGGAGACATAAGAGACACCAGTTTGACCCCTAGGTCAGGAAGATCTCCTGGAGGAGGAAATGGCAACCCACTCCAGTATTCTTGCCTGGAGAATCCCATGCGCAGAGGAGCCTGGCAGGCTACAGACCATGGGGTCGCAGAGTCAGACACGACTGAAGTGACTTAGCACCCATGCTCACACACACACACTCAGTGGATCAAATTTCATCTTGTGACTCAACAAACATTCCCAATGTCCCAGCTCGGCTGGGTGATAAGGTGCTCAGAGAGTATCCAGGTTGGGGAAGCCCAGAGGAAGGGGACCTCACCCAGACCATGGCCCCTGAGAAGTTTTTTTGGACGAGGATGGGCATCCCATGTGTAAACCAGTGGGACTAACACATGCAGTGGCCCCCAAGTCCCCTGTCAACCCAAACTCTGGAGATTTCCCCACCATGGGAGGCCCACACAGTTTGCATTTCAGTGGCTCATTGCCCTGGCTTTGGCGAGAACAACTTCTTTATCCGCAGGCACAGGACGGTCAGGCCCCAGAGCTCTTGGGTGTTCTGGATGTCGTGCTCCATCCAGGCCTCCTCCTCACCCAGGGCCTGGCATGTACCTGTCATCAGACCGCAGGACGGCCTGGAGCTGTTTAAAGAACCCAGGACTGGGTATCCAGAGCCCTGCATTCCATTCCCAGCCCCAGCCCAGCTCAGTGGGTATCACTGCCCTCATCTGTAATGTGGGGGAGCCCTCCTAGTCTCTACCCAGCTCCCTAAGCTTTTGTTTCCCAGCCCTGGGATGTTGGCAGGACCAATGCCACCAGGCCCTTCCACTACCAGATGTGTAAATACTGGGCCAGGTCCCAGGGCTGTGCTTGGCCTGGGCACTCTGGTAGTGGGCACTTCCAGCACAGCCCCTGGCCTCACTGCCCACACTTCTGCAAGGACACCTGTGTGTTAATCATACCCACCCCACCCACCGCCCCAACAGTTCAGTCACTCAGTCATGTCCGACCCTTTGCAACCCCATGGACTGCAGCACGTCTGGCCTCCCTGTCCATCATCAACTCCCGGAGTTTACTCAAGCTCATGCCCATTGAGTCGGTGATGCCATCCAACCATCTCATCCTCTGTCGTCCCCTTCTCCTCCCGCCTTCAATCTTTCCCAGCATCAGGGTCTTTTCTAATGAGTCAGCTCTTCGCATCAGGTGGCCAAAGTATTGGAGTTTCAGCTTCAACATCAGTCCTTCCAATGAACACTCAGGACTGATCTCCTTTAGGATGGACTGGTTGTATGTCCTTGCAGTCCAAGGGACTCTCAAGAGTCTTCTCCAACACCACAGTTCAAAAAGCATCAATTCTTTGGCGCTCAGCTTTCTTTATAGTCCAACTCTCACATCCATACATGACCACTGGAAAAACCATAGCCTTGACTAGACGGACCTTTGTTGGCAAAGTATTATTATTACAATAATAATAATTGTGTCTGGAGGGAAGACCTAGGCTCTGTGAGCAGGGAGGAGGAACCTTGTCCACGGTGAGACAAGGAAAAGCTCCAAGGTGCACGGTGTCCACTGCCCGGGTAGAAGGGCCAGGGAGCATCCCACAGGCATGAGGACTCCCAGCACTGAGGCCGCTGTCCTAGGTGGGTTTGTGGCCTCCACCCTTCATCCGGAGAAGAGACCTGTGTGGCGGAGACATGGCCCCACCCCTCCCAGGCCCCTCCCCGGAGTCATCCCCACTCCCCAGGCACCGGAAAAGCGCCCTGACTCCTTTGGCTGCGTACAGCATGGGTCCTGCACCCTCTGCCATCGATTAGCCATTAAGTCACTTGACAGCCATTTCCTTCTAATTTACAGGGTATTGGCTGAAAGACCAATAAAAGGCTGTGGAACAGTTTGGCAGACCCTGCAGGCCGCTAATTGCAGACAACGAGCAAGCCTGCGGCTCCTGGGAGCAAGCGGCAGTGTGTGCGCGTGCCCGAGCGTTCCCGGGCACGCGCGTCAGCTTTTTGTGGTCAAGTTGCTTCCAGTAGAACAGGCACTTTTGAACACCCAGGTCTGCTTGATGGGCCTTAGGACCCCCTGACTGGCACAAACTGCTCACACATATTTACTGAGCACCTACTGTGTGCTGGGGCCTAGACTAGGCATTGGGGATGTAGTGATAAACAAGACTGGCTTCCTGTTTACCTCCTCCAACTGGGGGAAGCAGGTCAAACATATATACACACCAGCAGACTAATAAATGAACTGTTTTAAAAGACTGAATGCTATGAAGAGGGAAAAAATGAACCTCAGGGTAATGAGGGGGAGGAAGGGAAGGGGGGCAAAGCGAGGTTGCTTCCCCCGTCCCAAGTGTCAGGAGTGTCACGCGTGCCCCTTGAGGGGGCTTTATGGTTGGAAAGCATGGTTAGGGCTTTGAATGCTCATCATCACTTTTTAATTCAATTTTTATTTTACTAAAGCAGTACATGCAAGTAATTAAAAAAGTAAAATGAGCCTCAGCCTATTCAGAAAACCAGCAGCCCCCTGGTTGTCCCTCTTTCTCCCCCAAATCTCATTTGTAAGAAGCAACCACTTTTTAAAAAATATTAATTTACTTTTTATTTGGCGGAGTCAGGGCTCAGTTGTGGCACATGGTCTCTCCTGGTGCGGCCCAGGCTTAACTGCTCCGAGGCAGGTGGGGTCTTAGGTTCCTGATCAGGGATTATATCCATGTCCCCTGCATTGCAAGGTGAGTTCTTAACCCCTGAACCACCAGGGAAGTCCCAAAGGCAACCACTTTTGAATGTGAGTTGTTTCTTCTGGTATTTCCCTCCATGTTCTAAGTGATATGGATACTCTACATTTTCTGTTGATTTTAAACATTATCCACTGATTTTTCACTATAGAAGTTACAAGATTTAAAAACCTAATACTACTCTGAAATGTATATTACAAAACACATGCCCTCTTCCCAACTGCTTCCTCGAGGTACCTCCAATGAATGATCAATGACTACCCAAGGTCCCCTCCGTATGACAGTGTATAAATATTGTTCACAGCTGAGTCACGTAGTGTACTATGACTAGTTTCCTTCTCTGGAGCTAGCAGTGCCTTCTCCCAATACGTTCAGATACATCAGGTGATCAATTTGTCGGTTCCGTGTTTGTCTGGGAGATTCCGTCCTCCTCTCCAGGTAGACGGTAGCTCTCTGGGCTTGATGTGCAGCCATTGGGCTATCGTTGTCTTCAGCAGCTTTCCAAGCCTCCCCTCTGGGAACCTGCCACACTCAGCTCTCTCCCTCTCCGTCTCCCACTCCAGTTCTTCGTTTCTTTAGCTTGACTCCATCATAGAAGATTTTTCCAAAGTCTTTCCTGAATCATAGACTCAATAGCAAATCAGTCAGTGAAGTTAGTTTTCTTTTTAGGGTTTACATTATTTGGGGAGCTTTGGGGTGCCCCAGCAGAGGGTTAGCTTTTACTGAGTGTGTGGCAAGTTAAGAAGTCGTGGTTCCCCGGGCAGCTGGGAGACTGTGGAGGAGGGCAGGAGAGATCCCTGTGTTGTCTGAGCCCGAATACACCTCCGTGGTCATAGGAGGAAGCTGTAGCCCAGGTCACAGAGGTTTCCAGCCTTCCTCTCACATTCTTTGAGGACTCAGGGAGCTGACCTCCTGGCTTCCAGCTGAGTCCTTACTGCTCACTCAAGACCCAGCTCAAACACACCTCCTCAGTGACGGTGCCCTGGGCTGGGGTGGGCCTTTCTTTCTCGCCAGGTTCTTTGAGTTGTAGCTGTCCCTTGATTTGCATTTCTGCTTTCTGCTCTAGGTCAGTTAAAAACTGTTGGTGTTTGCATGTTTGTGTGCTTGTGCACAAGTGTGTGAGTGACTGTGTGCACACACACATTAGAGGGGGAAGCTGTCGTCCTGTCTCACCCATGTTGTCTCTCTCCCCCACAGTGCCTGGCATGTGCCTGGCAGGTAGTAACTCTTCCATGACTTTCCAGGTCATGAATGGAAGCTTGTTTGTGTAGATTTGAGAAATTCCACCTTTAAAACTGACTCATGGTAAAGAATCCACCTGCAATGCAGGAGATCCAGGTTCTGTCCCTGGGTTTGGAAAATTCCCTGGAGAAGGAAATGGCAACCCACTCCAGTATTCTTGCCTGGAGACTCCCACAGACAGAGGACCCTGGCGGGCTACAGTCCTTGGGGTCGCAAGAGTCGGACATGATTGAGCAACACCCCTCTCCAAGGGGCCTGCATGCCGTGGCAGGTGA
This sequence comes from Capra hircus, assembly GCF_001704415.2. Classification (NCBI taxonomy): domain Eukaryota; kingdom Metazoa; phylum Chordata; class Mammalia; order Artiodactyla; family Bovidae; genus Capra; species Capra hircus. Next base: position 57,790,696 of record NC_030828.1, on the reverse strand, counting down.
TGAAATCCCCTCCCGATGGTAGGAGGCAGGCTTAGGGGCCAGCTGTTCTGTGTGCCTGGGACTCAGTGGGGCCGTGGAGCCCAGGGCTGGCAGATGGGAGACTCAGACAAGTCCCTGCTGCTTAGACCTTTCTATCCCCAAGAAACTCCATTCTCTTGGAACTCAGCTCTCCAGATACACTGGGTCAAGGTCATGAGGCAGGTAAGGGGATAGCAGTTCCTCATACAAGGAGTCCTCAATGGCTCCCACGGCACTCAGAATAAGATCCAGAGGCCTTGGGACCCGAGTCCCAGAACGTCTGCAGCGCCATCTTTCAGCTGGTTCAGCAGCCATGGCTGAACACGGAAGCCCTGGGCAGGGGGTGGGGATAGGGGCAGTGAACACAGGGGGCTCGACTTAGTGGGGCTGTTCATCAGCCACATGCCTGACTCACCTTCCGTGGTCATGGCAGAGGATTCGGGGCGAGAAATGGGGTGCTGCTTCTCATCATCAGGGGACACCCTCAGAGGCCCAGAAAGGCTGTTTTTGGTTGTTGTTTATTTGGCTTCTTGACCCAGCTTTGGAGAAGTCTGCGGTGTACAGAGGTGTCTCATGATGGAACTCTGTGTATGTGAGCGTGCATGGATGTGTGTGTGTGTGTGTGTGTGTACAGTGCATATGTATGCGTGTGTGGATAGGCATGTATGGGCGTATATGTGCGTGTGTGTGTGGATGTGTATTATTGAGTGTGCATGTGCAGGGATGTGTGTGTGTGTGTGTGTGTGTACAGTGCATATGTATGCGTGTGTGGATAGGCATGTATGGGTGTATATGTGCGTGTGTGTGTGGATGTGTATTATTGTGTATATGGGCATGGATGTGTGTGTGTGTGTGTACAGTGCATATGTATGCATGTGTGGATAGGCATGTATGGGTGTATATGTGTGTGTGTGTGGATGTGTATTATTGTGTATATGGACATGGATGTGTGTGTGTGTGTACAGTACGTATGTATGCGTGTGTGGATAGGCATGTATGGGTATATATGTGCGTGTGTGTGTGGATGTGTATTATTGAGTGTGTATATGGACATGGATGTGTGTGTGGTGTGATGTGGTGTGTGTACAGTGCATATGTATGCATGTGTGGATAGGCATGTATGGGTATATATGTGTGTGTGTGCGTGGATGCGTATTATTGAGTGTGTATATGGGCATGGATGTGTGTGTGTGTGTGTGTGTGTGTGTGTGTGTACAGTGCATATGTATGTGTGTGTGGATAGGCATGTATGGGTATATATGTGCGTGTGTCTGTGGATGTGTATTATTGAGTGTGTATGTGCAGGGATGTGTGTGTGTGTATGTGTGTACGGGCAGGTAAGGGTGTATATGTGCGTGTGTGTGTATGTGTATTATTGAGTGTGTATATGGACATGGATGTGTGTGTGGTGTGTGGTGTGATGTGGTGTGTGTACAGTGCGTATGTATGCGTGTGTGGATAGGCATGTATGGGTGTATATGTGTGTGTGTGTGTGGATGTGTGTACAGGCAGGTATGGGTGTATATGTGCGTGTGTGTGTGGATGTGTATTATTGTGTATATGGGCATGGATGTGTGTGTGTGTGTGTGTGTACAGTGCGTATGTATGTGTGTGTGTGTATAGGCATGTATGGGTGTATATGTGCGTGTGTGTGTGGATGTGTATTATTGAGTGTGTATGTGCAGGGATGTGTGTGGTGTGGTGTGGTGTGATATGGTGTGTGTGTGTTGGGGGTAGGCCGTGGGGAGGATAAGTACCTTTGGAAGAGGGAGTCTGAGACCTTTAACCTCACGTCGCTAAGAACAGACCCTCTGTGGGCTGCGGGACACAAGAAATGAGCCAGCAGCCCCCACTCTCAGGCTCTCAGAGCTATTCTTTGCCTCCTGCTCCCCCCACCCACCACAGAGCGGGGGGCTGAGGGGGGAACCCATCACAGCGCTGTTAGCAGGAACCACAAGGGGGTCCTGGCTCTCCCTGCCCAGGCATTCTGCTGGCAGTAAGCCGTCAGGGCCACCTTCCAAGCAGAGAACATGGGGCACCCAGGGTGGGAGTTTTCTCGAGGTTGGAGCCCCACCCCCGGCGACATTTTGGAATCAGACATGGAGCTAAGGGAAATCTCACTTTCCTTTTTCTTGGTTTTAGGAACCAGGCCATGTAGGCAGCCGTGTGTGCCCAGCTTTTCCCGCACCCAGGCAGAGGGGCCTTTCTCTGATTTAGCAGGAACCCCCAGGTGGCTCACAGGGGGCCGGGCTGGGTCCCCACCAGCCCTCCTAGCACTCAGGAGCCCCAGGGGGTGCACATTAGGTAGGAAGTCTCTGCAGCCTGGAGACCACTGGCAACAGGAGCAGCTCTGCACTGACCCCTTTCCCACTGCGTCGTCCTGAGAACTAACATGCACTCATGGAGCACTTACTGTACGCCAGATGCTCCTTGAAGGGCTTGACATGCATTAACATATTTTTTAATCCTCCCCATAGGACTATGAAATGGACTCTGTTGTTGTGCCCATTTTATAGACCAGGAAACTGAGGCATGGTGAGGTTAAGTGACTTGTCCAAGGTTACATAGCCAGAAAGTGGGAGAGCTGGGTTTAGTGAGCCAGACATCTGCTTCCCAGCCCTTCCGCAGCATCACCCTAAAGTGCTGTGCTGAGAGAGAGGATGGGGATGAGGGTGGGTGTTCAAGGCAGAGCATTGTCCTGCTGTAGGTAAAATTCCAATGTCCACCAGGCTCCAGTGAATCGCAGAAGGGCTTCGGGAATGGGCTGGGGCAGCGGCCCAGAGAGCAGAGTGGCTGACAGCTCAGCTCCATGGGGGAGGGGAGCAGACCAAGTGTACTTCTCAGGAGAGCCCTTGGGACAGCCCATTCTCCCCTCACCATGCCCAGGCTCTTGGACTGCTCCTGAGAGGTGCTGCGCTAGCCAAAAGTTGCCCTCTTTGCTGGATGGAGCCCCCACTGAGACCCCCTTTCCTGCCTGAGAAGCTGGCTGAGCCATTGAGAATCCCCCTGGGATTCTCTCCTGGTCCTGACCCCAGTGCCCCTCCAGCCACCATCCCCTCCACCCAGGCCCCAGGAATGGGGTTCTCACAGCCAGCAGCCTGGCTTTAGAAATGTCTCCTCTCCTCCTGGCAGAAGGAGTCCTGCTCATTTCCTACCCTCTCCCTAAAAAGGGCTGGAACTCTGTGCCCGCCGGACTCTACCCATCTCCCTATAAGTTCCAGGATTCCTTCATCTTGGCATTATCTACCCTCAAAGGCCCTTAAGCCTCATCTCCCCTGTCCTTACCTGTTTCAGGTGACTTCTCAGAGCCTAGCCCAAGACTGAATATTTATCAGGGAGAAAAGCAGAAAAATCTTTGGGCCCAGAGATTTTTGCGGGGAGAGTGGGCAGAGTTTTTTGTCTTTATTTTCTGGAATTCTGATTCTGACGAAATCCCTCTATATTGATGATAAATTTAGGAATGTCAGTTAAGTCCCTGCAGGGCCTCATGTTGGGGGCCACACAGGATCTCACTGTAAGAAAATGCACCCCCCACCCCCAATTTTCCAGGTCAGGTAGACCTCACTGAGTCAGAAATCAAGCCCACACAGCAAGGTCAGAACTGCTTGAGGCCCCTGGAAAGGGGTGGGTGGGAGAGAGGAAGAGTAAGAGAAACAGAGGGAGAAAGGCCCCTGGGAGAGGGAGACTCAGAGTCTGTCATTTCCAGGAGCCCATCACAAACAAGGCAACTCGTCGGAGCCTTTTCTGAGTTCCAGAAAGCGTCTGTGAGCATCTATAGGAATGGGGTTTTGGAGACCCTAGAACGCGCCATGTGCTGGATTAAAGCAAGATGACACAGGCTTCTGGGAGCGGGGTCTTGAGAACTTTGGGGGATCTCCAAGAGGAGGGTGGCAGAGGGCCTTCCCAAGGTGATTGAACCACAGGACCCATTCGGGGATGGAGGCTGGGGAAGGCCCGCTTTATCATCAGTAGCAGCAGAGTGGTGATTCAGTAGAAAGGTGTCTGGGTCAAGACATGGTAGGAGTGAGTGGAGCTCCAAGCCCCACCACAAACTGGTGGAGGGTCATCGGGCAAGTCACAGCTCTCCCAAAGCCTCAGCTTCCCCATGAAATGAATCTCGCAACTTCAGGCCTGGCTTCTTCAGGGGAACATTGTGAGAGGGGACAAGACAACCTGTGGCTGCTCATCGTGTTGCCTCTGAACAGGCCTGATAGTCCCATTCCCCTGAAACTGCTGATAACCACCGCACAGACCCCGCCTCCCCTAGACTAATCACCAACAGCCTGATCCCACAGGCATCAAACTGTCACTGCCTACCAGTCCTCCTGCTGGGTTTGGGGAGGCGCTAGGGACATTTGAGAAGGCAGAAGCAATCAATCCCTAGGCTTTCAATGATGACCGTAAACATTCAGTTTAGTCAACACACAATGAAGGCCAGTTCAGGCTCAGCCCCAGCATTTTTGGGGATACAGAAGGTGACCGAGCTGCCACCTCTTAGGCCTCAGGTCCACCCAAGTGACAGCAGGATTGTGCCACGGGGTCAGGCTACACAGCATGTAAGGCGTGGACCCATCAGGAGGCTTGGTCACTCAGGCCTGGGGCCGGGAGCTAAAGCCTTTCTGAACCCCAAAAGAGAGGAGGTGGAATCCGAGCCAGGCCGGAAAGCAATGCTGCGAATTCAGTCTCAGCAAGTGAGCACAAGCCTTCTCAAAGCTTCCCTCCCAGCCTTCCCCATGCCCGGCGTGCCTAGGAGGAATGGCTCCTGGGGTTAAAGGGCCTTTGAAATGAGCTTCCAGTGGTGCAACAGGAAGTGTCTGAGAACCACGGGTGTGCACTGATTTAGTTTGGTCATTCACCATCACCATTATGATCACTGCCATCCATCACTAGCATTCCCGTCACTGTCAGCACCACTATCCACTCCACCACCAGCATTACCGTCAGCGTCAGCACCACCGCCTCCATTACCACCTCCACCGTCTCCGCTCACCAGCACCACTGCCTTTACCATCGATACCGCCACCCCTATCATCACCATCCCCACCTCCACCGCCATGACCACCAACAGCACTACCTCCACCCGCCTCATCACATTTTCCTCTTGCCTTTGACCACGCAGAGATAAGACTACAAAGCCCAACCACAAGCACCTTGCCTCTTTTAACCCTCTGCACCCCAAACATTCGTCTTCATGTCGATTTGCTCATATCAGAGATCAACCGAAGGCTGACCAGAGTTTATACCAAGCTGAGCACACATCGTGGTTTGTCCAGAACAGTTCCAAGTCACACCTATTTTCCCTGCTTTGTTATTCACGATCCCCATATGCCTGACACAGCATCTGGTTACCTTATAACATAAGACCACAAGGACTAGCACCCCAAGGATGCTGACCTGGACCAGAGCCTGGTAGGGTAACTGGGAGGGTAAGATATGCCCCCACCAGCCGCTGATAAACTAATGGATGTCCCTGCCTCCCCCTCCTTTGCCTTCCCCACTTCTCCACCTGCCCCCAGGAAACCCCTGAGAAAAGAGGAGAACGGCACTGGCGTTGCTGAGTACCCTATGACTTCCTCGCAGAGCAGCAAAGGGGTGGACGCGAACAGCGCTGTTGTGTGAGTCCGTAGGCCCTGGACTGCTGGCCAGAGGGACGCCTTGGTGGCACTGGTGGATGCGGAAAAGCAGGTGGACACGAGCTGACACTGGGCTTGTCCAGGACTTCATCACCTTGCAGGCTTCGAGCCTCCCAAAGGAGAAAGCCTCCTTTGCCCAGCCTCGCCCCTTGATCAGCCCACAGCACGGATGCCGCGGACACCAGGCTGAGCCAGGCTCACCAGCAGGCAGCCCCCAGGGTAACACCGCCATCCGAGGCCCCATGTCTCTTCCTCATCTTGTGTCTGATCCGCGGACTGTCCCCCAGCTTGTGCCCAAAGCACACACCCCAAGAAGGCCGGGAGCCTGTCTGCTGGGGCGAAGAGGCGCCCCCGCCCCTGTTGCCTAAAGGAAACCTCCCCTCCCCACCAGGAAGCCCCCCTGCATCTTCCCTGACCACGCCGTTCCCGACAGAAGCCATGGGCGCAGCCACGAGACGTCCCCGTTCAAAGGTGCTCCCACCCATCTTCCCACCGCCCCGTCGCCGTCTCAGTCTTCAGGGCCTGCCTTCTCCCTCCCATCTCCATCACAGGGCCCTGGCTCCTGACTCCCCGCCACGGGGGGCTGTGCATCCCACCTGCAGAGTCCGGACTGAGCCGAGAAGCCTGTCACACCCCCGGGTGGGGTCTGACCATCCAGGGCAAAACAACACCCTGAACCCCAGGCCCAGAGCCCCAGAAGGATGGGGGCCACTACCCCTGTCCTCACACTCACTCCCACACCTGACCCTCAGAGGAACCGACGCTTCCCTGTGAGCCAGGCCCTGCCTTCCCCTGGCGGAGGCCACCCCCGTGCCAAACCCACCACTGGCGCTCCTGCCTGGGCCCCCCAGCCTGGTGCTGGGCCCCCGACGCTCCCTGAGGCCTGGTGCTCAGACCCTCCCCTGAGAGCCCCCAGGCCTGCGTCATCCTGAGGGAGCCAGTGTGCTTGAAAGTCCCTTGTTCTGAAAGTGCTGAGCCCTCTGGAGTGGTTGCTGGATGAAGGGAAGGAAAGGAGATGGGAGGAGAGGGACGCTCCAGGCCTGGTGACCCCCGTCTACTGGCCGAGTGACCCCCACCTGCCAGCCTGTTTCTCCAGCGGCCAGTCACCCTGTGGGCACATTACTGGGGCCCCGGAGACAGCAGCTCTGTGCTTTTGCACTCCCGGAGGGTTGTGAGAACACTCCTGGCCCCTTGGTTCCCTCACCCTCCACGCACTTGCTGAGAGGAACCCGTCACAGCCAGAGGCTCTGCTCTCTGGCTATGTAGGGTCCGAGCCGGGGACCCTGTCTGCCTCCCAGACCACAGGTGTTGGTTGTTCTCTGGAGGGTGTTTGGGCCACAGGTGAGACTTTCACATCCAGGGGAGATGAACTGAAAACCAGTCCCCGTTTGGGCCGAACCTTGAAACATCCATCGTCCGGGAGCCCTGGTGCCCAGGGAGGTGTCTGTGTGCCGAGAGCAGGGGAGAGGGTGAATGCGTGTGACCTTGGCCCAGGGCCTGTTGCCAGGTCAGTGGGTGCAGGCTGAGGACAGGCGCAGGGCAGAGCCTCCCAGAAGGGGTCTTCCCTTCTTTTCAGTGATCCCCGTGTGAGGGCTGGGTTTGGCTCTGGACTGGCTTTTGCTCTCCCTGTGGGCCCCCTGTGCGCCTTAGCACAGGGCCTCTCCCTGCCCCCTCCCAGTGGGTGCTTGATGGTAGGTACTCTGGTTTGTGCCCTCCACTCGCCAAGGATGCAGAGCTGAGTGACAAGCAGGCCAGAGGCTGTGGGCCCTCAGCGGGACAGACCCCACCCCAGCATACTTTCCTCACTGCCTGCAGCTCCTGTGGAGTCCCCGCCTGTTCCCTGAGAAGACACCCAGGCAGGATCCCAGCCCGACGCACACACTTTCCTGGGTCCAGAAGTGATGGGAGAGCGTCTTTGGCCAGGGGGAAGAATCCTGGCTAAGCAGTCAGTCCGGGGGGGACATCGATGGAGGCTGGGCACACCCCAGCTTTTGCAAAAGCCCACTGATCCCACCTTTCCCAACCTGAGCTTACACCTGAGTGGCTCAGATTTTGCAGTTAACTTAATCCTCCAGCCCCAGTCAGGCTCCCCATCAGGATCCCCAGAAAACCATCAGTCCTTCACTCTGGAGCCAGTATCTGCTTCCCTGGGGACACACAGCCCGGGCTCTCCGTGCAAAGCTAACATTTGCACATAAATTCCCCCAAATTGAGTTTGTCAAATCTCCTCTCACCCAGTCTTTTCTTCTTTACTAAGAAAAGGCCCCAGTTTTAAAAGGAAAATTCACTTGAGAACAAACCCAGAACCGGCCATTTGGAAGACAGCCCTCACGGGTGCAGGGAGAGAGCCCCCGTGGATTTTCAGCTTAAGCAACAGAAGATCCCTAAAACCGCCCAGCCTGCTATTTGAGCTTAAACTTAAATTTCAGGAACGTATCTTCAGCCCCTCAACACGGACCAATCCTCAGGCTAGTCTGAACTTTCGAGAATGAAAGGCACATTCCTTTTCTGCATTTTCTCAAATAGGTATTTTTCAACCGTCTCCTGTCAAGCCCAGCTTTAGAATGGCATATAGGATCTTCCAGAGGTTTCAGGTGTTGCTTAGATGCTTCTAAAGCAAGTTTTGGAAGAAAGACTAATAGCTGTAAAAATAGACATATATATTATATACAGTTATATATATTTAAAGAGATATCTATCTATATACATATATAATTACTATACTCTCTGAATCTGTACAAAGTATGATTTCAACAGCCCAGGTAGTGTGTGATATCTAATGCATGAATGTAAATACCCTGAGACCTGCCTTCCTCACGGTTGCTAAGAGTGCACTGGAAGATGGCTCCTGTTCCCAGTTCCGACTCAAAGGACCAACACACACGTCGGTGCCCTCCTGTCCACCACCGAGCCTCTGATGTCGACTCTGTGCTGAGATGTTGTGCAGGAAGCAGGACAGGCAGCGTGGGGGGTGGGCTACATGCTGCTTACGAGGAAGAAAGCACCATGCCTTTTTATTTTCAATAAAAATATACTTATGAAGATGGCTGTCTGTTGTTACTTGTGGTGGGGGCTTGGCCCCGGGCAGAGTGGGAAGGAGCGAGCAGACGGCGCACAGGTGTGGTCCTCCCTTGAGGATACCTGGGATGCCTGGTCTTGGTCCCTTGCCTGCCTGGTTTCTATATGGTTTCCTCGTAATTCCCCAAGGTTGGCATTTACGGGGATTCCTAGGTACTCAGCTTTTCCCTCACCCCCGATCCGGCCACCTTGATCCTTGACTCAATCGAGAGGAGGCTGGTCAACCATCCTAGTTTGCCTGGGACTGGGAGGTTTTCCTAAAATGTTGAACCTTCGGTGCTGAAACTGGAAAAGTGGCAGGCAGATTGGACGAGCCAGTCACTCATTTGACAAGTTCTCGGAATCATGGGGGGGTCAAGATCCCGCGGGCCACGCTGGAGGGGAGATGGCTAGAGCTGTGGACAGAGGTGGGGCTCCTGCTATGTCCTTCTCCGGTCCAGACCTTGGCCCCCACGTCGGTCTGCAGTGCCGCCTCACCCAGCTGCTCAGAGCGCTGTGGTGGCCGGCCCTGCACCCCCAAGCAGACAGGTCCCAGCCCTGCAGGAGCAGTCCTGTTTCCCCGGACTTTTGGAGGGAAGGGGTTCCTCTCTGATTGGCAGGGTGAAATGGAAAGAGAAAGCAGCTGCCCTGCAGCCTCATCAGTTTTATCTGAGGATTGAGGCAACAGTTGGGAGACAGCCAGGGTCACGCAGACACAGACAGTGGGTGGGGCTGGGGTTTGCGTGCAGACGTGAGTGTCTTCAGCACACAGCGCCGGACATGACTGAGGGGACCCCAGCCCAGACTACCTGCCCACAGGTGGTGCGCCGCAAGGCCCCATCACCTCTACATGTGTCCCCACGGCTTCAGAGTCAGCTCCACGGAGGCAACCGGGAGGGCTCTGTGTGCCCAGTGTTGGGCGTTCAGAGTGCTCTCCAACCTGACAGCTCAGAGGGATGTCGGCTCAGCACAGGGTCTCAGGAGGAAAGGGCCCATGTCTCAGGCACCTGGGATCAGGGCAGAGGAGGGAATCCAGGGAGGTCCCCACTGAGAGCCAGGAGGTTGTCATCTCAGTGGTACCCCCTGGAATTCCACGAGCTGTCATTTGCTGAGTCCTGGCATACAGTGGGCCCACAGTGGACAGTGGCCATCACTGCTGTCATTAATAAGCTGCCATCTGGGCCACAGCAAGAGCTCTTCTATCCACTGGCGGCCTACTCGGGTCCCCCCGGGGGAGATTCAGTGGAACACTTCGGGCCTTGTTATGGTGGCCCTGCGCTCCAGCCTGGTTAAACTCATGGTAGGAAACCCCGAGGCCAACCAGGCAGGAGGCAGGCGACACCAGGCCTGTGTGCGAGGCGCTGCCGACTCCTGCAGGGGCCCAGGCGGGGAGCGGGGCATGGGAGTGGCAGCAGGAAGCAGGCCAGCCTGGGAGAGGGGGCGGGGAGGGGCCGAGGACTGGGGCTGGGGAGCCGTCAGCACAGAGAGACAGAGTCCCCTGCCTCATCCCATCTCCACTTGCATCTCTGGGGCTTTTTGCCAAGATTCCAGCTCCAGAGACCAACACGGCAAACAGCAGCATATGCTCTGCCCACCTGCCGGCTTCATGCCCACCCATGAGCCTCCCACCTCCTGCCTGGGGTCCTGCTGCTGCCACCCCGGTGTGAGACACAGTGAGATCCACAGGTCCCCTGGGGAGCCCCCCGGAGGCATGCTGGAATGACTGCCCCTGACTGAGGGGGGGTGGCCGTTCTTCCTTCTCGGCAACACCGCACTGAGACACACCGAGTGTGGCATCTCAGAAGGTGGTTCGGTGAGTGGGAGCGAGCAGTGGTGCTTAATTCCAGGTGGTGGCCTCCCCAAGGCCTCATCTTGGGGCGCACACACCCACCCCACCTGACTAGTGACCGGCCCCACCAGACACTCACTTTCCTCCTCCACTCTCCCTTGCTCCCCCATCCCCACCCAGGCCCTAAATGCCTTCAAGTCCCCCTATCCCTTGCCCCCAATTTGTTGCTGTTGTTGTTCAGACACTAAGACGTGTTTGACTCTTTGCGATCCCATAGACGGCAACACACTAGGCTTCCTTGTCCTTCACTGTCTCCAAGTTTGCTCAGACTCCCATGTCCATTGAGTAGGTGATGCTGTCTAACCGTCTCATCCTCTGCTGCCCCCTTCTCCTTTTGCCTTCAATCTTTCCCAGCATCCGGTTCTTTTAAAATAAGTCAGCTCTTCATATCAGGTGGCCAAAATATTGGAGCTTCAGCTTCAGCTTCAGCATCAGTCCTTTCAATGAATATTCAGGGCTGATTTCTTTCAGGGTTGACTGGTTGGATCTCCTTGCTGTCCAAGGAACTCTCAAGAGTCTTCTCCAACACCACAACCCAAAAGCATCAATATTTCGGCGCTATGGCATCACTGACTCGATGGACGCGAGTCTGAGTGAACTCCGGGAGTTGGTGATGGACAGGGAGGCCTGGCGTGCTGTGATTCATGGAGTCGCAAAGAGTCGGACACAACTGAGCAACTGAACTGAACTGAACTAAGTCTTCTTTATGGTCCAACTCTCACATCCATACATGACTACTGGAAAAACCATAGCTTTGACTGCACGGACCTTTGTCAGCAAAGTGATGTCTTTGCTTTTAATATGTGGTCTATGTTTGCAGTAAAGAACCTGCCTGCAATACTGAACACCCGGGTTCCATCCCTGGGTTGAGGAGATCCCTTGGAGAAGGAAATGGCTATTCACTCCAGTGTTCTTGCCTGGAGAATTCATGGACAGAGGAGCCTGGTGGGTTGTACAGAGTCGGACACAACTGAGTGATTAACACCTTCACTTTCACTAGGTCTGTCCTAACTTTCCTCCCAAGGAGCAAGTGCCTTTTAATTTCATGGCTACAGTCACCATCACAGTGATTTTGGAGCCCAAGCAAAGAAAATCTGTCATTGCTTCCACTGTTTCCCCTTCTATCTGCTTGAAGTGATGGGACCGGATGCCATGATCTTCATTCTCTGAATGCTGAGTTTTAAGCCAGTTTTTTCACTCTCCTCATTTACCCTCATCAAGAAGCTCTTTAGTTCCGCTTCACTTTCTGCCATTTAATACCGGCACCTGGACTCTAAGGATGCCCTCAACCCCAGAGAAGGACCCAGAGATGGGCCTGATCCAAAGTTGGTCCCTCCTCTCTCACCCTTCAAGGAGGTCTCGCCTCAGTCACGCGGGCCGCAGACTTGGGAAGCCCCTCTACCAAAGGCAAGCCATCCTTACTAGGCCCCCCGGGAGTAGCTAGGGCTCCTGGAAAACAGAGGGGCCTGCAGGGCTTCCCAGAACAACGTGAATGGCAACCCGGGGCCTCCTGCCTCCCCGTGGCCGGAAGCACATAGCCTGCTCCTCCCCACCAGGCCCGTTCCAGTGCTCCCTGTGGGGAGCGGTGGCCCGAGGCGCCCTTGGAGCCCAAGTGCCTGACTGTGGACCTCACGCTTGATGGCTCTCTGTGGATGACTGGGTGGCATCAAGAGGGTCTTCCCGGGATGGCTGCTCAGGGACAGGAAGCAGAACTCCGCCCCCATGAGCTTGCACTGGGCTCTCACCCTATAGCCCTCTGGTGGGCATGCTCACCACCGATGAGGCTGCAAGGTGCTCATTCAGTCATTCCCTTGACAGAAGCCTTTGACCTTTGACCTCAGCCCAGTGCTCCTGCACTCATGCCACACCCTTATTTCTTCCAGGAGGATTCCTCAGGGGGTAGGGGGTCGTTTCCTATTGACTAACCACAGCCAGGGCCATCTAGGGCCAACAGAGAATGGTGAACCCCAAAAGGGAGGGGGTCCAGGCTTAATCCCTCTTCTCTTCGGAGCTTGCTGAGGGCAAGCATGCTCCTTTGCCTTTGGCCAAGGCAAGCACAAGCCACCCTTCTCAAAGGTAGTGAGCATGTACTGCCTGCCAGCTAAGAGGGGCTGTCAGGAAATCCTCCCAGAGCAAAGTGACTTGCTGTCTCCACCATTAGAAATCAGAAGCAAGCACAAAATTTGGTTTGCTGCTCTTCCTGTCCTCTCCCGGCACCCCTTAATTTTTTCAAAAATGTCCTCCTTTTCAGATTCACCGATACATGAAAATAACCCAATTATTAAAACGGAGTCGGGCAACCCCCCTCACACCCCTCCCTGCAAAGAAAGAGGCGCTCTGATGGTGGGCAGGCAGGTCAGGGGATGTCAGAGTACAGGGCACCGCCCCCTTGATGTGAGACCAGCCCAGTATCTACCCAGGAAGACAAGGGGTCCAGAGGATGGTGACAACAGAGCCCACCACACGGATCATCTCCAGTGAGGCCGCTCTGAACCTGTCCTCAAGGAGAAGGGCTGACAAGTAGGGGGCCCCTGTCCTGTGGAATTCCAGGGGGCTGGCTTCACACCACTGACTTTTTGCCTGGAGCTTTGCCCTCAGCTTTTCAAGTGGGATATATTATCAGGGGTTCATATGTTTTCTGTGAGAACTTAATTTTCTATTTCATTTTTATGTCAAACTAAAAATAAGTAGAATAAGCATGTGTGGGTCCTAGGAATGAGTACATGAGATTTCAGGCCCACAGTCATGCTCACCGCCCAGCGATGACAAACAGCACCATTTTAGTTGTCGAGGGTGATGAGAAAAGAAGTTGGCCAGGCGCCGTGGCTGGCTTGCCTCCCCCCAGCCGGGCCTCTCTGCGGAATCCCTCTCGTCTGTCTGGCACACCCTCTCAGGGAGCTCATCCCGTCCGCTTTCACCTCCCCTCAAATGCATACCATGCCCCCATCATCCCCAGACCTGAGCGCACCCGACTGCACACTTGCTGTCCTGGGGCATCTTGTCAAGCCCAGAAGGATTCCTGACTCTCTCCCATGACCTCTCTTCACCCCATCGTCCTCACCTCCACACCTGGCCTCTTCCACCACCACTGTTTCTCTGCCCAAACCCTGACAATCGGCCTTTATTCCTCCTTGCCTTTCAAATGGGACATGTTCTCAGGGATGAACATCTGCCCGTGGCCCATAAGCCGCAGGTCTTCCCAGGTGGCGCGAAGGGTAAAGAACCCACCTGCCAACGCAGGAGATGTAGGAGATGCAGGTTAGATCCCTGGGCCGGGAAGATAGCCTGGAGAAGGAACGGCAGCCCACTCCAGGATTCTTGCCTGGAGCATCCCACAGACAGAGGAGCCTGGAGGGCCCCTGTCCATAGGGTTGCAAAGAGTCAAACGTGACTGAAGTGACTTAGCACGCATGCACGCACACAATAAGCCAGCAAGTCCTATCAACGTGGTCTCCAAAACACTTAACTCTGTCTGCCTAACTGTCTGCCTCGGAGAAGGCAATGGCACCCCACTCCAGTACTCTTGCCTGGGAAATCCCACGGATGGAGGAGCCTTGTAGACCGCAGTCCATGGGGTCGCTAAGAGTCGGACACGACTGAGAGACTTCACTTTCACTTTTCACTTTCATGCATTGGGGAAGGAAATGGCAACTCACTCCAGTATTCTTGCCTGGAGAATCCCAGGGATGGGCAAGCCTGGTGGACTGCCGTCTCTGGGGTTGCACAGAATCGGACACGACTGAACGACTTAGCAGCAGCAGCAGCAGCAACTGTCTGCCTAATCTATCTCCCCATCACCCCCCATCCAAGCCACCATCACTTCCCACCTGGACCACAAAGAAAACCCCTGCCTGGGTGCTCTGCTTCTACACTGCCACCCCCAGGATCCTTCCCACAAAAGCCAGAAGGGTCCTTACAAAACATACATCAGATCATACATGAGTTAAAATCCTGCCCTTGACATTTTTCACACTTAAAAGCCACACTCCTTAGACTGGCTCACAAAGCCTCTGCTTCTCCTGTACCCACACCCCTGTCACCCTTTCTCCCAGACTCTCCTTCCCCTTGGTCACCTTGTCCTCTCTGAGCCACTCATATATGCCAGCCCCTCGCCATTTGAGGTCTTTGCAGCCACTCTTTCTCTGATTATCAGCTGTGGCTCTCTTCAACCACCCCTAGTCCTCTTTAAATGTCACCTTAGTTTAATTTTAATAAGGTGCGTCTCACCAGCTAAGGGCTTCCCTGATAGCTCAGTTGGTAAAGAATCCGCCAACAATACGGGAGACCTGGGTTCGATCCCTGGATTGGGAAGATCCCCTGGAGAAGGGACAGGCTACCCACTCCAGTATTGTGGCCTGGAGAATTCCGTGGACTGTATAGTCCATGGGGTCGCAAAGAGTTGAACACGACTGAGCGATTCTCACTTTCACTTTTTTCACCAGCTAAGGACACTTGTTGATAAGTGTATGCATCTCCTGTCTTTCCTCTCCCATATAAAGTAATGTGTAAGAAGACAGGGGCCTACTCTACTTTTGGGTCTTGAAAGTTAAAGTGGAAAAGTGGAAATGAAAGTCGCTCAGTCATGTTTGACTCTTTGCGACCCCATGGACTATATAGTCCATGGAATTCTCCAGGCCAGAATACTGGAGTGGGTAGCCTTTCCCTTCTCCAGGGGATCTTCCCAACCCAGAGATCAAACCCAGGTCTTCTGCATTGCAGGCGGATTCTTTATCAGCTGAGCCACCAGGGAAGCCCTTTAGGGTCTTAGTCATTGCCAAGTCTCCAGACTCCCGAAGTGATTGGCACCAGACATATTTGTAGAATTAATTAAATGATTATTTAGTTATGGGTTACACATTTAACACTGTACACGTAGTATCAAGAAGAGAATATAGCATTTTATTCCACATAACTGTTCAGAGACCCCACCTCACTGAATATGGAGGGGAGCAGTTGAGGGAACAGGAAAACCTGAATTGGCTAACTGTTGGTGTTTGGGCCTCCTCCAGTCTAACTGGTCTCTTTTGGATGACTCTATCTCTTTGGTGTACGTACTCAGACTGAGAACTGTCTCCTCAGGCCTGGTCCCCTCCAGGAGGCACCCAGGCGGGTTCTGAGTGGGAGTCTGTGGTCACAGGAAGAGTCAGGTTCAGACCATGTGGTATCTTCGGGGTCCTGGCAGGTCTTGTGGCTGGCCCGGGCTGCTTCCAGGAGAGGTGACTGCAGGGCTATGCCTGGGCCCTTCTGGTCTCTGAGGGTGGCCACTGTCCACACTGCAGCAGGTTCCTTCTCCCAACCACAGTTCTGCCCATCTTCCTGCTCTCTCAGCCTAGCCACTGGAACTCTGGAATCTGCACTCCCAGGCAACCTGGAAGAGGCTGCTGGAGGCGGGGTGCAGGCTTCTATTCACAGTAACCCCCCACCCCAGGGCTGCAGGCCCTTCTCCTGGAGGCTGTGTGCCACCATGTCGTGGGCTCCCTGGTACATTTCTGTCTAGGCACACCATTCTCACCCCAAAGAGGGAAGCTGCAGACACGCCCACCTGGCCTCCCAGCCCTGCGTTACATCTGTCTCCCTTTGCCTTCGGCCAACAGTCCACTAGGGTCCAGAAGAGGCAGACTCTTCGTTCCCTCAAGCTGTGTGGTCTGAACCTCCTCCCACCCCATGCCAGCCCCGGAGCTAGGCTGGGGAACATGGTTTCCTGGAGAAGAACAAAAGACATATCCATTTATTATTTTCAAAATATTATCCCTCTGACAAACACAAGGATGTGTTCACACCATGCGAAGTCCAAATGATGAGGCAATGCACCATCTGGGCGAGGATTTCCCAGTTGCTCATTCAGACAGAGAAACGTGGGGAAGCCTTGAGTCACACATGCAACCCAGCAGCGTAGGAATGCCGCATCCCAAAGAAGGGAGCCAAATGCCCATTGCAAGCTGTGATTTCACTTCAGCAAAACACCAGCTGTCACACGACATTGCAATTGGAAGAAATGGCTGCCTGAGTGTCAGCTGCTTAGCCCAGAGCCTGGCATTCCTAGGAGCCTGGCCTTTAGGTTTAGCACTTCTTCCTGTTCTATGATTCCCTCTCTGTACTAAGTACTTGACAGACATCATTACCATCTGCATTTTGAGCTGATGAAATGGAGTTTTAGCGAGATGGAATGACTCGCTGGTGGTCAGAGAGCCAGTGGTCGGGAACATCCCTGACTGACCTGGCTGCAGAGCCTGTGTTCCCCACCATCCGCCCCCAGTCCTTAGCCCCACGGCAGTGAGCTCTCTGAGCTGAAGGCTCTGGGCACACACCCTGCAGTCTGAACTTGGCCCGATCTGCCTCTTTTGGAGCCCTCCCCCCGCCATCATCCCCACAGCACCCCCACCTGAGCAGCAGGATTGTCCTCACCTGGAGGGTTTCCCTCCTTCACGCCTGATTACTTGCTGGTTCCTTTCTTTTCCAAGTGGCCACTTGAAGGAGTGGAAATCAGGGCATCTGCCAGGCAGCCCCAGGAGGCTCCCTCTCCACTGGCCGGCGGGCGGGGGCCTGTCTGGACTGCATGATTAAAAAGCCAGTTCTTTGTTCCACCAAATCCGTGCCTTCCGCCAATGTCCCGCGCACCCTTCAGAGACGAGCTGCTTGCCAGGGGGCTTACCTTGGAGAGACCAGCCCTGACCTGAAATGAGGTCAAACTGATGGGTGGGGGTGTGTAGAGGCAGGGTGGCAGGCCATAGTCATGTAGGTGGGGGCACTGATGCTAGGGAGAGGTGGGCCCCTGAGGGGCTGAAAGCATGGCCTCAAGTCCTGCTTGGCCACTGCCTTGCTGAGTGACAATGTGGCAATCCCAGCCCCATGAAATGAGAGAGTCTAGGGAACTCACAGGCCTGCAGGGTGGAGCAGATGAATGAGTGAGGCCCCCAGCCAGAGGCCACAGGGTTTTGGCTGAGAGGCTGTGGGGTCTTCCTGCTTGGGAGGCAGAGCTCCGCAGTGGGAAAAGTACACAAGCAGAGCCTGCATGCTCTGTTAGAAGTGTTCAAACCAAAAGGAGAAATGCAAGTTCAAGCTCATCGAAGAAAATATGCCGTGGGCCAAGTTTAACCAGCAGGCTGGTGAATTCTGGTCTATATGGCTCTAGGTTAACCTGGCGAATAGCAAAGGATCTGCCTATCACTTACCCACCAGGATTCTGTAGCAGAAAGAGCCACGTTTTTGGAGGCAAATATATCTGGCTTCAAATTTTGCTCTCCCTTTTACTGAGTGACTCCCACAAATATTGTCTTTCCAGACCTCAGTTTCCTCGTCTATAACATGTAATAATAGAAGTGCCTGCCTTATGCCATTGTTGAGGAGACTAAATGAGGTTACTGTATCTAAATTGTCTAATATGTAGTAAGCCCTCACAGAGGGTCCCTATGATTATTTGAATTAGGGGCACGTCTCCATGGGGCTGAGTAAACGCTTAACAGACCCCTAATCTAATCATGACAATCTGTAATTCATAAAATTTTATTCTTTGTCATAAAACTATTCTATTAAGTGGGGAACTGTGACTTAATTTGTGAGCTTCAATTCTTTCAAATGAATTCCCAAAGTAAAGGAGAAAATGCCTTGTCAGATGAAGTGACACGGGCTTGATAGAAATTTATTATAGATGATTAATAATAAACAGAGACACTAACAAGACTGAGCTGCCTCAGAAAAAGCCCTCAGATTTGTATTCCCCATGCTCTTGGCACATTTTAGCCAAAAGAGCCCAGAACCATAAAAAGGGTGGGGGGTGGGGAGGCAGAAAGAGAAGACATTTACTGAATGAAGTTCTGACTTGAAGTCAGATGGCATTTTGGTCCTTATGTGACTACTGCCAGCTGCAGTAGTATGACTTGATGTACGCAGTGTGTCTGTAGCATGACTTGATTAGGTAGTATGTATGTAGTATGACTTGGGTGACTTATTTAAGTTCTGGGCCTCCATTGCCTTACCTGCAAAATGAGAATAATAACAACACCTGTCTCATGGGGAGGAAAGGGCTAAGAGGAGTAAAGATAATGTATGCGACGTGCTTAGGACCTAGCTGATGCTCAATAAATGGTAACTTTTGTGGTTTCTCTGGAATTCCCTTCACAAGAGGCTCACTGCTGTCAGTGAAAGGAACTGACTGACCAGCCTCTTTCTAGTAACCCTTTTTCTCCCAAAAGGTTCAACTCTCATAAAAACATAGTTTGGTTCTATTTCACTGTGTTCCAATTGCTCCCTTCATGTGCCTTAAGATCATTACTGTTAAAACACCCAATATGCCCCAAATACATATTTGCACATTAATTCTATTAAAGAGGTATATTAAATGATCTACATTGTCCAATTAATGCCAGAAGCCCTTGAGTCCAAGCTCACGAAAGAGTCCGGTGCATAACACATCTCCGAGCCAATCCAATCTGATTGGCCTGTTGTTGCTTGGAAATGAAGATGAAGATGCTGCAATCCCTTGGCCTCAGATGAGACTCTTGGGGAAGAGAGTTGCTGAAAATATCCCATTGCAGGCAGAACGACACGGTTGTAAAGATGGCATACAATGAAGACTGGACATTGTTGGTTAATGAGCGCATTTCAGCTCCTGTGGGTCTTGTAGGTTTAGATTCTGAGGGACTGGCTGAAGGAAAACCCAAATGAGCCTGCAGCTGTGAGCTGTCCCTTCGTGTGGTCTTCATAAGGTGGCACAGGTCTTCTTGGAGGTCCATAGAGTTTGGTACAGTCTCCCAACCACCACCTCAGTCCTCCATTCATTTGCATTTTCCATGGTAGACGGCTCCATTTTACAAATAAAGCAAAACAGAGGTCCAGAGGGGCTTAGTAACTCATCCAAGGTCACCCAACTTGTAAGAGGCATGCCCACGGCAAACAATCATAGAATCTATGCATTTGCAGATACTGGCCCATTTCACCCTTGGGAATCTCAGAGTGTGCTGCTCACACTTTGGAATGAGTAGGATTCAGTGAGAGAAGGAAAACAATCGACTTCCGGCCCTTTTCCGAGCCAATATTCAGCACTGGCCAAATTGGGATTGGAGTCTCTCTGACATCTCTGTGGCTGTCAGAGGCGTCACCCTGGGCTGGAGTCTGGGGTCGCAGGACTCAATATGGGCAGTGGTTGAGAGCACAATCCTTGAGGTCTGGCAACCTGGGGTCAAGTTCTAGTTCTGCCTCTTACTAGCAGTAAGACCTTGGACAAGTAGGCTTACTTCTCCAGACTTTAACATGAGAATAAAAAACAATAACACATAACTTTTCATTGAGTGCTTACCATGTGCCAGGCATTGCTCTAAGCTCTCTCCTTGCATCCTTTTATTTCATCATCTCAACAACCCCATGAGGTAGAATGTGTCATTGTCCACATTTCACAGATGAGGAAACACTAATAATACAATTTCAAAAACCCTGAGGCTTTAGGGAAAATACGCCCATGCAAGGGTTCAACTCAGTGCTCCTCGGTGGCCTTCACCTAGGCCAGGGATCAGGAGACTTTCTGTAAAGGGGTCAGACGGTAAATATTTTGGGCTTTCAGAACCATAGAGTCTCAGTCACAATCCTTCAGTTCTGCTGTTGTACTAGCACAAACACAGCCATAGACAATACGCAAATGGCTGGTGTGGTTGTGTTTCATTAGATTTTTTACAAAAACAGGTGTGAGCTGTGGTTGTCTGACTCCTGACCT
This sequence comes from Capra hircus, assembly GCF_001704415.2. Taxonomy (NCBI): domain Eukaryota; kingdom Metazoa; phylum Chordata; class Mammalia; order Artiodactyla; family Bovidae; genus Capra; species Capra hircus. The sequence continues at coordinate 57,770,433 of NC_030828.1, read as the reverse complement.
AGGTGAACGGCTTCTCCTTCTCCTTGTAAGGACCCAATCCTGCAAAACTTCCATCTGTCCTTTTTTTCCTGGCTTTTTTCTTCCAACTACCTGAGCCTCACTTGCTGGAGAGATCAATACAATGACATAACAAAAAAAAGATGGGGATTCTAGGTAATGAAGTGGGAAGTAGGGAGTGTAAGCCAGAGAAACTTCCTGGTCTCTATCAGCCGGAGAAGCAGCAGGGGCCCAGCAGAGACTGTATTCGGGTGAGTCACGCAGTTCTGAGGGGCCAGGAAGGAGACCTGCCAAAGTGGGACCAAGTCACCAGGTTGTAACTGGTGTGAAGGAAATAGGTCTGGAGAGCAGGAAGCATTAGAAGGGACCCAGTTAAGAGGGCTGAGTTAAGCAGTCATCCCCAGCCCTCATAGCGGGGTGCAAATATAATGGAAATCAAGGCAGTTCATTCAAGGAAATGGAGTTGGAGAAGTAGCCATGGATGACTCGGAGGACTGGGCCACCAAGATCCTGGCTGCCTGTGGCAGCGTGGGCTCAGGACTCCTAAAGAGCTGGGTCTACAGCTGAGCCCAGATAGGAAGTCAGCTAGACCCCAGGGAAAGAAGCCAGGGCCTCCTGCTCTGGCCTGTTTCTGTAACCCCCTCTAGGAATCCTTGCATAAAAATTAGAAAATCACAATTTAGCCCTTGCTGAGCCCACTGGGTAGCTCAAGAAAGACCTGCTGCTTAATCAAATCCATTCAATTCACTAGACATTAATTAAATACTTACTACATGCCAAACCCTAGGGATATAGACAGGACACATCCTCAAAGCTGTCACAGTTCACACATAAGATAAGCACATGCATGACTTTTCATAATACAAGACATAATGTGCACAGAAGCATAACCAAGCACGACTGGGACAGAGGAGAATTCTGACTCGAAAAGGCCTTTTCTAAGAGTTCGTTAGCAAAATATGAAGAATAATCATTTCTATACACTTATTCTAGGGACCTATTTGTTCCCCATAAGTTTTCATAAGAATGGAGATCTAACACCCTATCTTTCCAGAACTCCTGCAAAATACTTAAATATTTGAGGACTTGTTTCCCGCTAAGAAGCATTAAGACATCAGACTTCCCAGAAGAAAAGAGAAACTTCTTCATAACCGATGTAAAAAAAAAAGTTTCAAGCCCTCAAAGTTCCTCCAAGGGAAGGGACTTCAAATAAATTGGGTATTCCTCTCACCAAATGATGTTAAAGAAAGTCTTCTCCTCTTGAAATTGTACTTACTGTTAAGAGAAGTTACACATTTTAAAAGTTTAGAAGAAATGGTTGTCAGGAACTAAACCCTAGCTCTATAAACTGATTTTAAAAAACCCCAGGCTCACAAAGATAATAAAAAATGCATTTAATGGCATGTCAATATACAGCTTAAATGTATATTAAGTCTTCTTTTAGTCAGTGCATTACAGGGATAGAGAAGAGAAATATCATGTGTGAATGCACAGTCAGATGCTAAGTATAAGTGCTAATAAATCTTGGTGCTCTTACACTATTAAAATTCTGTTTTATGAAATGTAGCTCCAGGTGCAGTGTTCTGTGCCAGCGTGGGGAGTCGTATGGTCCAGTATGCAGTCTACAGTTTTAAATCGAATTGTATACAAGTATTAACAAAAGAATAAAATTTATTATTCACAAAACTAAAGTGATCATCATAAAGCATACAAGAAAGTACAGCCTAGAACGAATGAGCTGAAAAACCTAGTTTTAAAAATGATCAAAACGTACTGGACAGTCCTGGAAAATGACATTAGAAAACAAAGAAAACAATTGGCACAGTTTAACCACCTAATTTCTAAGTGCACTTTGTAATGGTCCTTGCAAGCTGCCACTTTTCCCAGGATAATGACAAAAAAGCTTCAGTCAAGTGTCACTGGCTTATGGTGACGGGTTTTTTTTTCTTTTTTTTTTTTTTTATTGCATTGCCAAGAGTGGATTTTAAGAAAAAACACTACAAAGGTTTCAAAAACCCTATTTATTCTCTATCATCAAAAATAGCAACAGGGGGACTTATACAACTTTTCTGTGAGTACCCACCAGTCTATTTTTTTTTTTTTCTTAAAAAAAATAGAAGTTAGTTAAAGAAAAATGATTTGGTTTTTTAAAAAATAATGTAAGGAAACACTTAATCAGATAGCCCAAGGAGTCATCAGAAATGTGTAGCAAGAAAGCGTCATTGTGGCCCTCTCCGGCCTTTGCACGTCTTTTTACTAAACTAGAAAGAGAATGTACAGTACCAGTATGTTCCCCAACCTGCTTGGATCGAATTGTTTTGTTTTGAAACCCATTATTGCTAAACCAGAGTGTTGACACTGGGAGCCGTGGAGTCCGCTCATAGAGGATAAAACTGAGAGGCCGCTTCTGAGGACTGGATCTCCACCTGCGCCATTTTGAACTGGGTGCACTGCAGCCACTTCCGCAGGGCGGCCAGGCCGGCGCTGCTCTGGGCGGAGCCCGGCAGCGTCCTGAGGCTGTGGTGGTTCACGTTGTTCTGAATGGCCTGGAGGCGAAGCTGGAGTCCCGCGGATAAGTGCTGTCAAGAAAGGGGCAAAAACGGGCAGTTTAGTTTCCTCCCTCCTAAGGTTCCCTGTCCGCCCAGGGAGTGCTGGCCTGGACTTCTTTTGCAGGTGGAACTTACATGTGGCATGGGGACTGACTGGTCTGAAGAAGGCCGGCTCTCAACCGCGGCAGTGCTCAGGGCAAGGGATGTGGGCTGGTACCATGTCCTTAGAGCCCACCTGGCCCAAATCTACCCAAATGATGCCTTTCCCATCTAGACTCATGCCCTGCAACCTCAGCATACAGGCTGACACTTAGACGTGACCCCAGGAGCTGTTCACTATGAGCACCTGTCATTCAGGCTTTGCTCCCAGGCTCCCTGGATTCAAATCCTGGCTCCTCCTCTGTAAACGACTTAGGGAATTGAGTTTAGGATCTGTGTTTGGATTTGCTCATGGACAAAGTAGGGCTCGTAACACTCACCTGATGGGGTTTTTGTAAGGATAAATGAGTTAACAGGGATCAGAACAGAACTTGGCACATAGTAAGTGCTTGGGACATTTTAATCACAATTATAGTCTTTCTGTTCTCAAGTTGGTGCACTGGAAGGAGCTGGGTTGTAAGCTTTTCTTCTCTTTCCTAGCCTTTCATCAAGTTCTGTTAGCCTCCTCTCAGCACTCTGTGCCATGTCAAATTGCCACAGATGACCACCACGCAGGGAGGAGGGCAGTGCAGAATGCCTCGGGGTGGAAGTCTAAGCAGTTTTCACAATAGAAGCTAGTGTTCCAATGAGGTTTTCAGCAAAGCCACTGGGCTTACCGGTGGCCACCAACAGCAGCAATGCCATGAACCAGGACTCAAAGCCTGTGGTTACTGCTGTCAGCTATATTTCTCCCTTGGGGTCTGGGCCCCCTGAAGTCATTTCCTTTGCTTCCATGAGCATCCCATCCCAACTCTAAGAGGAGATCCAGCAAAAAGACTCCCATCTTCTCCTGTGACACTCCTAGTGCCTGTTAGACAGGACCCAGTTTGGAGGCAATGGGTCGTTAGCACCACCATCTTAATGCTAGGCCCCAGTAACTACATTCCCAGCCAGGGAGTATGTCTGGCCCCACAGTGACAATGCATCACTCAAGGTGAGGCCTGGCAGTGAGAAATACATTCAGTCTTCTGCTTCCTGGCTGGCAGCCCTGTCCAAATTACTCTTCTTGCTGATCCTGTGTTTCCTCTTATGTAAAACAGCAGAGGCGTGGGAAAGTCTCCTCTTGTTCAATTCTATCATTCACTTAGTGCTATCTTTTCTTACTATAATTCTTCCCATCACATAAGTCAAACATGGCAGCCAGGAGATAGCACTGGACATGCCTGGGACCAGATCCCAGGGGTATCCTCTGAAGGCAGAGTCGCTTCTCAGCTGTATTCTACCTAGTCAGTAACAGAGCCTCATCCAGCTCTGGGATCCGCCCCCTCTCCCTTCATCAGCAATGAGCAGTAGGCTATCAGCTCTCATCATCACCTCGGCCACACAGCCCCTTACCTGGTCCACAGGGTCTCCAGCATTACTAGCCCCCAGGGACCACGAACAGGTAGTGAGTGGAGCATGGTGGAGCCCTATGAATGTAATGAGCCTCTATGGAGGGAAGTGAGCTTCCAGGCCACCCAGGGGTGACTTACCTTGATATTTGACTGAATCATTGGCAACCACATAGGTATGAGCTGTATGGAGAGACACAGAAGGTCCGTTATGACTGTTCTGCATTCTCCCACATAAGCTGTGCTTACTGCGAGGCAGAGCGAGTGCGCAGAATCCCTTTAACATCACAAAAGGATGTGGGCCCCAGCTGCAGAGTTACTGCTATCAGACAACTGTCTCTCTGAGGCCAAATCCCGCTGAGCTGGTGGCATTTGGAGGTTAATAAGCGCCCCATGAGTGCCTGAACCACACACTTTAGAGTAAATGGCTGATTGTCTCTTGAAAGCTGCCAAGCATGGGAAATTAAATGTATATTTATTTAATTAAATCCTCACTTTCTTGAAATAGCATTTCCTCCATGGGATCTTTAGAACTGTGTCTACAAGTAGCATGGTGATGCTGTCTGCCTGTGGTTGTTATGAAAATACCACTGGCTTACTTCATGCCATTGTGTATTCCTGCCTCGTTTGTCAAAGATAAGGTGACCGTAGGTGCGTGGGTTTCCCTCTGGGCTTTCTATCTGGTTCCATGGATCTACATTTCTGTTTTCATTTACTTGTGCCCAGTTGCTAAGTCATGTCTGACTGTGACATCATGGACTCCTCTGCCAGGCTCCTCTGTCCATGGGATTTCCTAGGCAAGAATACTGGAGTGGGTTGCCGTTTCCTTCTCCAGGGGATCTTCCCGACCCAGGGATGGAACCGTGGGTGGTCCTCTGCTTGGCAGGTGGATTTCTTACTACTGTGCCACCAGGGAAATCCTTCCATACACTACCATGTGTTAAATAGATGGCTAGTGTTAAGCTGCTGTATAGCATAGAAAGCTCAGCTCGGTGCTCTGTGATGACCTAGAGGTGGGGGGAGGGGGGGTTGGGAAGTAGGCTCAAGAGGGAGGGGATATATGGATACTTAGAGCTGATTCACTTTATTATACAGCAGAAACTAACACAGCATTGTAAAGCAATTATATTCCAAAAATAAAAAATATCACTGAGAAGCAGTTAAAATGCTTTAGTGATAGAAAAAAGACAAGCCCTGAGGTTGCCTGGCTGTGACTTGTGAAACACAGCAAGGGTGAGCTGGGGCAGGGGTTTCAACAGTGTGGGTTCTTTGGCAGGCGAGCAGTAGGCCCCTGCTCTGGCCGAGAGTGAGACTCTCAAACCCCAGGCATCTGGCGTACCCTCCGTGCCCCTTCGCTGTCTCTGATTTGCCCTGAGGCCCTTCCTAGGAGGTCACACGTGCCCCGCCCGAGTGCCTCCAGTAGCCACTCTCCTCTGCTTTGGTCTCTCACCACACTTCAGCTCTGCTGAACACAAGTCAACATTGGTGGCTTCATAAATCCTGAAGTCAGAGACAGAACACAATGTTTCCCAAAGCATGTCCCACAGAACTCTAGTTCAGTGGGAAAGGAAGGCAATGATCTAATAAATTTGGAAATACTAGTTTATTTCAGCACTGCTCAGATCTTGAAATGAGCTCAAATGCATCATATCATTCCACCCCATGCTTCTTCTGACCCTCCTCCAATAGAGTAGAGTTGATGTGGACTGAATTGTGTCCTCTTGTGAAGCTGTTGTAGTCTGAGCCCATACAGCCTCCAATGTGATCTTATTTGGAAACGGGGCCATTGAAGATGCTGTGAGCTAAAATGAGGTCATTCTGGATTAGGGGTGAATACTAATTCAGTATGACTAGTCTTCTTTTTTACACATCTCATTTTTTAAAACTTTTTATTTTGTATCGGGCATAGCCAATTAACAATGTTGTGATAGTTTCAGGTGAATAGCAAAGGGACTCACCCATACATAGATTCATTCATTCTCCCCCAAACTCCCCTCCCATCGCGGCTGCCACATAACACTGAGCAGAGTTCCCTGTGCTCTACCATAGATCCCTGTTGGTTATCCATTTAACATATAGCAGTGTGCACATGTCCATCCCAAACACCCTAACTATCCCTCTGTCCCACCCATTCCCTGAGCAACCATAAGTTCATTCTCTAAATCTGTGAGTCTCTTTTTGTTTTGGATGTAAGTTCATTCGTATAATTTCTTTTAAGTCTCCACATATAAGGAATGTCATATAATATTTCTCCTTCTCTGATTATGCCTAGGATTCTTACAGAAAGGGGGAAACCTGGACAAAGACACACACGCAGGGAGAATGCCATGTGAAGAGGAAGCAGAGATCTACAAGCCAAGGAAAGATGGCTAGAGAATCCCCAGGAGCCAGGGGAGAGGCCGGGACAGATGCTCCCTCCCAGCCTCAGAAGGAATCAGCCCTGGCATCATCTTGATCTCACAACTTCTTGTCTCCAGAACCATGAGACAGTATATTTCTGTTACTTAACTCATCCAATCTGTAGTACCCAGCAGCCTAGCAAACTGATACGAGGGAAGCAAAGCCCAGAGGCAGGAGAATGCCAAGAGGTGAGGAGGCAGTGGGGTTCATGAGACGCTGAAGAATGAGGTTCTTAGGAGATAGCCATGAAAAAGACGTTTAGAAGAGCAAGATGGGGCCTCTCAACATCCACCCACAGATGATCTGGGATGCCACATCAGGAGGTTTGGATCTTATTTCAAACTCAATACAATTTCTGATAAAGAAAGCCTCATTCACCACGAGAAGAGCTGTGCTCTAGCAAGCTCTCTGTGGCAGCAGTCTAGAGACCAGTCTAGAGACCAGAGGAAGGACCTGGAGAATGGAGCCCAGGGCCCAGTGTGAAGGCAGCCCCCATGGTCCAGGTAAGACCTGTGTGGCTTCTGGGATGGAGAAGGATGCTGTCTGCAGGGACCACCTGTGAGGGTCTGAGGACTAGTTTGCTCTTTGTATTGAGGACAAGGTTAAAAGTTAGCCTGGGCCAAGTGGAGAACAGCAAGGCAATGAAGAAATCAAGAGAACCAAGAGGAGAGCCTGCTGGGATGGGGGATAGCATTTAAATGCCCTCTCTGTTCACTAGTCGTGGCTATAGTTGCTAGTGTCATCTAATTCATCAAATCATTAAAAAATAAACTTGGTGAAGTGATAAATCATGTTTCCCCTCTGTGCTTCTTTTCCTAAGGCTGAATCTGGCTGTTTTTCTGCTTTCAACCTTCTATGAAAGCAGAATGTCATTCACTCAGTCATGTCCAACTCTTCTCAACACCATGGACTGCCAGGCTTCTCTGTCCAAGGGATTCTCCAGGCAAGAATACTGGAGTGGGCTGCCATTCCCTTCTCCAGGGATCTTCCTGATCCAGGGATTGAACCTGGGTCCCCCGCATTGCAGGCAGATTATTTGCCATCTGAGCCACAGGGAAGCCTTCAACCTTCTATAGAGACATGCAACTTGCTAATTTGACTTCACTGATGTTTATTCCTAACACAGTGTTTATACTGCAGCCATTTAAGTCTCTGTCTGTAATGTAACTACTGTGTCTAGAAATGAAGTATGGTGTGTCCCAGAAGTTATGATTGGACTTCTGATAGCTGTGATCAAACTTTCAGAAAATAACACACTCGCTTGTCTCCCTGCCCTCAATCCTCATAATAAAATTGTGGGATTACAAAGGTTGGTGCCAGATAAGGCTGTGCTCTCTGGCATATAAGAGGACTGGCTCATGTGGACACCCTGAACAGGAATAAATAAGTCTAACCACTTCCTCCCTAATATCTGCAGGGCAAAAACAAGCCCTGAGGGCCCTAATGCCTATAGACTTTTATTGTCTTTTGACCCATTTAATATGGAAGCAAGCTCGCATGCCTCTTGATATTTGGGGAATACCTGAACTAACCTCTCTTGCTAAGAATCCCGAGGGACTAAGGACCAGGGTACACTGAGTCCTCTGCTGCTGGGTGGATGTCTTTCTCAGGGCTGCCCCTGGGGCTAAGGGTCTGTATGAGGGAGTCAAGGGGGACACTGAGGCTGATTTTAGAAGTGTCTCTCTTATTTCCCCATTGATGTAACATGTGACCATAAGATTCTAAACATACTTGCACAGTGCCTTCAGATCTATTATTTATGAATCGCCTGACTGAAAGCATCAGGTTAAAGTTCATTGCGAAGGACAACATTATACAACCCAGCAGTCATCCTATTTCAGGAATGCTAATTGACTTTATTGAATAAGATTCATTTCAGTACCCTTTTGCTAGTGGCTCCTACAAAGCTGTCAGTTAGAATTAGATATAATTTATTCTGGGCTCTGTAATGTTATAATAAAATCGGTTGGGGTTTTTTTTGTTGTTGTTGTTGTTCTCCAGAAACAATATCTGGAAAACCAAAGGACATTAAAAAAAAATAGATTGTTTTTCACCAAAATAAAAGTAATAGTCTTCCTCTTATCTTGGTTTATGCTATGGGATACATTGAAGATTTCTAATTCTGGATTATAGAATTAGAAATTGGATTATATTCATTTCATTCCATGCTTGTTCCAGTCCTCAAAATAAAATTAGTCATGTAACTTCCTCTTTCAGCCAAGGTGGAGTAACAAAGACCAGATTTACACTCCTGTCTAAAACAAAATTAAAATTCCAGGTGAAGGATATGAAACAATGGTTTTCAGACATTGTCAACAATGCAGGATAGTGATCACTGAGGGAGAGCAGACAAACAAGGAGAGCCCTGCAATTAGCCTAACTCACTGCCTAGAAAGCATTTTCAGGCAGTAGCACAGGGAGGAGGAACCTAGGCAGTCTGGCAGTCTTCCTGAGGTGAGAACATGGAGCTCGGAGACTAGGAAGGCTAAGGGAGCTAGAGCTGGTAAGGCAGAGCAGTGGAAAGGAGAGAGTTGTTCAGAGAGAGAGAGAGAGAAAGAGAGAGAGAGCACACAAACTAATTCTCTGAAGATCTGTGAAGGGTTTCCCTTGAGTCTTCAGCTAAATACTGACCAGTATACACATGTGAGAAAACTATTCAAGGCTGAAGAAAAAATAACCTAAAAAGATTAGAGGGAAAAATCCCTGGTAATCACATAGCAATAGTTTGTGTTTCCACTAGTTAGAGTGGAAATCTAATGATTTCCACTTGCAAATGGAAATCATTAGATTTCTGTTCTTGCAAATCATTAGAACACCAAGTACTCAGAAGGATATTACCTGAACAGTGAATAAATGGTAACACTATACAAACTGCTGCCCCAATCCCACTGAACAAAGCTTAACATCAAGTCTCAAAGGGATAGAACTCTAAGTAATTTAACTATATCATAGAATATACTCAAGAATACTCATAGGAATTAAAAAAAAATACTTTTAGAAATAAAAAATAGCACCCCAGAAGTCAAATTTGAAATGTCAAGAATCCAATAAGAAATTACCAGACATACTAAGAAGCAGGGAAATGGGTCCCACAATGAGAAGAAAACTCAGGCAACTGGAAAAGACCCCCAAGTGACACAGATAACAGAACTGGCAAATAAGGACATTAAACCAGTTATTATAACTATATTCAATACAGTCAAGAAGGTAGAGGAAATACTGAGCATGTTGAATAGAGGTTTAGAAGAAAATCTCACAGACACAATAGCTGATACTTTTTCAAACTGAACAAACGCAAGCTCAAGAAACATGAAGAAAGCTACACCAAGGCATATCATCTTCAAGTTGCTTAGCAACAACGGTAAAGCATTAAAAAAAAAATCTTAAAAGCAGCCCAAGAAAAAAGACATATTATATATAGAAAAAAATATATAAGAATGACAAAGATTTCTTTTCAGAAATAATGGAAGCAAGAAGACAGTAGATGAATAGCATCTTTAAAATACTAGGGAAAAAAACTTTAACCTAAACTCGAGAACCAGTGAAAATACTTTGAAAAATGAAGGCAAAGTAAAGACTTCCTCAGATATAGAAAAGTTGGAGGAATTAAGCTTCAGCAGAACTACATAAGAAGTAGTAAAGAAAGTCATTTGGGCAGAAGGGAAGATGGAAGTTTAACTCTATAGAAAGGAATAAATAAAACTGAAAAGTACAAATATGGCAATTATCGCAAATACAAATAAATATAAAACAAATTTTAAATTGCTTTAAGAGGTAACTGTTTCAAGCAACAAACAATTGTGGTTTGCTTTATAACATACGTAGGAGTACAATGGGTGACAATAAGAGCACAAAGACTGAAAATGGACTGTTGTACATTCTCATTATATATATGAAGTGGTATACTATTATTTGAAGGTAGATTGGGTTGTTAAAAATGTAGACTATTAACTCTAAGTCAACCACTAAAACAATAGCAACTAAGACAGATAAGTAATAAGATAACTGAAAAACACACTGAAATAACCCATGGATCAAAGATGTCAAAAGGGAAATTAGAAATTATTTTGAACTGAATGAAGAGGAGAATATATAAAAATTCAGTGGAATGCAGCTAAAGCAGTACTTAGGAGGAGACTTAGAGCACTAAACACTGACAACTGGATAGAAAATGGTACTCAAATCAGTGACCTCAGCTTTCCCCTAAGAAACTAGACCAAAAAGAGGAAATTATATCCAAAATTTAATCACTAAAAAATCAGTCAAAAAGAAGGTAGAATAAGAGGGAATAAAGGACAAAGAACACATGGGAAATATAGAAAACAAATAACAAGATATTTTAAGCCAAATAATATCACAGAACACATTAAGTAAAGATGGTTTTAAAAAACCTAATTAAAAGAGATTGTCAGATTAGATTTTTTAAAAGTGCAACACCCTATGCTGCCTATAAGAAACATACTTTAACTATAAAGACACAAATAGATTAAAGGATAGAAAAAAATACACTGTCCTAACACTCATCAAAAGAAAATTGGCCTCTATTATTACCAAAGATATTACTAAGATAAAGGCAGCTATTTCATAAATTCAATTCACTAAGATAAAACAATCCTAAACATTTATGCACCTAATAATAGCTGTGTAATATGGGAAACAAAAACTGGTAGATTTGAAAAGATAAATTAGGGAGATATTTCAATACCCCTTTCTCAATAATTGATAGACTAAGCAGATAGAAAAAGAACAAAGGACAGGGACAAAACAATGAACAGCACTCTCAAGAAGCTTGAACCAACTGGCAAAGAAACTGTTCAACAGCAGCAGAAGACATTCTTTTCTAGTGAACACAAAGCACCTACTGAGATAGACAATATCCTGGGCCACAAAACAAGCCTCAAAGAGCTTAAAAGGAGTCAAATTATACAAGCTATGTTCCCTGACCACAGTGTGATTAAACTAAAAAACTCCACAACAGAAAATCTCTAGAAAAGCCTTAATTATTTAAAAACTAAATTATATACTTCTAAATAAGCCATGGATCCAAAAAGAAAGCAAAAGGGAAGATAGAAAATATTTGGAACTGAACAAAAATGAGAACACAACTACCAAAGTGTAGGATGTCGTTGAACCAGTGGTTAGATGGAAATTCACAGCAGTAATCTCTTGCTATTAAAGAATAAAAATCTCAAATCAGTGAATTCCACTACTACCTTAAGAGATAAGAAAAAGAAGAGCAAGTGAAATTTAAAGCTATAAAAACAGAAATCCATGAAACAAAAACTATGGAGAATATCAGTGAAAACTAACCAAAAGATGATTACTGTTGTCACTGTTTTAAATCAAAAGCTCACTAAAACTGATGAACCTTTATTCAGACTAACTAGAAAAAAAAAGGTGAGATCACAAATCACCATTACCAGAAATGAAAGAGGTGGCATAACAAAAGATCCTACAAATATTAAAAGTATAATAAGAGAATATTCTGAATAAGTTCATGCCAATAACATCAACTATTGTGATGAAATGGACGAATTCTTTGATAGGTACATACTGTCAAAGATCACTCACAAATAAGCAGATAACTTAAACAGCCCTATATCTGTTAAAGAAATTGAAGTTTAACACCCTCCTGCAAAGACAATTCCAAGCCCAGGCAGTTTCATTGGTGAATATGTCCAAATACTTAAGGGAAAAAAATAATACCAAACCTATACAAACTTTTCCAGAAAACAGAAAAGGAATACTTTCCAATTTATGCTATAAGGCCATCATTACCCTGATACTAAAATCAAAATATAGTTATTACAAGGAAAGAAAATTACAGTCCAGTATCCCTCATAAATACTGGTGCAAAAAATTATTTTAAAGAGTTAGCAAATAGAATTCAGCAATATATAAGAGAACAATACATCAAGACCAAATGGTTTGCCCCAGGAATATAAGGTTGGTTTAACATTCAAAAACTCAATCCCTGAAACAGTCAAAAAAGAAAAATTTATTGACCATCTCAGTAAACATAGAGAAAGCATTTGACAAAGCCTACATCTATTCCTGATAAAAGCTCTTAGCAGGCTAGGAAAAGAAGAGACATTTGTTCAGTCTGACAAAGGTATCTGTGAAAAACTAACAGCTAACATTTATATTTAATGAATGCTTTCTTCCTAAGATTAGGAACAAGACAAGGTTTTCAACTATCATGGCTTTTACTGCGACTTTTACTAGAGGATTTAGCCAGAGCAGAAAGAAAAGAAAAAGAAATTAAAACAATAAAAATCCAAAAGAATAAAAGAAAACTGCTTCTATTTGCACATGACATAATTGTCTAAATAGAAAATCTGATGAAAGCTGCAAGAAAACTAATAAATGAGTTTACCGGAACTAATAGATGAGTTTAATAGGTTGCAGGATATAAGGTATAAATCAGTCATATTTCTAAATAGTAACAATAAAATAAAATTTTAAATGCAAAAAACATTATTTATAAGACTATAAAATTATTACACACTTGTGTCTGACTCTTTGTGACCCCATGCATTGTAGCTCACCACGCTCTTCTGTGCATGGGATTCTCCAGGCAAGAACACTGGAGTGGGTTGCCATTTCCTTCTCCAGGGGATCTTCCCAACCCAAGGATTGAACCCAGGTCTTCTGCATTGCAGGCAGATGCTTTACCATCTGAACTACTAGGGATAACACACTTAGGGATAAATTCAACAAAATACTCTAGGTCCATATATGTAAAATTATAAAATATTGCTGAGAAAAGTCAATGCTGACATAAATAGAGTGATATACTGTGTTCATAGACTGGAAAACTCAATATTGCTAATATCTCAATTCTCCTTCAAATGATCTATACATTCAATGCAACCCACATTCCCAGGAGGCTTTGTGTAATAATTGACAAGTTAATTTTAAAATGTATCTAGAAATGCAACAGACCTAGAATAGTCAAAACAACTTTGAAATAGATGTAGATATTTAGAGGACTAACACTACATGACTTCAAGGCACATTAGAAAGCTATAGTAATCTAGACAGTGTGGTCAAAGAAGGACAAACAGATCAATAGCACTGAACTGAGTATCCAGAAATAGAACCATACATATAAATGGTCAATTGATTTTTGACAAAAGTGCTAATGTAATTCAATGGATAGAATTTTTAACAATCTTGAAATAACTGGATATCTACACACATAAAAAGTACCTCAATCCAAACCACACACATACAAAAGTTAACTCAAAATGGATCATAAATACAAACTTACACCTAGAAGAAAACGTACATAATACCTAGAAGAAAACACAAACAAAACTCTGTCTTTGATTAGGCAAAGGTTTTCTTAAATACACCACCAAAAGCATAATTAATAAAAGAAAAGTTTGATAAATGGTACTTCATCAAAATTAGGACCTTCTGCTCTTCAAAAGTCACTGTGAAGACAATGAAAAGACAAACACAGAAAAAAATCATTCCAAATGACATATCTGATATAGGACTTGTATCCAAACAATAATAAGAAAAAAAAACCAACTTGATTTTTTTTTAAATGGGCAAATAATTTTAAAAGATATTTTACCATGCAGATGTATGGATAGCAAATAAGAACACAAAAAGATGTCAAGGATAATTTGCCAATAGGAAAATGCAATTTAAAACCATGATCAGACACCACTACACCGTTCTCAGAATGGCTAAAATTAAAGATTAACTACATTAAGTGTTGATGAAGATGTACAGGCACTGGATACATACTGCTGGTGTGAATGTAACAGGGTACAATCACTTTGGAAAAACAGTCTGCCAATTTCTTTAAAAGTTATACACATATCATATGGCCCAGCAATTCAACTCCTCAGTATTTATCCAACACACACAAAAGCCTATGGCTACACAAAGACTTACGTACATGAGCAAGCTTTATTTTTAATAGCCTCAAACTTTAGGAAACAGCTCAGACGTCCACTAACTGATGAATGGATAAATGAAATGCGTTATATCCATATAATGGATACTACTCAGACGTAAAATAAATAATCTACTGATGCATGTAACATGGATTAATTGCAACATAATTATTCTGCATGAAAGGAGAAAGAAGCTTAACTACTACATAAATCTATTTATATGAAATTCTAAAATATGAAACTAAGCTATTATGACAGAAAGCAGATTAGAAGGTGCCTGGGGATGAGGAGGTGGGGGCATAGGAAGTGGCGGAACAGAGACTAATAAATGTGTAAGAGAAAACTTTAGAGAGTGAGGACTACATTCATTACCTTGACCTTGGTGACGGTTTCATGGGCATCATATATGTGATATAAAGATAACAAATTGTACGTTTCAAATGTGTATACTGTTCAGTCCATAAATTATACTTTAATAAAGCTGTAAAAACTAAAATCAGGTATGATCACCCAAGTGTCAGTCATATAGTTTCTCTTATAATGTTGACGTTTGCTATTGACTGTTAAGCTAGACTAGCCATGTCTATTCCATCTGAACCAACTGCCCTGCAGTTTTCTGGTAACAGTCAAGTTTTCCCTAAAAATCCACTGCTCATGCATCTTGTTTGAAAAGGGAAGTTCAATGAAGCAGAGTTAGGGTCTTAGTTTCCTAGGGCTCTATAATAAATTATCACAAACTGGACAGCTTACAAGAACAGCAATTTTTAATCTCACAGTTTTAGAAGCAAGTAAAGGTCTATAAAAATCATAAGAATTTCCTACCTTGACAAAAATTGTCGAATTGCATTCTTGCAATGCCTCCATTAGACTAATCACATGGAGACACACCATTTCTACCATCTGAAACAACAAATATGAAAATCAATTCCACTCCCAGTCTGCAGCCACAGAAAAACCCATGCCCTGCGCCCATGAGGACTTTCTGCACAACAGCCAGAGAGGATCACAAGGAATGGTATTTATTCATCTCGAAAACTTCAGCCAGAAACTGGATTGTATAAGCTGCAGAGGCTTTGCAATTGTCATGCCTTGCTCACCTAACTCAGGCTGCCAATGGAATTCAGGTATTGACCTCACTAATCTGTACCACGCTGCGATTCACACCAGAGGATAAATGGCTTCTGCTTCCTTCATTTCCAATGGCAGAACTCTTGGGCATAGGTCCTTTTCTCCATCTTGATGCTTTCACCACAGTTTCGCCACTTGGAGAGGTTGTTTAATTTATTGCACCATCTGTGTTTGAGGCTTTGTTCTCCATGGAACAAGGCAGCCATATTTACAGCAGTTCAAAAATACAATAGAAATGGTAATCCCTCATTAGAGAACCCTATGGCTAGATTTTAAACACTCCAGGGGAGATTTTACCAGACTGGCTTATATGGTTTAACCAAATTTTTGGACTTTAAAATTAATTCAAATTCATTTGTAACATGATTTGTACAAGATTCACCTGTAACACATCCATTTCCTGCATTTGAATATTGAAAGAGATTTAGAGGAGAGATATTAACGATACCAAAAAAACCCTAGTGACAATAGAAGGAAACCCTGAATCTCCAGTTTAAATGTAAGGTCTCAGTTTCATTGTCTGTAAAAGAGCAGAATAGAAAAGTTGACCTCCATGTGTTTCTTCAGCCCCAAACTCTGCCATCTAATAAACGTAATTATCTATGTGGTGGTCAGAACTGTTTGCACACCCTAAGGTTTTCACATAAATTTCCTTTAAGCTGAATTAAAACACCTCCCTCCATACACAACTGCTTAATAATATCTGCTTCTCTAAAGAAAGTGCTTCACTGAAAGTAAAAGATATTCCCCTTTCCAATGATAGCTAAAAGATAATGTTTCTGAGACTAATCATTCAATCAGTTAAAAACTATTCCAGAATGCCTTTGTGGACAGTGAACTGTTGGATTTCTGGGCACAGTGGGATCATCATTATGGTGATCTTCCAGGCCCTTTGCCCTTCACAGATAAGAATTCTACTGATGAAGCGCCCATAACCAAGACACTGGATGCTGCCTTCCCAGCTGAGAATCCTCCTCCGAAGCAGCAAACTGAACTAGAGGGCTCCTTTGGAAATTCCTCCCATATACCTTCCAATCTTAACTCTACTGGACTAAGCCAAGCTTGTTCAAAGACATGGACCCATGCTAGCCATACCTCAGATCTTTTCCAACAAGGTAAACCATCTGCATTAAAATGCAACTGGGTTTGAAGACTAAGGAGCCTAGGTCCTTGGAGAGCAACTCAAAAAGGTGAAACTCTTTTCAGATTTTTTGCTCTAAGTGGAATTAACACATACAGTCAGTCTGCTCTTAATTGACCACAGTTTCCCCAGACTGCCTTAGAATCCAAAAATAATATAAAACCCCTTCCTAACTCTCTGACTTTATAGAACAAGACACCTTGTAAAGGTAGAAGTTTCACACACGTTTCCTTTGCCACTAGGCAGAGAAAACAAACACTGTTTTAACTGAATTAACTTGTTTGCTTTGTTTTTCATCAAAATTATTACGCATGTAGAATATCCTGTTTTTCACATAGAAATTCACCAATCCATTTACATATTATTACAACTGAGGTCTTTAAAAAGCACATATTGTGAGGACTAAGAGTGGCTTACACGTTTTGAGAGTCTATCCAAGAGGGGAAACCCATCTGTGAACTCACCACTTTGTTATGGGCCATCAGCTGAAGGATGCTGGGGGTCACCCTACTCCAGAATTCTAGCGCTGTCAGGATCGCTGTGAAGCTGAATTCATTCTGACTTTGGACATTCGTAGCTACGGCACTTTGTTCACAATATACGGTCCAGAGCTGGGCAAAGATAAATGCGTGGAAAAGAGAGCACATGTGCAGCACGGAGGTCTGCAGAGGAAGCAAACAGGGAACCGTTACGCTCTAGTGGGCTGTGGCGCTCCACGGGGCTCTCCCCGCATGACTTTGGCCTTCGAAAGGGCACAGCCAAAGTACATGCAGTTCAAGCGATCCGAGGCTGGCGGAGCTGTCTCCAAGATACAAACTCATGATTCATCACCTTCAAATAGTCTGCTCTTCACTCAGTCAGTGGGAGGGCGCTTAGAGACCAAATATCTTTTCAGACAGAAGGCACCTTGGTTTGCAGAATAAATCTGCCCACCTCCTTGGTGGTGGTGGTGGTGGTTTAGTCACTCAGTTGTGTCCAACTCTCACGACCCCATGGCCCCACCAGGCTCCTGTGTCTTCACCAGGCAAGAATACTGGACTGGGTTGCCATTTCCTTCTCCAGGGGATCTTTCTAAACCAGGGATCAAACTTGTATCTCCTGCACTGCAGGCAGATTCTTTACCACTGGGCCACCAGGGAAACCCCCACTCCCACCCCCTTGCCCTTTAATGAAAGTGACATTCCTATCCCTAAACTAGATTAGCAAGAACAACCATTCCACCGTTTTAGGATGTCTGCCCCTCTGTGAAATGGGGGTAATGGTACCCCCCTCAGAGAGCTGTAGCTTGGAGTAAATGAGGTGATATATAATGATGCACTATCCAGCGCTTAAGAATCGTACCACTAGTAATGGCAGCAGGAGCAGCAGCAGTAGAGACAGGATTCCTAACTAGTAGTAAGTACTGACTGAGGGAGCAACTGCAACATCCCAAACACTGTGCTCAAGAGTCACAGTTTACCTTTATAATTCTCACACCACCTCATCTATTTTACAGCTGAAAACCTGGAGCTCAGACAGGTTAAGTAACTTTTCAGTGTCACAGAATTACAAAGTACCATCATTAGGAATCAAACACAGCTGGGGTTGAAATATTAGAAACCGACTGCCTACTTCCTTTTGTAAACATCATTCAGGTAATTTGGATGGGTGCTCTATTTTATTG
Organism: Capra hircus; assembly: GCF_001704415.2. NCBI lineage: Eukaryota > Metazoa > Chordata > Mammalia > Artiodactyla > Bovidae > Capra > Capra hircus. The sequence continues at coordinate 57,752,113 of NC_030828.1, read as the reverse complement.
CAGAATTAAAAAAAAAAAAATCTATTGCTGGTGAAGCTTGCCCTAGCTAGCCTAAATCCCAGCTGTTCCCAAAACCACCATGAGCTCCTAGAACTGGCCTAGGCTCTGTGAGGGGACTTAGGCTCCTCACAGCTGAGCAGTATTAGTTGTCTGGTTTGCTTGTACAGGCTCATGATTGATGCTAAGCCTTGGATTTACTTTATTCCCTTAAGCACACCACCCGTCTCTACAATTTATAAGTTCCTCTGTGTAAGTGATTCCCATATATAATTTAGTGAGTTCCCAACTGGCCTTATTTTCATTTTGTATCTTCATATATCTCTAGAGATTTGAGTTGAAAAGACAGTGCATAAAAAAATAGAGAATAAATTTCCCTCCACTTCATATTTGTTTATAAAAACTGATCATGGAAGTTTTATTATATTTCGAGCCTTTTATTTTTCTTCATTATTTTGAGACAGCAATGCCTAGGAAGCTAACTCTTGCTTGCCTCTATAATTTATCTTCATAAAAGTAAACCGAAAAACAACTTAGGGGGAAGAGAAGATAGTCTGGGAATTTAAACAACTTTAAATAAGGCATTAGCACAAAGTTGCTTTCCGAGCAGCCACAGGAGGGCAAGTGATAAGGTGCATTTCCTTCTCAGAAGAAATGTAATTGGCAGATAAGGGTTTCCATTAGCAATCTTGATGCGTATGGCTTTAATCTTGCAGAAATCACTTACCTTTGATTGCTCTGGAAATCCAATCAGGATAACAATAAGATGGTCTGCAATATGGGAACCTGCATCCAGAGGTATGGGTAGGCAGGGAGAGGAGGCATTGGGACACACCGCATTATGGGTAAGGGCACCCAGAAGCAGCCAGGACAAGAGCCGGATGTGGGAGACACACTCGATGAATTCTTTCGGTCTATTAGGGAGGAAGGAAGTGTTAGAGTTGTTTTGGGCTTTCTGTTTCATTGGCTGCTCAACAAACACTGATGGAGGGGTGTAAAAGTATGGCCTTGTAGGCAATTACATAAAATAAAACACCAAAGCAACAAAGTGCCAATGAAGTGATAAATGTTTTTTTCTTGTTTCCCGCTCTAATCCTGGAGCTCAGCTTCTCGAGCAAAGAGCAGCCTTCGGTGACACAGGATTAAATATCATTCTTCCATAAATCTGGCTGCCTTTCTGATTAGTTTCTCTTTCTAAATTCTTTCCTTTCTTCTCATTAGAGAGTTCTCGATATATCCACCAGAAGGGGAGGAATAGAAGAAGAGCTAAAACACACAGCCACCCATTTTCCTGTTCTCCCCCTCCTCCAGCCTCCTCCCCCTCCATCCCCCTCCCCCTCCCTCCATCACACCTTCAAACCTCTCCTCTAGCCCGGAAGCTGCTCATGCAAGTTGGCAGGCCAAGCCTGCTCTGAGTTCTCAAACGAATTAGTCCATGGGCACCTCTCTCTTCTCGGCCTCCCTTTGGGCAGGGTCGGGTGCTCACACTTCCTTGCACTCTATTTCATCTCTGCTGTAGATTCTGTTCCAGCTACAATCTAAGCTCATTGAAGGCAGAGGCAATGTAAGCACTAAAATAAATACCTATCAATGTACTTAACTAGTGGAAATTATGAGTTGAAGTGGTAGTTCTAAGCTCCAAGTTTTCAACACCCATCAAAAGGAATGAGGCTTTTGTACAAGCACAAGTTTTACTGGCAGCATGTCAATGTGCTCAGTGCAACCCAGTGGACTATAGTCCTCCAGGCTCCCCTGTCGTGGAATTTCCCGGGCAAGAATACTGGAGCAGGTTGCCATTTCTTTTCTCTAGGCGATCTTCTCGATCCAGGGATCTAACCTGAGTCTCCTGTGTCTCCCACACTGTCAGGTAGATTCTTCACCACTGAGCCACCTGGGAAGCCCATATGTCATGAAGTACTTGTGTTCAAAAAATGCTGTTGGGTCGTCAAATAAGTATGGAAATTGGTTTCAAATCCCATCTTTCCAACCAATCATATTTATCCTCTAGATCTTCAGTGCATTCAGCAGCTCTTACTGAGCCCCAGGAAGCTCAGGGGTGTTTCCTGCCTTGTTGTCAGAATAATAAGGGTCTTACCCTTGCTGCATTGCAGAAGGGGGATGGTAGAGCCAAGGCAGATAGCGGATCACAGCTTTGTTGTCTCTGTGGTTGCCCCGGGAGATTTCCATGGCTGCAATCTGAGCCAGCCCGACTTTGAGATGTCCACCGAAGGTATCTTCATGCAGAGGCTGGGAACATGTCTTCATGTGGCTCTACAAAACCAAGTGGTGTTTTTGTGACTTTGGCAAAGTACCCGGGGACATTTCAGGACACTCTTCACAAAAGATCAGGTTGTCGTATCCATACCTTCTATCATCACTCCCAAGCTACAACTGATTTGAACTTCTTTAGGGGTTTTGTGACAAAGAGGGAAAAAATTCTTATCATGGCCTAAACAACCTGAGACAGTCTAGACACTACAGACCTCTGCACCTTATCCCTTCATCCTTGTGGTCCAGCTTCACTGGCTCTCCATGCTCCCCCGCCCCCCATCACTGGCCTTCACTCATGCTGTTTTCTCTGCCTGAAATATTGTTTCTGCCTCTCTTTACCTAGTTAACCTTATTCATTACTCAGATTTTAACTCTGATGTCACCTCCTCACAGAGGCCTTCCTTGACTTCCTCTGTATGCGTATGTGCTCACTCACTCAGTCATGTCTGACTCTTTGCAAACCCATGGACTCTAATAGTCTGCCAGGCTCCTCTGTCCATGGGATTTTCCAGGCAAGAATACTGGAGTGGATAGCCATTTCCTCCTCCAGGGGATCTTCCCAACCCAGGGACTGAACTCGCGTCTCCTGCATCTCGTGTATTGGCAGGCGGATTCTTTGCTACTGAGCCACTTGGGAAGCCTGACCTCCTCTATGAGCCTTTCTAACTTCCCTGGCTAGGCCATTTCACCCTATTAGAAGCTCTCATGCCATTGTCTACCCCTTTTTCATAGCCATTGTGAAAGTCACAATTTCACTTTAGTTTGTATGAAATTCTCATTAAAACTGGCCATCACTGTCAGACTATAAATTCCATCATCACATCCTTAAATGTCTAGAATGATGTCAGGCATGTTACTGAAGACATATTGGTTAATTTTTTCATTGCTCAGTGTGGCTTAGTGGAAAGAACACTGAACTGGGAGATGAGACGTAAATTCTAGACCCAGTTCTGTCCTAAACTCACATGACTTTAGATAAGCTACTTGCCACTTGACTTTTCTGATCTGTTTCCCTAATATATAAATTCAGAGAGTTGGATTAGGTCAGAAGTCCCCAACCATTTGGTCATCATGGGTCCTTCTTAATATTTTTCTCTGTATTTTCAAGGTGGCTATAAAGCTGTTTAGATAATATTTCCTCTTCAGACATCAAAACTGTCTCAGTGTGAGCAGCCAGGATTAGCAATCAGTAGCCTGTGCATGACCAAACATTAGGGACGCTTACTCAGAAATGACTGGATTTGGATATCGTGAGAAATCGTCAATTTAAATTTTTATTTCAGTCTCCACCTATCCCTACGCCCAAGAAACATTTGGATTATCTGAGCAGTCTAGAAACTGAGCTGGGTGCTGAAAGGACTGTAGTTTTAGCTAATGAACTTCTGGGACAACCAGCTCCTATTTCTCAAAAAGCCACATTTAGTGCCAGACTGCAACCTGGCTGCTCATTGGCCCATGTTTGGATCTTCTTCTGCTCTTTTTCCTGGGTCTTCCTCAAATCTCTCAGACTAGCAGTCTTTTAGCTGCCTAGTTGACTCAGAGCAAGGACGATGACTGACATCAGCAATTCATTCCACCCTGCAAAGCAATCAATAACCTCAACAACCTCACTAAGATTTTGTCCCTATGCAAACTAAATGTTGCTTTGTCTTTAATTATTTTCTGGAAGGAGATAGCTTTGATACAGATAAAAACCATAAACAGCTTATGTTTGTATAATGTGTACACATTTCCTACAAACTAAAGTTTACAGAAGTCTCTTCGCATGCATTGCTGCTGCTGCTGCTGCTAAGTCGCTTCAGTCGTGTCCGACTCTGTGCGACCCCATAGACGGCAGCCCACCAGGCTCCTCTGTCCCTAGGATTCTTCAGGCAAGAACACATGCATTATTTCACACCAAATCGTGTAGTGGTCAACAAAGCTAGGTTTATTTAGGTGGATTCATTGGACTTCTTTTGCGAATGAGGAAACTAAGGCTCAAGGTAATTAAATGACACTAGGTGGTACAGTGAAAAGAGGCTGGATGGGAGGAGGTCCCCACAGTCTCAGGTCACCCCTGTTTCCATCAGTTATCAGAAGTGTGACCTTGAGCAAAAGACTGCACCACTCCAGGCCTCAGTGTCTACATTCATAAAATGGGAACATTTTACAATACGGGGCCTGGTAAGAATTTAATAAATGGGGCAAAAATAAAGGTATGCACAGAACTGACACCACTGTGGAAATCTCCTTTCCTTTCTCCATCCCCTCTTTGCAGAGGCAAACCTGGTGCTTCAGAGTCCCAGGACATGGGCTCATTCAACACTGCCATTGCTACCTCTCCAGGTAAGGATAAATTTCCATCTGGCTGCTTCAGTTCCCTGCGAATGCCTCCGCCTCTCGCTCCCCTGAGAGATGAGGGGATGCAGCCCCCTTACCTTCAGCTTGGTCAGCGTGTGCATGTCTGCCATGAAGTCCAGCACGTCGCTGATGTACTGCCGCACGCACTCCATGGCCGCCGTCCCACACTGAAACACACAAGGACACCGCTGGGCGCGCGCCCTGAGTCACGCCAGCTCTGTAGTCCTGACCGCAGTGATTGCCTGACTCTGATTTCCTGCTGTTTCGCTTTCTGGATCTCTGACTCACTCTGTTACTCTCAGCCATAGTCGCTGGCTGCCCCCACTTTGGACAACAATTAAAAGGTTTGTGGTGAGAGCAAAGAAGTAGGGGTTGCCTATGGGAGACAGGGTTTATGTGCTTTTTTTTTCCCACTGGGTGACTTAACTGATTTTTGTTTGCTTGTTTGTTAACTGGCTGATATATAAAGACAGCCTGTACGAAGCCACTAATATCAGTCTCTACGACATGAGTCACCATAAAACAGCAGTAACACCTAATCACTCTAGGGAATCTCAGATACATGTAAAATATGTACCACTAAATTCTACCACCATAATCTTGGATATCTTTCTCTGTCAAAAGCAAAAAAGGACACAAACAAATATTGTGTCTGCTGAAAGACTCAAAAATTCTTATGTTCAAGCACTTACAACTTCTTATATATAGTAGGTACACTATTAAGTAGATGAATGTATTATTGTTAAATTCTTACTAGGGAAAATTAGAGAAAGAAACAAACTAGTCATCTTCCCCACTACTAGCAGCATGTTTGAGAAATCTTAAAGAAAAAAAAAAACACTATTTCAGGTTATTAAATGGAATAAACCTGCTCTCAGGGCACATACTTGTGTTCCAGGTTATTAAATGGAATAAACCTGCTCTCTCAGGGCAAGGCAGTAAATTCAGGATTACACGCACAGAAAAGGAAAATGGACAGCCAGACTGCTACATCAAAGCTGTACCAGAGAACCCATACATGAGACTGGATATAATGCGGATCAAAAGCAGGCCCTCTTTGAAGCCGTCTGAATACCATGCTAAGGCCTTTCTTAGTCTCTTTAGGAAAATCTGAAACATTATATACTTAACTAGCTCACCCAGTCACTCTCATTTTCCCATATTCATGTAAATCTGCACAGCACTGAACTGTATCACCTTCTATCTCTTCTAGAATGTTACGCCTGTCAGTTCCTCTGACAGGATAACAAACAGTAAAATAAGGTCATTGGCAGCTCTGCCAGAGTGTTTTCCAAGCGTTTCATACATTCTAAGGTTTTCTTCTTTTAATTTAAATCAAGTGAAGGAGTTATAAAAGGTTATTGTGCTCCTGCTTTGGCAATATTAATCCCTAAGTGCAAGAAAGGACTTCTCCCCCCGATTTATTCCATTTTCTCTGACCTTTCACATGTCATGCAAATAAGAGCATATACTCTGCTCCTGAATTTCCTGAAAGGGATTTGTTTCTTTCATAGGCAATATTTTATACCATTTCAACTAGGCAAATGTCACAGAAAATAATTACTTGGAGCATTATTCGATATTTGTCTTTTACCTTTGAATTTCAAAAATGTGAGAGGAAAGAATTTACTATTGCCAGTTACTTTTGCTCTAAAGTAACTACATCTAAAAGTCTTACAATACACTTTCTAGCCAAGACAACTTCAGTGAGCCAGTTATAAAATAAACCACATAAATTTTTTACTTTGCAAAACATAGGTATAATCTTACACATTATTTTATAAACAAAAAAAAACATAGAGACAAGCTCAGCTTGTTTCAGAAGACCTACGTTTATTTCAATGGGAAAGCTGATGATAAATGAGTTGAAAACATACTCTGATCTCAAAAACATGAATTGAAATGATTCGTATCCAATTTTTCCTCAAACTTGTATCTGATTTTAAAGTTACATTTCTTGAATTATAAAGATAACATGCGTTCAATGCAGAAATCTTGGAAAATATAAAGTAAGAAAAAGAAAAATGGCCATAATAGTTATATTTCTTGAATTATAAAGATAACACGTGTTCAATGCAGAAAACTTGGAAAATATCAATTAAGAAAAGTCGCCATAATCCTAATTCCTGCCTCTGAATTTTGCCACTGTTATAATTCCTTCCAAATATTTTTAGTGCATATAACATACAAACATATAAAGTTTTTATAAGATTGAGATTATTTTTTCTAATCTGCTTTTAAATTAAATCCATCATAAATGTTTTCCAATGAAATATTCTTAAATTTGATTTGGTCCACATAATAGTCCATCTTATAGATGGGCTGTTACTTTGTTTAGTTGTTAAGTCATGTCCAACTCTTCGGCAATCCCATGGACTGCAGCCCTCCAGACTCCTCTGTGGGATTTCCCAGGCAAGAATATTGAAGTGGGTTGTTATTTCCTTCTCCAGAGGATCTTCCCAATCCAGGGATTCAAACCCATGTCTCCTGAAGTGCAGGCAGATTCTTTACTACTGAGCAAACAGGGAAGATGTATCTTATTTTATTTAAATAATATCCTAATGTTGCACATTAATTTTGTTTCTATGTTTTTGCTATTTTAAATGCTGCTTTATGTGCTTATAGATAATTCTATATTTATTTTCTCAAACATGTACCTAGAAATAGATTGTCACAGTGTTCTTCAGCAAGACTGAGTACCACCAGGATCTTATAAGAATGCTTGTTTTACTTCATCATCAGTGAGTTTCATTGTTAGGAAAAATTTGTTGATATGCCAGATGGTTTTAATTTTTATATTTTAAATATTTTATATTTTACATTAATTTAGAGTTCACTGATTGCTAGTCATGGTAAACGATTTACTGTGAGTGGCTTATTGGTCATTGGAAAGGGTTCTATATGTAGATCAATAACTTGCTATTTTATTGTTTTGGAATATTTGACTTTTACTTGTTGATTTCAATAAACCTTTATATATTAGGGATATTATTTTTTAGCTACCACATAGGTAGCAAATATTGAAGTTTAGACAGTTAAATGAGGAAACCAGTGACTACTGGGCAGAGACTGGCCAGCTACCCACAGAACCATTTTTTTCTTCCCTAGGATGCACTAGACCACATTTCCCATCCTCCTTTGCAGTCAGGTGTGGCCATGTGACTGAGTTCTAGCCAATGAAACATGAGTAGGAAAAATGTGTACCACTTTTAGGCCTGATCCATGAAAACCTTCCATGCACTATAAGCTCTCCTCTTTCTCCAATCACCAGCTGATTACAGGGGCTGCACCTGACGGAAGAAACCCGACCTCTGTGCATTCATATGAAAGTCCTCCTCCCCTTACTAACCAGGACACCCTTTTAAACTTCACACAAGCAAACAATAAACTTTTTTGAGCTAAGTCGCTAAGAACTGGGATTTTATCTCTGCTTAATGCAAGCACCTTGTATTGCCCAACTATTATCAAGAACCCTTAAAAAAAACCGAAGGTCTATTAATTCTACTACCAGAAATCTATTATAAAAAAGTCTAAAATATGAGCAAAGATTTAAGCACAAAAATATTTATTATACATTAGTTATAATTGTAGAATATTGAAAATAACTAAAATATCCAATAATATGTAGTGCTTATTAATAGTGCTTTTTAAACTTTTAGGTGTGTTTTATTTTTTTATTGAAAAATATTTGACATATACCTATATATAAATTTAAGGTGTACAATATGTCAATTTGATTCACTTACATACAGTAATATGACTGCCCTTGTAGTGATAATTAGCACTGTATCACATTACTTAATTATCTTTTCCATTTGGTAGGAATAATTTTTAGTTTTTTAGCAAGTTTGATTATTATAATACAATATTATAGTCTATATTCACTGTACTTGCATCATATCTCTAGGACTTATTTACTGCTCATTATAAGTTTGTGCCCTTAAACATGACAGTCCTGTCCCCTCACCTCCATTAATATTATTTTCAATAGTTAATGTTCACACAGCACTTACTTATGTTTCTCACCTTGTCAATGTGCTTTCCATGCATTATCTCATTCAATCCTCAACCTAGATCTTAGGCCCTGTGAAAGCCCATTCTACAGATAATGTAAATCAAAGAATCATGGATTAAATAATTTTCTTGATCACACAGCTAGTAAATGTCAGTTCTCAAACTCTGTTGCAAATCAAAACCCATATTATCAACTATTGTTATATGGTGCATTTGTATGAGATGGTATCACTTTAGGGAAAATGCTTAAGACATATGATGCTAAAGCTGCGTCTATATCTCAACTATGGTTTCAACTATGTTTAAATAAATATATGCAGAAAAAGAAGAAAGAACTAATATGTTAGCAGTAACATTATCTCTGAGTTGAATGACTGTTATTTTTCCTCTCTCATAATATTTCTCCACATCAAAAAAGAATCGAAGTAACGTTTAGTGTTTTATGGGCAAAACTAGTATACTTACAAATATAAATTAATAAAAACCTCTTGTGAACATGTACTATGAAGATATTCCTGCTCACTGATGAAGGAATTTATCCAAGAATATCACTCAAAATAAACGTGAAGAGGATCTTTGTATATATGCTATATACTATGTTATATACTATGTTATTCAATACTAGCAAAGAACTAGAAAGTATTGGGTTGGCCAAAAAGTTTATTCAGGTTTTTCCATAACATCTTACGGAAAAACTCAAATGAACTTTTCAGCCAATCCAATATACAAATATCCAACAATTATGATACTGAAGTAGATCAAAGCATGGGAAATTTTCCTAAAACAATAGAGTTCTTATTTTAGGGCAGAAGATTATGTGACCCTTTATCTTATTAAAATATTTTTGTTGAAAATTTAAATGACTTTTTTCCACTAACAATTTAAATCTCTGCAGTTTCTCAGTTTGTTGAAATAACCTTGCTTTAATAAGTTATTGCGGTTTCTAATATCCAGTTCCATTTATGAGAATCTTAACATATTTCACCAAATAGTTCACTAGTTAATGATAACAGAAGTTTTTTAAATTTTCAGAGGAAATATTATAAAGGAAAACAAAGTATTACAATGCTTATTTCTTTCCGGCAGTAGTTAAATCAAATTGGCTAACAGGAGCGAGTATAAGAAAATTGACTTGGGAAAAACTGAACTTTAATTAAATCTATTTTGTATGTCTGATAATTTCTTTCCTTAACTGGATGCTTCAATTTTATTCCTGTTTCTTAGAATTAAAAGTTTCCAGGGGCAGAGATTAATTTAAATTTTCACCAGTGCTCTTTTAAACAAGATGCTAATATGTTTTCAATTTTTACAGCGTTTGTTCCATCAAAAGTGAACCAGGACACAGGCCAAAAATGCCTCTTTGCCAAATTAGGAAATGAGAAGAAATAGAAAATGTAGATAATTAATTCATTCAGGACTTACTCCAGGTACAGAGGCGATCATCTGCTTGCTCAGGATTGTGGACTCAGCTAGTTTGGTTCCAGCATCTGCACAAATAAACTAATAAGAAATTGAAAGGATAATTATTTTTAAAAGCACTTGGACAGTAACAGTAATTTGTAATTTTATTAACTTGGCTTAGATTCACTAGTTTTTACTTTAGTGACAATTTGCTCTGGATGTATGGGACTTGCTAGTCATGAAAGTTCACTCCTACCAGAAGTTCATAATCATAGTCCTGGGATTAACACAGAGATTCTCATTTAACCCAGACAGTTGTGTAACACTGACAGGGTACACATTCAGTCAAGGAAGGAAGGAAAGATATCAACACAGTCAGATTTACCCTGAAGTCATGTTATTTGTTCTTTGGCACTTTTTGACAGTTTTTGAACTTTTGTGGATTTTCCGGACTTCTATCATTATGTCATATCACATATCATAAAACAGAAAACCAATCAACCTCAGAGTGAATATTATACCTGTTTATTGCCCTCCGAGATCCCTCAGTATCCGGTCTTTCTCGTCCCACTTCCTTCACACTTGCCCTCTGTGCTGATAATGACCCCTGACTTCTGCTCTGTCCCCCACATAAAACTTTCACACATTCCCACCGCCACAGTCATCACCTCAGGTTGCAAGGATCTACACGTCTATTTTTCAACCGGTTACAAGCTCTTTGAGACCGCAGACTGGATGCACTTCACCTCCAGCATTAGCTTCCTGACGGACACCTCAGAGGGGTTCAGCAATCAATAAATTAATTTTTTAAAAATAGAGTTTGTGAAATGAAATGGTTAATCAGGGATGACTCAAGTTCATGGCGAGGATGGATTTGCCAAATTACGATTTAATATACTTCGTTACAGATTTTTACAAGCGTTTCCCCAGTGAATGCAATCCCCAGCTATTTATTAACGGTTTTGTTGTTGTTCAGCTGCTCAGTTGTGTCCGACTCTGCGACCTCATGGACTGCGGCACACCAGGTTTCCCTGTCCTTCACCATCTCCCAGAGTTTGTTAAAACTCATGTCCATTGAGTCAGTGGTGCCATTCAAACATCTCATCCTCTGTCGAGAAAAGAGGTGGTGGGAGGAATTTGGAGACTGGGATTGACACATATACACTATTCATATTATGTGTAAAACAGATGATTATTGAGAATCTACGTATAGCACAGTGAACTCTACTTAATGCACTGTGGTGACCTGAATGGAAAGGAAGTCCAAAAGGGAGGGGATATATGTGTACATATGTCGGACTCATTTTGATATACAGTAGAAACTAATATGACATTGTAAAGCAACTAGACTCCAGTAAAAATTAATTTTAAAATATTTAAGGCCAAATTCAAATATCTGATCTGTGAGAGCTAATAGCTAATTGTAGAAGTCAGGATTAATAAAAAAAAGAATTCTAAAATTACAGAGGTTGTCTCAGAGAGTCTGGGGTATTAAAAGGCATAAAAGTTTATAAGCCTTGAAAATCATCTATTTTTTTAATCAATGCCTTTCCATCCAGTGTAATTTTACATAAGACGTACAACTAAAATCTTAATAAACTTTGTCTTCATTTTATATAGCTGCCAACTGAAAAACCCCATTATGATTTTAGAGAGTGGCTCAAAATATAAAGATGTAACTTAAATCAGAGGGGAAAAGGATGATGGCTATAGAAGGAAGAATTCTATCCTTTAAGACAAATATGCCATTGAAAAATGCACTCCCGAATGAATACAAAAGAATACAAAAACCCCCACAATACCCATTAAGTGTAATTACTAAAAGCATTATCAAAATGATCCTCAAAAGAGTATCTCCACCTCTCACCCCAGAGAGTGATCAGATTACTACTAACTCAACTAATACTAATAACCCCACGTAAGTAGTAACTGGGAATTAAAAACAACAGCCGTACCTCTGCTGCTCCTTTGTCCTCCAGCCCACAACTAAGCTATCTTTAAAAGAAAACCTTTCACCCACATGATTTCTCACAGCTTGAATATGCAGGTATGCCCCACACTGTGGGAGTGTTCCATGCACTTCAGCAGAATATCTACTCTTGACACATAAGAACTGAGGAAATTCTTTTCGATTTGAGCTTATATAGATTTTATGGTGGCTTTCAATGAGTTACTCTATTATGAAAACTCAGATCCATCTTGAGAACAATAATAACACCCTATTCCATGTAAAATTTCTATGGCACACCATCAGAAGAATGTTCTAAGTGAAAGCAAAAACATCAACAGATCTGAATTAAAACAAGACAGGGCATCTGTGCAAAGCGTAAAAGGAGAGCACTGCCCTGATGTTCAACAATAGAAGATTGTTTGGAGAATTCTTTCCTGTCTCCATGATTCTTTTTCTTTTCAAAAAAGTATCCACTTGAATATTTAAGTGAAAGTGACAGTTGCTCAGTCGTGTGATCCCGTGGACTGTAGCCTGCCAGGCTCCTCTGTCCATGGAATTCTCCAGAAAATTCTATTGGAGTGGATAGCCATTCCCTTCTGCAGATCTTTCCAATCCAGGGATCCAACTCTGTGACCCTTTGGACCATAGTCCATGGGATTTTCCTGGCAAGAATAGTGGAGTGGGTTGCCATTTCCTCCTCCAGGGGGGATCTTCCCAACCCAGAGATCCAGTCTGGGTCTCCTGCGTCTCCTGCATTGCAGGTGGCCCAGTGGTAAAGAATCCAGTATCCCTGCTGAGAAAATGCCATGGACAGAGGAGCCTGGTGGGCTACGGCCCATGGGGCTGCAAAAACTCAGACACAACTGAAGCGACTGAATATGCACGATTTTATATGCAAGTTAAAACAAATAATGGAAGTGATGGCTGGGCACACATAATATAGCAGGCTGGGAGATTTCCCAAGGTGTCAGGCTTCTAGGAAGAAGTTCTAGAAATCGAAAACGAGATTGGTACCTGTCTCTGCCTTGAAATGTTTAGAACTTGAATAACCTTGCATCCCTTGGGCAAGTGTTCCACCACCCTTTAAAGGGACACTCTCACTGCTGGAGCGTTTGGTAAATAACAAAAGTATGGTTTACCCATGAAAAGAATTATAAACAGCCCCCTCTCTGTGAACCCATCTATCTACTAAGTTATTAATCAGAGGAGTAGTAGAGGGACTATCACAGAGGTTCCCTGTGGGGTTAAAGAATGAATGATAAGTTCAAGGTTTGACCAACTGAATCTTCTCACTAATGGGACACAGGCCACTCACGATGGATCGCCAGTGGACTTTTTAGCTTTAAGACTTTATCACTTTTTTAATAAAAAATTTATATTGAAGTACAGTGGATTAACAATCTTATGTTAGTTTCAGGTGTACAGCAAGGTGACTTTCTATCTATTCTTTCTCCAATTCTTTTCCTGTTTAGGTTACTACAGAATATTGAGTGGAGTTTCCTGTGTTATACGGTAGGTCCTTGTTGGTTATCTATTTTAAATTTAGCAGCGTGTACATGTCAATCCTAAACTTCTAATGTATTCCTCCCTTTCCCCCTCCCCACCAGAGGACTTTTTCCTTCCAACTGTTACTTTCTATGCTTTTTCCAAGTTGCATTTTCAGTTAAACAAAGTCACCTCCAGTGCCCTGAGATGCTGGTCATGATATCCAAGAAGGAAAAGACCATCTGCCCCAGACACATTTTCTGTCCCTACCGTGAATCTGATCTTCCAGGTGCCAGGAACTGACATTGCCCATCAGAAAAGGGGAAAGCTTCTCTCTGACTCCATGCTAAAGTCTCTGGTTTAAGAGAAGCTACCAGAGAGCAATGGCAACCCACTCCAGTACTCTTGCCTGGAAAATCCGATGGACGGAGGAGCCTGGGGGAGCTGTAGTCCATGGGGTTGTGCAGAGTCGGACACGACTGAGTGACTCCACTTTCACTTTTCACTTTCATGCATTGGAGAAGGAAATGGCAACCCACTCCAGTGTTCTTGCCTGGAGAATCCCAGGGACGGGGGAGCCTGGTGGGCTGCCATCTATGGGGTCACACAGAGTCGGACACAACTGACGCAACTTAGCAGCAGCGGCAGCACCAGAGAACAGGCAGTCACCTCTGCTATCTACTTGAACATTTGTCAATGGCAAGAGAAAAAGGAACAGGGAAACCTTACAGAAAGGTGCACCATTTCCTGTAGAGAGACAAAAGATGCTTCTCCCTCATTCCATGAGTGGCCAGGAACCATTCTCCATGGCCAGTGGCCATTCTCCATGATTTAGCCAGGAACCACAGGGGAGAAAGGGAACTATTTCTGTTTTTTCTTGCTTAAGGTATGCCTCACTTTTAATTCTCTCAGTAATTAAAATGGGTTTCATTCTGAGAGTTTATATAACAAGGATACATTACTTCAAAATGACATGGTGTTTAATACTTTTTGGTGGAGAAGGCTGAGATATTATTCACAAGGCTGTTTCTCATGGGTGTGATATCAAAACATCCCCCTAGATATCTCTCTGATCTAAATAATTTTACAATTTTATTTTTGAAATTTAACATAATTACTCAATGACAAATATGTATTTGTTTTTAAAGAGGAAAATGTACACATTTGAATGGCATGAGAGAATCTAAAATACACAGAAGAATTTACTTTTCTTGCCTTCTTTCATCCTGAAGATAATTTGTTTTTTGTTATTTACTCACCTAGCTGTGATGCAATAATCACTGTTTTCATGGTTTCCTTAAGTACTGAGCAATTTAAACTGCCAGCCTGCTTTTGTTATCTTGTGACAAGTGCTTATTATGGCCAGCTAACGTACTTCACAGAAAAGCCCAGTCCCAGCTGCAGTCACAGAGTGAGGTGCTAGCACCCGAGATCAGCCACACAGATCTGCGCTGCTTCACACTGAAAGTGCTCAGGAGAGCAGCCTCTGCTGCCCACAGGATCTCACAGGGCCTGGGAACCGAGGCTGCTTCAAGGGGGCAGGTCCCAACCTCAACGTGATCAGAAGCAAGTAACTTCCAGACACTGTCATCCTGCTGGCCCTAAATCTTTCATGGGCTATTTCACTAAGCCTGGTTCACCTGCCCTCTCCTCCAAACCAGTGTTGATCCTATTAACCTTTATGGTCAGTTTGCATCCAAGTTGCTTGTACTCAATAGTGGTGTTGCTGTTGATGAGGGAGTAGGCAGGACTTGCCAATGGCAACCCACTGGAAGAGACTCAGGCCTGTCTCTCCTTGGGGAAACACATATTTCCTGGTTGAGCACAGCTTCTGTCTCCTCTTGGGCTGTCCAACATCTTGGTACAATGGAGCCATTTCACTCCGACTATGTCATACCAGCGTCCACGGCTGTCACTTTCCAGCCATCACTCTTCTCTGAAAGCATCATAGTGCCTAGGAAAGCTCTTTAAAGACCCTTCTTCACTGAAAGAACACCCACTTTTTTTATTAATTTTTGAAGCTTTGAGAAAAAATCACTTTTTGTCCCAAGGATTAGTAGAATGAAGTGGGGGGTATGTGTGGTGGGGGGAGGGACCAGTTAGTGGATATTAAATGGTTAATGACAAGGGTGTTCCTCCTCTTCTCCCAGGTAAACCCCCAAGCTTCTGCACATCCTTCAAAAACGCACAGGCCCTTTCCTACACCACTTCCTTACTCAGTACACACAACTGCTACTGTACCCATTGCACTACGTTGAGAGTTTTTATTTAGATGTCAACTTCACCTATCAGACAGGAAACTCTCAGAAGAGGCCATGACTTATTCATCTCTGTTTTTCCAGCCCCTGGGCCAGATCAGGGCTCATAACGGCTTAATGAGCCTTCCTCCACCTCCCACTCTGAGCTGGCCACTCCCTCCTCTGCAGTAGTTCGTACACTGTACAGATTTTCGGTGTATTGGTTAGCATGTCACCTGGATAGTGCCTTTCCATCTCTATATCCCCGGAACCTAGCCCAAGACAGATGGTCAATAAGCATTTGTAATGGGAAATAATGCTGAATAATCAAATATGGCCAGATGATGGAAGACCTTGATGATTCAGGTACTTCAGGGTCACTGGAGGTTTTCAATGCACAGAGTGATCTGATGAAAAGCAGAGCTTTAGCAAAATTCCTCTAGGCAGCCATAGGTTAGAAGACTAGATTGACGTAGAGAGAAATGAAGACCGTGCAAAAAGCTAAGTGCCATTATGGTAATCCAGGCAGGGGATGGACAAAGCCTAACTAGGCTGGGCTCTATTCTGGTTAGACCCTGTTGTCATTGTTGTTCAGTTGCTAAGTCATGTTGAACTCTTTGTGACCCCATGGACTGCAGCAGGTCAGCCTTCCCTGTCCTTCACTGTCTCCCAGAGTTTGCTCAAACTCATGTCCATTGTGTTGGTGATGCCATCCAACCATCTCATCCTCTGTCTCCCTTTTCTCCTGGCTTCAATCCTTCCCAGCATCAAGGTCTTTTCCAATGAGTCAGCGATTAGCATCAGGTGGCCAAAGTTATTGGAGATTTAGCTTCAGCATCACTCCTTCCAATGAATATTCAGGGTTGATTTCCTCTAGGATTGACTGGTTTGATCTCCTTGCTGTCCAAGGGACTCTCAAGAGTCTTCTCCAGCACCACAATTTGAAAGCATTAATTCTTCAGTGCTCAACTTTCTTTATGGTCCAACTCACATCCATACGTGACTACTGGATTATTAATTGCTGATTAGACCCTGTGGTCAAATGTTTATGCTATTTATGCCAGCTGGGTGATCTTGTGTGATCTCTGAGGCTCAGTCTCCTCATCTGTGATATAAAACCAATTCCTCACATGGTTGTAAGGATTAAGTGAGGGGGGGGATATATAAAGCCCCAGCATATTGTCTGGCACATAATAGATGCTCCATTAATATTCCCTTTCTCTCATCTTTCTAAATTGCACCCAAGGTACCTAAGATTCAGGGAAATCTGTCCAGTTCCTTAATAGCAAGCTCCTATTTTCCTTCAGTCATTTAACTTCAACCTTGTAGGTTCAGACTCAGGGGCTGGTGACAATGCCCAGCAGCAAGAAATGAAACAGCTCTGACCCAGTTCCTGGGGACTTTGCACAAAGGCAGTCTGAATGTGACCCTGACCCCAGCTGTAGCTCAGAATAAAGACCTTAACTAGCCTGAACCTTTGGGGTAAGAGACAGGGTCTCAGGTTACCTGGGGCAGATCATGGACTGGCACCCTTGGCCTGGGCAGCCTTTTTCTCAATCCCATCCTTATGTGCTTATTCCTAAATTTATACCATCTTTCTGCTGAAGCCTCTCTTTATTGCTTATAGACAGTCAGCCTCTGGTTTTGAACTCCAACCCCAGGCAAAGAGTTTTGTCTGTACCCACCAGTCCTTTGTGACCCACTTCAACTGCCAAATGCCACTTTCTTCAAGAAGTCTTCCTCAATTTCACACAAAGCAAGACAGGATGCCTCCTGCTCTCAGCTTCCCCTAGGACTTTATCTACCTACCTCTCTTTCTCACTCATGGCACTAATCATAGTCTTACCTAAGATATTGAGCCTAGGATGCCAAAGATGAGAGCTGGAGCCCCTCAACCAAAAGCATTCATCTTTGCAAGTTCTCTCAAGCCTGCCTGGTATGTGTTCAAGCTCCCCCCACAACCTGCCTCAGTGTTCCTATGGGTGTTGGTTCCTCACACCCACCTCCCTCCCTGGTCGGACTCAGTCTGTCCTACCATTTGCCCACATCTTGCTGGGCCCACCCTCACTTTCCCTTCTGCTTCACAGAGATTTGGTGACCCACCCATACTCATATTACAGTGCAATCAGATCTTAGCCTCTTCTCCCATTTTTGGCTTCATTAGACCCACCTCAACTCGAGTAGCCATTAATCGTCTATCCCTCCAACCTCCTGGACTATAAATTTCTCGAGGACAGATTATTGTTTCATTCTTCTTATGTCTCTCACAGAACTAGTTCCACAGTAGGAACAAAATAAATACCCTTTTTTGGGATCTTTTGTTAGCCAGTGGAAGTGCCAAGTGCATAGTAACAGATCATGGCTCATATAAGATATTTCTCATTTCTGGGCAGAGACATTTAATTTATGCATATACCCCATACCTTCCTTAAATTTTCTAAATGTTGAATGAATTTCATGCAAAGTATTATAAATGAGGCATAAGCCTACCTGGACAAGCAGAAGGAGGTTTGTATCTGGTAAAGGAGATTTGAGCTTCAGGGCCTGCAGGAGTTCTAGAACAACACTACGAGACAAGTAGAATTTATCCCGCTCCTAAATAAAACAAGAAAGAAGGTAAGTGACTTCTGAAAATTCAATTAGAAGAGATCTATATCAAAAGAGCTTCCAAAAGATTCACAGATCAGAAATAAAAAACACTGCTTAAAAATGCATAATGAACTGTCCTGAAGAAATAAACTCAAAATGAAAAAAGGCATTTTTGTGTTTGTAATGAATTTAGTGAAGCACTGAGAACACATAATTTAATGGATAAGAAAAAGATTGGCTATCTCTTAAGTACTGAAACTATAGGATTTGATTCTTACTCATAGAGGATATGTCCAAGAATGTAGAAACTAAAAAATCTAGAAGAATTTTTTCAATAGAAAATAATTTAGAAACATTTAACACTGTTGAAAAGGTCTCTTATCCTCTCTAAAGAAACTTACTTTTTAAGTGGACCATTTCAAGCACACAGAAAAATAGATGGAATATATCTTGTACCTATTATCCATCTTTTAACATTTTTCATCATAAGTCAAGCATCACAGAAATAGTTGAAGCTACTACCTACACAGGTCTCTCTTTTCTTTCTCCCTCCTTGAAATAGCCACTATTTTATATCTGGTGCTTATTATTTCTTGTATATTTTAACACTTTTACTACATATGTATGCCACCATTGTAATGTTTAATATTATTTTTGCATGTTTTTTAATTTCCTACAGTGTGTATCTTTCTGAAACTTATAATTTTTCTACCACATTACATTTTTTAAATTAGTCCCTATTGATACACATAATTCTCATTCTTTTAACTAAATAGCTTAATGATATTTTATTGTACGAACACACCAAAATTCATTGATCTGTCCTCAATATTGGAATGATAGAATATTTTCAATTTTGTAAGCCTTTAGAAACTGTCAAATATAGCACACATGTGGAAAAGTACATAACATATAAGCTAACAGATGGATTAGTACAGATTGAACACAAATGAAATCATCACTCAGGTCAACAGCATATCACAAGCACCTTAAAAGTGTTCTTTCCTGATCGTCACCAACTTCCTGGAGACCCTGTGGGTCTGAATCCACTGTCTTTTCTTTCTACTCATGCTCATTTATGGTGTCTTGCCCCCTCATTTGTCTGGTTACCTTTTCATGTTGCATGCTTTATTTTAAAATTATTTTTAGAAATAATTTGAGGCCTCAAATGCTATCTTCCTCCAAAAAGCTTTCTGTTTGTTTTTTACCAGGTACTGAGGCTCTCATGGTCCAGGGTATTACCTTAATACACATAACAAGCCTTGAAATAGCTTATCTTGGGCCACTAAAGGTCTTGACATGGATCTATGTCCACGTGAGGATGAGCTTACTTCTAGATTATCTTTATTTTGTGGTCCTAATGAAGAGGTAAGGGTAGTGCAGAATCAGACGGAGTCCCCAGTCTTGGAAGTTCCTAGATTCCGACATTTTTCTCCTTGCCTCCTGGATCTTTCAGAATTGTCACATCCATCAGACAGGCAAACACTCCCAGGGCAAAAAGGGTCTTCAGTGCCAGGCTCACATCTCTGCATTTCTGTGTTCTCTCAGACCTTACCTTAGTGATTCTTCTATGTCTGGCTAGTATTTTGATGATTTTTGAGGTACCATTTCACACCAGTCAGAATGGCTGCGATCCAAAAGTCTACAAGCAATAAATGCTGGAGAGGGTGTGGAGAAAAGGAAACCCTCTCGCACTGTTGGTGGGAATGCAAACTAGTACAGCCACTATGGAGAACAGTGTGGAGATTCCTTAAAAAACTGGAAATAGAACTGCCTTATGACCCAGCAATCCCACTGCTGGGCATACACACCAAGGAAACTAGAATTGAAAGAGACACGTGTACCCCAATGTTCATCACAGCACTGTTTATAATAGCCAGGACATGGAAGCAACCTAGATGTCCATCAGCAGATGAATGGATAAGAAAGCTGTGGTACATATACACAATGGAGTATTACTCAGCCATTAAAAAGAATACATTTGAATCAGTTCTAGTGAGGTGGATGAAACTGGAGCCGATTATACAGAGTGAAGTAAGCCAGAAAAAAAAAAACACCAATACAGTATATTAACACATATATATGGAATTTAGAAAGATGCAACGATAACCCTGTATGCGAGACAGCAAAAGAGACACAGATGTATAGAATAGACTTTTGGACTCTGTGGGAGAGGGAGAGGGTGGGATGATTTGGGAGAACGGCATTGAAACATGTATAATATCATGTAAGAAACGAATCACCAGTCTAGGTTCAATGCAGGATACAGGATGTTTGGGGCTGGTGCACTGGGATGACCCAGAGAGATGGTATGGGGAAGGAGGTGGGAAGGGGGTTAAGGATTGGGAACTCATGTACAACCGTGGCAGATCCATGTTGATGTATGGCAAAACCAACACAGTATTGTAAAGTAAAATAAAGTAAAATTTTTTTAAAAAAATTAAAGTTTTCAGAAAATATTTTAAAGAAACTTTTAAAATTAAATAGGAGGATAGATTCAAATTATCTAGTCCCTCATGGACAGGAGGGAAAGTCAAGGATTTTTATTGGAATTACACTAAACTTATAGGTTATTTTGTGAGAATTAGTTGTCTTTCTTATGCTGGGTCCTCATTCATGAACTTGAGATCTGTTTCCATTTATCTAGTGCTAATAAAATGTTCTGGTTACCTCCAAAAAGTTCTTGTATATTTTAGTTAGATTTAATTTTTGTTGCCACAACAAATTATATTTTAAAGTATATCTTATAATCATTTGTATTGATAGCTGAATATTAAAGGTAGATAATTTCTGAGTATTCATTTGTATCCAGCATCCTTGCTGAACTGTCTTATAAAAGTTATAATAAAGTGTCTATAGATAAGCTCTCTTCAGTTCATTTGTAATCACATCATCTATGAAAAGTTAGAGCTTTTTTTCTTCCTAATCCTTATACTTTGATTTACTCATCCTGTCTTACTGAAGGACCTCCAGTACCATAACAAAGAGAAGCCATGATAATGGTCATTCTTGTCTTACTTGTGATTTTAAAGGGACTATTGTTGGCATTTCACCATAAGTATAATACTTCCTAGAGATTTCTGGTAGACACCCTTTATAAGTTAAGGAGGAGGTTCCCTTCTGCTCCTAGTTTGACAAGATTTATCATAAATGGATGCTGAATTATATAGAATGCTTCTTTTCTATCTCCTTCTGCTGCTGCTAAGTCACTTCAGTCGTATCTGACTCTTTGCAATCCTATGGACTTATAGCCCACCAGGCTCCTCTGTGCATGGAATCCTCCAGGCAAGGATACTGGAGTAGGTAGCCATTTCCACTGATGGGCTTCCCTGGTGGCTCAAACAGTAAAAAATCCACCTGCAATGCAGGAGGCACAGGTTTGATCCCTGGGTCGGGAAGACCCCCTGGGGAACAGAATGGCTACCCACTCCGGTATTCTTGCCTGGAGAATTCCACAGATGGAGATGCCTCGTGGATGGGCTACAGTCCATGGGGTCACAAAGAGTTGGATACGACTGAGCAACTAACACTTTCACTCCATTTATAGTTATCACAAAATATTTCACATATTCCCCATGTGGTGCAACATATCCCTACAGTTTATTTTATACATAATAGTTTGTCTTCTTAATCCCCTACCACTATGTGGTCCCTCCTCACTTTCCTCTCCCAACTGTAACCCTCGTTTGTTCTCTGTATCTGTGAGTCTGCTTCTTTTTTGTTATATTTTTAGATTCCACATATAAGTGATATTGTACAGTATTTGTCTTTCTCTGTCTGACTTTGTTTACTTAACATAATGCCCTCCAAGTCCATCCATGTTGCTGCAAATGGCAAAATTTCATTCTTTTTTGTGGCTGAATGTGAGGCTTTGTTTTTAATGCATTAATTTGGGATTATTCATTCAGAATGTTTGCATCTTTGAAGTATAACTGGCCTATAATTTTCCTTTCTCCTATTGCCCTTGTCTGATTGGTATTGAGGTTCTACTGGCCTCATAAAATACATTGGAAGTTGTTCCCCTTTTCCTATTATCTGTATCAGTTTGCATAAAGTAGAGCTCAATCTCAAATGTTTAATAGAAGTTGTCTTTGAAATTGGAATGGTTTGGGACTTCCCTGGTGGTCCAGTGGTTAAGATTCTGTGTTCCAGTACAGGGGAGCTAGGTTTGATCCCTGGTCAGGGAACTAGATTCCATATGCCACAACTAAAAATCCCATGTGCTGCAACTAAGACCCAGCACAACCAAACACATAAATAAATATTCTTTTTTAATGGAATGGTTTTCAACCACCAAATCCATTTTTTCGTTATGTAATACTAGTGATATTTTTTAATTGTTATATATTACAATTTTCTAGAAAATTATCCTTATTTTCTAAGATTTCAAGTGTACTGGCTAGATTGTCCCTTTATATTCTTCAGCTCTCTATCTCTCTTGATATAAAAGCATAGATGAGTATTAGAAGCTCGGTTGTGTCCACCTCTGTGACTCCATGGACTGTAGCCTGCCATGGGATTCTCCAAGCAAGAATACTGGAGTGGGTTGCCATTCCCTTCTTCAGGGGATCTTCCAGATCCAGGGATGGAACCTAGGTCTCCTGCCTTGCAGGCAGATTCCTTACTGTCTGAGCCACTTGTGAAGCCAAAAGTGTTAGTTGCACAGTCATGTCCGAGTCTTTGCAACCCCATGGACTGTAGCCCACCAGGATGCACTGTCCCTGGAGATTCTCCAGGCAAGAGTACTGGAGTGGGTTGCCATTCCCTTCTCCAGATCTCTCTTTGCTGCATGCTATATAATTTCTTCAGACCTATTTTCCATTTCACCAAATCCCTTTTTGGTTAAGTCTAATTTGCTCTCTAACCTGTCCACTGAGGCTTTTTTTTTTTTTTTTTTTGCTTTTGTTTTTGTATTTTAATGTCAATGACTATTTCATTTCTAGAATTGTTACTTTGTTTCAATCTATCTGGTTCTTACAAAACAGAAAGAGACTCAAAAACTTAGAGAACAAATTTACAGTTACCAGGGGAAGGATAGTTAGGGTTTGGGATGGACATGTACACACTGCATATTTTGAACGAGTAACCAACAAGGACCTGCTGTATAGCACAAGAACTCTGCTGGATGTTAGGATAGGAGGAGAGCTTGGGGGAGAATGGATACATGTATACATATGGCTGAATCCCTTTGCTGCTAACCTGGAACTACTACAACATTGTTAATTGGTTATACCTCAATACAAAATAAGAAGTTTTAGAAAAAGAGACCCACTGACTGGGTTTGAAGAGTAACTCCATCACTTTACTACCCATGTTTATGAGGGAAAGTTTACGTTTCCTTTTCAAGGTTTAGCTTCCTTGTCTAAAAAAGTGATGAGGTATAGCCAATTAAAACATATGCTGAATGATAAGCATATAAAGGATGAATTGCAAACATGAGAAAATATATAATTACTAAAGAATAAAGAACCAGATAGCTTTTATTTTCCTAATGAGAAAATATTTTTAAAAAGAACATAATAAATATTTTCTCATTAGGAAAAAAATGCATATGTTTTTATTTTCTTTATTATATAGTTCTAATATGGAAGTCCCATTAAGGGGAATAATCTTGCTTTTTATTAACTATACTAAAGTAACTCATTGTGAATTATTTCTTCATGTATTTTGTAATTTTAGATTGTGATCTCATGTTCATCAGGATTTTAATTCTAAGAATCCTATTGGGCCTAGGTTGAAGGCACACCCCTCCAGAGAGGTTTGAGGACTGATTCTGAGCTTGTTTCTGCCAGACACTCCAATGCTATTTTGTGCCCAGCACCAATTTATTTGACTTTCCAGTTTGGGAGTTCATAGAACATGTAGGTACTACAAATTCAAACTCCAAACATACTCAAAAATAGGTTCATGTTTACTCATTCTCAAGGGAAACTATAGATGTTTCATTTCTCAGGCTCAGATAGATCCCATTCTTTATCACCTCCATATAAGAATACATTCTTTCCAAAAGATATATGTCTTTTATCAAACATATAACCTTTCATGGGTTTTGACTTTCTGCTGGGGACAACTCAGCTCTAACTCCCAACCTAGGATAGCCCCAAGATGCAATTTACTTTCTCTGTGTGGGCTTTAAAATTCAAGCCACTAAGAAATATAATAAAAAGGAAACAGATTCACATATATAGAGAACAAACCAGTGGTTATGAGTGGAGAGAGGGAAGAGGGCAGGAAACTAAGAGGTACAAGCTATTAAATGCAAAATAAGCTACAGGGATATATTGTACAACACAGGGGATATAGCCAATTTTTAAAATAATAACTACATATATGGAATATAACCCTTATAAATTATAAATCACTATACTGTACACTTGTAATTCATATAATATTGTCTATCAACTATGCTATTGTTTAGTTGCCAAGCTGTACCCAGCTCTTTGCAATCCCATGGACTGCAGCCTGCCAGGCTCCTCTGTCCATGGGATTTCCCAGGCAAGAATACTGAAGTGGTTTGCCGTTTTCTTCTCCAGGGGATCTTCCTGACCCAGGGATCAAACCCAAGTCTCTTGCATTGACAGGCAGATTATTTACCACTGAGTCACCAGGGAAGCCCAACATCAACTATACTTCAATTAAAAACAAAAAACTCAAGCCCCTAAGTTTACCAAGACTGTCAATTTCCCCAACCCAGGACTACTACAGTATCAGTTTATATACTTATCACCCTGGTTCTCAATTCCCTCTTCATTTTTCCCCCTTTCACTCTGATAAAATTAGCTATATACTTAAAATCATGTTTATTACATTTCATCCAGCACTTCCAGCATTTTAAGTGGGACAGCTGTCAAGTTATTAAGGCTGCCTGAATGCCTAATAGAAAGGTCTCCAAAGCACTTACCTTTCTATCCCTTTTCTTTTGATTAAATAAGGCAAAAGACTCAATTAGATACTGCTATTTCTTTAACTATTTCTTATAGTTTCTCATTATCTATGAAGAAGGTGGGAACACTCTAGATCAAAGCTTTCTATAGCTAACAGTCATTTGAGTTGCAGAATAAGGAAGGATAGATAACTGGCCACTAAAGTTATAACAGATTTTGAGGGGGAAAAATGTAAGATGAATACTCAAAACCAAGAATATCTTGAATTCAAAATAGTGGAGGGTCTGCTGTAATCAGTACTTATAGTACACAACATAGAAAGTACAAACCCATTATGGTTCTTCCTCTAAATATATACATGTAATTTAAACAAATCAAACATAAAGAAAATTAAGAAATAAAGTGACTTCTAAAAATAGAATATCTTTTCACTGTATTTGGTGCTGTCTTGCAGATCCAGTTTCTTAAGAGAAAAAAAAAGAAAAAGAAGCTATTTTTCAGGAAGAATTTGAAAGAAGAAAAAAATATTGATTATTTCGGTAGTTAGAAAACATATTGCTCTGGGCAGAGTAATAAATAGCTTACAGTCAGAAAAATTAAACAGAAGATTATCACAAAACACTTAACATGGCGGAATGGACACACGATGGTAAGAAACGAGATGAGTATTTTAAATAGAATGAAATCTTGATATAAAATTAGACTTTTATGAGAAAATAAAGGGCCTGTAGAAGTGGACAACATGAATAAAGAAGTATTCTGAATGTTTAAGAGGGAACAGCAGACACAGAAACCCCACTGAAAATAAACTTGGATAATTTGGAAGTCAGAGAAGTAACACTGACACTTTGTTCTAGGGACAGACACGCTCTCTATTTGCCCTGCCCTCTGCTTTTCCAGCACCAACAAGGCTGCTATATGCATTGGGCAAGCAGTACTTTTCCACTTCCTCAGTAGTGGGGCAGGGGATACTAAAGATAATGCAATAGAGAAACCATTATCAAAGCAAGATGACAAAAGATGAGATTACAATCTCAGAGACCAAGAACCCAGAACTGGGGAGACAGACACATGATGAGAATTAAGGAGCTCTCCACTGGCTTTTACAAGTAACAGGCTGATATTTTTCTACTTTGGGTATAAAATTGATATGTGCTGATGACTTGCCCACTAATCATGGAATGGTGAACTTGGAAAAGACATCAGAGGTCATTTAGACCATTACTTCATTTCATTCAAAATACCTCTTCGCCTATAAACCATTTGACCCTCAGTTCTCCAAATTTGCATATTTAACATACAGGTCATATATTTGTATGTACAAAGTGTTTCCTTCTAATGATTTTTATTAGACCTCAGTAGAATTATTCATTTTAAACTATATTGAGGCAACTCACCTAAGAGGGATTTGATACTGATTAGAAAGAATATGTTTCTACTAGTTTTTAGTTTCCCACGACACACACAAACATGCAACTTTACCTTAGTGAAAGCTCGGTAACATAAGCCACACACCTCCACCAGGTAGGCCAACGTGAAGACGGCATTCTGAATCACAAAACTGAGCAGTTTTGAAAATGGTTCCAACAAACTCTGCAATGAGATTAGGGCCAAAAAAATCTATTGCTGCTTCTTTCATGAAAAAAAAAAAGGAAATAAGTCTAATGACACTTTAACTAATGGGGATCATTCTTTAATTTAAAATCTGTTGCCAGGTGGCTACTATAGCAAACTGGTTGGTCTAACAAGAACTGAATCTTCAATCAGTAGCTCAAAGAACATGATTTAATCATTTTATTGCTCAAAAAAAATCCATCTTTCCAAGTGGCATCACTTATAAACCAACCTAACTCTAATCTTATCCTCATACCCACCCCCAAGCAATCAAGACCCTGTGATGTCTGTGCGAGGATCTCTCGTCCTATTTCTCTAAATCTTTAGGCATTTATGACTTAATCAGACCTAAGCAAAGTGAAATGAAAGTTTCTCAGTTCAGTTCAGTCGCTCAGTGGTGTCTGACTCTTTGTGACCCCATGAATCGCAGCACATCAGGCCTCCCTGTCCATCACCAACTCCCTGAGTTCACTCAGACTCACGTCCAACAAGTCAGTGATGCCATCCAGCCATCTCATCCTCAGTCGTCCCCTTCTCCTCCTGCCCCCAATCCCTCTCAGCATCAGAGTCTTTTCCAATGAGTCAACTCTTCGCATGAGGTGGCCAAAGTACTGGAGTTTCAGCTTCAGCATCATTCCTTCCAAAGAAATCCCAGGCCTGATCTCCTTCAGAATGGACTGGTTGGATCTCCTTGCAGTCCAAGGGACTCTCAAGAGTCTCCTCCAACACCACAGTTCAAAAGCATCAATTCTTCAGCACTCAGTCATGTCCAACTCTTTGCGACCCTGTGGATTGTAGCCCGCCAGGCTCCTCTGTTCATGGGATTCTCCAGGCAAGAATACTGGAGTGGGTAGCCATTCCCTTCTCCAGGGGATCTTCCTGACCCAGGGACTGAACCACAGTCTTTAGCACAGGTGGCAGATTCTTTACCATCTGAGTTATCAGGGAAGCCCTGGCTCTTCAGACC
Source organism: Capra hircus (assembly GCF_001704415.2). Classification (NCBI taxonomy): domain Eukaryota; kingdom Metazoa; phylum Chordata; class Mammalia; order Artiodactyla; family Bovidae; genus Capra; species Capra hircus. The sequence goes on along the minus strand of NC_030828.1, from coordinate 57,724,363 downwards.
TAGCTCCTCTAGAAATCTGTCATCTCAGTTAAGTAGCAAAAACTACCCTTGCATGTAAGTACCAAAGGACTATTAGCTTAATAAAACTCATCAGGACCCAGATTCCTACCAATGTTTACCAGGAAAGCATTGCCATTTTTCACTTTCCCTTCTGAATCCGACCCATAAAGAGTCAGTTATAGATCAATATGCTTTCTTAAGTCATTTGGAAACATTTCCTGAGTACCTACTAAGTATCAGGCAGAGTTAGATGCTTTTATATCATTTATCTCATCATTTATAAAATTCTTTTAAAAAATCCTGGGGAGAAAATATATTATAATAATTAATGACATACACTCTAGAATTTTACACAGAGAGCAAACTTTAGCTCTCTGTGACTTTGAATATATGATTTAACATCTCTAGACTTTATTTTCTCCCATGTAAAATGAGGATAACAATTACCTCCATCTCAGTATTTCTGTGAGAATTAAAGAAGATGATGTACGTAAAGCACTTGGCAACAGTAAGCCTCTCATCACTGTTAGTTATGATCTGCACATCTCTGAAGCTTTAATATCCCCATTCTGCTGCTGAGACAGTTAAGTAGGCAAGTAACTTGCCTAAGGCCATACAGCTATCGAATGGAATTCAAACTCAAATTCGGGGGCAATCTTCCAGAGAGAGAACTGCTCTATAGGGAAGACAGGATTTTAATTGGACTCCAAAGGACTTTTATGCTGCGATTTCTGCTAATTCTCAACCTCTATGGTCCTAACTGTTTGGATTATAAAAGTAATACATGCTCAGTGTGCAAAAGGAGGATCTGTAGAAAAGTAAAGATAAGGAAATAAGTCCTCCGTATTCCCATCATAACATTTTGATATATTTCTCTTCTTCTTTACACACCAGTTTACTCAGTTGAAATCTTGCACAGATATAATAATACATTTTGTTAAGACAGTACTATCTGAAATTTCCAATGCTATTTAATTCTTCATATAGATCTATCTTAATGGCCACAAGTCAGATTTTATTATAAAAAAGATCTCAATAAATATATTTTGCATGAAATTTGCATTTGCTTCTTTAGAGTAGATTCTGAGGAAAAGAATGACCATATCAAAGATTTTGTGCATTTTGGCGTCCTTTCCCTTATGGATACAAAAATGATTTTATTACATGTTAGCTGCCCCTGAGGATAGGAATTATGTTTGCTATCTATATTACCCAAAGGAACCATGTAGTGCTTTCCATATAGAAAATCTTAAAGACACTCTTTAAAATAGTACTATTGATTCAGTATTCTTTGCTCTGTATAAATGTTGTTGCCTTGAAACACTAATAATGGATGACTGGGGAGAGAAATATGTCTGTATTGATACATAATACATCCTTATTGGTTAAAAAAAAAAAAAGAGAAGAAACCTAGATTGAACCTGTATAGAAACTTGCTTTTTTATCTAGTAAAGCAACATGGTATTGGGGCAGTACAGTACTGCAGACAAAAAACTTGAAATCAAAGCACCTAGATTCAAGTCTCAAATCTTCCATTAAGCAGCTACGTGACCTTGGTCAAAACACGTCATTTCTCTGATCCTATTTCCTTATCTCTAAATGAAAAGACTAGACTAAATAATATCTTTGCAGTTTTCCTTGAGTCTATGCAAGCAAGGTCTAAGGTAAAAAGTTACGAGGGATATGCCTTCTTGGTACACACTGGCAACCCACTCCAGTACTCTTGCCTGGAAAATCCCATGGATGGAGGAGTCTGGTAGGCTGCAGTCCATAGGGTTGCTAAGAGTCGGACATGACTGAGCAACTGAGCGACTTCACTTTCCCTCTTCCCTTTCATGCGTTGGAGAAGGAAATGGCAACCCACTCCAGGGTTCTTGCCTGGAGAATCCCAGGGACAGGGGAGCCCGGTGGGCTGCCGTCTATGGGGTCACACAGAGTCGGACAAGACTGAAGTGACACAGCAGCAGCAGCAGCAGCAGTAACTATTTGGTACTTCTAGTAACTACAATCCATTGCAATACAAACTATTGCATTATTGCATATAACGCAGCCTGGAAATGTAGCCAGGAATACAAAAGTGAATAAGATTTAGTGCTGGACTTTGCAAAGCTCACAGGCTCACCGGGGAGACGACAGGATAGCTGCTAATAAAGAGAGCTCTATCAGGTACTGTGGATCTTGACAGAGTGTGGATCTAAAAAGGCTGCTACAGAGAATGTGAGCCTTTTTAAAACTAGTGAAAGCAAAAGTCACTCAGTCGTGTCCAGCTTTTTGCAACCCCATGGACTGTAGAGTCCATGGAATTCTCCAGGCCAACTGGAGTGGGTAGTCTTTCCCTTCTCCAGCCTTTCCCTAACTCAGGGATCAAACTCGGGTCTGCTGCACTGCACGCAGATTCTTTACCAGCTGAACCACAAGGGAAGCCCACGAATACTGGAGTGGGTTGCCTATTCCTGCTCCAGCAGATCTTCCCAACCCAGGAACTGAATCAGGGTCTCCTGCATTGTAGGTGGATTCTTTACCAAATGAGCTATAAGTGAAGCCCTGAGCTTTCCATTTTAAAATCGGAATGGAATTCAAATTCTCATCTTGAAGAATGAGAAGGAGTTTAGTCTCCAATAAGGGTATAAAGCATTTCAGGCAAAGGAAATAGCCTAAGCGAAGGCAAGGAAGTATGAAATTAAATAAGATGATAAATGTATAGCAATTAGCACAATGTCTGCCATATGGTAAGTGCTCAACCAATACTAGTTGTTGTTTTGATGGTGATGATGATAGTGCTTCTGAAAGTACACAGGAAGCATGGGGATGGGACAAGTTCAGTTCAGTACAGTTCAGTTCAGTTCAGTTGCTTAGTCGTGTCCGACTCTCTGTGATCACATGAACTGCAGCACGCCAGGCCTCCCTGTGCATCACCAACTCCCGGAGTTTACTCAAACTCACGTCCATCTAGTCAGCGATGCCATCCAACCATCTCATCCTCTGTCGTCCCCTTCTCCTCCTGCCCTCAATCTTTCCCAGCATCAGGGTCTTTTCAAATGAGTCAGCTCTTCGCATCAGGTGGCCAGAGTATTAGAGTTTCAGCTTCAACATCAGTCCTTCCAATGAACACCCAGAACTGATCTCCTTTAGCCAAAGACTAAACTGGAAAGGTAGGCTTGCAAGCTAATGAAGTACCTTCTTGCATGCTCCATTAAGAAATCAGGACATTATATTAAAAGAATGGAGAAGCTATCAAGGATTTTAAGCAACGAACCCATGCAAAGAGATCTGTATTTGGAAGGATCATCTAGATCATGGTATTGGGGATGAACTGGTAGACGAGGCCCAGGACTAAGAGAACCAATGATATTGTGATCTATTAGAGTTTTTTTCATATAAGGCACTTTCAAAAGGTTGAAAGTGAAGCATTTAGTATGTGATAACTATCTCTTCAGCATTATTACATGCCTGTTGTTGTGGGGTTAAAAAACAACTGAATACCAAGGGGGAAAGGAGAGTGGGGATGAATTGGGAGATTGGGATATTGATACTTTTGATACTATGTATAAAATAGATAACTAATGGGAACCTACTGCAGAGCTCAGGGAACTGGACTCAATGTGCTGCTGCTGCTAAGTCGCTTCACTCGTGTCTGACTCTGTGCGACTCCATAGACGGCAGCCCACCAGGTTCCCCCATCCCTGGGATTCTCTAGGCAAGAATACTGGAGTGGGTTGCCATTTCCTTCTCCAATGCATGAAAGTGAAAAGTCAAAGTGAAGTCACTCAGTCGTGTCTGACTCTTAGTGACCCCATGGACTGCAACCCACCAGGCTCCTCCGTCCATGGGATTTTCCAGGCCAAGAGTACTGGAGTGAGCTGCCATTTCCTTCTCCAATGCGTGCATGCATGCCAAGTCATCTCAGTCGTGTCCAACTCTGTACGACCCTATGGACAGCAGCCCACCAGGCTCCTCCATCCACAGGATTCTCCAGGCAAGAGTACTGGAGTGGGCTGCCATTGCCTTCTCCAGGACTCAATGTGCTATGGTGACCTAAATGGGTAGGAAATCCAGAAAAGAGGGGTATACGTGTATGCATAGCTGACTCACTTTGGTGTGCAGCAGAAACTAACATAACCTTGTAAAGCAACTATACTCCAATAAAAAGCAATTTAAAAATAACTGCATAACCAACTAGCTATGTTTTTCTGAAACATACATACCCTTGTGGCATTGGTAGAGGGTATCTTCAAGAGGCAAATCATAATTCTCAAACTGGAGTCTAAAGAACACTGTGAACCGATACAAAAAGACAAAAGTCAGTACTCTTCTTAATACATCTTCTGCTTCATATGTTTTCTCCAAGCAAATTTATGTTAGGAAAAATATCTGAAATATATCTGTCTTCTTACAGGTTTCCTTGTCATACATTCATGTTGGGGAAAAAAAGAGAATTCTTAGCTTTAAATAATTAAGCCATTCATTAAGCAGTTAAACAATTAAATAATATTAACTGATATTAAATGTGCCCAGTTCTAAAGAGGTAGAATAATTTTTGAAAGGCCATGTTGAAATAAAACACCTATTTAGATCAATTTAAAATCATTGGAGTTATTAATCCAAGTAAAGAATGTTTAATCTGCCCTTTCTCTGCTACTAACAGACATAACAAAAACCTGGGGGAAAGCAGTAAAATTTCTACAGACGAAAACCATGCCTCACAAATCAAGCAGCATCATATTTTGGCACAATTCCACATCAAGATGTACTTTTTAAATAATATTTGGGACTGGGGGAAAAGTGTTACAGCAAGAATAAGCAATGGTATTATTTAACATGGTTAATGATACCGCAACAGCAGATCTCTGCAATTGTGTAGAATATTAACCTCTTTAAGACAGTATAAACAAAGTCAGTGGTTCTTCAAGTGTGATGCATGGACTAGCAGCATCTGTATTACCTGGAAACTAGCTGGAATGCAAACCCTCAGGTCACAACCCTACTGAACTGGAAGTTCTCAGAATAAGGCCCAGGAATTAGACTTTTAGCAAGTCCGCCAGGGGCCCTGATACACACTGAAGTTCGAAATCTACTTCTCTAAATTGATGAGAACAAACTACAGAAAGTCTCTCAATGGCTTAATCTTTTCCCCAGAGATTAAATACAATACAAAACAGGATGGTCAGAGGAAGTGCCCAGATAGAATCCAGCAGAGTGAATTTTTAGATAAATTCTGAAAGCATTTCACAAGAACCTTCTAAGAAAACCGTTGCTCTATTTAATCTGCTCAATACCCATAGGAGTTGATGTGACATTTACATTACTTTAGACCAGGGGCTGAAAACCAGCTGCTCATCAGGTCCCCATAGTGACCTACGAAGGAAGTCAGGAAATATCCTGGAAAATGTGGGGAGATGAGCAACACAAAGAAGGCATTCTCAAATAACAGCTGATTGGAATCCAATAGCAGCTGATCCCGTTAGCAAGGATGTGCTTCCTAGTTCTCAAGAATCTCAATTCTCCTTCTCATCTCACTCCACTCTACTCGTTCACCTTGCAGTCAGGGTCCCTTTGGACAGGGCTGACTGCTATAAATTAGGCTTACAAATTTGCCATGCCTGCCCCTCACCCTCTTTACTAGTGTGTGGCTCTTAAGCAATGAATGGCCCTGACCGGCTCTCCGGTCCTAGAGAGGATCCATGTGGTCTTGTTAAAATGCACGCACTCGTATTCCTAAGTGTATCTGTACAGTAGCTACAAACATACATAGTTTCAAGGTATTCATCCTCTTTGCCTGGACTTATTCAACTACTTCAGATTTCTGGATAGACAAGGATCAGAGAACATGAGAGATGCTAAAGACCTCAGCATTCCTGCTTTTCACAGTAATTTCAGACTCAGAAAACAGAACACACCAAGCTAAGGGCCCCTGAATCATCATCCTCACAGACATTATTGAAGGCTATATTTTCCACATCTGCCGGTTAAGAAAAACGTATTATCAGAGACGGTTGGATTTTTTTTTAAAACAACATGTTACATGTATGTAATACTCATTTCAGAAGTGGTGCTACCAACATGTAACTTCACTTGGCTGATCAACAAGTGATTTATTTTGCTGTGAGTTGAGTATCTTCATTCTGTGATCTGAATAAAGCACAAAAAGCTTGTGGAACCCATGAGGTTCAAAGACATAATAGTGGTCACTACCAGCCACCTCTTTTCTCCCTGCTATGGAGACCTGAATTCCTTCAAATCACTCTTGTCTGAGAATGACTCTGAGTCCACTAGTGGAAAGGACACTAGCCAGAATCCCTGAGTTCTGATCTTTTCACTGCCACTATCTCTCTGAATTCGCAGTTCTCCATCTGGAAAACGGGAGTATCAAAAAGGATGGTGTTTATAGGTCTCTTCCAGTTTTAACAGTATATGATTCTGTGTTTGCATTGAATGGGCTCATGTTGAAAATGTTCCTTAGGCTACCAGATTTCCAGCTAGATAACTGTGTGGTATCCTGGAGGGTGGCATGGCACTGGGTAGGGAGTGAGGGTGGGGATGGGCATAAAGCCGTCAAACAGAAATATCATCTTGGTCTTGTAAGGACTTTACTCACAAACACAAAATTTTAGATAATTCTCTAAAATTGAAGCTTGACATTATATGTCTGGTCTCCTTTCAGATGAAACTATTTACTTACAAATTTATTTAATATCCATTTGAGAACATTTTCTAAATAAACACAATCTACTAATGTCTTCCTGAACTTTTTATTTTTTAACCAACTGGAAACATGAAATCACTAAGTCAGAATGCCCACTGAATATTACTGCCATTCTGCAACATTTGGAGAGAAAATCTCAATAACACTTTCTACTCTGTGGCTAACAAAGATTCCTTCTAGCCCTTTACAAAACATTAAATCTTCCTAGATCAGGTGGCCTGCAAACAGTAAGGAAGTGATTTGAAATGAAATCCTGGGTTCAGCTTACCTTCAGAGGTAAAACACAAGGCAGCTTGGCAAAAAATGTCTGAAACTGATTGCTGATCGTGGTCCAGAGGCTACTAGGAGAATCCATGGGCAAAGCTTCCATGAAGGTAGCAATGTTTTCCAAACAGCGTATCATAGCACCCCCTGCTGGTAAATTCTTTTTGTTATTTAGACCCTAAAAACACAAAAGCATAGGCAATCAACTACTGAAATGGTGTGGGAATTCAGACAGCTGTTTGGTGAAGATCAGTTCTTTAAAAATCATATACTCACGTTAAAAACATGTGCTGTGTGTAAGCTTTGTACCTGGCAGGAGTACAGAGAAAAATGGACTGATCTACAGAAACTTGGGGGGAGGGGGAATTGTGATTTTTGACTCAGTGAGAAAAGGTGAAACGTGAGCAGAAAACTGGAAATATCTTCCCAGGATCCACAATTGGCGTGGTCAGGTGTTCAGAAGACAAAGTGAATGATGCTTGCTAGTATCTCTACCAGCAGTGATTAACACACACACAAACTCTCCATGGCTGTTCCTCTTACTCCAAATTTGAATTTCAGGCAACTTGCCCATTCTCTTCAAAAACTTCCCTGGTGGCTCAGATAGTAAAGAATCTGCCTGCAATACAGGAGACCCAGATTCAATCCAGGGGTTGGGAAGATCCCCTGGAGAAGGGAATGGCAACCCACTCCAGCACCCTTGCCTGCAAAGTTCCAAGGACAGAGGCGCTTGGAGAGCTATAGTTCATGAGGTCACAAAGAGTTGGACATGACCGAGTGATTAACACACACATTAAAGGAACAGCAAAGTCCCCAAGGCAAGCTGCCAACCATCCATGTTAACTGAAAGGGTTAATAAGTAGAGGAAGAGAGACAGACTCCAAGTTAAGTGATACAATGAATAAGCTGTGGAGGTGAGAACTGACTCCGCTCTGTCTTGAGATACAGAAAATAGGCAGACTTTGAACCCAGATTCTGAGATAAACAAAGCTGTGAAGCTGAAATTTGAATCTAAAGTCTAATAATGTAGTGCACATGGCTTTATCCACCACACATTTTGAAAGCTGAAAGTGAGAGCTCAGAGGCTGGCATCCACCCCTTAGTGGAGGGGTCCAGCAGCTTTAAGTACCTCCACACTAAACAGCAGTGTCCAACTGACTATTCTATGCATTGGCCATTTTTATCTTTTAAGCTTTCACATATTAAATTATTCAGCATCTAATTTAACATTTGAATTTTTAATATTTAAATTAGATGACTTTGAATTTCTTTCTCAGAAGCGATTTCAACAAGGGCTTAGAGTTTCGACAAGGCAAACCTACCTCCAAGAGCTGGCTGAGAGCAGCAATAGAGCTCAGCTCGTTGAAGTCCATCAGAGATGTGGCCAAGGTCCGTAAAAAAGTCCCGTCTGGAAAGTCAATGGTCAGATTTAGTAGCGTTCGCGTTTCAGCAACTGGCCAGGTCTGTGGTGTCAGCCTCCCCCGTGGATGATTACCTTTGATGGTGCTCTGGAACAGCTGTGGGAAGATGCCATTGGGAGCCAGCTGATGGAAGATACAGCGCAGGAACTGCTTGGCCACCCCAGCTGCATTTCCGGGGACCATCATGCTGGGGTTGAGCAGGGAGAGAAAAGAACAAGGAATCTTGGAGCATTGAGCATGAGTTCAGATACTTATTTACTTATTTATTCACATGCACAACCGTCCTCTTATGGAATAACTCATTGTCACTTGCATTGATGAGATGAAATATTCTAGTCACATGGAATCGCTATTAACAATAAGCTTTTAGAAAGAGGGAACCAGGTAATGCCAGAGTTGGTCTCAGACTAATTCCATCCTGCTGTACAGATGAGGGTTCCCAGGTCCAGAGAGAAAAGGTGACCTGCAAAGACCCTGATGCTGGAAAAGATGGAAGGCAAAAGGAGAAGAGGGTGGCAGAGGATGAGATGGTTAGCTAGTACCACTGACTCAGTGGACACCAATTAGAGCAAACTCCAGGAGAGAGTAGAGAGGAGCCTGGAGTCCATGGGATTGCAAAGAATTGGACATGACTTGGTGGCTGAACAACAACAAAGGTTACACGTTCAGAGGGTGGCAGAGTCAGGACTAGAATTCAGGATGGGGATTATCAGTAAGATCCTCCCATAAAGTGTCATTGGCTATGAGAGTGAGCACCTCCAAGGAACAATGCAAGGAGAGAGATGTTCATTCCTATTGGAAGAGCAGGTGCATTTTCTTGGGGCCTCTGAACTGGTACTTGTAAAAAGGTTAGGACTTTGATATATCCAGTTTTCCCCTTTACCCTCTGCACCACCTCTGCATGTCAAAACAGGGAGCCAAGAGATGATTATGTACCCTTTTCCTTTAGACCAAAGTATTAGAAAAGGGACTTCCCCAAAAGTCCAGGAGTTAAGACTCTGCTCTTCCACTGCAGGGAGCACGGATTCAACCCCTGGCCAGGGAATTAAGATTTCACATGCTGCACATGTTAATTGCTTGGTCATGTCCAACTCTTTGCGATCCCATGGACTGTAGCCCACCAGATTCCTCTGTCCATAGGATTCTCCAGGCAAAAATACTGGAGTGGGTAGCCATTTCCTTCTCCAAGGGATCTTCCTGACCCAGGAATCGAACCCCTGTCTCCTGCATTGCAGGCAGATTCTTTACTGTCTGAGCCACTGGGGAAGCCCCACATGCTGCATGGTGTGGCCAAAAACAAATAAATAAATGAGATTAAAACATTAAAAATCTCACGAAGTATCAGAACAGACATTCCCAGAGGTGATTCTGGCTGAGTGGTTGAAAGGAAGAAAGCGAAATCAAAGAGCCCAGACAGATAACTCATAAAAAGTCCCTCTTACCTAAACTGTTCTTTCTGCCTGTCTACCCTGATATGCTAGTTCAAACTTATAGGTCAAAAATATTCTTCGGGAAGAAATGCCACCAAGTTTTCACAAACCCTTTCAAAAATTAGAGGAGGGAACCCTTCCCAGTTTATTTTATGAGGCTAGCAAAGCCCTAAAGCTAAAATCACATAAAGCATTACAAACAAAACAAAATAAAACAGAACAAAAACCAAGAAGGAACATAAAAGAAATAAAAAGAAAAAGGACAAACCGATAGTCTTCATGGACATTGAATCCAACTGTACATACATAAGAAGAATGATTGACCACGACCAAATAATTTATCCCAAGAATATAAGAATGACTTGATATTCAAAACTCAATGAATGGAACTTAATACCTTAAAGAAAAAAGTGCAAAACGCATACCATTATTTAAGTGCCTTTGGCAAAATTCAACCCGAATTCATGATAAAAAAAATTATCGGAAAACTAGAAATAGAAGGAACATCCTGTTTGGGTAAGGGCACTTATGAAAACCTACAGTGAACATACTTAACGGTGAGATAACAAATGTTTTTCTCGTCAGATTAGGAACAAGGCAAGGATGCTCAATCACATCTTTATTATTGTACTGGAGGTCCTAGTCATTGCAATAGGATAACGAAAAAAGGTATAAAAAATCAGAAAGGGGTAAAACTGTCACTATTTACAGATGACATGATTTTCTATTTACAAGTATGTTTACATTTCAAGGACTCTAAAAAGCAGCTATTACAACTAAGTTAATTTAGTTTATTACAGCACAGTGTTAAAAAAAATAGTACATTTGTATATCAGCAGCAGAAAGTAAGAAAATGAAAAAAATTTTTAATTCTGTTTACATTGACTTTAAAAAACAAAGTTCCTGGTAGTAAATTTAACAGAAGTTATGCAAGATCTCTACAGTGAAAGCCACAAAACACTGCTGAGAGAAACAAAGACAAAATGAAAGCATACATTATGGTTATGAATTAAAAGACAACATTTTTATAGGGTCATTTATCCTCAGATTGACTTATACTTTGAATACAGTCCTAGCAGGCTTTTTCTCCCCAGATTGAAAAGCTAATTCTAAAATTTATATGGAAACATAAGGAATCTAGAATATCCAAACTAATCTTCTTGAAAAGGACGACCAAATTTGGAAGATTCATACTATCTGACTTCACGACTTACTCTACAGCTACAGTAACCAACACAGTGTGGTGGCAGCGTAATGTACGGATCAGTGAAAAAGACCAAGAACCTGGACATTTTGCTGTTGTTTAGTTGCTCAGTCGTGTCCAGCTCTTTGCAACCCCATGGACTGTAGCTTGCCACATTCCTCTGTCCATGGGATTCTCTGGGCAAGAATACTGGAGTGGGGTTGCCAATGCCGACTCCAGGGGATCTTCCCAACCCAGGGATCAAAAATGCGTCCCCTGAACAGCCTGCATTGGCAGCTAGATTCTTTACCACCGAGCTACCTGGGAAGCCCTTGGGTTACATGGGTGTATGCATGTGCTGCTTCCTCCACCAGGAACGTTCTTTCTATAAGTTGCTGTGTGGAGCACTCTCCTGCTATCTTATTTCTTTAAATATCATTTGCTCAAAAAAGCTACTGTATCTAAAATACCACCTCCACCCCTCTCTATCTCCTGGGCTTTCTTGATTATTTTCATAGAATTTAGTACTGAATGATATTAAATTATCAGTTTTCTTGTGTGTTAATTAGCTCATTGTCTGCCTCCTCAACTAGAATCTAAGTTTCACGAGAGCCAGGATTTGCTCTTTTGTTCACTAGGGCATCCTCAGTTGCTAGCAGTCACTCCATAAACAGTTGCTGAATAGGTAGCACTAGTGGTAAAGAATCTGGGCTCTGCTGGTAGCTCAGCTGGTAAAGAATCCACCTGCAATGCAGGAGACCCCAGTTCGATCCCTGGGCCAGGAAGATCTGCTGGAGAAGGGAGAGGCTGCCGACTCCAGTATTCTGGCCTGAAGAATTCCATGGACTATATGGTCTGTGGAGTCTCAAAGAGCTGGACATGACTGAGTAACTTTCACTTTCACATCACTTTTAGTGGCAAAGAACCTGCCTGCCAATTCAGGAGACGTGATATAAAGGAAGCAGGTTTGATCCCTGAGTGGGAAGATCCCCTGGAGGAGGGCATGGCAACTCACTCCAGTATTCTTGCCTGGAGAATCCCATGGACACAGGAGCCTGGTGGGCTACCTCATGGTTATAGGGTTGCAAACAGTCGGACACGACTGAAGCAACTTAGCATGCATGCACACAGACACAGACAAGTCTTAATATTCTTTCTGTTCACAGCATTTAGCAGTTTACAATCATAAACTCATGCAAATATTGAATTCATGTTTGCTTCCCAGATAGACTTTAAGCCCCTCAAAGGCAGGCATCATGTCAGTTTTGCCCCCAGTGGAAACCTAAGTATCTAGCAGGCTGCCTGATATGGAGTGGACTCTAAGTATTTGTTGACTAAAATGAGTGAATAAATGAAGGTGTGAATGCAAAATGAACGTGTGCTCTCTGGAGCTGCAGCTGAACACTAACAATATTCATCTCGTGGTAAACACACTTGTGTTTTAGAAATGGATGAACATGCACAAGGGACAAAAAGAAAGTGAGCTTTGACCCATTTAAGGAGCTTACCTTTCTGCTTGATTAGAAAAAGTCATGCTGGAGGCCAGTCTAGGAAATAGAGTAAACAGAGTCACATGAGTGTCATGCTTTCATGATAAAATGCAAGAGCACTGTATGCCCCACTGCAGCTCCCATTTAGATGGGGGCATGTAAACCCACTGACAATTCCCTTGAGCAGGGACAGAAGACCCATTCAGGGGTCAGTCTCCAGGTTCAACTTAATCCAGTTTCTGAACTCTGCTTTCTACATCAAATCAGATATTTCCATGGTGAGGCATACAGTTGAGTTAGTTGACTATCACCCAGCCAATCTATAGGCATGTCCTTTGCAACCAAATCTAACAGATGTCAGAACAGTATTTGACCTAGTCCACCCCTATACTGAAAGTGAAAGCTGCTCAGTTGTGCCCCACTCTTTGTGACCCCATGGATTATACAGTCCATGGAATTCTCCAGGCCAGAATACTGGAGTGGGTAGCCTTTCCCTTCCCCAGGGGATCTTCCCAACCCAGGGATTGAACCCAGGTCTCCCACGTCACAGGCAAATTCTTTACCTGCTGAGCCACAAGGAAAGCACAAGAATACTGGAATGCGTAGCCTATCCTTTTGGCAGTGGATCTTCCCGACCCACAAATCGAACTGGGGTCTCCTGCATTGCAGGTGGACTCTTTACCAACTGGGATATGATGGAAGCCCTATCCCCATTTTAACTTGACTCAAAATTCATTTCTTTGTATAACTGATTCACTTTGCTGTACAGCAGAAGCTAACTTAACATTGTAAAGAAACTATTCTCTAATAAAAATTAATTTTAAAAATTCATTGCTTTGTATCCAGCTTCTGAAACCTAACCACAAATAAGCCACAAACTGTAAAAATCTCTAGAAGATAGGGAAATGTGTAATAAAGGAATTTGTCAGCTAACTGTTAAGTTGAAAAGACATCTTGGGAAGAGAAATTTTTTAGGTTAAGTAATCAATATGCTAAGTTGCTTCAGTCGTGTCTGACTCTTCGTGACCCTATAGACTACAGCCTGCCTCTGTCCGTGGGATTCTCCAGTCAAGAAAATTGGAGTCGGTGGCCATGCCCTCCACCAGGGGGTCTTCCCCACCCAGGGATCAAACCGGAGTCTTTCATGTCTCCGTATTAGCAGGTGGGTTCTTTACCACTAGCACCACCTGGGAAGTCTCAATTATATGGTTCTATATAAATGGAAATACTCTAGACGTATAGAAAGAAAAAGAGTATACTATATTGATGGGTTTAGTAAAACGTGTCTTGATCAGTAAGATATTGAATAAACAAACATGGAGAATGCTAAAATTTTATTTATTTAAGACCATAACAGTGACTCGAATTCAGACTGCATTTGGAAAAGAACAGAGGGTCCAGTACCAGTAACACCAGACACCATTCCCAGTTGGCTCTTCCACACTAATGACACTACAGTGACTAGGTAGGCACTGGCAAATGAAATAAATAGTAAAGAAGGGTGCAGTCAATGTGATCTTGAAGGCTGCATCTAGAAAAAGGGGTGAGTAGATTAAGAGGGATCCAAGTAGAGAGCAAAAAAATGAAATCATATAGAAAGTCTTGTGCGATAAACGAACGTGCTGAACATACACACTCTTAGAACATGCTGGAAATAGTTCCTGTGGGACTAAAATAAACAAATCAAGTGATCATAAATCCACATTACCTCATTCGGAATTGAGGCATGCTAGGAAACCCTAAACCAGGTGACTACTCAATCTGCTTTATCAGTAGTTCTAGCTGCTAAGAATTACGGCAGCTTGCTTTAACGCTCTCTCTGTCTCTTGCTTGTCTGTCCAAAAGAGGTAGAGATTAACTTTTTTTGTTTCGGCTGGGGGTGTCTTTGGCCGTGCCTTGAAGCATGTGGGATCTTAGTTCCCTGAACAGTGATGGAAGGCACGCCCCTTGCAGTGAAGTGGATGATTAACCACTGGACCACCGTTTGTGCACTTAAGCATCTAAAAATATATCTGCACTGTTTTCTTTTCTTCAAAGTTTGTGTGTTTCCATCCTAACAGTTGGCAACGCTTGAACATGGTTTATTCTCTCTTAATGTTAAAACAAACGAAAACAAAATAAAAACCCCCTCTATGTATCTATTATAATAGCAGATCAGCTATTTCAAGGAGATAGTAGAAGACCAGAGCAATAATTCTATCTGTTCTAAAACTGAAAAGTATTAATAATAAGAATTATGACCTCACATTAATAAAAACTTTCAGTTTCACAAGTCTTACTCATAGCTGGTATAACATTTATTCCATGTTTATTATGATTAGGTTAAAATTAAGGGCTTAAATGAAATAATTTATCTTTTCTTATCTCTCTGTGTTCATCACTTACTTTACACATTGGCTACTTCTAAGTATTAGAGGTGGAATAGTTACACCATCTCTGATTATATACACTTAAGGTATTCCCTGGTAGCTTAGCTAGTAAAGAATCTGCTGGAATGCAGGAGACCCTGGTTTGATTCCTGGGTTGGGAAGATCCCCTGGAGAAGGGATAGGCTAGCCACTCCAGTATTCTTGGGCTTCCCTGGTGGCTCATGGTTCAGTTCCTGGGCTGGGAAGGTTCCCTGGAGGAGGGCATGGCAACCCACTCCACTATTCTTGCCTAGAGAATCCCCATGGCAGAGGAGCCTGTTGGGTTACAGTCCATGGGGTCGCAAAGAGCTGGACACAACTGAGTGACTAAGCACAGCACAAGATATACACATCTAAGGGGATTTTAATGCTTCCCTGTTTGTCTTTAACTTGAAATCATCTCTTTTTTTCATTAAAAAGATTAAATTTTAGCTCCATTAATATTTATTCCCTTTCCTCCATCAAATACCAGGAATTTGAGGCTTCCCTTGTGGTCCAGTAGTTGAGAGTCTGCCTTGCAATGCAGGAGACATGGGTTCAGTTCCTGGTCCGGGAATATAACCACCTGCCATGGGGCAACTCCACCCATGTCCCACAACTACTGAGCCTCTGCCCTAGAGTCTGTGCTCTGCAACCAGAGACGCCACCACAATGAGAAGCCCTCACGCTGCAACCAGAGAAAGCCCGCGTGCAGCAACAAAGACACAGACATTTTTAAAAGCTTTTATTTAAAAAAAATACCAGGAATCTGTAGAATCCAGTTTTTTCTCCAACCTCCTTCATAGAGACTTTTCGCTAGGAAATCATTTCCACCCTGAACTCCCGTAGCGCTCAGCACACACACTCAGCACAGCTCTTACTGATGCTCCATCTCTTATGGCTACTCAGCTTTCCCACACATGACGGTCCTCTTCAACAACTAAGCCACAAAGCACTTACAGGCAAGAGTTAGGCAGGTGCAATGCCTGCAGCCTAAAGACCCAGCTCTCTGCTAGCACAGACTGGACACAATACTCATTTGTTGGTATTGTTTAGTCACTACGTCATGTCTGACTCTTTTTGACCCCATGGACTATAGCCCAAAAGGCTTCTCTGTCCATGGGATCTTCCAGGCAAGAATACTGGAGTGGGTTACCATTTCCTTTTCCAGAGGCTCTTCCAACCCAGGGATTGAACCCATGACTCCTGCCACATCTCCTGCATTGCAGGCAGATGTTTCTACTGCTGAACTACCACGGAAGCCCCAGTACATTCATGTGGAATCTAATGCAGTCCTCTCCTGTACGTTGTGTATGCTGGAACTACAATTTGTTACTGAATTTGAACTCTACTTCCATGAAATAGAGCACTTTTCTTCTAATGTCCTATGTACTAAATGGAATTTTCTTTATATGAAAATTCTCTGAGTAGCTGAGTCTTAATCAGTCAGGCTGAAGGCTCTATTCCCCAAATGTGTGCCTCCTTCCTTCTTCTGAATCAGAAGTATAAAACTGCTATATTTTCATTTATCTCTTCATATGGCAGTGCCCCAAGTTGCATAATGAAGTGAGCCACTCCCAGATTACAAAGTGCCTAGAGAATCCATCTTAAAATAGACAAAGAGAGATAATAATATCTAAAAGTTACAAAGTGTTTAGTGTGAGGAATTCACAGTTCTGAGTGCTGTGACACACACTGGCTCACATAGTAAGAGGGAACAATGAACCAGCAGGGTCTTACTGCAGTTTTCTCTAGCTCCACTCTGATACTGTGACTTGCGACCCTACATGGCTGTAGAATTCAACCAAAAATTTGGTCCCTTCAGTTTGTGAAATTAGTCTGAGTTGATCCCACAGATATTAAGCATCTGTAAGGTTACAAAATGTTTCACCTTGAACTGATGGTTAATAGACTGAGTAAGGCTCCTTTCTACCAATCAAAACAGAAGCTGACATTCACCTTCCCACAGACTGCATGATGTCCAGCAACAAGGGGGCTGCCAAGTCTGGGCTTAAGTGGATGAACGTGGAGAGGACCACAATGGCCAGCCCCAGGGTTTCCTCATCGTACTCTTCCAGAATGGCCCCACAGTCATGGCATCTGCAAAGAAAACGGAGGAATGCTTTCTGTGAGAGCTGACAATGGTTTCAAGATATAAGTGCATATAGCCTTTTTTTTTTTTTTTTTGGTGAGAGTTGGAAAAATCCCCAAAAGGAGGTCTATGGTCCCTTTTTAATAATAAATAGGACAGTTGAACACTAGTCTCACCTTAGACACAGAAGTAGCACACACAGAAGAGACCTTGAAGCTTCCTCTGATCACTGAAAATGGTCTTTCAACTCATTGCTATCTGGTCTACACAAGCATTATTGATCCCTTTTACAAGAATCACCAACTGGACTAATAATTTGAGGTTTCTGGTTGAGGGATTTTATGTATGTAAAATTATTGCCAGGGATAATCAATAAACAGATTTTTTTTCATTGGTTGAAATTAAAAGTGAAAAATGTCTAGACACAAATGGAAGCCTTCCTAAACTTTCAGATCTAAAAATGTCCTATTTGTGAGTGAAAGAATAGTTAATAGAACTCTATAGAAAACCTCACTCAGATCAGTTTTATGAACTCACCACCTACTGAGTATAGTCTATAAAAACATAATGGCCCTTGCTCTTAAGGAACTTCCAACTTGTTGCTCTTCACAGTATCTAAGGTAGGTTCAGTTAATTTCATCCCAATGAAAGCAGAGCTCTCTCTTTCAGCTGTGGCTGGGCAGCTTTATAACGTGAAGGGAAGTCTACTAAGAAAAAGCAAACGGAGCCGAACTATGATTGCTACTGCGACTTTCTATCTGAAAACTTTCCAAAATATGTGTGTGTGCATGTGTGTGTGTAATATATATATATCATTCCTTACAAACTGACTTTTTTAAAATACAAAGTTCACTTTTGTAACTAAAAAATAGATACCAGATTGGCCCAAAAGTCTGTTCGTGTTTTTCCATAAGCTGTTATGGAACCCAATGAATCGAGTTCCCCCAATAAAGGCAACCGGGAAGACAATTAGGAAAGATTGAGTCTTGGAGGAGGACACAAAAACGAGGAAATTATACCAAAGAAGGAGCTAAGAAGAGCCCTCCACAAGCAAGTAGGTGCTCCCCATGTGGACATTCTAGGGCAGCTGCTCGAGATAGGCCCTTCCCTTCTACAGTAATGATAGCCAGCTATGACCAGCTGCAAGGATCCTCACGCCACCCCCTCCAACCTCACCTTCCTCCCCCTTTTTTTTTTAATCAGTGTAATTGTTTATTGCTAATAAAAATAATGTTGATATCATTGGTTTAAAGAATGCTTTCCAGTGGTCTACTCATACCATTCTTCAAGATTTCCAAATCAGTCTGCTAGCTCTTTTAAAAAGCGTTTTGATAATAGCTGAAGTAGTTAATATTCATTGGGTTTTTACAGTGAGCTTTTACAATGTGCCAACTGGTGCTATAAACTCTTCTTGCTGTTTTTTTTTTAGTAGCTCTGTCATATACTACTCTTTTGCAATACCATGGACCATAGCCCATCAGGCTTCTTTGTCCATGGGACTTCCCAGATGAGAATACTGGAGTGGGTTGCCATTTCCTTCTCCAGTGATCTTGCTCAATGGTAAAACCTTCCTCCCTTTTTATCACAAACTTACTCATTTGTCACTTGGCTCACCTTTACCAGGAAGCCTCCTCAGCCCAAGAGAGATCTCTGCAAGCTTGAAATCCTACAAGTCTTATTCTTTATCATACTTACTGAACATTCATGTGCCAGGCAATGTACAGGGAGCTCAACTACAAAATACAGAGGAAGGAGTCCAAGTCGCTAAGGAGCTTACAATCTACTACAAAACATGTGTGTACAAACAACTAAACAATTAAAATACAGTGTGCCCAGTGGTAGAATAGAGAGATGTATCAAATCCTACGGAAACTTGGAGGATGGCATGATGCATTCTGCCTTGTGAAACAGAGAAACTTTGCCTTAAGCTGGATTTTGAGGTATGAGCAGGAGTTCACCAGGCAGAGAAAGTACAGAGAGAAGGGCACCTATGAATTTGTGGAGGAGAGAAAGAGTTCCTGGTGAGGACTGGTTAAGTCCATACATTCACAACCTGAAGGGCCTTTTATAATAAGCTAAAGCATTTGGATTTTGTAAGAAATCTGGGGATACTGAAGGCAGACAAACAAGAGGCAACATAGCCAATCTGAGAGTCAGAGAATGGATCTCGCCAGCAGGATGGGAAAAAGAATCAAGCCTCAAACTTAGTCCCACCCTAACAATTTAGAATCTCTGATTGGGGGATTTTATTGGTGTGAAGTTGTTGCTAGGAATAATCAGTAAGTGGACATCATTTGCATAAATCCAAATGGAAAAAAAAAAAGAAAAACGCTTTGGCATAAACAAAAGCTGCTCATACAATACTGCATTTCTAAAATAACAACACTCACGGCTACAGCCATTTGAAGAACAAATTATGACTTAAAAGCATAGCATGCTCCTCTGATACTTTCTCACACCCGTGGAGAGCCAACTCTCAAATTCTGTAAACAGTGAAGAAAATAACTGTGAGTTTACTTGTCTGTCATCACCGTCGGCTGTTCGTCTGTGAATTCTTCAGGCGCAGGCACAAACATACTCACGATGCTGGGTGCTGACAGCAGGCTGGATTTTGTGGCCCCTGGATAAACAGTAAAGACAACTGGTGAATAAATGCATGTTGCTCAGAGCCTGGAAAAGCACAATTCTCCTCTTAGAAATCCTGCCAAGATTCCCTTCACAGGATGTAACAGGCACAGCCCAATTTCATTGTGAAAAACCATCAAGAGTGAAACACATTCAAGAAAGACTGTGAATTGTTTTGGCTTATATCATTTTGGAGAAGGAAATGGCAACCCACTCTAGTATTCTTGCCTAGAGAATCCCAGGGATGGGGGAGCCTGGTGGGCTGCCATCTATGGGGTCGCACAGAGTCAGACACAACTGAAGCGACTTAGCAGTCAGCATATCATTTTAAGGGTTTTCCAGGTGGAGCTAGTGGTAAAGAATCTGCCTGCCAACGCAAGGGCATACGAGACGTGGGTTTGATCTCTGGGGCAGGAAGATCCCCTGGAGGAGGAAATGGCAATCCACTCCAGTATTTTTTCCTGGAGAATCCATGGACAGAGGAGCCTGGTGTGCTGCAGTCCATGGGGTCGTTAAGGGTCGGACACGATTGAGCAACTGAACAACAACAGCAAATGATTCAGAGAATTGTTATCTGAAGGAAGCAACATGAAAATTTTTGGAAACTTCACCAAGTGGGCAAGGTGCTTCAACCTGAGGGAGAAAAAAATAATATCAAAGCCTTTGCAGAGTCAAGATGCTTCACACAGACTCCCTCGTCTGATCAAAGGCTACAAAATCTGTTCATAAGGAGATCTTCGGACCCCAGTGGCAGAGGAAGTTATCTGAAAATATCCTTATGTCACTTCCGAAGATCCAAAATGGAATCTGAATTTTGCTACTGTATTTATCAGCTCTCTCTGATCTAACAGACTGTCCTAAGTGTACCCAATTGTATCACTAACAAAGGTCTTCAGTTTTTTCATAAGGATGATGCTTTGAATGAAAGCAACATAGTTATTACTAGCAAAAGTATAAACTGATTAATAATAGAAAAGGCAAGAACTGGGCCAAGATAAAAGAAGATGTGATTGATTATTAAAACAGTTAGGTAAATAGAATGAAGTTGCTTCAAGAAACCAAAACACAGAAGGTTCAAATCCACTACTTCACATTTCCTGCACACTGACACTCCATATCTACCGGGTGCCAAAATGTCTGTGCTAAAAGTGGGAAAACTCAGCCCACAAGATACATGGTGATATACATGCAGTCTTACTAGAAATGTAAGAAATTGATTTAAAAAAAGAAAAAACAACTCTGAGTCAAGGGTTTCAAAAGATTCTTGCCAATTGCTATTACTTACACAGAAATCACAATGCAAGTCAAAAAAAAAAAAAAAAGACAGGGAAGCAAAGTCATTTGGGAGGTTTCAAATCAATCATTACCCAATACAAATGCCAAGGAACAGGTATTTTTGACAGTAGCATCGTGAATTTATTTTTCCATATGTCAACACAGAATGTACAATGCAATATTTATGACAGTCATTTATAAAAGCAGATAGGTTATGAGATATTGGCCCCTATATAGCAACATTAGCTGAATCACTGGATTTCTAAATACTGTTTGTGGTAAGGCAGCAAACAGTAATATTTGCAGATGGGCAGTGCAAAAAGGAAACCACTGAGCTCAGCTTCCTTTTGTTATAACCAAGTCACAACAAAGTCTGCATTATTAGAGGGAGTTCCATTATCCCTAGTTGTTAGCAACACTTCTGATACTACCAGTACTGTTCATCTACTGAATATCCAAAGTGTGCTCTACATGGAATTCGGGAACAGACATAGAAGGCTGTTAGAAACTTGAATGAAGAGGGAACCTCCTACTATATATCTGCAGGACATGTATTAAAAATGCATTCCAACATACACTAGGTGCAGACAAGCACCATTGGGTTCTACTTATATAAGATACCTAGAATAGTCAAGTTCATAGAGTCAGAAAGTACATTAGTAAATGCCAGGGGCCCGGGGTGGGGGTAGAGGCATGGAGAGTTAGTGTTTAATGGGGACAGAGTCTCATTTCAGGAGATGAATGATGCTGAGGGGTGCACGACAATGTGAATGTATGCAGTGCCGCTGAACTGTGCAGGTAAATATGGTGAAGATAGTATGTTTTATATTATGTGACTTTTACCATAATAAAGAAAACATTTTAAAAAGACCTCAAAAAAAGAGAGAGAGAGAGAAAGAAGACCTCCTCCAAAGCCTAGGTTCAAAGTTGGACATTTTGACAAAAGTCCCTTTGGGAGTCTTAGAGAAAGTATAAAGGTGTTGGTGTGTCTCTAAGCGTTCATGCACACCTCAGTCCCCTAGTTATCAGTGAATTTTTCAGTTCACCAAGAAACAGACTTTCTGTCTTTGTTCTCATTACCTCATTCCACTTTTGCTTCTACTGACTGTGTCCCTAGGTCATGACCAAGCACCAGAGTTTGTTTAACATCCCTGGCTTCTGCTCATAAAAGCTTTCCCTTTTCTCCACATCCCCTCCAGCATTTATCGTTTGTAGATTTTTTCGACGATGGCCATTCTGACTGGTGTGAGGCAATACTTCATTGTAGTTTTGATTTGCATTTTTCTAATAATTAGTGACATGGAGCATCTTTTTACGTGCTTATTGGCCAGCTGGATGTCATCTTTGGAGAAATGTCTGTTTAGGTCTTCTGCCCATTTTTGGATCAGATTATTTCTGATATTGACCTGCATGAGCTGTGTATATATATTAGAGATTAATCCTTTGTCAATTGCTTCATTTGCAATTTTTTTCCCATTATGGAAAACAGTATGGAGATTCCTTTAAAAAAAAAAAAACAGGAATAAATCTACCATATGACCCAGCAATCCCACTACTGGGCATATCCCCTAAGAAAATCACAATTCTAAAAGACACCTGTACCCCAGTGTTCACTGCAGCAACATTTACAATAGCCAGGACATGGAAGCAGCCTAGATGCCCACTGACAGATGAATGGTAAAGCAGATGTGACCCATATATACTATGGAATATTACTCAGCCATAAAAGAGGACGGATCTGAGTCAGTTGTAGTGAGGAGGATGAACCTAGAGCCTCTTATACAGAGTGAAGTAAGTCAGAAAGAGAAAAACAGGCATCATACACAAACGCATATATATGGGATCTAGAAAAATGGTACCGGTGAACCTGGCAGGGAACAGACTTGCAGACACAGGAGGGGAAGGCGAGGGCGGGATGAACTGAGAAAGTGGCATTGCCATGTACACACTCTCACGTGTAAACAGATGGCTATTGCTGTATAATACAGGGAGCCTAGCCTGGTGCTCTGTGATGACCTAGAGGGGTGGAATGAGGGGAGGGGAGGGGAGGGAGACCCAAGAAGAAGGGGATATATAGATTCATGTTGTTGTATGGCAGAAACCAACACAACATGGTAAAGCAATTTTCCACCAATTAAAAAAATAAATTTTTTTAAGGTTTCCCTAGGCCCATGAATGAGAAGTCTCATCTCATTGGATACAAGGGATACAACTGCTACTCACTGCCAAATAAATCTTATCCAAAGCTGGAGTTAAGTCTCCTCATCCCTTCCTAAGGAGAATCAGAAGTGACATGGTCCAAAGCAATAGGTCTGCTTGATTTATGGGACTAATTAAGACATGTGGTCATAATTCTTTTTTGCTTTCTGGTTTTCACCAATGATAGGTTAACCTGCCTTCTAAATTTAAAGAAAAAAAGAGAAAAAGTAACAATTAACTGGACATAAGATGAATTTTAAAAATACATATTCTGGACTTTCCTGGCGATCTAGTAGTTAAGATGCCATGCTTCCAATACAGAGAGTACAGGCTTGATCCCTAGTCAAGGAATTAAGATCCCACATGCCTCACAGCATGGCCAAAAAAATTTTTTTTAATATTCTGATTATCTTAGCATAGATTTATTCTCAGCTTGCTCCTCCAATAAGCATAAAGTCTAGTGTTCATTTTGCTCGGTTTCAGATGGCTGAAAAGAAGCTGTCCATCTATGATCTCAATAATCTAGAAGGAACATAGATAAGATGAACATGCTCAGAGAAGTAGATACATGGATACTATGGAAAACTAATATGTATTAGGAGGAACGCCAAAGGACCCAGAGCTGCGTGGTCTAGAAAAAACTGAGGCAATAAGCAACTGGTGGCTTTCTTCAAATGTCTAAAAAGTTAAATGAGAAAGTCTAGACTTGCTTTGTGTGGCCCCAAGGTTTAAAACTACACTATCAAGAAGAGATTTTTGTCAGTCATGTTCAAAGATGGGATGTCATACACTCACTCTTAAGTCGTGGAAGAGTTTGAGCAAAGGTTGAGTCCTCTTCATGGAGCTGCTGAAGAGGAGATTTCAGCCCCTTCTGGGTGACTAGATGACTGACATATATAGTCCCTTTCACTCTTATAGTCAGATTTGTGACACAGCTCACCTCTCATTCTCAACGGCTGTCCCTCCAGGTCAGGATTTAGGCACACTGGCACATTACATTGGCGTTTCCCGGGCTGTATCTGTTCTGTGGATAAATAGAACATTTCAGTCTTCAATGTGGTCAACTACACACAATTCACAATACAGTGAATTTAACCAATAATCTCTTGGGGCCTCTTTGGTGATTGATAATGTTGCTTATTAACATTTACAGGAAACACTCTAGATTTTAGCATAGGGTTGCTTGGACTTTCCCTATAAACCTGCCATTCAGGTGCAAGAAATGCAGCTGAAAGCAGCAGAGCATCTGAAACCATCCCCCGCAAAGTCCAGATTCTCTCATCTCCACTCCCAAAAAGCTCAAGTCCCATATCTCTTGATATGAAATGAAAAAAAATGACAGGCCAATGTCACAGCCATGAAAAAAATGTTTTATGCAAATCAATAAAAACATAAGTAATCATTTGCAGCAATGACCAGATAGATCATCCAGGAAACATGTGGAACTGGTAGCAAGGAAATGAGAGGCAGCTGACTGAGGGCTGAGGAATAGGAATAAGGGGACAGGGGCAGATGGAGGAGCAGCACTCCAGGAACACCTGTTTCAGGTGAAAGATGAGGCAAAGAAGCAAGCCATCAGATGGGCACGGGTGGAGAAGTGGCACGGACTCTGTGAATGAGCAGGTGCATGCTGCCGTAAGTTGATCATGACCCAGGCTTTAGGCTGCCTTTCTCAGTGTGTCTGCAGGACCAGATGTCTTCTTCTGGAGACTAGCAAGCCACTGAATCAACATGACACTGTATGTGGTATACAGTGACATGCCACCTAACATGGAACTCCACACTCATTGACTCTCCTCTGGTCTTGGATTTGGGGAGAACTTTTTATGATACTAATAAAAGCGAGAATATTGAGATGAAGCTCCAGGAGGACTTGGCGACTAGCGAATCAACTTGGAGGATGGAAAACAAGCCCAGGAAAACTCAGATGAAAGAAATTCATACAGCATGTCAATGGCAAGTATTAAATGAGAAATCAGAATGATATGAACAAGGCTGCAGTTTGGTTGGGAAGTGAAAAATTCAGTTAAATGGGTTATTTGGCATCATGTAGATTTTTTTTTCTAGATTAAAATTTGGAACAGAATTTGAGATCTATTTGCCTTTTTGTAACTCTACAGAATCAACCACTCAAGGCTGTAATTGTAGTCAGAATCTACAATGGTTAGCTTAGGCTGAGCTTGTTACAGAGAACAGTAATAGCATAATAAAAAAAATCTCCAGGGCCTCAGGTGCACCTAACAAAAGATGGGTGTTTAGTTATCAGAGAATGAACAGAATAAACATTTCCACTGTCAGCTCCTGACATAGCATCAGCTCAGTAAAAAGAGAAACAAGGTCCTCTCTGGTGTGAACAAAAAAAGCTTCACCCAAACCCAGTAAACTCTCAAAGCTGGTTATTCAGTGTCTTTCTCCTTATCTCCTTAACCCACTGGCTTTTGGTCATTTCATTATTCACTACCACTCATCACTAAAAGAAAGATAAAACACTATACTTTTCAAATGTTAAGAACCTTGGAAAGGCCAGGAGAATTGAAATTATCTGTTAAATATAAGATTGGGTATGGTGTGTAAGAGTTAGTAATCTAGATTAGTTCTCTCTCTCTTTTCTTTTTTTTAAAGAATAGTGGGGGAAAATAAGATGAAATCTCTATGTAGATATTATGGCTATGAGAAATTAACAGTATCTTAGTATTTTGGTCTTGTGGACATTGCAATTCTTGGTCATAAGGAAGGCTATTAAAATAATTTCACATAACTGTAGCCAGAAAGTACTAACCAAGATTTGAAAATAGTCCTATCCAAGTGTTGGCCCCCAGAGCATATCACACTAGTAAATCCTGATATTTTCATAGTGTATGCATCTTGTGGTAAGTTTTCACAAATATAATCTTGTAATCAAATGACCCATTTAATTAAAATAAGAAAAAAAGGAAAGGCACGCACTCAAAAGAGCAAAATTGCGGCAGTACTACTGGCTTGAGGAAGTAGTACGTGTGCAGAACGTGGTAACAAAGTTTAGAAAATGCAGGGTGATCATGTTTAAAATAGACACGTCATGGCAGTCAATTCTTACTTTAAAATTGAGGTTAGAGGCAGTTCCATCGTATGAGCATGAGGGTGTGCAGCTGCAACCTGGTGACCCTGCTAACTAAAACACAGAGCTCATATTCCCAGACCTACCCGCAGATCATGACGTCACCAAGCTGACATTGGTTATGACTGTTGTCATTACTATCAAAAAGTCCCTTATTTTTGATACATCATCACTTATAAAACAGAGAATATTGATAATCTGGTGTTTTGTTTTCTAATTTGCAACATGAAATCATAGTTCCATACCCTCCTTTATGCATTTACATCATTTAACCCCCAAAGAAATGGCCTAAAATTATCTGGAATCTGAGTCTCAGAGGAAAAAAAATAAAAGAGTTGGTCCAGCTTAGATGGAAGAACCTGTGGCTCTTAAACACTCAGCAAGTTTAAATAGACTTATTAATTACCTTAGGTTTAAAAAAAAATGTTTGAACCACAGAATACAAGAGAAAATCTATTCTTTCCCAAGGAAGCAGAGGGGACACAGAGAAAGTGGCATTCCCTAATCTGAGAGGTAAAACAAGAAGAAAGCTTGACCCACCAGTGTCCCAGTTGCTGATGTTATGGGGGGCGCTAGACTGATGTTCCAGCTGTCGCTTCATTAACTGGCTCATTGTCAGAGCTCCCAGGGATCCCCTTTTCATCTGCCTATACTGAGCTATATGGAGGAAATTAGGAGATGATTACTAAGGGGAATAAATTTGCACAGCACACAAAGGCTCTACACAGCCATACAGAATCTTAATTGAATCTTCATCTGCTATTTATAATCATTTAGTAAGTTGTATGCTTCTGTTCAGATGAAAAACTAAGGCACTATGCTACTCTTGGTGCCTTTCTTTACTCAATAAAGAAAGAAAGAGTGGCTAGGAGCACTCATCTGTAGCCTGTAAATATTTACCCCAGTTACAACAGTGTAATATTTTCATTTACTTCTTCATTTATATACTCTTTCTTATTCCCCAAAAGATTCAAGACAGATACTACTACTTCTGTAAATAATTTATAGCTTAACTTTCTTTAATGGAACTTGTGCACACACAGTTTCAGTCTTCTGATATCCCCCTGAGGTCCTGTGTGTGTGTGTGTGTGTGTGTGTGTGTGTGTGTGTGTATTTGTACATGTATATTTTGGAGTAGGATGACACATATCTACCCCAATTTTTAGAAAGAAATTGAAGCAAATGAAATTGTTACTTGGAACCAACAAGTTAATGAAGTGGTCATAAAATCAAAACATGTTGACTCCAAAATCAATGCTGTTTTCAATGTCTATATAAGCCTCTGCTTACTGTTTGAAAAATGTGAATCCAATAACATTCCACCAGCATAGTCTAGTACGCTTCTTTGTTTTAAATGAAATAGTGGTAACATTTTTATTTTGCAATTAGGCATTGACAGATATCCTATGATTGATATGTTAAGTATATTAAGCATTTTCTAACCAGAAAAACAGTGGAAAGCACTTCTGCCAATCGACTGCTGAGTGAGAAGGCAATTTGTCTCCTACCCTTCTTTTCCTCTTCAAGTGGTCCCACCAATACCTGTCAGCAACCCAGTGAGAAAGGAAGGGTATATCTGACAGGCCTTTTCTACATGATCCCAAACAACTAGATATTTGAGAATGTGGGGTTATTTACTTTCTTATAAGGACAATTTCAGAAACCGAAGCTCTAAAATATATACGGTCTAGAAGAGGATGGTAGAAACCAAGAAGTCTGTATGGCCCTTAGAAAGCCTTACATATTATATACAGGTTTCACAGTCATAGTACCAAGACACTTGGTGTGATGTGAACTCAACTATGACGTTATTTTTAATGTAATTAGCATGCTGCTTCATTAATGGTGGTTATGGCATGTTTAGCTACAAAATAATCAGCTGATAAACTGAGCAAAAGAGAGAGGTGTGATGGGAATTCTTGTGTCTTGGACTCCATGTTAACTGAATTCATGGAAATGACTACGCAAATATGAAAAATCTGATTCTTGCGGTTGACTGGAAAATTTTACAGCTTCACGATTCACTTGAAAGTGCAGCTTTGGGTAAAATTCAAAGGCAGCAATCTTTCAGAAAATTTAACAAATTTCATGTAAAATTCAAAAGTAGAAATCTTTGAGAAGATTTACCAAATTTAAAAATTAGCATCTATCAGACAAAATCAAAGAAAGATTAAAAACCTCTAGTGATAGAACAATTTCTCCAATTATCAGTTGTTTTTAAAGACAGAAGAATTCCCTGAGAGTAAAAACTCTTAATGTTTAGCACAGTGTGTAAAGCACCTGGCATTGTCCTCTAAGAACACACCATCAAAAGCTGGTGTGTACCCAATACATGCTTTTAATGGAGAGGAAGACAAAAGTGGAAATCTAATGATGCATTATGCTAAATCTCAAAGGGCTAGATTCAATCATGATTTTGGGTCATGATTTATTTGACACATTTATTTTGTGATACATTTAGCTAGCACTGAAGTCAAACTGAGTTAGTCATCCTGACTCAATCATACTCAACTTAGAATTCTAACTACGTAATTCACTACCTCTTTATAGATGACTCTTGCAAATTAGGAAGAGAAGATACATGTTCATGATTTTAGTATGTGGACTTAAAAATGGGCATTTTATCATGCTTTAAAACAGATTTTTTTGTGATAAATAAGAACAATTAGGTTCAGAATGAGCCATTTGTCTTTGCTATCAAAAGGGAAAATAAATGTTACTTGGAAACACTTCCTTAGAATTTCTATAATCTCTATTATAACTGAATTTAAATTATTCTAAGGCAGTTGTGGTGATGGTTTAGTTGCCAAGTTGTGTCCAACTCTTTACGACCCCATGGACTGTAGCCCGCCAGGCTCCTCTGTCCATGGGATTTCCCACACAAGAATACTGGAGTGGGTTGCCATTTCCTTCTCCAGGGGATCTTCCCGACCCAGGAAAAAACAGGTCTCCTGCATTGCAGACGGATTCTTTACCAACTAAGCCATCAGGGAAGCTCTAAGCTGTGTTCCATACTAAAAAATACCATGAAATTGAAAAATCAAACAGACCTAGCATCAATTCCTATCTCTATCACTTAATAGCTGTGCATATTTAGACAAATCACTTAGCCTCTCTGAACCTCTGTTTCCTATTCTATAAAACTGGGTCAATACTATCTGTCATACAGTACCAAAGGGAGGACTTAATAGACTAACAATGTGTATAAACCATTCAGCACAGTGCCTGGAACATGGTAATTGGTAGCAATTGCTACTATTTATGTCTGTAAATGCTTGAAGAACAAGTTATATCTTATTTATTCACCTTTGATCACCAGTGCCAAGCATCATGCCTGGCACTCAGCAAACTCTTGACAAATAGTTGCTGAATGAATGAACACATGAATAAATGAATGATGAAGATGATGTTGTTCCATACTACCAGTCCAACATTTAAGTTAAGATCTTCATCTGGTTTTCAAGATCATCTTTATTTCAAAAGATGGTCAAATGAAAACTCACTAGCCTTGAGGCAGCATCCACATGGAACACAAAATACACCAGCACATGTGACAAGGGTCTGTGGAAATTACAGGTCTGTTTGTGTCTTTGTATCTCTGAGAATGTCTCATGCTAAAATCTCTTAATTGACTCCACTGAGCCAGGTGGACACCCTTATTTTCAAACTTCAGTAGAATGCAAGCTCCTCATGGGGAGAGTCTAGGACCCAACAACACAGGGCAGTTTCAAAATAGTTGCCTCCTATAGATCCAGTAAAGTTTCATGCCAATTTAATTTTCTGATCCTAGAGGGCTATGTTCAGAAATAACTGGAATCGTGATATATCTGATACATTTATTTGATGACAACTTAGAGAAAATTTTTGTCCATAACAAATTAGGATTCTTGGCCTATCATTGACCATACTGATTTATCAAACACTTGAGATGCTGACAAAAGTGGGCCTCTATCTCATAGTCTCTGAGAACACACAAGATAGCATTACCTAGGAAGCTAACACAAACGTTAAAGAAAAAAAAACAATACCAAGACTGTGAAACTGAAAACAAGGCGGCAGATCATGTTCTACAATCGATGGACAGGCGAAACGATCATCAAAGGAAATCTTACTTGATATGGAGGAATGGCTGCTCGTCTCTGGCACACCTGCTTCCAGCGTAGGGGCAGACGAGGATTCTCGTGGCATTTCCAAAGTTGAAAGTCCTTTAGTAGCAGGATCTACCAACAAAAATATCATTTAGGATTCAGGACACTGATTAAAAGCAAGTTGGGGAACCTTTTCCATACATTCTCCCGCTCTTGCTCAATACTCCCATTGAAATCATTACACACTTTCTGACCCTACTAACGATTTTACTGGAACCTCATACACACTGGCTTCAAAGTTCCACGGAGAGTTGCTTCCACGTTACACTCTGCATGTGTCAATATGCCTCTCAGAGATTAACAACAGCACTGTTACAAAGCTAGGGCTTGGCACGCTCACATCACATATTCCTGCACCTTTCAAGAACTGGATTTCTTTTCATACAAATCCCAAAGACACTTACAGGTAATCTACATGTTTCATGCTACCACTTCACCTTTGTCTGGCAGTTTCCTACTTATCACTTACATCTCAATTTGTACAGATAATTCCTCCTCCAAAAGGGCAACCAGGATCCTCAACCCCACACTCAAACAAAAAACTGGATCATGTGACCCTCTTATGTAATCCCAGAGTACCCTGTCCTAACCTTTACCAAAATTAACACACTAAAATGCAAGTGTCTATTTACCTGTCCACAACCTCTGCTAAACCATAAGTAATTTAAGAACAGGGACTGTATCTAAGTCAGAATAATTACTTACTAGTAACTCAGATTTTCCTATTTTGTTAGAAAATAAAATTTTATTATATTCTATTTTATTAGTTGAGCAAGAAACAGACTGCATCATTTGTTTCTGCGGTTGACAAACGCATCTAACCTGAAATATTTTCTGCAAAATAATAGTCTTTTTCAGTATTGAGAAACAAGCTGCCCCACATTATTCTAGGTGAAGATGATTCTTTAAGTTTTTGAAAAGTTCAATAGTTTTTGACTGAAAACCCCTAAAATTCTTTATAAGCCTCCTTGCCATCTTAAGCAATACTCTCTATATATTGAACTCAATGAGCAGTCTGGAATTACCACTAGGGTTTCCATGATTACAACATGTCCACCCTAAAAGACCTCAAATTCATAAGCTTCATGACAAGTGTCTCCTCCTCTGCAATTTATTATCAATTGTTTGTTCTTGCCCCAGAGCAAGTCACCATACATTCATACACACATACAATGTAAGCATGCAGACGCTGTTCGATTGGGTGATTATTAAACTGTCGGAAATGAAAGTAAAATGCATCCTAGGTGGGGGCTGAGGAGAAAAGCTT
This sequence comes from Capra hircus, assembly GCF_001704415.2. Taxonomy (NCBI): domain Eukaryota; kingdom Metazoa; phylum Chordata; class Mammalia; order Artiodactyla; family Bovidae; genus Capra; species Capra hircus. The sequence goes on along the minus strand of NC_030828.1, from coordinate 57,692,782 downwards.
TTAAGCATTGATTTGGGAACCTCTACTTTTCGTTCTCAGAGGTCTTTCTGAATAGATATGATTGTCAGATAAGAAATTTCTTCATAACAAAAAAGTATAATTGTTACAATGTTTCCCAAACTCTCCTAATAAAGTATAAAACTACTACTCATTTTAAATTCCTTAGTCATTAAGATATTGAAGATTAGGTTATGGTGTTTCTCCTAGGTATTCTCCACAAACCACTAGTTAAAAACAAGCACAATTACCTCTCTTATTATTATTTGTCTCGGTTTTATATTTGCTGCTACCATGCCATAAATAATAAGAGTAAGAGTAGCTTCCCAGGTGGCACAGGGGTAAAGAACCTGCCTGCTGATGCAGAAGACACAAGAGATACGGGTTCAATCCCTGGGTCAGGAAGATCCCCTGGAGAAGGAAATGGCAACCCACTCAAGTATTCTTGCCTGGAAAATTCCATGCACAGAGGAGCCTGGCAGGCTACCGTCCATGGGGTCACAAAGATTTGGACACAATTGAGCACACACACACACACACACACACACACACACAGCATAATAATCTTACCAGTGATGCAGAATGAGAAAGCTTAAAGGCAAGAATTCTTTGATATATTGTTGAGACTTTTAGAGTTTGGATATGCTTATTAAAATCATTGGTATCTTTAATTTCAAAGAAGTGTCATTACTGTAAGACAGTTATTAATAATCTTTAGTATACAAAGATTCTTTGAGCCAGGAAATTTTTGCTCAGTCTTAAATCATTATGGGACTGACCAAAAGTCAGTCCTCTTAAGGCTTTTATGAAGCCTTCCATCTACATATAATTTGACAACAAAAATTTGAATAGAGCTATACACTTAGCTGAAAATTTTTCCATTCAATTTTTCATACTGATGTGAATAAAATATCATATTATTGATTGATTCATTCATCAAATATTTGCCAGCACTCTACTAGGCACTTGGGATATAATCAAAGAACAAACCATAGAAAATTCCTTGCCTTTGGAACTTTCATTTTAGTGGGGAAAACAGACAATAATTAACACATATAAGAGTAAATAAATTATTGTATGTTAGGAGAGTAAGTCTTTGTAGAAGAGAAAGTGATTCTAAGATGTCAGGTAGGGATGATAGGGCAGGTCGAGGCCTCATTGGTAATCTGATGTTTGATCAGAGAATTAAGCACAATGAGAGAAAGAGCCAGGCAGTCTCAGATATCTAGGGAAGACAGTTTCAGGCTAAGGGATCAGCCAGTGTACAAGCCTCAAGATAGGAAAATAAAAGGAACGTTCAATAAATGGCAGGAGCCACTGGGGCTGGATAGAAGAAATATGGAGAGAATCATGCAAAAAATGAAGTCAGAGAACTAATTAATTGAAAAATGAAGTCAGAGAATTAATGAGAATTAGGACACACAAGATTCCAGCCATTTAAAGGACTTGAATTTCTACTATGATAGAAATGAGAGCCAATGCAGGATTTTAAGCAGAGTAAAGGTAAAAATTTTACTTTTTACTCTGTAAAAACAGAGTAAAAACATGAGGTTTCATGATTTTAAGGATCACTGTGGTTGCTGTGTTGAGAAGATATGAAGGCAATAAGAGAAGAAGGCAGGAGCCCAGTTAGGAAGCTATAGCAGTTGATCCTAAGAGATGTTAATGGCTCAGACCAAGGTGGAAGCAGGGGAGACAGTGAGAAAGGGCCAGATTCTGGGTAGATTTTACAAGGTAGATTAAGGAGGCCAGATAAGAGAGGATACCCAGTTAGAATTTAGTTTTAGATAAACAGCAGATCAGCTTTTGAGTATGAGTGTGTCTCCTGCAATATTTGGCAGATACGGCCCCAATTCTTTACTTCTCTCTGAGTGAATGACCTCTGCCCTGTAACTTAGAAGTTCCTCCCATTGAAGAGGCAGAATATACTTCTCCTCTTGACTTTGGTCCATCCAGGTGATTTTCTTTGACGCATGGAATGTGCGCAGGGATAATACAACCAAAGGTTTAGAGAGCTTTTATGCAATTGGGCTTGCTCTCAAGCCTCTTCCATTACCATAAGAAAAATATTTCCAGCCTTCAAAGGTCCCAGGAGGAGGCTGGCCACCCAGTCCAGCTTAGGTTAGCTGATCCACAGATACTCAATAGCCCTTGAATTGAAGAAATCCTTATTGTTAAATGTTGCTGGTATCTGTATGATTATTTGTTATACAGCATTATTGCAGCAGCAGGTACCTAATGGAATTGCCTCAGCATACAGAAAATATGGAAAACCATTAGACTAGATGAGATTGCCACCACTAGATGAGATCACCAATACCAGTGTAGACAGAACTGAGAAAAGAACCAAGGACAAAGATCCTAGGCGATTCCCTCATTAGGGTGATAAGGAGGAATTGAAAAACCAGATTGAGAAGGAATGACCACTGAATATGTAGAAAACCAAGAGTATGTGTATCCAAAAGCCAAGTGAAATGAGAGTGAGAAACTCTGTGAACTACTGAGTCAGAAGTTAATATCTAAGAACTGACCACTGGATTTAGCAGTGGAGGCCACAGTGACCTTGACAAGTGACATTTGGCTGAACTCTGGAAGCTTCATAGGAATTAAACTGGAGATAGTGATACTATAGATAACTCCTTTAAAAGTATTGCTAAAACCTAGAGGGTATTATGGGACTTCCCTGGGGGCTCAGATGGTAAAGGGTCTGCCTGCAATGCAGGAGACTGGGGTTCAATCCCTGGGTGGGGAAGATCCCCTGGAGAAATAAATGGCAACCCACTGCAGTATTCTTGCCTGAAGAATTCCATGGACAGAGGAGCCTGGAGGGCTACAGTCCATGGGGTTGCAAAGAGTCGGACACGACTGAGCAACTTTCACTCACACTGACTCAGAGAGTATTATGCTAAGTGAAGTAAACCAGACAGAGAAAAACAAATACTATATGATTTCACCTATATGTGGATTCCTAAAAACAAAACAAATGAACAAATAAGACAGAAACAGGTTCACAGATACAGGGAACAAACGGGTGGTTGCCAGAGAGGAGGGGGATGGAGGTATGGGCAAAATAAGTAAAGAGGATTAAGAGGCACAGACTTCAGTGATAAAATGAGTCACAGGATTATATACAGAATAGGGAATATAGTCAACAATATTGTTTTACTGTAAATGGTGACAGACGGTAACTAAACTTATCATGGTGATCATTTTGTAAAGTACTATATAAATGTCAAATTGCTATGTTGTACACCTGAAATTAATATAATATTGTGGATCAATTTTACTTTAGTAGAAAAAGGGGGGAAAGTTTTGCTAAAAATGAGGAAGCAAAATGAAATAACAATTGGGAGAATTGGGATCAGGAGTTTTTATTAAGAGAGATACATGAGATAGAGGATGTTTGTAATTCTCAAGTCAAATGTATCTTAGAAAAAACTAAGGGAAGAGCAACAGGGGAGAATTTCCAGGCCTACATTCTTGAGTAAGTAAGAGAGATGGAATTGTGTCCACATGCGGAAAGGCTGACTTCAGACCAAAACACAGTTCACCTATAGCTAGGAAGGCCAGGTGTTTGAGTGCAGACGACAGAAGGGAAGCAGATAATGGCGGAGGAAGATGTGGAAATCTCTCCTGATTAGGTCAAATAGGAAGAGACATCGAAAGCTTGAAAGGAAAAGTAGCTATGAAATAGTCACGAGGATGGAAACGTAAATGGACGAGGGATATATGGTGCGAATGCTGAGTAGCTTGAAGGACCTAGTTGATGCTTGTAGTCATGAATTTAAAATGAGATCAGTCAATACTGTTACATGTTTTTCTCCAGTCACACTCATCTGACAGGTACAGGTGCTGGTAGATGGAAAGACAGATTTGACAAGGGTTGTGTTTAGCCAAGTAAGTCTGAAAAAAGCAAAGGTCAGGGATGATAGAGGCAGGGAGGGATTATAATAATCAACTCGAGAAGAAAAGATATGAAGTAGGGGAAGGATAGTGAAAGGCAACAGGATCGATACAGTGCTATCCAGAGAGAGAGGAAATGACAATCAGAGAATGGGAGACATTGGACTGACATCATGGACAGTTGGCAGCTACTGATAATAACAAGTTCTGTGATATGAGCATGGGAATGAGTAAATGAGCAATGGTGGAAGATGAAAAACAGTCTCTGGAGAAGATGAATTCAAGGAGCTGAGAAGCCAGAGTCTCAGAAGATACTGTACTAAGACTCTGTAGTATCTGTACTAATATTGAAATCAATGAGAATTAAGACAGGAATAGTTTAGGAAAGAGTAAAAATGAGCCCAGTGTTAAAACTGTCAATCAATGAGAAAGTCAGGGGTAAATAATGTGAGATTCAGAGCTGAGTGTTTTTAGAGACACCGTGGAAATAGTCTGAAAGGGGAAATGACGAGCAAGGAAGGTGTCCACACCTTGGCCCTAGCCTAAGGACACAGTATCTTCAGGGAAGATCTGGACTTTCATTTGACTAGGAAGGTAAAGGAAACAGCAGAGACAGCATACCGTGGATTTTGCTCATGAAGCACGATGCATTTCTGATGGAGGAAAAGTTTCAGGAGTTGGGATAAGATGGAAGAAAGGTGCTGGACAGGACATGAGCAAGGCCTCATGGAAACTGGAGTGAGATAGAAAAAGGGAGATCTGGGGCTTCTTGCAGGGACTGACATGAACAAAGGGAAAGTACACAAAGCCAGGAGACCTGATAGCTTCAGGGTGATTTACAATGGGAAGCCTGTGAGTCTGGTCTCCCTTGACTACCACTGATAGAGGCAAGAAGGTCTGGGGGAGCCTGAGTCTTACTCTGAGCACAGGAGCCTCCTTCCAACCCCCAGCAAGGAAGGGGTGATCTGTATGTTTGTGGCACGTGGGACACTATACAGATATAAAATTATTATGATAGTATAATCTATACTATGAAAACTCTAAATACATGTCATCATAATTGTCAGATACCTTCCTTCTTATTCTGGTAACAAATATATTAATATAATATCAATCTCCTCCCTGGCAGCCTGGGGAACAATCTGACCTAAGGATGAATAAAGAAGGCAATACACAGACATATGGAAACAAACATAAGGTAACCTATATACAACCTATATGTCATATATACCCACTGAGGAGACCTCATATAGTTTCTTATATACCCACCCTATAGACCTTAAATGGTTTCTTATATACCCATCTATAGACTTTATGTGTTTAATCACTCAGTTGTGTCCAACTCTTTGCGACTCCACGGACTGTAGCCTGCCAGGCTCCTCTGTCCATGGGGGTTCTCCAGGCAAGAATACTGGAGTGGGTTGCCATGCCCTCATAGATCTTATGCTGATGCTGCTAAGTCGCTTCAGTCGTGTCCGACTCTGTGCAACCCCATAGACGGCAGCCCACCAGGCTCCACCACCCATGGGATTTTCCAGGCAAGAGTACTGGAGTGGGGTGCCATTGCCTTCTCTGAGATTATAAGGTTCCTTATATATCCCCCTATAGACCTCCATAGTTTCTATAACAGGTCAGTGCTTTCCTCCATCTACATGCAAAAATTTTCTTGGCTCCAAATAACAAAAAGGTGTCCCAGTTTCCTTAGAAACACTCTTAAACTTTCTTGTTATCATGAGAATCTTTTTCTTCCCCCACTGCCTTACTGGAGCATGACCTTTTCCAACTACATTCATGTTCATTCAACAGATTTTTACAGGGCACCTTTGAGATTACACAGCTCTGTCTTATGAGGCAGAGAACTGCTGGAAACCTCAGGAAATGCCTGAAGCAAATAAAAAGGCCGAGCCTATTCTCTTGGGAGCTGCTTTTATTGTGGAGTAGAGAGAGAAGTGATGTATGACCCAGAGCAGGGCACATCACCTCCTCAGTGTCAGTGTCCTCTTGTAGGAAAAGAGGGGGATTAGAGGTCCCCAAGATTTTTGTCAGTGCCCAATGTCTTTCAGTTTATGAATCTACTAAAATAATCATCCCAGACCAATTCCTTTTTTTTTTTTTCTGAAGATTCCCATTCTATTATTTTTGAAGATATGAGCTGAGAAATGAAGAAACATTCTGATCAGTATTATGATAACAGAGCAGAGGACTGTGTTTTAGGATGAGGTGAACTATCAGCTTGTCACTTTTTCAAGTTAATCCCTCTTAGAATCAGTGCCTCCAGGAAACACAAGTTGTGACATTTGAGGCAGGAAGTTCTGGCAGCTTCACCATCAACTAGTGACCATGGATTAGAGGGATGTAACTGGGCTCATTTTGGTTCCCAGGGGCATACCACGTCTGCCAGGCTGCTGATATTTGGTTAGAATATGTAATCATCTATAGACCCTAAATGATTATACAATCAATTCTCAACCATTCCAAGTATTCTTTGCTTTATTTTACCCCTTCCTGTTTGTTCCTCCTTTGGTCTGTATCATAATTCACTGAAGCATATAGCAAGGAAAAAAAGAAAGCAAAAAGAGTTCAATTAATGACTTTTGTTGTTTGAGGAAAACAAAAGTGATATCTGGAATGTCTTGATATTAATTTATCATTGCCTTTTGTTGCCAAGGGTGATCAAGAATTAACTGTAGAACTGAGGAACAACCAATATCAAAACATTTATGGAGCCAACAGAACCACATCTGAATCCAACATGCTGCAGTAAGCAGGAAGGGTTCAGAGTGATAATGAAGCAATGATAACGTCATCCCCTGACATTTTAAGGCTGAGAGTCTGATGCATACAGCGCCAAGACCCTCACAAGTAAGAGGCACACACTTGAACATAGGCTGGGAGAAAGAAGGAGGCGCTCACCTGGATCTTTCTGATCACCCAGTTTGTCTAGAATGTTGAAGGAAATGTCAAGGTACTCTCTCTGGATGGCACTGACCGCAATCTTCCTCTGTTTCCTCTGCCGGGGGACAATCTGAATCTTAAATTCCGACTCCTCGGCTCCCTCCTCCTCTGCCTTCCTCTCGGGGTTCTGTTCTGTGTCTGATTCAGCGATGGCATCAGGCTTCTCACCTTCCATTGGGTTCTCCGAATCTTCAGGGACCTTGAGGAGGACAGTTTTTGCCCCTGAACTTGGCATCAGCCCACCAGGCTTCTCCTCCTCGGTGCTGGGCTCAGCGTTATCGTCCAGAGAAGACTCGGGGAGAGCAAACGACTTCTGAAGGAGGTCTCGTTTTTGCTTCAGCGTGAGCGGGCTGCCACAGGAAAACTCTTGCAGCTCCTCGGGGTTGACTAACTCTTCAGAGTCTGTGGGGTCTTCCAGAGCTATGAGAGAGGCGTCCTTGTCACCTGCGGACTGGTTATTTCCTGAGTCCTTAGAAGAAAAGTCTTTGGAGCAATCCTCCACGCTTACTTGCACAAGGGGCGTTGTACTGAGGCTGAGGACAGAGGGGTGTCTGGGGACAGAGGGAGAAGAGGCAGCATTCTGCCCAGAGGCACCCTCATTCCCTTGGTCCACGGCCTCCTCTTCATCACTCTCTACTATTCGCAGAGGGGGAAGAGGTTCAAACACAAGAGAGTCGCTATCCGACGTTGAGAGCATAGAGCGTTTCTCAGGCCCAGATGTTGAATCTGAGGACAAGTCAATCAGATCTAAATCCTCTTTGGGGGCAGGCTTTATCGGGGAATCAACTTTCACCTCAAATGCCTCCATGCAATTTAACCTAACTTCTGGTATCACCGGCCTCCGAGATTCCTGGAAACCTTCCAGAGCTAGGTTCTCGGGGATGTCGGCATTGTCGGGTCTTGTGGCAGAATTCTGTCTAGATCGTCCGTGGTCATGCTGTCTTTGCATAAAATAAGCAGCTTGGGCAGAAGACTTATCTATGTCACAGCGGTCTATGCAGGACTTCCTACGGTGCTCGTCTAATGTAAATAAGAGGGAGTCTGCATTTCCTATATCAAGAGATTTTTGTTTTAAAGAGCGCAGCTTTTTTTTCTGAATGCTTTCTTCTCTCACACAGTGTAGGATGTTGTCTTGTAATGCACTCGTGTCTCTATATTCAGCCAGTTCTATTTCACCTGATTAAAACAGAAAAAGCTAGTACTATTTTACTTGGAGATTTCAACTTTCTTTTCCCCTCATACTTGGGCATACAATTGGCATCGATAATAATCACAACCCCAGCTCCACCAAAAGGGAAAACTGACTTTCTGGCCAAGTTTTCATCAGGTTCATTCTAATTTCAAAACCAGAAAACTTTGGAATGAAAGAACCCACAAATGGCAGTTTAAGATCTTATTTCCAAAATCAGGCTTCAGGATAATCCCTCAGCTCTATTCATTTGTGTGCTGGAGAGGGGATCGCTTTTGGCTGAGGTCGATCTAGAAAACTGTATTCAAATTGTGTGGAAGGGAAGCAAACATTTCGCAACAAATCAAATCAAGCAATGGCCCTCTATGACAATCATGACGTTAGTGATGTATCTGTCAATTCACGTATATATATAAGTGTGTATATATATATACCGGTTATGCATACATATATATAAAATCAACAGTATTAAAATGTGTAGTAACATAATAAAATTAAGATTTCACCCCAAACAAATGGTAGAGTACAACATTTCTGCATAAAATTACTAAGAGGAAAAAATTCATACTTCTCTGAACATTCATCTCAACCGGCTGATATTTCACCATTTTGCTGCCGCCTATCCTTTTCAATCTTGCAAAAAAAGTTTGAGACTCTTTATTGCAGGGTCCAGTAGGTGTATCATGAATATCAGATTCATCAAAAACACTATCTTCTTCTAATTGGGGAGAGAAAGTCAAAATTACACTTAAGAGGTTATTCTCTCTTAGGCTGTGTCTACACAAGCATTTCAACAAAAGCATCATGGAACACAGTCTGGGGTGGTTCCTACACCAGCCCAAGTCTAGCCCAGCTGGGCCTTTCATTCAGACGTCGAATTATTCATAAGTTGAGCAGAACGAACTGGTATAAGTTTGCCCCTCAATTTCAGTGTCACAAAGGGCAGCATTTTCAAAAGAGGCATCTCAACATTCCAATAGAGCCTTCATGGGGAACTCTTTCAATGCACTTAACAAGCAGATAACCAATACACGTCAGGAATCTGGGACACTCCTGAAACGTGCCTGCTTTGGGTGAATTTTCAGGCTAATTTGACAAAAGAAAATTAAACACAATGAGTAGATCTTGCGCCTTCCACAAATACATGCCTTCCTGGGATCTGAGAACTGGCATAGACACAGCCTAACAGTACATGCACCTTATACTTTGTCAATGCAAAATACTGTACTCTACACTTGATAATGAAACACACGACACACAGAAAAAGCTTAGAAAAGCCACTGGTCATCTCAAAAGCTTCACAAATGATTATGGACTGAAAGAGTAAACAAAGGAAAAAGAAAACAGAAAATAACATCTCCCCACTGAAGTAAGACTCTTCTCTAGTTTGCCATGGGCAGCCTTTATGAATCCCAGAAAGAATCTTTGACTGTTATGGTCCTGAGGCTCCATAAACAAACTGGTCACTTAGAGTCCTAGCAAGCTTGTTTCTGTGTCATTTTCTACCCCCATTTGGCCACTTTTAAATCAAAGAGAAACCCCAAAACACATTAACGAGGAAAATGTTGTTATATTGCAACCCACAAAATTCCCTTAATAAATTTTCTTCTTTCATCCTTTGAAAAGGTCAAAGCCATGTACAAAACAGCAAGAGAAGAGGCTACAAAAATGCATTAACACCACAGTGAATGGAATTAACCTACTATTCAAGTTCAACATCATTGAAATCACGGTATTTGGCCTATATTTATATCTACCTATATGACAAAATGAGGTTCAGGTGTGATTGTGATTATTTAAGATTCTCTGAGTATAAGGGGAGTACAAGCTTAGAGTTAAGTTTTAAGGACCGATTCTGTGTTAAAACACAAGATTCTGTTAAGTAAATGAAATCTGAACAGCAGATGCTGGACAAAGTAATCAAAATAATCTTTTTGGTCAAATGAAAAAAAATAAGCATTAATGATCAAAATGGATACAAAACTCCCAGTGAACTTCTGCGATGATGAGGAAGCCTGTCAATACAATGTTCTGTTTTATTTATTTCATTTTGAAAAATACTCTCCTTTGAAAAATACAGCTTTTTTGGAGCAAGAGTTATGCAACTTCCCTTACATAACTTTGTATCAATGATAATTCTCAAAATGAATTGAATGAGAGCAACAGGAAGACTTCAGCATGGCTCCTCTCACCCAGAAATGTTCATCTGGGATTGGCCCAGGTACTGAGCCCACACTGATGACATCTATAGTTTAACTGAGTCTGTCCAATTTCCCGGAAACTAGGACCTAAGATGGTAGACAAGATATTCTTCAGGAAGGATCTGAATGGTATCAGAACTTAAAGAACTTTCTCTCAGTCCCATCTCTGGCCAACCTAGAGTCTTGAACTTTGGGTAATAAACGAACAATAGAACACTGGCTCCAATCCATCCTATTCAGACATCTGCAGAGCAGTTCTACCAAAAAGGAATCTGTGAACACTACTAAGAGTCATGGGGCACTGGGCTTTCTCCCAGGACTGGATGAGATGGTGTCATCTTTCATGAGTCTAGTCACCCTGCAACAGACACTAAAAACACACATCTTGGCTCTGCAGTTCTCACCTGAAAATATCCAGGCTGGAAGTTTACTCTAGCTAAAGTTTCATTCTGCTGCCTCCTTTGCAGAAAAGCTATCAATACAAAAAACTGTTGATACTAGACATAATTAAAACCTATGCAAAATATTTGATTTCAGTGGCCTTAAATTAATTCTTATTGAATAAGGAGGCTAAGAAAGACCACTTTAACACATATAGACTCCATTCAAATCTAATCACAAGGTCAGAAGCAAACCAGAGTTGGATAGGATCATGGCACCACTGAGTACCAACCAAGAATCATTTCACGGCCCAAAGCAAGATGTTTCCAACACGAAGAAAAAGGCTTACAAAGTCTCCTTAACCAGACAGCAGACAATTTTTCTTTTTTTTTTTTTTTTTTGCAAAACATGATTTCTCATGAAAGGGGATTTAGAAGCATATCAATTATTTCTCTTTAGTGCTCATTTTTTAAAAAGGAAAGCAACAACATTCATGGGAAATCTGGAGAATTAATGAAGCAGTAGGTCATTTTTGTTTTTTTTTACTCCAGAATAGTACCTGGGGGTGCTCTTCTACAGTCTAAAGAAAACATTGTCCAGAAATGTATTACGTATGCAAGCTGAGTTTGGGATAGAATTGAGATATGTAAAGTACCTTTTTCTTTTTCGCTGTATCTGCTTATGTTACTGTTGTCACTGTACAAAGGTCCTGCCGTGGCATGGGGCTTGCAGCTATGATACTGTGCATTCAGTGTATTGACTGTTATGTGAATCAGATGCAGAAGGACCTTGCTGATATCACAGTCTCGGTATGGATACTGCTCAATGAAATGGAGGGAGAAAAATATAAACAGTTATTTTCAAGGGTAAGTCTTTCCACTTGATCTTGCTAGCTATTTTTCTCAGCCTCTTCTGGGTAAGCAGAAACGTCAATTCTTACCATGGTCGTATTTGAACAAGGGATTGTACCAAATTATGGATGGCAATGCGTGCCAGTTTGTAAGTTTTAATTCATTTCAAGAAAATGAGCTGGCATAAACATAATATAGGAGTACAATTTTAAATAGTTTTCTTGTTTTCTGATGTAATAATTAATACATAGATAAAATATGAGGTTCTGAGCATAAACAGAGATTATGGATCCATGTTCATAGTATTTGGCTTTAAACATTTTAGAGTATATACTGGCATGGTCTACATTTCTATTTTCATTCCAAAAGTTCTTCACTTCTGAATCCTAATTGTACATCATGAATCTTCCAAAGGTCAAATTACTATCTTACAAAATTTTGAGCTTAGATCTCTTAAATGTTCTCTCTAAAGGAATTGTTCCACCCAAAAAAAGATTGACTACAGCAACTCACCTTGTAAAGAATGACAAGCAAGGCCTTCAACCACATCTGCCGGATGTGAGGCTTTAGGGACCAGAGGGAACAACGAGGTGGCTGTTGGAAATAATGCCGGAGTTGAGGACAAGAGCAGTATTTGAGCACCTGAACCACCAAGGGAAGAAGGTGTTTTCCCAAATTAATGTTATAGTCCATAACCTGAAACAGGAAAAAAATTTAACAACTAAAGGAAAACCATAAAGAACATTTATAAGCCAAAAGGAAAACTTTGAACCATCAAAACATGAGCAAAACATTTAACATGTATCTCACAAAATATTATTAATAATGGCCAGTATCCATAAAGGGACAAAAGTTCAATCTCACAAGAAATTTAAAAACTTGTAACTTCATTTTATCTACTTGTCTAATTATTTATCTACTTAATTATATACTGAAAATAAATTTCCTCTTTGAAAATGTCCTATTAAACTATTGTGTGCATGCTAAGTTGCTTCAGTCGTGTCCAACTCTTTGAGAGTCCATGAACTGTAGCCAGCCAGGCTCTTCCATCCATGGGATTTTCCAGGCAAGAATACTGGAGCAGGTTGCCATGCTCTCCTGCAGGGGATCTTCCCAACCCAGCGCACAGGTAGATTCTTTACCACTAGGCCACCTGGGAAGTCATATTAAATTATTACCTAGAATCAGTGAAAGCATGTAGAGTTGGTAATTATGTGGGGAAACAGGCATTCTCAGACACGACTGGCAAGAGTATGTCTCAAATGTTTCAGGAGAGCAATTTAGCAACATATATTCAGAAGCAGGAAATGCACATAGCCTCTAAATAGCAATTAAATATATCCTAAGGAAATAAATCAGGCATTTCCAGATGTATGCATAAAGATAACCAGCATTGTAGCCACTCCAAATTGCAAATGACCTCCATATTCAACAATACGGAATTAGTAAAACAAAAGATTGTTTATATAATAACAGAATACTCTATAGACATTAAATGGAATACTGTACAAATTTATTTACATGATACAAGCTTCATAACAAACTTTAGGCTTAAAAGAGACATGGGATTTCCCAGGCAAGTATACTGGAGTGAGTTGCAATTTCCTTCTCCAGGGGATCTTTTTGACCAGGGATCAAACCCAGGTCTCCTGCATTGCAGGAGATTCTTTACCAACTGAGCCACCAGGGAAGCCCAGACATAAGTATATATATATATACATATATATGCATATACATGTACACATTCAGGCACATATGTATATCAGTATGTATAAATGATCCCATTATTATAAAAAATATGTGCACATATACACATAGTTGAGGACAAGAGCAATTCAGCAACATGTATTCAGAAGCAGGAAAAATCACATAGATTTTATTAGAGCTTCTCTGTAGCTCAAATGGTAAAGAATCTGCCTGCAATGCAGGAGGCCTGGGCTCAATCCCTGGGTTGGGAAATTCCCCTGGAGAAGGGAATGGCTAGCCTCTCTCAGTATTCTTACCTGGAGAATTTCATGGACAAAGGAACCCAACAGGCTACAGTCCATGGGGTCACAAAGAGTCGGACATGACTGAGCGACTAACACTACTACTACTAATGACCTTGAAACATGAGTTACAGAATGTGCCAGGGGAGGGCAGCCTAGATTTTCACCCTGCCACACAGATGGTAAATTGAAAGCTAACTATACATGTACACACCTATGTATGTGTGCATGTATATAGGAAGGTATGTAAACCTGGAGCCATCAACATATACCAAAATGTTAGTAACTTATTTTGTCATGGGTTTCCTGGAGATTTACATTTTAATTTTTTTGTTTATAGTTTGAAAATAAATATACATAATGTGAATATAGAAAGAGAGAAGTGAGGGAGGAAGGGTAGTGAAGTTTGCTATTTGAAGTGGTGTCTTCTGTCTCTATCACAGACAGGTGAGTATTAGTGATGATTCATCTAGTTATCAGCACCAGCAGGAGACACGCATATTGCTCCCACATTGCTTCTCTGTGTTCACTATATTAACGATCTGTTTGAGCTAAATGGTAACAGCTACGATCATGAGTTCTTTCCATGCGACAGGCACTGATGAAGGTGATATTCAATATGTTGTCTCTAGTCTTTCCCCCAAAAATCTATTACCAATGAGCAATGAAGCAAGGATGCTTAAGGCCATAACAGTTTTAATAACAGTGGCAGAGCTGAAATTCACATCCATTTCTCTCTAGCCCCAGTTCTACACCCTTTGCAGATTAGGGCAGCCATTTGGAAAGTTAGATTTGTAGCACTGGTCAAATTAGGCATATATCTATATCTCAAGTGTGAAAGGCACTCAGTCATGTCTGACTCTTTGTGACCCATGGACTGGAGCCCTCCAGACTCCTCTGTCCATGGGATTCTCCAGGCAACACTACTGGAATGGGTAGCCATTTCCTTCTCCAGAGCATCTGAGGGATGCCCAGGGATTGAGCCTGGGTCTCCTGCATTTCAGACAGATTCTTTACCTTCTGAGCCACCTGGGAAGTCCATGTATATCCGATGGTCTATTAATTATATTCCTGGATTCATATTCCAAAAGAATTCTCACATTGTTGAATAAGGCTGCATGTACAGAATGGTTGGGGTTTCCCTGATAGCTCAGACAGTAAAGAATCTGCCTGCAATGCAGGAGACCCCAGTTCGATTCCTGGGTCGGGAAGATCCCCTGGAGGAGGGAATGGCTACCCATTCCAGTATTTTTGCCTGGAGAATTCCATGGACAGAGGAGCCTGGTGGGCTACAGTCCATGGGGTTGCAGAGTCAGACACGACTGAGCAACTAGCACTTGACTATACAGAATGGTTACTGCTGATCTGCGTGAAAGCGTGAGGAGTTGGGAGCAATATGAGTGTCCATTACTGGGAATGGATAGTTAAATCATGAGAAATATACACCATGGTATATAACACAGCAGTTAGGAGTAGCAAAGAAACATGAAAAATGCCAATGATGATAATATGATATGAAGTATGTTGAATGATTAACTCAAGTCTCCACTCGAAACCAAAAAAGAGAAAGGATTAAAAAAAAAAAACCTACAAACAAAAATTCCACACTCCTTTACTATTTAATGGATAGAGTTTCACTTGAGGATGATGAAAAAGTTTTAGAGATGAAAGTGGTGATGGTTACATAAGAATGTGAATATACTTACTGCAACTGAATACTACATTTGAAAAATGACTGAAATGCTAAGTTTTGGACTTCCTGGTGGTCTAGTGGTTAAGAATCTGTCTGCCAATGCAGGGGACACAGGTTCGATCCCTGGCCCAGGAAGATCTCACATGTCATGTGTAGGGAACTAGGTTTAAAGAAGGTTGAGAAGTGCTTGCAAACGAGACTCTCAACCAGGGCTGAACATTCTTGCAAACGAGATGTTCTGCCCAGTGTAGGGAACTAGGTTTAAGGAAGATTGAGAAGTGCTTGCAAACGAGACTGTCAACCAGGGCTGAGCATTCTTGCAAACGAGATGTTCAGCTAAAAATCCTGTTTGTTCCCATGGGAAAAGAACATTGCTTGCACACAAGGATGTTTCTCTGATTCCTCAAAAGGAACAGACCTTGGGACAAAACGGATTCTAAGTTGATAAGGAAGTTCCCCAAAACAAAGTCTTAGCTGCAGTAAATAAGCCAAGGTAAAGGTTATCTCGCCCTGCGCCTACACACTGTATAGTCTCTGAATCATAGTGCTTGGCAGCTTGCCCTGTAGGTTGTTGTGCAAGGGATATAAAATAAAGCAGCTGTAAGAAGCAAGTGTTAAAATATAAAGATTTAAACCACTCTGCAGTGTTGGTGTTTCATTCCGTCGCCGGCAGTCATGGAGTGGCTAAGCCCATGTGCCACAACTACTGAGCCCACGCTCTAGAGCCTGTGCCCGCAACGAGAGGCCACCAAAATGAGAAACCTGTGCACTGCAACAAATAGCAGCCCTGGCTCACCACAACTAGAGAAATCCTGCATACAGCAATGTAGCCAAGAATAAATAAATAATATTTTTTTAATTCTTAAGTGCTAAGTTTTATGTATACTCCCCTCCCCACCCCCTATAAATCCCCAACTCCCTCTAAGTTATCAGGCTGCTGATGTCTTCTAAACACCCCTAGGCTTCCGTGGTGGTTCAGAAGGTAAAGAATCCATGTGCAATGCAGGAGACACAGGTTCAATCCCTGGGTCAGGAATATTCCCCTGGAGAAGTAAATGGCTACTATGGACAGAGAAGCCTGGCAGGGCTACAGCCCACAGGGTCACAAAGGAGTCAGATACAACCAAATGACTAACACAATAAAGTTAACTTGTGCAAAACTTTACACTCAACCAATGTTGGCTAAATGGAATTTAATGATTCGTTTGTACTAAAAGCCTAATGGCATGACTCATGAAAGCTTCCACTTACCTGGGCAATTCCTGCAATAAATGCATTAAAGCAAGTTGACAGGCGCATTTTTTGAGGTGCAATCATGAAGCAACCTTCCTGCTGGTCATAGCCGAGTAAGACGTACAGGTGCCGTTTGACCGTGTTGAAGGCTTTGGCGCTGCTGATGTCTGACTCGGCGCTGCTCTCATCCTTGGCCATGAACTTCATGAGCACTGTAATCAGCTGGTGCACTGTCTGGTGGTCGATTCCAGCATCTTCGGGGAGCAGGTCCTTGATGGTGTTGTCATTCTCAGGAGACTGTTGTCCTGTCAGTACAAGAAAGGCCATCAGTGGGTGGCTCCCCCACAAGTAAGTTTACAGTCAAATTTCACTTATCTATAAAGCACCACTTTATCTGCTGCTTCTAAATATTTAAAGGTCTGTTCTAGACAAACTCAGATACAATATGGCCTACTAAGCAAAGCACTGCTCCCAGGATGGAAGTTATGTTGTTGCATCAACAACCAATTTGGGAAGAATGCATGTGTGATAAGTCGCTTCAGTCGTGTTGGACTCTATGTGATCCCATGGACTGTAGCCCACCAGGCTCCTCTGTCCATGGGATTCTCCAGGCAAGAATGCTGGAGTGGGTTGCCATGCCCTCCTCGAGGGGATCTTCCCCACCCAGGGATCGAACCCTGGGTCTCTTAATATCTCCTGCTTTGGCAGGCAGGTTCTTTACCACTAGTGCCACCTGGGAAGAATAAGGGAATGCAAATAAAAACACGGCACTAGAAAGCAAAGTTATCTTCAAACAGCAAGACAAATATCTACATACAATTTGCATTTCGAGAACTTTTAAAAACCTTGGCAAAGTTTTACCTTAATAAAGAGACATTTTCCTCCAGCTTTGTAAAATAAATAGGTAAGAATAACCACAAAATAATATTCATCAAATCTGCTGAGCAACTAAAACATCCATTGGGTTACTTTGTTTAAATTATTATCTCAATTCAGTTATGTTCAAAACTCAGCTGAGGCAAAAAAAAGTTTCCTTCTCCAAATCCTGAGATAACAGCAGTGTGTACTCTTTGAATTATACATTCAAAATTAGAAATAGCAAATTATAAGCCCTGCTGTATGTAATGAGAAACGCACAAGGGGTGGGAGGGCACAGACAGAAAGAAAGAAGCATGAACTTTTAAAAACAGAAAAACGCCACATGAAGGTGAGCTGAAAGTTCACATGCAAAGAAAAAATACCTTAGCCCTTAACTTACTTTTACTTACTAACAAATAATCACATCTGAACAGGTCCCTGACATGGACTTTCTCAGTTATTCCTCAAAGTCAGAAATTATACCCTGTCTCCCCTTGTTTTCTGCTCTTTAGTTTAGGACTTTGAGGGAAGGAAAAATGAGATTTGCTCTCCTATATTTATATTTGGGGCCTTATTCAAAATACCCTCTGCATTCTTCTCCTTCCTTTGACATGAGAATTTCTGAATTGGAAACAAAGCTTTTGCCTGGTGGGTTAGATCAGCACACATCATTCTCATCTCTCATTCTGAGAGAAAACATTCTAAATGATGACAAGCTTTGGTTACAGATCATTATACAGCAAACTTAGATTCTATCCATTTAAATTAGAGCATGCAGGCTACAACAAAGAGCTAGGTAGTCAGTCATATTCTTTAATTCCTCAATTAATCTGTCAAAAATCTGTCTTCCAGGACAAACCAAGAGAAACAAGACAGAAGGAATGTGTTCTGGGGACCACAGAAATTAGTTGTCTGGAGCCGAAACACTTTCTCCGAGGTAGTGATATGCAGGTAATGTCAAATTCCAAATTTACTCGTTTGAAACTGCACATAGCACAGTTTATATGCTTGGTTGTCTAGTCTTCCCCAGATGATCAGAAGAATGTTGATCTGCTCAAAAGTGATACCTTAAGATGGGATCTTGGCAATGAGTGAAAAGGTCACAGAATCAACTAAGTCTAAGAACGTCTAATACAGGGGAAATCACCTAACAAACTTCACTGTAACCCTTGGACATTAACAACATTTTCTGTCTCATAGTCTGTTCATGAAGGAATAAATATGTGCAGTGTACGTAAGAGACTTTTTTTTTATCAAAAAAGTATTCAAATAAAACCTAAAGATTTGTTTATGATGCTGTTTCACATGCAGGAATAGTCAGTCAGTTATTAATATCATTATTTATTAGGCAGGCATGAGCCACCAGAAAAAAAAATCAATTCATATGGAACATCCTATTTCATGAAAGGTCATAAATATAAAGCACTGATGTATATTATAATTAAATGTTTGAAATAGAAGTTCAGACCAAATCGTCATTTTAAAAGTTTAGAGAACTATCTTTTCAGTACTGAAAAATATTCAATCTTGATTTTTTTTTCCTTCAGAGTATTATTACTTTACAACTAGAAGGAGGTTATTGCTTCGGGCAAGTTTTGGCCAAAAGCCTGACAAATGTGAGAATCTAGGTTCCCTGTAGGGTTCAATGCCATTGTAGCAGCAAGTGACGGCTATTATGATTCTATAACTTCATTCCTCAGTTCATCTTAGCTCTGGGGGGCAAGGTTTAGGAGAGTATGAGATCACTCAGTTCTGCTCGGTCACCTCCAAGTCCAGACTGGCTAGACTCCAAAGCCCCAAAGTTAAAAATAGAACTGAGGAGCATTCAAGAAGGAGATGCACCTTTGCTGTCTAGCCCTGAGAGTCCAGGGAATTCAAACAGAAGAAAGGGAGCTCCAGACCAGGCTCAGCTAGGACATGGGCTCCCCATTTCCTTCTATCACCTCAAATATACAAAATAAACCATCAGACTTCAACTTTAAATATTTCAAATCTCTTCACCCCACCACAAGTAGATAATCATTTTCAAAGTGTGTCACCTTAACGTTTCGAATCAAATCATATTTTCCCAGTGACTAGGTGTCATTTCACAAAGGCCCTATCTTCAGTTTAGATTGATCTTCATTGATCTGCAGTGCTTAGCTTTAAGGTTGTGACTTTTTGCTTTCCCTGAGCAATGAGTGATCTTTAACAACCCATTAAGTGTATTGACAAAAGAAATGGTTAATGGAACCTTTCTCATAAAGTGAAAAAAAATCTCTTTTAATTCCAATAATTCACTCCTCCAAGTGAGGACTTTGAAAGTCTGTACTTTGTATACTGTCTTTCTTTTAAAGGACTGTAAGAATGTGATTGGCACCACTCTTCATTAAGAAAAATTACCTTAATCAAACCCCTAAGAAAAATGAGGTTCAGAAAGCTGAAACTTTGTTTATTGATAAAGACAATATTACTGGTTTCAGTTCAGTTCAGTCGCTCAGTCATGTCCGACTCTTTGCAACCCCATGAATTGCAGCACGCCAGGCCTCCCTGTCCATCACCAACTCCCAGAGTTCACTCAGACTCACGTCCATCGAGTTGGTGATGCCATCCAGCCATCTCATTCTCTGTTGTCCCCTTCTCCTCCTGCCCCCAATCCCTCCCAGCATCAGAGTCTTTTCCAATGAGTCAACTCTTCACATGAGGTGGCCAAAGTACTGGAGTTTCAGCTTTAGCATCATTCCTTCCAAAGAAATCCCAGGCTGATCTCCTTTCAATGGACTGGTTGGATAAATGTAAACATTTTATTGTCGTGGAGGCAGAATGATTCCTAGCCTAACTTTAACATGGACTGGGTCCATCACAATCTGTCCACACAGTGGCACAACTGATTGAAATGCCACAGTAGAATACAATTTTATTTATTTAGAAGATCTGAAACCAGGCAGGATCAGGATCTGCTTTTCCAGACATCTCCTACTGCTCCATCCCAGAAGCTCAGCATCCTTATATAAACACTGGGCTGCTTCTGGATCTCAGAATGGAGCCAGTCTTTTGTACCTTGGTGCCTTCTCTCATGGTGCTCTATTCACCTTGCAAGGTGGCCCTCCACCCCCACCCCCAATTTTATCCCATGAATTGGCCCCCAGGAGCCCTTCTTATTATATACCCATCCTCCTCTCAGCAATTGTGATTCCCTAAATTCTATAAATCTCTAAACACAAAAAAGAAGGGAAGAATAAAGACTCCTCAAAGGCAAGTCCTATGTCTTATCCAAATTTTACACCTCTCAAAGAATAGGGGGCAGTGATTGACATATAGTAGATGTTCATTACTTGTAAATGTTTAAGTGCCCTGAATTTAAGTAAATATTTCCGATCTTTTCTACGTGGGAAAAAAATGGATGAAGTCCCCAAACAGCAAAGAAGTAGGTAAGGAAATAGAGAACATTCCTCTGTGGAAGTCAACTCACTGACCCCTCCAACAAGTGACAAGCCAACAAGTGACAATTAGGTAGTGGAAGGAGGTTTCCATGAGCTTACTCTGCATTTGGTCCAGAGAAACCAGCGAGTGAGCACTATAAATGAGTCTGCACTATGTTGGTAGTTCTAACTACACTACCTCACTGATCTCCCTAGCTCATTCATTTGACTTGAGGCTTCGTTCACAGCAGTTCTGTTGTGTACACACAAAGCCACAGAAGGGCTGGAAAGATGGGGCCAGATGCTAACTGCAAAGCCTCATGTGCTTCCCATCCCTGCCTCTACCCCACATCTATCACCATGATTTACCTCCTACCCACCTGCCTCAGCCTGACTGAGAAGTCACCTGTCCACAAGACCTTCCCTGTTGCATCCAGCTTTCCTCCCACTGCAGTTGACATGAATGAACCTGTAGTACCATCACTTTCTCTGAAGATGAGAGTTCACTTATGTTCATACTTTATCTCTTACTTGACTATATGCAAGTGGACAGTGTAAAAATTTCTGATGTATCTTTACATTCCTCCTAGTACAGCAAGTGCTTTGTTCAATAGAAACTCTCATTTCCAAAACTATCATTTCAGACAAGGGCATTCCTATATAAACAATTAAATTCTAAGGCAAGAGACCCGGGTTTGATCCCTGGGTCAGGAAGATCCCAATTTTGCAAGTTGGTGAAAACATGAACTGTTAACCACCTCTAGAATAAAAAGAAAGAGCCTCAAGAGAAGTTAGTTGGAATTCTAGGCTAAACACTAAGAGGGAGGCAGGAATGCAAGAGAGTTTTACTTATGATACCCAGTATTAAGTACATTCTCTTGTTGCTATAAATTCAGACCAAGAGATCTTAAGATTTCTCTTTAGGTTGGAGTAGAATTGAAAGTATTCATGTCCCTTTAGGGATTAGATTGGCTCTTTAGACCAATTTGTAAATCTTATTCAGGAAGATCCTTTGGTCTGGACACCCATGGGCTTATATTACACTATAGTGGGCCTGAATGCCCAGGTCCGCTCTCTGACAAGAGTGGTGTCCTCATGTCCCCTAAGACAGGAATACTCTTAGACGAACTCATTGAGAGGTAGCTATAGTGGAAAGAAAAGCAGATCAAGTCTCCCAGACTTGTCTCTAACTAATTAGTTGCATGTGACCTTGAGCAAATCAGGCAAGCAGAATTGCTTAGGCCCGCATGACCTCAGTTTTCCTGTCTGTATATAAAGTGGAAAAAATACTTTATGCATATGCAGAATTGTTGTGAAATTTGAATTAGATAATTTGCATTAAAAACACTCTTAATAAAGAGGTACGCTACATATATAAATGTTCTTGCGGTTTTTATTATTAACATTATATACCCACTATCATTTAATTACTCATTCTAGGGGATGAGAACAAGATATAGTTAAGTTTCCCATGGGGTTGATACCATTTCAGTATTATCCAATTATAACCTATGGTAACTGCTGCATTATATTCAATTACTATTCAAAAGGTGTTCTGAATCACCAAAAACAAAGAATTCCTGATTCTCAAAGCATCAGTGAAAAAACAGCTTATATATAATTTATAATTATACCAACTTCTGATTAGCAGGTGAAATTGTGTATTTCAACAGTTAGGATTAAATGAAGGTGCTGAGCTCCTTCCTCCTAGCACTACCATACATGTCTTGCAAGACAGATAAAGACATGTGGGCTTGAGATCCAGATCTGTCATCAACAAACTTGTGAAACTTGTTCCTTTCTGGAAGCCTCAGTTTCCTCTTCTGGAAAATGAGATTGTTAACATGTTTCAGCTATGACAGTCTATGAATTTTACTTATATGCACAGAGGTCTTTGAGATAAATATATATATACTTAATGACTGACTCATGTTATTGTACAGCAAAAACCAATACAAATTTCTAAAG
Organism: Capra hircus; assembly: GCF_001704415.2. NCBI lineage: Eukaryota > Metazoa > Chordata > Mammalia > Artiodactyla > Bovidae > Capra > Capra hircus. The sequence goes on along the minus strand of NC_030828.1, from coordinate 57,670,164 downwards.
CAATTATCCTCCAATTAAAAATAAAATTAAAAATACACAGATTATTAACTCACAAAAAAAAGTCAACAAAGTAGCACAACTCTTTGGTAGCCTTGCAGAATTTCCCCTCTCTACAAGCACGTTTCTGTGGCAAAATTTGCTATGGGCAATATATAAAGGCTAAGATCAGAGAGTCATAAACTGTATATCCAGTGCCAAAAGTTTCGACCTAAACATCAACTAAAATTAAGTCTTGCTGCATAATTAAAGGACATCTGCCTTATTTCGGGCCTAATCAATAAGAGGTCTTACACAGAGAAGCTCATTACTTCTTCCAAACAAAAGTATGTTCCTTAAACAGCAAGGTCTCTGGTTTCTATTTAATTACTATCTTAAACCACCCTGTGCAATTTTATGATTATCCTGGCGTGTTTTTGCTTCCAAAGTAAAACACTCAGTGTTCAGTAAATAATAATGCAAAAATGAAAAACTAGTTTGAAACTGCCTTAAAAGCTAAGCCATCTGTCTCCAAATCTAAGCAAGGTTTGCTTATGGTGGTGTCATATAATTACCTCTCTAGAAGCTTCAGCTTTTTATTTAATTTAAACAATGCTGTCATCTGCCCTTTTTCCATCTGATCACTTTTGGTGGGACAATTAGACACCTAAAAGCTTTTCTTAAATTCAAGATACATATGTTTACGTTTTTCCAAAGACATGTGAGAGGACTCCTATGATAGGATTGTTTGCATGCATGCATGCTAAGTCGCTTCAGTCGTGTCTGACTCTGTACAACCCTATAGACAGCAGCCCACCAGGCTCCTCTGTCCACCGGACTCTCTAGGCAAGAATACTGGAGTGGTTTGCCATTTCCTTCTCCAGATAGGATTGTTTAAATGGGTAAAAATAAAGACTAACTTTTCAGTTAAGCCTTAAGATGAAAAGATATGGTGAGAAAAAGATAATTTATGAAATTCCATAAGAACCAATCTCAAAAAGACTTAACTGAAGAGGAAATGGATGATTTTCATATTTTTAATGACACACAGGGTCAGAAATTCTTACTTTTATTCTTTAAATTAAAAAAAAAAAAAACCTCAGCACAGTTGAGGCCTGAGTGATGCTCAAAACAAAGTAGAGAGAGGGGGACTTCCCCGGTGGTCCAGTGATTAAGAATTTGCCTTCCAATGCAGGGGATGAGGGTTCGATCCACGGTCAGGGAAAAAAGATCCCACATATTGTGGGGCAATTGAGCCGGAGCGCCTCAGCTAAAGAGCCTGCGCGCTCTAAAGCCCGTGCTCTACAACGAACAGCCCATGCACTGCAATGAAGACCCACACAGCCCAAAACAAAACAAAAAAACAAAGTAGAGGGAGTCTGAGATGTGTCTGCTGTCCCTTTTATCTCATGAGTTTTAAAAGAGAAAATACACTTTGTCGAACATCTGCCATTTGCATTCCTAATATTAGGGGCACTCTCCCTTCTCCTCCTCTCCCACCCCTCACTGATTCTTTCTAGCAGATTATTTTTTTAATAAATTTATTTATTTATTTTTTGGCTGCAATGGGTCTTCATTGCTAGGCAAGGGCTTTCTCTAGTTGCAGAGAGCGGGGGCTACTCTTCACTGTGACATGCAGGCTTCTCATTGTGGCAGCTCCTTGCGCTGCGTTAGCCCCGGCTCTAGAATGCACGGGCTTCAGGAGTTGCGGCACACAGATCGCCACACGTGGGATCTCTCCAGACCAGAGATCAAACCCATGTCCCCTGCATTGTCAGGTGGTTTCTTAACCACTAGATCACCAGGGAAGTCCCTTTAGAACACATTTTTGAATGTCTCCTTACTTGAAATTTTCCTTCTGAGAGTATCGGAACCATTCTGAAAAGTGTATTTTAAAACTATTCTTAGATGAAAAACCAGACATTGTATAGCATGATACATAGGTGGCAGTTAACCAGGTTTGTTTTGGACAAATAGGCAGGTATTCAGAATCTCCACAATTTTCCCAACAAGCACAGCATTAAGTGTGTAGATAACATTCGGTCTGTAGTAGCTTTGCCGGCATCCCTTCAACCCTAAAGATACTTTATGATAAACTAATCTATCAAAATATCAAAGGATAGTTACCCTCTACCAAGCTGAATATGATCCTCTAAAGAATGGAAATCCTCCTTTCTCTGAGAGACAGAAATGCATGTGAGAGTTGCAAAGAATCAGAAATGGCTAAGGGGATGAGTGAATGATGGTGGCTTAAATGTATAACCTTTTAAAATGTAAATGAAATGTTTTTCCTAGAGCAGATATATATGAAAGTAATATTTCTATGTGTAAAAACACATACAAATATAAGTGCTATGCATCGTTCTGTTCATAGTGGCTCTCGGGGGAGAAAGTGCACACTTGGGTAACAGGATGCTTCTTACTGGACCATAAGTTAACAGGATTAAAAGTCATCTGCCAATTTGAAAATTGAAAGAATTGCCATGTCAGGGACTCACACACTTGAGCATGTGGGGTGAAACCCTTGGAGCTTTCCAATCATAATTACATCAATCAGGTCCAGTTAGAGACACCTCATTTTTTACCTTCTCCACCTGTGATAGACACTTGCACACGGCCCTTCAACGTCAGAAGTACCCACCTGGCGTCTGTTCGGGTGTCCCACCGAGAGCTGGAGCAGACTGCTCATGCCTGGTCAACCTCACAGCTTAAAAATCAACAACAACTCTATTTAAATAAGCATTAAAAACAACTTGAGCCTAGAAAACATACTCAGCACTACCTGCATTGGATAGCAGGAGCAAGTTTTGCTTTCTTATTTGTAATTAACATCACAGACAAGAGGTTTACGTCCTAAAAGTTTTGTGGTTTTCTTTGAATCTAAAGAACATCCTTCAGTGTGACTTCAGCTCTTATCCTTCAAAAATTGTCATGTGAATCAATGAACAAGAAATATCAATAAATAAACTTCAGGTCCCAAACTGATTAAATAAAAGAGCTGGGAAATTCATATAGAAATTGTAATTTATTTAAGTACTGCTTTCTAGGATCTGATGCAGTTTCACCTGGTCCTGATACTGCTAGAGGTTATTCTTAAATGGCCATCTCTTATTATCTTTGCTCCCTGAAAAGCTGAGTTATTGATTGCTTAAAGGGCTTTCAATGACTCTTCCAAAGTTCAAAATACCACATTTCCATAGCTTGTCATAAAATAGAGAAAATGCAATAAACAAAATAAAATCATATTTATGATTAAAAATGGTTATGTCACATAAAGCTGTCTTCTAAGAAATGCCAATGAAAAAGCGAACATTTCAGCTTCTGACAGGATAAAAAAATATGTTTTATGGTGCTATTAACTTCACGACAGTTATTTAAAAATTAAATCACTTCATCAATGTTACGTTTAATACACTCATTCACTAATATGATGACAGTTATGATTTTTAATTATTTGTCATTTGTGAGCCATTGCTAATCGTTACAGTTCATCTAGTTATTTGATAATTTTTGTCTTCTTTAAAACTGCTGTATAAAGAAAGACCTTTGGAAAACAATAATATATGGTCTTTTTTTTTTAGATGGCAATGATGCTTATTTTTATTTATAAATTATCTGGTGAAATTGGGCAGAAATTCAACTTCTCCTCAGCCTGATTTTATCTTTTTTTGAAAACACCATTATTATTGCTTTTCTGGGAGTCTGCTGGCTGCCTTTGTCATGCGTTCCAAATTTCCACTCTCTTAGTTGCCGTGGGTCTGGTCAGAGTTTCATCCAGGAAGCTCTTAGGTTGCGATACTAGTGGTGGAAACCTTCATATTCTAGGACTCAGGAACAAATGCTTTTCTGCATTTCATGCCATGCATCAGTGGATTTGCTGCCTTCTACGTCTCTAAACAATCCACTGCTGGATCAGGGCTTTGCTTACCAGCAGCTGGGAAAAGCCATCCAGGGCACTGATACACCTGGGGGGACCTTCTAGGGGAACGTGAAGTTCAATGCAACTGAAGGAGCTCAGTTTGCTAAGTACATTACTCTCTGTGAACATTCAACAAGACAGGTCAGCCTCAGAAAGACATCAAACAGATTTAAAGGAAGGATGGAAGAAGATACTCAACGGATTTTGGAGGTTAGGGTCTCGGGGAGGGAGAGCGCCCTCTTGGATTCCGCGGGTCCTTTCACGCTGTCTCGGAGGGAACGCACGCTTTTCTGGCGGTTCCTTGCAAAACGAGCCCTCTTGATCTTCCACAACGCAGCATCACTGAGGTTAGCGACATTGGTCCTCACAGCAGTGATAGCTTTGCAAAAGGAATTAGAGGTGATCATTTTCCTTAACTAGCTAAGTTATATACACCTATTCTGAAACAATCCATGTATATTTTCAATATTAAAAATCATTTCCATGGATACACTTTTCATTCATCTGTCTCCCTCTATGAAAAGATTTATATTTTAAAAAATGTAACTATTACCTGTTTCAACTATCACTTATCATTTTTCTGTTTAAATTGTAAGGTTAAATTATCTAATTTTGTTATCACTGGATAAATAGTCGAGCGGCCAAAGTCTTTCCTCCATCTATTTAGAGCTGCAGGTAACTAATTACTAAGCAAGGAAGTGTAAATTTAAAGTACAAATAAATCTCACAAAGTTGCTCACAAACATAAACAAGATGATTGAATAATATTTAAGGAACACAGAGTCACAAATGGTTCTCATTGGTCCTCAAATGAGAATTTTGATGTTGAAGTGCCAGAAAATATTTAACCTGCCACAGTAGATATTCAATAAACATTTGATGAACTGAATACATGAAGTCAAGGTAGCTTCCATAATGGGAAGTGAAACTACATGCAGAGAATCCAGCTTATCCAGCAAGCACAGGAATAGGAACTGACTTTTAAAGCAAGTTCTTTGTTTTGCTTACTTGTAGGAAAAGGAAATTCTTTGTTACAATCCAAATGTAGCTGAGCTTCCAAAGAAAGCGTTTCAAATCTGTTGACAAAGAACTCCCAACTCAAAGCAGGAATATCTTGCTTGAGGAAATGTAAGAGTAAAAGCTTGCTCAATATTGTGGGTCGATCTTTAACCACAGTATCAAACTGGAAGTCAAGACAAAGACACAGACCCTGGAGAAAAGGTTAAGAGAAAGTCAGATGTACATACACTAAGCAAAGCGAAATAAGGCAGCCTCCTCAATACATACTTATAATGGAGAAGGATTCAATTGAAATCTTCTTGGATTGTATTTTTGGTAGGGGAAAAATGTGGGAGAGAAGTTTCTTCTAATCATTGAATATCTCTTGAATTTTGACTCAGAAATCTGAGCTACATGTATATTACTGATTTTTCTGATACATTGTATAATAACCACTTACTCCCAATACTCAACACTATGAGTGACTTTCACTGTCTACTGTCTATGTGTATTCTAAAATGTAGTTTTGGAAGTATGGTTCTCTAATAGACACTACAGGCATTAAAAAAAAATTGGTTTGAGGGTATATGGATTAAGTGGTTATTATACAATGTATCAGAAAAAATCAATAATATACATGTAGCTCAAATTTCTAAGTTAAAATTTAAGGAATATTCAATGATTAGGAGAAACTCCTCTCTCACACTTTTTTCTCCTACCAAAAAGAAGATACACTTCCACTTACTAGCCATGTAACACTGAAAAAGTTACTTAACCTAACTCTGAACTTCTCTATCTGTAAATTTGGAATACACAAGAGGTTATTGTGAGGATTAAATGAGGTAATGCATGATGAAACACTTTTAATACATTGCCCTGGAAATACAATACATGTTTCACAAATTTTGGTTCTTCCCATTATCATTACTTTTAATAACAATATGCCAATGTGGAAAAACAGCAGAACAGGACTTTGGAGGGTCTAAACTTGGTTCTCCCCTGAATTCACTCTGTGTTCTTTGAAAAGCCACATTATCTCTCTGAGACTTCATTTCTTCAAGTATAAAATAAAGGTGCCAAATAGGATAAACAATTCTCTCCAGGTCTCATTTTTCATGTCTCTCTGACGTTAATTTGCGGCATTTCCTTTCAGCAGCATATTTACCTTCTCTGATTTTGCTCTGATCTATATTATCGTTCATCTGATTTCTCTTAGCATCTAGCTTTAATGAAAAGAACTTCCCACCCTGGGGCTTCCCAGGTAGTTCAGGTGGCAAGGAGTCTCCCTGCAATGCAGGACACCTGGGTTTGATCCCTGGACCAGGAAGAGCCCTGGAGAAGGAAATGGCAACCCACTCCAGTATTCTTGTCTGGAAAATCCCATGGTCAGAGGAGCCTAGCAATCTGCAGTTCATGGGGTTGCAAAAAGTCGGACATGACTGAGCGACTAACACTTTCATTGTTCACTTCTTCCCACCCTGGAGTCAGTTGAATGGTAGAAAATAAACCAGCCTAGTTAAAAAGTCTGCCACATACAAAAAAATCATACAATATTGCATCTGGCAGGAATGATAGCAGCATGGGGACAAAAACTGAAAAGAAAGAATCAACAAACAAAACAAGAGGTCTGTTAATATGTTGTGGTTCTGGAATGTTGTTCCCAATTTAAAAATTTCCAGTGTTGAAATTGGAAGCTGAGATTAGCAAAGACTTCGTTAGACACATGTTCTTTGAGAATTTGGAGAGGGACATGCAGGAATACAGCACTGAAACTTTTAATAGTACAGAATGTGGAAAAATACACAGCGCACAGATTGTTAGCACACAAAATGTGAAATGTTAAGTTGCAAAGCTTCATGGCAATCAAGAAGTCTACAGTTATGACCCAGGACAGTGACCTCAGGTTCATTCCCTGGATTCAATGGCCAAAATGACTAGTCTATCTTTCAGTTATCACAGGGGTTTATAAGAATCAAAGGGAAAAAATACAGGATATCACTTAAGAAAGGATAATGTGCCATACAAGGATAGAATAAAGTAGTTATTATGAAGCTGTATTGATATTATATTAAGAAGTAAAGTTGTCACCAATGAGTAAATATCTCTCAAAGTCCTTCTCCGAGCAGAAAAAGAAAATTTCTGGTGTTATCAGCAGCAGCAGCATTTTGTGTGTGTTATGTGACAAATGACTCAGTGAGTTGGTACAGAAGAGCAGAGCACCATTTGCGGAGCAGACAATGCCCATCACAGGGCAGGAACATCACCTGCAGTGCTGGCCTCTTTATGGTGTCAAGCAGGAGCCCAGCCCTCGTAGCCACAGCTGGGTTGACGTCCTCCACAGCTGTCAGGAAGCAGCAGAAGGCGTGTGCCAGGGAGTATTTCAGTAGGTGGTTTTTGGTCACTGAGTGAATATCCAGAAATCTACAGATTACAGCCACTTTTTCCACTGCAATATCAAAGGCGCACAACAACAAAAAATGACATTTATTTAGACAGTCTGAGAAATGAATCCACAGAGGAAGAAGTTAGTTCTGAGTGCCCTCACACTGATCTTAAACACCAAGTGGAAATTTCAGTGCCACCCTTCTTGAGCATTCTGTTTTATCTTTAGAGAGCATTTCTACGCAGTGCAGCAGTTTTCTGCCAGGCAGCCTTGATTCAGTTCTGGGTGTTGTTTCTTTAATGCTCTCTACTTTTGTTGAATTTCCAATCATATTTCATACTCTTCAAAAAGCCTCCATGTTCGTTTCTTTGTCCATTCTACAGAGATTCTGCAGGCATGTTCTACAGAGGCTCTGCAGACCACATAAGGAGGTGGGACATGCCCGCCAGGGCTAGCTCTAGGTTCTTAGTATGTCATGAAGTGATATGACAACCACTTCCTGGGGCTACAGAAGCCACATATTTCTTCCATGAAATAGATGTACCCTTACTTGATAGAGTTCTAATTATTCTGCAAATCTATGTTGAATTATTTCAGCCACTCTTTAAACATAGCTTTATAAAAGTTATAGTAGCTAGTAAAGCAATATAGTTCCACGCAAAGACATTTCAGGTCTTTATTTAAGCTTTCCAGCAGCCTAGAGAGAATATTCCTTCTATTCTTTTCCACTTTTGACATTCTATCATCCTTAAAGAGTTTGCTGCTGAAATTCTGCTATTCTGTAAAGTCACTCTGACTTTCTAGAATGTCCTTTCCATCCCATGAACACCTGCAAAATTACAACTCACTTACCTGTGGCATTTGTGTGTTCATATATAGCTATATGACATATTTCCTGTTGTGATCTTGAATTATATTTGTACCTTTCTAGTTTCTTAACCTCTTACATGTTTATATTTGGTCAATCAATTAAATTAAGAGCCCCTTAAGAGCAGGAATCTGTTCACACTATTTTTGTTACTTCCATAGTACCTAGTACATATAGTACTTATTCAATAAATTTACAAATTCATTTTTTTATATACATGTATATACAAAACTAAGAGATCATTCTACTTTTGTTATATAAAATATACCTATAAATATTTTATATATAAAAAGCAGAGACTTTGTGGACAAAGGTCCACATAGCCAAAGCTATGGTTTTTCCAGTAGTCATGTACAGATGTGAGAGTTGGACTGTAAAGAAGGCTGAGCACCGAAGAATTGATGCTTTTGAATTATGGTGTTGGAGAAAATTCTTGAGACTCCCTTGGAATGCAAGGAGAACAAACCAGTCCATCCTAAAGGAAATCAGTCTTGAATATTCACTAGAAGGACTGATGCTGAAGCTGAAGCTCCTATACTTTGGCCAACTGATGCAAAGAGCCAACTCATTAGAAAAGACTCTAATACTGGGAAAGCTTGAAGGCAGGAGGAGAAGGGGATGACAGAGGATGAAATGGTTGGATAGCACCACCAACTCAATGGACATGAGTCTGAGTAGGCTCTGGGAGTTGGTGATGGACAGGGAAGCCTGGCGTGCTGCAGTCCATGGGGCTGCAAAGAGTCAGACATGACTGAGCAACTGAAGAGCAACAACAAAAGAGATCATTCTAAGTACTCGGGGGAGACGGAAGTAAATGGAAAAATGAACTGCTTCGGACTGAATGTTTGTATCCCCTCCAAAAACTGATATGTTGGAATCTTAATTCCCAATGTAATGGCATTTGGAGGTGGGACACTGGGAGGTAATTAAGTTTAGATGACATCATGAGGGTAGGCTCCCTATTATGGGATTGGTGAACTTATAATAATAAGAAGGGAGACCAGAGTTCTCTCTCTCTCCACCATGTAAAGATACAGCAAGAAGGCAGTCATCTACAAGACAAGAACAGAACCCTCACAAAGGAACCAATAAGCTGGAGCCTTGATCTTGAACTTCCCAGCCTCCAGAATGATAAGAAATAAATTTGTGTTGTTTAAGCCACCCAGTCTATGGTATTCTGTTATGGTTTCTCAGGCAGACTAATTATGTGAATGATTCTCAGATCTTGACTTCAAAGTCAAGTCAACTAAAAGAGATAACACAAGTACAATAATAACAGAAATGTAATGTAAAAGGCTGGAACTGCCATTAACAAGGTAGAAATAAAATGCTACGGGAGATTAGAGGATAAAGAAATGACTTTCCACTGAACAAACAGAGAAAGTGAAACCCTGTGGGAGCATTTGAAGACTCATGAAATGGAGGTGGCATTTGAATGGGACCTTGAATGGAAGAAAGATTCATTAGAAAAGACCCTGATGTTGGGAAAGATTGAAGGCAGGAAGAAAAGGGGACGACAGAGGATGAGACGGTTGGATGGCATCACTGACTCAATGGACACAAGTGTGAGCAAGCTTCAGGAATTGGTGATGCACAGAGAAGCCTGGCATGCTGCAGTCCATCAGGTCACAGAGTCAGGCATGACTGAGTGACTGAACTGAACTGAACTTGAATGGAAGAGGACTTCAGATGGAGAGCACAGAATGGTCAACACATGGATAAAGAAAAGCAAAAAGCAATGGAGAAATAGCAATGGCATATGTAGAAAGAAAAGCGAGAAATAAGGCTGCAAACACATGCAGTTAGACCATGGGAATCTTTGAACGTCAGTTTAAGGACTCTGAACTTTATTCTCTAGGCATCTAAAGACCTATTAAAATTTTTTGAGTAGAAAAGCAACATAATCAGATATTTAACAGCTTTATTGGTATTCAAATGTCTATAAAATGTTGCCAATACCGTGTAGTCTTTTGCTAGAAAGTTTTACTCTAATTTCATACAATATCATGTGCTGTCACATAAATAAACCAGCCCTGGGATTCATGGGACATTAAAAGCAAGAACTCCTTGAGGGGATCAGATGTTAGGGAACTAAACTCAAGGTATAGTAATTAACTCACCTGATGGAACTTCCATTTCTCTGCAAAATTTCTGAGACACTAAAATATACCAAACCATTCTGACCAGGCTCACTGTGGTGTGCCAACCCTGCTTGCTACCCCTTGAGAGTGGGAGTACCAGCAGATTACAGTGACAATGAGGCCAGCAGATATAAGACTAAGACACACCCATGTTCGTTCCATACCATGCTCCTCTAGGAACCTGCCATTCTAAGCACTAGGAATTACAAGCATCACTGCAGACTTGGTCCCTGATGTTTCAATGGCAAGAGTACTACAGCAGAGCTTCTCAAACTTCATTGAATTACCTGGAGAGAACTTGTTAGAAATATAGATTTCTGGCCTCACCTCCTAAAATTCTGATGCAGTAGGTCTAGGATGAGGCCCAGTAATCTGCATTTTAAGCAAACATTTCCAGGTATTCCATTGCAAGTAACCTACTAGGCTGACTACCATTCACACTAGGACCCCTTTGAGAGTAAACAAGGGTACAATTAATAAGCACTTCTGGACAATAGGCATACACTGGGACTATCTTAGACAAACCTAGAGAGGGTCAACCTACCTAAAGACCATTCTGAAAAATTCTATTATCAAGGAAGCTCAATTAAGTAGAGCCAACAAAGAACACTAGCAAGCAGGACAACACCTTCTAAAAAGAAGGGAGGAAAAGGTAGGGCCAGAAAGAGATATCATGACTGGACATCTGGTTTACCTTGTGAACCAGAGAGAATTTTTAAGCTAATACAGTGGTACCTGCTTCAAACCTCATCTTCCAGTCTTTGCTGTTGAAATTGCCATTTATGATTGTCCAAAAGATGTCAGCACCATGAGGAAGTGACAAAGCGTGAAGAAGGAGAGGAACTGCCAACGAAGACAGCTGAGAGAATTCAGATTTGACGACTCTCCACAGGCTGGGGAATCAAGAAAAAGCAAATTGGTTACAGTTACAACAAACTTTCTAGAAATAAATCTTATTATCTTAATTTATGGGAAGTGTCATTAACAGATAGCTGGTAGGGATGCTCATTCACAAGACTATAGTCCTCTGATACACTCTTTTTCTATGTTCTTTTTCGATGTTAATTCTTTTTAAATGTTTGGCTGCATTCTGTAGCATGTAGGACCTTAGTTCCCTGACCAGGGATCGAACCCTCAACCCCGACATTAAGGTGGAGCCTTAATCACTGAACTGCCAGGGAAGCCCTTTCCTATGTTAATTTTTTTTAAGAAATTACTTTTATATAAGAACACAGAAAAATGCTACCAGTTAACATTGCATGTTAACATAAAGTTTTAAACTGTATATTATAAATCCAGGCACAGAAATGGACAATGACTGTTAAATAATAACTGATATTAGTTATATTAAGGTGATGAGGTGATAAGTGATTTTTGAAAATGCTCTTATAGTGAACATTTGGAGAATTTTATTGGTTTTGTTTGCCTAGCATCCTGTTATTCTTATTCTAGCAGACAACTCTTTTCCTATTAAGAACAGCCTCTGCACCAACTGGCAGGGTTGTTAATCAAGTTCCCCCATCTTCTCTATTCTAAGAGTGAACACAAAGCCCAGACTAATCAGAATACTTCAATGTAATGAATAGAGTGATTAGTCCAGGGGTGGGCATGCGACCAAGCATCTTGTTCCAGGCTTTGGACCTAGCATCCTTTTCCAGGCTTTGGTATGTATTCTGAAATCTCAAGAATGAAGTGAGATGTGGCTCTAGATCTGCTGGCCACCCTGTCCCACCTCACAGGGGCAGCCTGCTGAGAAGAAGTCAACACAGAGAGAACGAGGCTAAGCAATGGGCAGGGAGGGAGAAAGGGGTGGGGGAGGAGAGAGAGAAAACTAACAGAAAGGGAGAGGCATCCCTGGTAACATCTTAGGAATACTTGCCATTCCTAAAATCAGACCAATACTGCTCAAAAACGCACCTTAGTAAGTTAAAGCAAAGTCCCTAACAATACATGCCAGAATAATTCTGAATGCATATTTTTAGTAATAATATTTTCAAAATTTTTATTCAATTATCTAAAGTATGGCTTTTGTTTGTTTTCACTTTGGTTTATTTTGTTTTGTTTCCTCTTTGGCTCTAAAGTTAATACCAGAATCAAAATGACATTTGACTTCCAAGCAAGAATATAAATTTTTTTGCCACTCAGTTTGCAGTCATTTCTTAGGGCAGCCTAGGAAACTAGCATATTTCCCCCTCCATCTTATCTGAAACCTGACATCTTGCTGGTAACACAATTTCCCCTTAACCTCTCTATGAATCTTCACCCTTGTCTTCACTAGGTCCACACAATCCTTGCTTTCCATGGCTTCCTCCAGGCCTTCTCTTACCAACCTCTTTCTTTTGAAACCCATGCCATCTACTTATAGGGCCCTGTCCCCTCTCCCTTCCCTGCTGAATGTGGTCCCTGCTAGACTTCCTCCTCATCCAAGCCTCTGCCAATGTCTCTAGTGAATCCAGCCATGGTCTCACAGGTCCACCGCTTCCTGTCACAGTGGCCTTTATCTTAAGGCTGAGAACATTCAGTTCCCACCTCTGATCCTGACTTAGGCTATTTTTCCCTCTTTTCTGTACTCTTCCCCCGAACGTCAAACCTCTTTTGGCTTCGCTTGCCTCCAGTTTTAGACAGGATCCCAGAGTCAACCATTTTGATCCTCTGGAATTCCTCATCCCTCTGACCTTCCACCATAATCAAAGCACTAATCCCCACTCCTGAATAAACCCATTGCCTACTTTTATCCACTTCCAGGCCCCAGAATACTGGTGAAAAAAATCCACAAATTCCTACATTCCTGGCCCATCACAGTTAGGTGCCAGCTCACCTCGGCAAGATCCCAAGGCTAGTGCTTCTTTGATTTCTTGCTGATGCCTTACTGCTTCCCTCATGCAACCTGTTCCATATTTTTTTCCATATTCTTCAAGCTCCCAACTCAATCTTTATCGCCCTCTCCCTCTCAGAGAAAGACATCAGCGTTTACTATTCTTAAGGTTCTAGTTACTTGTTATGATCCCCTTGACACTTCTCCTTTTCCTACAAATGCATCTCCCTTCAAAGGAAAAGGCATCCCTCCTCTTTCTCCCCACCCTTGTTCTTGATCACATGTGCCTGCCTTCCAGGACTTGGCTCCACCAACTACTCCCTTTCCTCTACTCCTTTCTATGGACCATAAATGTTTCAAACTTCTTGATTCAAAAAACACTTGACATCTACTTCTTTTCCCCTCCAAGTATCTGATCATTCCCTCTTCTTTGAACAAACTTTTCAGAAGGGAGTTCTGTATTATATCTTAACATTCCCAAAGCCTCTGCAAGCTCTTTGCATACCCTCATATGTGGATGGTCCCCAGTGATCTCTTTTCTTCACGTGCTGTGCTGTGCTTAGTCACTCAGTCACATCTGACTGTTTGTGACCCCACGTACTGTAGCCCACCAGGCTCCTCTGTCCATGAGATTCTCCAGGCAAGAATACTGGAGTGGGTTGCCATGCCCTCCTCCAGGGGATCATCGCAACCCAGGGATCGAACCCAGGTCTCCTGCATTACAGGTGGATTCTTTACTGTCTGATCCACCAGGGAAGCCCAAGAATAGCCTGTCCCTTCTCCAGGGGATCTTCCTGACCCAGAAGTCAAACCAGGGTCTCCTGCATTACAGGTGGATTCTTTATGAGCTGAGCTACCAGGGAAGCCCCTTTTTTCCATACTCATGTGATGAAAGTACAATTCTGACCCTGTTCGTTGTTTCAAAATCTTCCATAGATCTCCAAATACTGTTAAGTAAGTAGTAGTAGTAGTGTAGTCACTCAGTCGTGTCCAACTCTTTGCAACCCAATGGACTGTAGCCCGCCAGGCTCCTCAGTCCCTGGGGATTCTCCAGGCAAGAATACTGGAGTGGGTTGCCATGCCCTTCTTCCAGACTCAGGGATGGAACGCGGTCTCCCACATTACAGGCAGATTCTTTGAGCCACCATGACATGTCTATATTATTATAATTAGATCAACAAATGTAAACATTGGGCTTCCCTGGTGGATCAGTGGTAAAGAATCCACCTACCAGTGCAGGAGACACAATGCAGGAAGATCCACTGGAGAAGGAAATGGCAACCCACTTGAGTATTCTTGCCTGGGAAATTCCACAGCCAAAGGAGCCTGGCAGGCTACAGTTCCATGCAGTCACAAGAGTCAGACATGACTTCAAACAACAAAGCCTCTATTTTCAAAGGCCTTTCACTCGAGTCCCAACCTCCAGCCTCACTTTCCATTCTAACTCACTTAAGTCGTGTCCAACTCTGTGCGACCCTCTGGACTGCAGCCCTCCAGGCTCCTCTGCCCATGACATTCTCCAGGCAGAAATACTGGAGTAGGCTGCCATTTCCTTCTCTGGGGGATCCTCTTCATCCAGGGATCCAACCTGCGTCTCCTACACTGGCAGGTGGATTCTTTACCACTGAGCCACCTGGGAAGCCAAGTTAACCTGAACCAAACTTATGTTTTTTAATTATCTCATTTGCTTACATATTAAATGAGAATAATATTTTTTACTTATTTCCAAGAACACTGTAACAGTTATTTTAAGGTTGTCAGGAAGAAAATAATTAGTAAATCTAGGACAATGTTTTATTATTTTTCTCAAAATGCTTCAGCAATCTCTAAAAAATAACTTTTCAGACAATATATGGAGAGATTTAGATGCTTATTAGCAGTACTACTTCAAGTAAGATGTTGAGTCTTACTCAGTTGTACTTGGTATCTATTAACTTATACCAATTGACATTTTTCTAGCATACACTATATTCTTAAGTCATCTAACAATTAAAAGGCATAAAATAATCCTTATTTTGCCTTTTCTACTTCTACAGTATCTAGCAAATTACTATTCCTCATATTGATATACTTGAAAAATTAGACTATATAAAAGAAATGAAAGTAGTTCCTATAGGCAAATTAGTCTGTCTTGACTAAGAGAAATAACCCAATGAGTTGATAAGCCTTATTCTAACACTGATTTTCGCAGATGAAATCTAAAATAGAAACAGACAAAAACACTATTAGGAAGACATACCTTGCAATTAGCATATGATCCTGAATATAGGCTAAAAATTGAGGATGATCTTTTCTAGCCATGTACAAACACTCTCCATGTAGACAGAGGATCTTCAGGCAATTGAGCATGTTAAAAAGAATGTCTGGCTCTTCAAACTTAGCCATTTCCTATGCAAAGAACCACATGTTTACTGAGTTATCACAAATGGCAATGCTACCAAATAAAATATTCAAATATCTCAAAAAATATACCTGGAAAATGGTGTATATTAGTCTCAACGTTACTGGAAGCTGCTGGTAGCAAAACTTTCTTTCAGTATCATTCTTTATTGCTAGGAAGAAATAATTACACACAAGTTAGCACAACTCTTTTCCCCATCATTCATGAATTATCAAGACCATAAAATGAAGAGAAGTAAATATGTAAATAGAATATATTAAAAATATTTATGTAAAGTATTTCTTTGTTCTCCAAGTAAGCATATATACTTTCCATAATGCAAGTGCAAGAAAGCTAGATTTAGGATCCTCAGCTTCCAACTTCCACTGTGTATTCAGATATCTTTCATTCCCTGAAGCAACCCCAGCCCAGCCCTATGCTCCTGTGGGCACCTAGTTCCACTGATACCTGGAGGGGCCTAGGGCTTGGCTAGGTTTGCCTTCTTTTTTGAAAGAGAGATAGTATAGTGTGAAAATGTTAATTGTTCAGTCATGTCTGACTCTTTACGACCCCATGGACTGTAGCCCGCCAGGCTCCTCTCCATGGAATTTCCCAGGCAGGAATACTGGAGTGGATTGCTATTTCCTTCTCCAGGGGATCTTCCTAACCCAGGGATCAAACCTGGGTCTCCTGCATTGAAGGCAGATTCTTTACCATCTGAGACACTGGGGAATGCAGGTATTAAAGAGAGAAGTGAGCTTCCCTAGTAGCTCAGATGGTAAAGAATCTGCTTACAGTGCAGGAAGGGTTTGATTCCTGGGTCAGGAAGATCCCCTGGAGAAGGGAATGGCTACCCATTCCAGAATTCTTCCTGGAGAATTTCATGGACAGAAGACCTGATGGGCTACACAGTCCTTGGGGTCAGAAACAGTCGGACATGACTGAGCGACTGAGCAACTAACACTTTCACTTTCTTTTTCACTTTCAAAGAGACATATGCAAGTTGTATTAACACCTAAGGATTTACCCCAGGATTCACATGTATCCTTTTCATACATGCACAGGACTTACTCTTGCGAAAAAAGGATACTTTTAAAGACTTGAGAATATTTAAGTGAGAACTATTCATGGTTTTATCTTCTTGTGAAGATCTCTAAAAAGACCTTTGCCTCTATAGTTGGGGGTGGGGGAGGTGGCTTGAGGAAGGCATATTGTAAATGAGGCATGACAGAGAAAAGAATTCAGAAGTTAATTCTCAAATGTAGAAACTAGCATAAAATGTTTTGAAATCACTATTATAAGTTTTGGCAATTCCTAGGATGAGAGATACTGGGAGTCAAACCATCTTTGTCTAGCATAAAAATTTTTTTAAATATTTTTAATGGAGGACATATCTGACTACTGTAAGAAATAGGTGCCAGGCCACAAAACAGGAAACAGGAAATATTCTAGAAAGAGGAGGAAACCACTGAACATATATCAATAGAGCATTCCTCTAATCTCCATCAGAAGAGCTCAAGAACCCCTCCTGACGACCCACAAAGCAGAAGCAGGACCAGGGTGCTCAGCAGCAGGCAAGGCTGGTCTTGGAAAATAATTCCTCTTCCCTGAGGAGACAACTGTGTCCTGCAAACAGCAGAAAGTAAGAGAGGAAAAGTAGACCAGAAACTGTGACCAGAGCCTGAAGTGGTGTTTAGGGGAGACGAACAGAGCAAATGTTTAGGTAAGTGGAGCTCACAAACAATTAAGCACAAGGGAAGTGTAATTTACAAAAACCAATTGCTTGATTTTAACCGTTATTCAAGTGGCAATTAATTGATTTGTGCACTATGTTGGGTTAAAAAAATCTATTTACACAGAAAGAGTACAGGTTATTAGATCATAAGTGAAATCCATCAACCTGCCAGACTTAAGACTGTACCACATAGCTACAGTCATCAAGACAGTGTAGTACTGGCACAAAGACAGAAATACAGATCAATGGAACAAAACAGAAAGCTCAGAGATAAATCCACACACCTGTGGATACCTTATCTTTGACAAAGGAGGCAAAAATATACAATGAAGAAAAGACAGTTTCTTTAGCAAGTGTTGCTGGGAAAACTGGTCAACCACCTGTAAAAGAATGAAACTAGAACACTACCTAACACCATACACAAAAATAAACTCAAAATGGATTAAAGATCTAAACGTAAGACCAGAAACTATAAAACTCTTAGAGGGAAACATAGGCAGAATACTCTGACATAAATCACAGCAAGATTCCTCTATGACTTATTTCCCAAAGTAATGGAAATAAAAACAAAAATAAACTAATGGGACCTAATTGAACTTAAAAGCTTTTGTACAATGAAGGAAACTATAAGCAAGGTGAAAAGGCAGACTTCAGAATGGGAGAACATAATAGCATATGAAGCAACTGACAAAGAATTAATCTCCAAAATATACAAGTAGCTCCTGCAGCTCAACTGCAGAAAAATAAACGACCCAATAAAAAAATGGGCCAAAGAATTAAACAGACATTTCTCCAAAGAAGACATACAAATGGCTAACAAACACATGAAAAGATGGCCAACATCACTCATTATCAGTTCAGTTCAGTTCAGTTGCTCAGTCGTGTCCGACTCTTTGCGACCCCATGAATGGCAGCACGCCAGGGCTCCCTCTCCGTCACCAACTCCCAGAGTTCACTCAGACTCATGTCCATCAAGTCAGTGATGCCATCCAGCCATCTCAACCTCTGTCATCCCCTTCTCCTTCTGCCCCCAATCCCTCTCAGCATCAGAGTCTTTACCAATGAGTCAACTCTTCACATCAGGTGGCCAAAGTACTGGAGCTTTAGCTTTAGCATCATTCCTTCCAAAGAAATCCCAGGGCTGATATCCTTCAGAATGGACTGGTTGGATCTCCTCGCAGTCCAAGGGACCCTCAAGAGTCTTCTCCAACACCATAGTTCAAAAGCATCAATTCTTCGGCCTTCTTCACAGTCCAACTCTCACATCCATACATGACCACTGGAAAAACCATAGCCTTGACTAGACGGACCTTAGTCGGCAAAGTAATGTCTCTGCTTTTGAATATACTATCTAGGTTGGTCATAACTTTTCTTCCAAGGAGTAAGCATCTTTTAATTTCATGGCTGCAGTCACCATCTGCAGTGATATTGGAGCCCCAAAAAATAAAGTCTGACACTGTTTCCACTGTTTACCCATCTATTTCCCATGAAGTGATGGGACCGGATGCCATGATCTTCATTTTCTGAATGTTGAGCTTTAAGCTAACTTTTTCACTCTCCTCTTTCACTTTCATCAAGAGGCTTTTTAGCTCCTCTTCATTTTCTGCCATAAGGGTGGTGTCATCCGCATATCTGAGGTTATTGATATTTCTCCCGGCAGTCTTGATTCCAGCTTGTGTTTCTTCCAGTCCAGCGTTTCTCATGATGTACTCTGCATATAAGTTAAATAAGCAGGGTGACAATATGCAGCCTTGACGTACTCCTTGTCTTATTTGGAACCAGTCTGTTGTTCCGTGTCCAGTTCTAACTGTTGCTTCCTGACCTGCATACAGATTTCTCAAGAGGCAGGTTAGGTGGTCTGGTATTCTCATCTCTCTCAGAATTTTCCAGTTTATTGTGATCCACACATCAAAGGCTTTGGTATAGTCAATAAAGCAGAAATAGATGTTTTTCTGGAACTTTCTTGCTTTTTCCATGATCCAGTGGATGTTGGCAATTTGATCTCTGGTTCCTCTGCCTTTTCTAAAGCCAGCTTAAACATCAGGAAGTTCTTGGTTCACGTATTGCTGAAGTCTGGCTTGGTGAATTTTGATGCAAATCAAAATCACAATGAGGTACCATCTCATGCCAGGCAGAATGGCTGCCACCACAAAGTCTACAAACAATAAATGCTGGAGAGGGTGTGGAGAAAAAGGAACCTTCTTACACTGTTGGTGGGAATGCAAACTAGTACAGCCACTATGGAGAACAGTGTGGAGATTCGTTTAAAAACTGGAACTAGAAATAGATCTGCCATACTACCCAGGAATCCCACTGCTGGGCATACACAACAAGGAAACCAGAATTGAAAGAGATACATGTACCCCAGTGTTCATCGCAGCACTGTTTACAACAGTCAGGACATGGAAGCAAGCTAGATGTCCATCAGCAGACAAATGGATAAGGAAGTTGTGGTACATATACACAGTGGAATATTACTCAGCTATTTTAAAAAAAAGAACACATTTGAGTTAGTTCTAATGAGGTGGATGAAACTGGAGCCTATTATATAGAGTGAAATAAGTCAGAAAGCATATTAATCCACTATATGGAATTTAGAAAGATGGTAACGATGACCCTACAGGCAACATTGCAAAAGAGATACAAATGTAAAGAACAGACTTTTAGCCTATGTGGAAGAAGGCAAGGGTCAGACTATATGAGAGAATAGCATTGAAACATGAATATTACCATATGTAAAATAGATGACCAGTACAAGTTTGATGCATGAAGCAGAGCACTCAAAGCTGGTGCTCTGGGACAACCAGAGGGATAGGGTAGGGAAGGGTGATGGGAGGGGGGTTCAGGATGGTGGGACACATGAATACCCATGGCTGATTCATGTCTCTGTAAGGCAAAAACCACCACAATATTGTAAAGTAATTGCCCTTCAATTAAAATAAATTAATTAATTTTTTTAAAAAGACTAAATCTACCATGTGGCTTTCAGAGAAAAAAAAATAAGTGAAATCCATGCTTTCCTTAGGCATTAATTCCTGATAGAAACATGGCTTGGACCTCAGCCTTAGGAAATAATTAGTAAGTCTAAGTAAACCCAGAGACTCAGGTTCTAGTCTCATCCCTGCCACTAACTAGTTGCACAATATTTGGGTTACCAATTTCCAGTCTCCCACCCCAGTATACCCAGGATCAAGGGTGAGCAGGTGGAGCTCATTTCACTGTGTTTGTCTTTCAACTCCTCAGATGACCCTGATGCTCCATTACATTTTGGAATCATGTTGAGCATAAAGTATAAATCAGGAGTGAACAACAGAAGCTACATGACCACGAGCAAGATGCTCAACCATCGTGGATGTACTTTCCTCATCCACAAAGTGAGAAGGCTGACCTAGATCAGCAGGCTTCAAATCTCTTTCCATGAAATCCTTTGTTGAAACAGAATCTTGCTTGGAACTCCAACATATGAAATAGCATAAGACAGAGCACCCTGGTTGAAGCAGGGTGGGGAGCCTGGATCTCCTCATCCATTGCCCACGTCTTCTCACCAACTGCCACCCAATTAAGGATGGTCAAAAGAAAACACAGAGATTTACAACTTCTAGTACATGCTGAGAACCAATGAAGTAGGTGATCTTAGGTGTTCCCTTATCTAAATGTCAATGGTTCTAAATAGTGTGAGTCAATATTTTGTATGTGTGTGTGTGTGCCAGTCATGTCTGACTCTTTGTAACCCCATGGACTGTAGCCTGCCAGGCTCCTCTGTTCCTGGGATTCTCCAAGCAAGAATACTGGGGTGGGTTACCATTTCATCCTCCAGAGGATCTTTCTGACCCAGGGATCAAGCCCACATCTCATGCATTGGCAAGCGGATTCTCTACCACTTTAGCCACCCAGGAAGTCAATATATTCACCCTCAACTATTTATACAGTTCCTGCTGAAGCAGTGAGTTCCAACCAAGCAGTTTGTACTAACAATGTAGTTACCCTGGTCTGATCAGATGCCCCATGAGCTGAAAAGGAGCCCCCAAAATAGTTATTTAATGTTTGCTGTTCACTGAAGGGGTGATGGAAAGCCTGTGCTTCCCAAACTTTGGTTCTGGGGAGCGGGTCCCCCAGGGGCCAGTTATACCTACAGTTCAGGATTGTGGAAGCAGGAAGATACAAATTCAGAGAGTGCCACAGTGCAGATCCAGAAACCAGGCTTTGCCAGAGGGACGTGAGGTCACACCCTAAATTCCTGAAACCCCTTCAGCGTTTGAAGAGCTGGAGATGATTTCATTGGGGCCTCTTCCTGCCATCTTGCTGCTCCCAGTTAGCCTACACAGAGCCTTTAAGCAAACTAGAATGAGGGCATCCCTCTTCCCAGCTCTGAGCAGAGCCAACCAAGTAGGCTTAGAGTATGACTTGTACAGCTGCTCACGATGAGCCCATCCAAGGTCCCAGCCAAAGCCCTAGGGCGCAGCTTTGGCCACCTCTATCCAAAAGCACTGTGCTTTGGCCAAATGACCCGAGTCGCTCTCAAGAGTGCTGCCACCTTCCACTTGGTGGTTGCTGTTTAGTCGCTCAGTCGTGTCTGACTCTTTGTGACCCCATGGACTATAGCACGCCAGGCTTCCCTGTCCTTCACTGTCTCCCAGAGTTTGGCCCTTCAACCTTAGCTCACAGCTACTTCTCCATAGAGAACACAATTCACTGAACACGATTCAATGTGGAGACGCTGCCTTCACTGACAGGGTGGGTTTTTGTCGCTCACAAGCTCCTATTGCCATAAACGTGCTCAGGGACTTCTGCTCCACCAGAAGCATGCCCTGGATCTGTTCACTTCATAATCTTGAGAGAAATGGTTCATGTGCACAGTCTGAACTTGCCCACGTCTAGAGTAGTCTAAGCAACCCAGGTCCTGAATGTTAGTGCAGATTGGGTGGGATGTGCCCACTACTCCCGATAAGCCACAGCCCACCTACCAGCATGTTCCATGGGCTCGGGGCGGTTGCCAGGGTTCTCTTCATGCTTGTTCGCTGGATTCTCCTCCTCCTCACCTTCAGGGCCTATAATAAACTCTGGTCTGGAGGAAAGGAGGCTATCTTCAAGGCTGTCTGTGGGCTCCTGAAACAAACATGACAAGCAGCCGGATGAGCAGCCCTTCGGGGATGTGAACAAAAAGTAGGTGAGCACCTGCTGGTCCCAGGCCCTGTGCTGAACTCCAGGGGAGCAAAGGCACTTCCTCCATGATGGTTATTGGCATAATGGTTAAAGGACATGTAGATCAGCTGTTTTCTGAAACATTTTCATTAGCTTAAAATACATATGGGAAAAAAATCTTAAAAACGTTGTTAAACTTCCTAGGCTCACTTTCTCACCTCTGCTTTAATTCCTGTGCTTGTTTCAATTACCTAGCAATTCCAACCCATGCTCATTTTGTTCACTAACAGTACTTAATTAGCAGAGAATAATAAGGGGTTCACGTCAATATGTGTGTGTGTGCTCAGTCGTGTCTGACTCTCTGTGACCCCATGGACTGTAGGCAGCCAGGCTCCTCTCTCTGTCCACGGGATTTCCCAGGCAAGAATACTGGAACGGGTTGCCATTTCCTACTCCAGGGGATCTTCTCAATTCAGCAGTTGAACTTGCATTTCTTGTGTCTCCTGCATTGACAGAAAAATTCTTTACCACTGCACCACCTGGGAAGCCCTCACATCAACATATTTGGATGCAAATACTGGTGGTTGGGGGAAGTCAAATTTTTTGGAGCAAGACATTTCTATAACATGTGAGTTAAAGAGAGCTAGGTATACCTACCCAAGTGTTCATCAACAGATGAACAAATAGACAAAATATAGCAAATATATACAATGGAATATTATTCACTCTTATAAAGGAAAGAAATTCTGACACACGATACAATATGAATGGACCTTGAGGACATTATGCCAGGCTTCCCAGGTGGCACTAGTGGTAAAGAATCCACCTGCCAATACAGGAGACACGAGAGACACAGATTTGATACATAGGTTGGGAAAATCCCCTGGAGTAGGAAATGCCAACCCACTCCAGTATTCTTGGCTGGGAAATCCCATGGATAGAGGGAGCCTGATGGGCTACAGTCCATGGGATCACAGAGAGTGGGATGCAACCAAGCATTTGAGCACAAAGACATTACGCTAAGTGAAATAAGCTGATCATAAAAGGATAAATATTGTATGATTCCACTTATATGAGGTATCTATAGGGGTCAAAGTAATAGAAACAGAAAGTAAAATGGTATTCTCCAGAGTTAAGAGGAGGGAGGGATGAGCATTATTGTTTGATGGGTATAGAGTTTCTGTTTTGCAAGATGAAAATATTATAAAGATTGGCTATACAACAATGTGAATATACTTAACACCACATCTGTATATATACAGATATATAATAAGCTGAAAAATGAGTGGAAGAAATTTGAAAAGAAAGAGAGAGAGAGTACATACTAGGTATGGCTACTATTTAAAATATCCATCTCTAGTTATCCTCCTATTCCAGTTTTATTCTTTCTTTGAAGTTCCACCTTCAAATATCCTCTTTTAAAATCATCCTGTTTTAGGGGAAAGGTTGGGGGGAGTTTGGGATTAATATATACACACTGCTGCTGCAACCCACTCCAGTGTTTTTGCCTGGAGAATCCCAGGGACGGGAGGGCCTGGTGGGATGCCGTCTATAGGGTCGCACAGAGTCGGACACGACTGAAGCAACTTAAGCCACTTCAGTCGTGTCCGACTCTGTGCGACCCCATGGACGGCAGCCCACCAGGCTCTCCCGTCCCTGGGATTCTCCAGGCAAGAACACTGGAGTGGGTTGCCATTTCCTTCTCCAATGCATGAAAGTGAAAAGTGAAAGTCAAGTTGCTCAGTCGTGTCCATGGGATTTTCCAGGCAAGAGTACTGGAGCGGGGTGCCATTGCCTTCTCTGAATATATATAAAATAGATAATCAATAAGGACCTACTGTATAGCACAGGGAACTCTACTCAGTATTCTATAACAACCTGTATGGGAAAAGAATCTGAAAAAGAATGGTTATATGTATATGCATAATTTAATCACTGCTGTACACTTGAAACTAAACAATGCTGTAAATCAACTATACTCCAATATAAAATGAAACTTAAAACTTTTTAAAAATAAAATTTTAAAATATCCTCCTTATTTAACACTTTAACCAGTAAAAATTTGAAGAATTACTTGATTGCCAGCTCAAAGCAAGCAGGTAAAGATTGATGGGATACACAAAGGGATACTGATAGGATACAAAAGAAGAAAAAATTCAGAGCTAAAATGGTGTCTGGGAAGGTTCTGAAGAATATCCTTGCCAGCTTCAGTTTTGATGAGACTGGCCCTGTTCCTAGGTCACCCATGAACAAGATGTTAAGTTAAATTACAAACTGAGTTCCATAAAATTCAATATGGTGCATACTGACTCTTCTGCATATACCCAGTAACTCACCTATAATTCTCTGTAAATGGCAATATCATCAGTTCCCAGACCACAAAACATGGATTTACCCTCAATTTTTCCAACGCTAAACACTAACTAGGGACTTCCCTGGCAGTCCAGTGGTCAAGACTCTGCACTTTCACTACAGTACACACAGGTTCAGTCCCTAGTCAGGAAACTAAATCCTACATGCTGCACAACACAGATGGAAAAAAAAAAACACTAACTAAACACCAAGTGCTGTCAATTCTCTTTTCTAAAAATCCATCAGTCCCGTGACTTCTCCTCATCACCACCATCACTACCTTAGTTCAGGCTCCCCTGTTTCTTCCCTGCTGCTGCTGCTGCTGCTAAGTCGCTTCAGTCGTGTCCAACTCTGTGCAACCCCATAGATGGTAGCCCACCAGGCTCCCCTGTCCCTGAGTGATCAATTAATCTTCTGACTAGATTCCTGTTCCGGGTATCCAAATCCTCTTATCTCTCTCCTCCACTGGCAGAATTTCTCAAATTCATCAAATTATAGCAGCACCCTGATTAAAATTCTTCAGGAGTCCCCCACTATCACTCAGATAAAACCCATACTTCTTAGTCTAGCAGACACAGCCTTTAATAAATGTGATTTTAAAATGGACCCTACCTTTCTCTCCTTTTCTATCTTTCTGCTCTATCAACAATGACCTACACAGTTTCCTGAGTAAATCATCATCCTCTTTCCTCTGTATCATTTAAGCAGAGAGCTTCCTAGGTCTCAAAGGGCTTCTTTTCTATCACCTTCATTTCATTAACTCCACTCTTCCTTCATAGAGGCACTCAGAACCCATCTCCTCTGGGAAGATCTTGCCCACCTCTAACACACATCTAACCTGGACTCGTCCCTTTTCTGTTCTCTCATAATTACCTCATTCATCTCTCTCTCATTATGCTCATCACTCTGTCTTATGGTGTTTCATTTACTTAAACATCTTCCTGACTAGACATTAAGTTAAATGATGTTCTCAAACCATCTATTACTGTGACTGTTGTAGATAATAGATGTAAACTATATTCCCAATGAGTTTACAAGACCATATCGCAGGAATAGTACATTGTGACAAGTAAGACTAATGAGTTACATGGGCTGAAAGGTATTTAAAAACTGAAGAAACACTTTACTGCATGTATACTAGACCTCAAAAGAATTTTTTTTTTTATGAAGTCACTTTCTACCTATACAAACACTGGGGGAAGAAAAAGGATGTGGAACACTGGCTTGAATGATTCAGGTTCATCTACCTATGATGGTATGAGGGTGGTGATGTATGTATCTAAGATGGTAAATAGCCCAAACAGGGAATAACTAATATATGAAGTAGCTAATTTATGGCATATATTAGCTATTCCTTATTTAAACAATTTTCTTAAAAAGCAGAAAATGAAATGAAAGCTTTATTGGTTGTTGACAGAGTCAATGAATTTTACACACTGAGGTTAAATCAGGAATTTTCATGTCTACATCCAGTCTACCTACTCAATATTTGATGTGTATATTTTGTAGTATTCACTGTTACCTAAACTTTGTAACAAAACATTGTGATAAAATTATTTCAAGAATACCAGTAAAATTCATTTTGCTATACAGTAGAAACTAACAGGCAACGGCACCCCACTCCAGTCCTCTTGCCTGGAAAATCCCATGGACGGAGGAGCCTGGTGGGCTGCAGTCCATGAGGTCGCTAAGAGTCGGACACGACTGAGCGACTTGACTTTCACTTTTCGCTTTCATGCATTGGAGAAGGAAATGGTAACCCACTCCAGTGTTCTTGCCTGGAGAATCCCAGGGACAGGGGAACCTGGTGGGCTGCCGTCTACGGGGTCACACAGAGTCGGACACGACTGAAGCGACTTAGCAGCAGCAGCAGATACTAACACAACATTGTAAAGCAACTTTAGTTCAATGAAAATTAATTTAAAATATTAAATTGTTGCCAGGATGAAAAATAAGAATACCAGTAATGCACTGTATTTATGAAAACTGTATGAATAAATATGTTACAACCATAACTCAAGATATTGTGAAGTAAAAAAAAAAATAAATAATTTATAAAAAAAAAAAAAAAAGAATTCTAACTCAAGATTTCTGTGTAAGATAGCTTCATTTCATATCTATTACCAGGAGCCTGAGTTGGTGAAAGGAACAGGGAAACTTTCTTTTAACACAGTTGCACATGTTACCCAGCATGGAGCATAAGGTAATACTGGAGAAGATTCATTCCACCATCTACGGCAGTCTTGACTACTATTATTCATGGCTCATCTCATTTCTTCAACTGCTTACCACCAGTCGGCTTTCTTCTTTGGGAGCCAGTCTCTCCAGGAGTTCACAAGCAAGCTGATAGCAGAGAATACTAGATTGACACAAGTTACACTCAATTGCTTTTTCTTCTTTCTGGCAGGTGTGGGAGCCCCCCCAGGGGGCTTGGAAGACATTGTTTATAATGGAAATAATGTCCTTTGATAAGCTGTGCTCAAAACCCATTGTGATCCCATCATCTTGCAACTCCATCTGAAAGATATCAGAAAAAGGCCAAAAAAAAAAAAAAAAGAAGGAGGAGTTTGATCCTTTTGTTCAATATTCTATTGGCACTCTAATTGGGGATAATTTTCACTAATTGATGACAATATTAAATTTTTTAAAGATAACACACCTTGCAGACCATAACTATACATTGCTTTCCACGGACTCTTCTAAAAAGAATGTAACACAATACAAAGTAATGGAAATTATGTTTAATTCATGTAAGACATTTAAAAGAGGGTTCTTTTTTAAACCCATCACTTTGTGAGATGTTAAACTTTTAAAAATGTTGCTCCTCACCCAATGTCCAGATCTTGGTTTCTAAATACCTTTATCCACTAAAGGAACCAGAACTCCTGGGAGAAATGGCTGATTCCAGGAAAAATGTAAAATGAGCTTGGAACATTTTAACATGCAAGACATTAAGGAAGTATTCACAGAATGATGGGTGTATGTCAAAAGAACACAGAAGCCAATTTGAAGGGCCTCCCATTGGCCAAATATGAGTCTCAAAATAAATAATTATAGTAATGAATTTTAGCTCACTGAACAAAATAAGAATTCATGAGTAAACTTGGGTATAAGTAGATTAAACAAATAAATATCAATATTAAATAGAGGGGGGAACCTGCTTCTTCAGTAGAATTCCAGCTAATAAATTAGAAGAAATGATGGAATTGGAAAATTATCATTTGGTAACCATCATAATAAAAATTGGTTCAGAAATAAATCACCCATGGATGCTAAAACTAGGTGAAAGCCTGATGAGAAATGGGAAATTGGTCTTAAAGTAGCTCTCTATAAGTTAGTTACTAATTACAAAGGGGTAAGTAGTGACTTTGTAGTAGAGAAATCTGGCAGAAATCACTTTAACCAAGTTATCACCACCTGAAATGGGACATTATCATGTCATGTGCCTCCTGATATCAGACACTGAAAACAATATAAAATCAAATCTGTAGCATGACTGACAAAAGTGCTGAATGCAAATTGATTCATAAGGAAACATCAGACTCATATTGAGAAATATTCTACAACATAACTGGACTGTACTCTTCAGAAATGTCAAGAATATGACAGATAAAGGCTGAAGAACTGTCCTGAAATAGAGAAGACTAAAGGGTCAGGACAAATCATTGCAATGAATGATACTAGATTAAGTCCTCAATCAAAAATCACTTTTTTCTTTTGCTGTAAAGGTGATATGATTATTATATCAATTTTAATGAATAATTTCTGTAAGCTTGATAATATATAATAGTCTTATAACAATATTAATTTCC
This sequence comes from Capra hircus, assembly GCF_001704415.2. NCBI lineage: Eukaryota > Metazoa > Chordata > Mammalia > Artiodactyla > Bovidae > Capra > Capra hircus. The sequence goes on along the minus strand of NC_030828.1, from coordinate 57,641,642 downwards.
TGATTTTGACAACTGTATGTAGTTCTGTAAAAGAATGCCATTTTTTAGAAGATACACTCTAAAGGATTTAAGGATAAAGGGATATCCTGTGTGCAACTTACTTTCAAATGGCTCATTAAAAAAATTCTGTAATTAACACATACATATATAGACTAAGAGAGAGAGAAGAGAAACAAATGTGATCAATGTTAACATTCAGAGAATTTAGGGGGAAACTACTTGGGAATTTTTTGTACTATTCTTTCAACTTTTCTGCAAGTCTCAAATTATTTCAAAATAAAAAGTTAAGAAGAAATGATCCATGACCAAAGCCTTTTCTAAACTTCCCTGTTAAAATTAGCTTCAAAAATAAATTTATATTAAAATCAGCCCATCACTATAGAGTTATACCTTGCTCTTCCCAAAACCAGAATTACCCAGTTTGTTCACCAAGTTTTTTTCAACAGAATCAATTCTAACAATGCTAAAACTCATATCCACTCTCATATGTCAACATCATTACAGATATTCAATGATTGCAAGTATTTTTCAGGCTCTTTAGAAAATCCCCATAGAAGTTTGTGAAATGTCCTGAGTAATACTGCATCATTTCAGTAAGTGTAAAGATGCCCAACATAAAGAAAGAATCACTATACAGTGCTTCCCCTCATTCTTCACCTCTGAACTAAAGGAAGTTCATGCTTCAGCTACCTGCTTCAGGAGAAGGTCAAACATGAGGATGAAACAATTTAGATTCATTTCATCATCTTCACAATCAAAGTCAATAGTCCTTCCTCCTTGGTGTCCAAAATTCTTGAAAGGACTACGAAATGGACTACGCATAGGACTCCGAAATGGACTCTGAAAAGGACTATGAAATGGACTCAGCATATTGTGCTGAACTCGCCGACCAGGATCAGAGGCAACACTCACCTATAAAAAAGAAAATTAACACATATAAGTGAACTCATAGAAGTTCAAATGGCTGTACAAAATACTTTAGGATGCTGTGGAAGGTATTTCCAGCTGTCACACTGATTTCCTTCCTTAGCCAATGGAATTACTACCTCCAAATCCCATGCATCTTCTCAAAACATAAAAATTAGAAATAAAATCATCCAAACTTTCTAGTTGTCAGGTAAATGACACATCATCACCCTAAAGAATGAAGGCAGCCTCTTTGCCATTATATTTTTCATCCCACCAACATTTCCAACTAAACTAAATTGTCTGCATCTATCTAAAACCATAACCTGAACAATGACAACTTCCAGAAGTAAAGCATTGCAAATCCATTTTAGAATCATTAGCACAGAATCTCAGATTGACTGGTAAAAGAAGAATGGTCTCTGACAATAATGATTATTACACTATCATGAGACCACAGTACATCAAGCCCATTGCAGTAGTTATTTTCCATTTGTGAACCAAGTCTTCCCCCACAAAAGGCCCTCACTGCCCTTTTCTGTCCTGGTCTATGCCCAAGGATGCCAAGAGCTGAGTCTCCTCCGGCCCTCTTGCTGGATGGCTTCCAGCTGGGTTCAGTTAATGGGAAGCACCAGCAGAAGACCCGAAGTTGGCATAGACAGAGGCAGGAGTATTCCTCTCCACCACCTGGCTCCTCTGATGCTACATTTCTGCAGCATCTCCATCCTCTCCAGTTCCTCTAGCCAGCCTTTCCCTATAACTTCAGCTGCCAAAAGGCCCAGGAACACTTGTTCCTTCAGCTATAGGTATATAAAGGCTTCCTAGTGAACTACTGCTGGCCTCTGGGTGTCTCACCGACCCTATTGCCCCCTTAACCATTCCCATGACTCTATAGGCCAAGTATCCATTAAAGACTCTTCGTTAAACATCTGGGGTGAATTCCGTAGCAGGACCCTGACTGACATACCTGTACATCAGTCTCAAGTCATATTTTCTCTCTTTAAAATCTCTCTAATAATGAGAAAGCTCCTTGAACACCACATTTAAAGTAAAAAAGAAGAGTATCCCATTAAGAATCAGAATACCTGGATCATGATAGTGTTATCTATGGCAAATCGCTTCAGTTCACTGAACCTCAGGTTAAGTAGTTGTAAAATGAGGATAATGAGTTCTTTCCAACTGCCTCACACAGTCCTCACACATCTTCACATGTGATATCATTACATGTGAATACACTACACAGTATAAAGTGTTAATCATGTACTGTAATATTAAAGGTTACCAAAGAAAGAAATAAAATATAAATATTGGGCAGCTGGTTCCTATGAGGCGCATGAGCAGAGAAATAGTGAATTTTTTTTTAAAAAAAAGCATTTTAAAAGCATGAATTCTATGAGTATGACGGTATTATAAAATATCATTATTCTTGCCTGGAGAATTCCATGGACAGAGGAGCCTGACAGGCTACAGTCCAATAGGGTCACTAAGAGTTAGATACAACTGAAGCAACTTGGCACACATGCACAGAAATGTCACATATAGATGTAAATTCCCTGAATGGCTCTTGTGAGCATCATGACGTTCCTTGATCATTGACTATTAAAGACTAAAACAATTTTTTAGAAATAAAAGTAAATTTAAATTTTTAGAAAATTATAAAAATTTTTTAAAAGCACTAAATACAGTCTATGATCTCATGATTTTGTTATGTTCTCTAATCCCTAGATAGCAAATAGAATGACTGGAGGGTTGTGGTATACAGCAGGGAAGATGTTTTGGAGAGGCTAGACAGGAATAGAAGCCCAGAACAGTCCTCACCCACCACCAGCTGACAGTCAGCCTCTCCAAAGCTGACCATGGTCTGGGGATGTCAGTACAAGAGCAGAAACGTTATCAGGTCCTCCTTAGAAAAGTTATCATAAACATCCAACAGCTTCCATATGTTTTAGACCAGACTATACTGACTTCTCTCATCCTCAAAGGCACAAAGGGATCAATAAGAAGGGCTCAGTTAGTTCACAGTGACAGTATCACTTACAGTCACCACTAGTTGATAATTTTTTCCCAAAACACAGTAGAAAAAAAACATACAAACAACAATATCCAAACTCCTCATTCCCAAAGTAAAGCACTGATCTGCCCAGTACCTGGGAAGAATTCTTCTTCACCAGAAAACCAAAAAAAAAAGAGGAGTAGTACCCCTACAAGTTGCTTTGTTTTGGTTTATCAAGGGGAGAGATAGCTAACAGAGATGTGTAGGAGAAAAACTCAAAGGAAAATGAAAACTCAATAACTGATTATAGAATATATCAAATATACCTTAGATCGATGTTTTCTGTTATTCAATGTGCTTAAAAGGTTAATAGAGTGGCTGGGATAGGATAAAAAGGCATTTCCAGAGCAGTTTATGATGATGCCACTTTAAAGCCCACTATAATTGACAAGAGTTTTCAAAATCTTAACAAGTAAGACAAAGACAATTATGGCAATAATTACCCTTCGAGCTGCAAGGTTCCCTGCCAGTTCACTGACTCTTGATTTTCTTTGATTTGCCAGTTCTTTGACAGAATTAACTCCATCAGAAAACATACTGATTAATAGCTGAAGCGGAACCATGATGTCTAACTCCGATAATACCTGGGGAAAAAAAGGCATATGTCCCCCCAAAACATAAACTTTAAAACTCAAAAAAACTACATTTAACACTTTTCCCTAAAGTGACCTATTGAACATAAGGACCTTAGCCTCACATATTCTATCTGCAGTTGTCCTCAATTTTTCGTACTAAAAAATTCAAAGCTATCATCAAATATTCCTACTCCTCCACCCTCCACATTGGATAAATTGCCATGTTCTTTCTAATAAAATTTCTAATAAAGTATCTCCTGACTGTCCCCTTCTTTCCATGTCATTCTTGTTGCCTTGGGTTCACTGCTTTTCTCCTGAACTGGTATAATCTGCAACCAATCGGCAATTAACAAACATACAGATTTACAGATTCTTTGCAACAACTCCCTGCTGCCCTACCTGAGGAGCTAAAGTTTATAAGCTAAAAGCTATTGCCCCAAATGATCAAAAGTATGATTCACTTACATGAAGCCACAGTAAAGCTTGTTCCTGCACGGAGGAAGGGTATCCTGTGAACCGACAACTAATAAAGCCAAACATCTCTTCCATTGAAAAAGGTAGAGGGCAAAGCTCAATGTCAAACATTTTGCTGGAAAGCAAAGCAACAAAAGTAAATGACCAATGGCCATATATTAGGGCTTATTGTTGTCTTCCCAACTATATCCTATTTGGGGAACCAAACATTTTAGATTAGTCTGAGTTCTGAACTGTTACTAGTATGTTTCATTTTACTGTAATAGCTTATGTCCTTAGAACAGATATGAATAATCCCTATGGCTGTTAATAACATTAGTGTTCATATTCATATTGGGTTTAATAAAAGGAATTGCATTTTCTAAGAAACTAGAGTTGCTCCTCAGCATCTTAAAACATGTCCCTTTGTACTTTTCCAAATTTATCCAAATCATAATTATATTTGAAGATAAACAATGTTTTATTATATATTTTATTCATAAATAAACAATATCTATTTATTATCCCATCAGAACAAAATCCTTTCTAAACAATTACAGATCATCTTGGCACAATTTACAGCAATTGTTGTTCAGTCACTCAGTCATGTCCGACCCCATGGGGTCACCGAATCAGACGCAACTGAGCGACTGAAAACAAGAACAAAAATTTCTATTTGAACATTCAAATTTCTCAACAGGCTTGTAAACATTCTATGAGATTATATAAAATGCTTAGCACAGTGCCTGGCACACAGTACATGCTTCATAAATGCTAAATATCATTATAATTACGGTGACTTCATTAAACTACTTACCCACCTTAGTACTTCCCTGAATTCTTTTAACTGATTATCTGGGACTTCTGTTCTGATAGCTTCCAGCCATTCTGGCATGATGCACTCCCACACGGACTGACTGATCACATTGTAGGGGATCAGGCAGAGGATTCGGTTGAGACCTTCCTTCAGCTGAGTCACTGTGCTACAGGATTTATCCCAGTATCCACCAACCTGATGGGATTACCACAGCCACAGGGTAAAAGAACAAAATGCACTTGTTACATTTATACCTAAGCAAATACTAAATGAAATGGGTACAGAGAAAGACCACAATCCATTACATCTGAAACCTGTGCCAAGTATATTGAGTGAAGTTTGTGAAAAAACTATAAACCACCAGAATCCCTTAGTTTCCAAAAAGAAAACAGTTGCAAATAGATCCAAATACTGACTGGAGACTGAGTTTGAACCAGTCTACTGCAGATTTTCCAAATCGTATGTGCATTAAAATTCCAAAAATTTATTCCTAGAACAATGAAGCTTTATTTCTAAGGTGTGACAAATTCCCTCCAAATATGTGCGGTTATACCTGCGTTTCAAAGGAACATAGATTTCTACTGCCGTACACTTTGTACTGGAGACTTTTCTTCATGGAAAATGAAGTGGCAGAGAGTACTCTTTTTTCCTACACTGCATATTCTGTCACAGTTTTTTTCCTAAGAATGTTCTAAAGCTGGTTGAATCCATGAATTTTTTTAATGGGGTTTCTTTTTCACTAATTAAGATAGGATATTAATTTTCTAAGGCAGAAAACCTTAAAATCACAACTTGAGGTTCTGTTTGTAATTCTGATTTTAGATAAATATATATTACTATTATATGTATCAAAGTAACAAAGGGTTGACTGGTCCTAGATCTTTACTATATAACACAAAATTGGGGGGAAACATTATTTTTCCCTTGCAGTTTTACTGAGTTATGATTGACATACAGCAGTGTATAAGTTTAAAGTATGTAACATAATGATTTGACTTACATACATCATGAAACTATTACTACAGTAGATATAGTGAACATCCGTCCCTGGAGGAAGGCATGGCAACCCACTCCAGTATTCTTGCCTGGAGAATCCCCATGGACAGAGGAGCCTGGCAGGCTACAGTCCATGGGATCACAAAGAGCTGGACACGACTGAGTGACTAAGTACATCACCCCATGTAGATACAAAATAAAAGAAATAGAAAGGTATTTTTCTCTTGTGATGAGAACTCTTAAAATGTACTCTCTTAACTTGGACATAAACAGCAATGTTAATTATATTTATCATGTTTTTATATTATATCCTGGTATTATAACTGAAATTTTGTACCTTTTGACTGCCTTCATCTAATTCCCCTTTCCCCCACCCCCACCGCCGGTGACCATAAATATGATCTCTTTTTCTATGAGTTGGTTTGTTCCTTTTTGAAGTATGATTGACCTATAGCACCATGTTAGTTCCTGTTATACAACATCAGTTCAGTTCAGTCGCTCAGTCATGTCTGACTCTTTGCGATCCCATGAACTGCAGCACACCAGGCCTCCCTATCCATCACCAACTCCCGGAGCCTACCCAAAGTCATGTCCATTGAGTCAGTGAGGCCATCCAATCATCTCATCCTCTGTCGTCCCCTTCCCCTCCTGCCCTCAGTCTTTCCATAGTGATTTCATATTTCTATACATTTCAAAATGATCACCACAATAAATCTAGTTATCATGTCACCATATGAAGATATTACATAGTTACTGACCCTATTCCCCCTACACTGTACATTTCATATCTGTGACGCGTTTATTTTGCAACTGGAAGTTTATACCTCTTAAACTTCCTCACCTATTTCTCTCTTCTCCCTAAACCTCCTCCCCTCTGGGAAACACTGTTTCTTCTTCGTATCTACAACTCTGTCTGTTTTGTTATGTTTATTAATTTGTTTTTTTAGCTTCCACATATAAGTGAAATTGTTCAGTATTTGTCTTTCTTTGACTTATTTCAGTTAGCATAATGCTCTGTAGGTTTATCCATGTTGTCATAAAGGGCAACATTCTTTTTTATTCTTTTTTACGGTTGAGTAATATTCCATCATATATGTACCACATTTTTATACATTCATCTATCAATGGACACTTAGGTTGCTTCCATATCCTGTCTATTGTAAATAGTGCTGCAATTAATATAGGAGTGCATATATCTATCCTAATTAGTGTTTTTGCTTTCTTTGGGCAAAATGGCCAACAGTGGAGTTGCTGAATCATATGATAGATCTATTTTTAAGTTTTTTGAGGAATCTCCATACTGTTTTCCATAGTGGATGCATCAATTTACAATCCCACAGACAGGGCACAAAAGTTTCGTTTTCTCCACATCTTCATCAGCACTTGCTATTTGTCATCTTTTTGGTAACAGCCATTCTGACAAGTATAAGGTGATATCTCATTGTGGTTTTGATTTTCACTTCCCTGATCATTAGTGATCTTGAGCGTCTTTCCATGTGTCTGCTGGCCATTTGTATGTCGTCTTTGAAAAAATGTCTATTCAGGTTCTCTGGTCAATTTTAATCAGATTTTCTTATATTGAGTTGTATGAGTTCTTTGTGGGAGAAGGCAATGGCACCCCACTCCAGTACTCTTGCCTGGAAAATCCCATGGACGGAGGAGCCTGGAAGGCTGCAGTCCATGGGGTCGCTGAGGGTCGGACACGACTGAGTGACTTCATGTTCACTTTTCACTTTCATGCATTGGAGAAGGAAATGGCAACCCACTCCAGTGTTCTTGCCTGGAGAATCCCAGGGACAGGGGAGCCTGGTGGGCTGCCGTCTATGGGGTTGCACAGAGTAGGCCACAACTGAAGTGACTTAGTGGTAGTAGTATGAGTTCTTTGTATATTTTGGATATTAATCCTCTATCAGACATATTATTTACAAATATCTCCTCCCATTCAGTGTGTGGCCTCTTCCTTTTGCGAAAGTTTCCTTTGCTGTGCAAAAGCTTTTTAGTTTGATATAGCCCCATGTGCTTATTTTTGCTTTTGTTTCTCTTGCTTAGGGGGACATATCTAAAAAATAGTATTAAGACTGATATCAAAGAGCATACTATCTATGATTTCTTTTAGACATTTTATGGGTTCAGTTTTTACATTTAAGTCTTTAATCCATTGTGAATTTATTTTTGTATATAGTGTGAGAAAGTAGTCCAATTTGATTCTTTTGCACGTAATTGCCCAGTGTTCCCAATATCATTTATTGAACAGGCTGTCTCTTCCGCATTGTATATTCTTGCCTCCTTGGTCATAGATTAATTGTCCCAAAACTATCTTATGTTAAGTGAATTCAATTTTCAGTATTTAATTTTCATATCTAGAATTCCACATCATTAAAACAAATCAATTCCATTTAAATTTCAAATATCTATTTAGCATCATATTGGCCAAAATCCTAGATGACTGACTAGATATTACCAGGAAGTGACTGTATTTCTGAGATTGTTGTTGTTGTTAGGTACATAGACTCAGAAGAGCTAACACTGATAATGCTGAGATTGTTGGATGTATCATTACTGAGGTCCCTTTGGCTGCTTAATTTATGCTTAAGTCATACAAAGGCCTATTGATTTTGAATCCCATTTTGAAACAGATATACCTATAAATATCCTAAGTTGTCAGTGACCAGACAATGGATCCTTTGATTTGGAAACGTTTTTCTAATTAAGGAGATTTTAGAGAACTCTCACCCTAAATAAATGTTCTCTTATCAACTATGGGAGGACCAAACTGACAGATGCACACACACACAAAGCCGCAGCTAGCTAAAAGGCTCCTTTAACAGAATTCAAGAACAGAAATCAGATTTAGAAAGGAAATTAAAGCCCACACCCACCATAAATCCCCCTCTACCATGTCCCTCCTACAAATGACCCAGCTGGAGGTTGACATTCAGAGCCTGGTAGCAGACATTATAAAGGCCTTCCCTCAGAAGTTTAATTGGGCTAAAATAGAACAATCTACTCAGAGGAATGCAGTCTCAAACCTTTGTCCCACAATCTATAAAAAATATTACAAAGGCACACAGCTCTAAATTTGCAAATCTCAGTTCATAGGAGTCTTTTCCAATTTAGCTGAAAATCTTGTCTCTGATATAAAAGAAGTTAATTCAAAGTAATGGGGTTTGGTGGGCAGGCCAGCTCCTTAATGTTATTACTGAGGCTGTCATCTAATGCTTTGAAGAATTAAAAATAAATGGCCTTGCCTTATTAATCGAGTATTTACAAAAACGTAACTGTGATTCTAGAAGAATCCCAAAGCTCATCTATCTTTCTTAACAGTCCCAAAGCCTCCCCTATTCATCTCAAGATGCTTACAGATATTATAAAAAGCCAGAACGAGGAAAAGGGACTGTCCTGCCCTTAAGAAGAAACACTTAAACAGTAATTGCCTTAGGCCTCAGCTTCCTCAGACAAGCTCCTCTGAGCCTCTTCTCAACTGAGGCCTCAACTTGGACCTGTTAAAAACTTCAGATTCTCAACATGAATAATTTTTTCACCTCCCATAAATCTCCTCCCTCAAAATACCTGTAAAATTTCAGTGCTAGCAAAAGAATCTGTTTGTCCCATCCAAAACCTTTTAATAGACAAACGTGGCCTTGAAATGTCCTTAGATTGTTATTTTACAAACTTGCATCTTTTCTCTCCCTCTCTGACACTTAAATCTTCTGCCATTCAGCACTATCTTCTCAAGGATCTGAGAATCATCTCTATAAATGCAAAACATTCAAGGACATAAATGTGGCTCTCAGCCGAAGAGATGCCTTGCTTTTACTTGTACTATTGCCTCTTGTCATAAAATAGGAGAAATTTATTTCTCCTCCTGATATGTATCAATTAACACTCCTCTTAACAAACCCCCAATGCCTTTTTCCTTAGTACTCTCCAGCCTTTGAAAAGTAACTTTTTAGTCAACTGAAACAACTATCTGAGGTTGAATCATAGACTCCATAAGATTACATATCAGGGCAAACAGAAAACCTCTTAAGGGTCTCCCCTACAAATATTGATTAAAAGTTTTATCCTTTATATGAAGCTAACAATTTGTTCCATCTTCAAGAAACATAATTTGAACAAAAGTAAGGCCAAGATGAAAACAAGCTCTTACATATGCTAGTGAGTTTTGTATTACTGTGATAGTCTTTGCTATAATGTCTGTATTTGCAAGTAAGTGTTAGTCACTCAGTCATGTCCAACTCTGTGATCCCGTGGATTGTAGCCCACCAGGCAGGTCCTCTGTCCAGGGAATTTTCCAGGGAAGAATACTGGAGTGGGTTGCCAATTCCCTTCTCCAGGGGATCTTCCCAACCCAGGGCTCAAATCCAGGTCTCTTGCATTGCAGGTGGATTCTTTATCATCTGAGCCACCAGGGAAGCCCCTATGTACTTGGGTCCCTTAGGTATATGTTTTTATATGTATGGTATGTATATACACTGTTTTCTTCCTCTGGATGGTTTCGCCAAATTGATTTATTAAATGCCTTAAAAGATTTCTATTCTCAATAAGCTTTCTAGAAAACTAAGAGCTTATAAAATTAAATATTCCTAAAACCCTATGTCAGCAGGAAGAAGTTATAGAAGGTGGACTTTTCCCCCTAATGCCATAGATATGAAATGATATTGGACAAGTGGGGATTTGTAAGCAGCTTTTTGGCCCTTTCTTGTTTTGTTTATTTGTTTTACGAATGAGATCACGCAGCAATTTAACCTAACTCCTGGCTTAATGCTTTCCTGAAGATGCATGCTTTGCCTAACCTGTTGATTCTCTTCCCAGATTAAAAGAAGTAAGAATGAAGAGTTAAGTAGTTTAAAAATGACTAGCTTTCTACTTCCAGCAGCCCCCAAGGCAGATCCTACAGGCAGATCACATAAGCAATATACCATCTGAAGAGAAAGTCAGCCAGTCAGCACCCAATGGAGAATGATGCAGAACCCAACCTCCTGCCTTCATCATTCACTGAGATTCTCTCCCCTTTTTCCCTTTAAAAACTGTCATGGCTGGTCCCACCTAACACCAGTCAGAATAGCCATCATCCAGGTCTGTATCCAAAGTCTACAAACAACAAATGCTGGAGTGGGTGTCAAGAAAAGGGAACCCTCCTACACTGTTGGTGGGAATGTAAGATGGTTCAACCACTGTGGAAAATAGTATGGAGGTTTTTCAAAAAACTAAAAATAAAATTACCATATGGTCCAGCAATCCTATTCCTGGATATATACTCAGACAAAACTGTAATTCAAGAAGATATATGCACCCCTATATTCACAACAGCACTACTCACAATAGTCAAAACATGGAAACAACCAAACATGCATCAGTAGGTGAATGGATAAAGAAGATGTAGTACACATATACAAAGGAATACTGGTAATAGTGGTTTACTGGCTAAGTCGTGTCCAGCTCTTTGTGTCTGCCAGGCTCCTCTGTCCATGGGATTTCCCAGGCAACAGTACTGGAGTGGGTAGCCATTTCCTTCTCCAGGGGATCTTTCAGGCCCAGGGATTGAATCAGAGTCTCCTGCTTTGCAGGAAGATTCTTTACCGACTGAGTCACCAGGGAAGCCCACAATGGAATCCTAATCAGCCATAAAAAAGAAATAATACCATTTGCAGCAGCACGGATGCAACTATAGATTATCATGCTAAGTGAAGTAAATCAGAAAGTGAAAGACAAATACCATATGACATCACACGTGTGAAATCTCAAATATGGAAATATGGCACAAATGAACCTACCTACAAATCAGAAATAGACTCACAGATATAGAGAACAGGCTTGTGGTTGCCAAGGGAGAGAGAGGTGCGGAAGAGAAAAACAGGGAGTTTGGGAATAGTAGATGTAAAGTATTATATATAAGATGGATAAGCCACAAGGTCCTGTATAACACAGGGAACTATATTCAATATCTTATAATAAACCATAATGGAAAAGAATATTAAAAAAAGAATGTTCACATGTGTATAACTGAGTCACTTTGCTGTAGAGCAGAGATTGGCATGACATTATAAATCACCTACACGTCAATTAAAAAATTAAATTTCAAAAACTGTCATGCCTGAGCAGAATCTTCCAATTTGGTATTGGGAAATGAATTTGCTTTCTCCCCAGACTGCTGGCTTTTCTGATTAAAGCAATTTTTCCTTTCTACCAACACTTGCCTCTCAAGTGTTGGTTTTTAAATGAAAGAAGAATGGAACTGGAGGAATCAACCTGCCTGACTTCAGGCTCTACTACAAAGCCACAGTCATCAAGACAGTATGGTACTGGCACAAAGACAGAAATATAGATCAATGGAACAAAATAGAAAACCCAGAGATAAATCCATGCACCTATGAACACCTTATTTTCGACAAAGGAGGCAAGACCATACAATGGAGAAAAGACAATCTGTTTAACAAGTGGTGCTGGGAAAACTGGTCAACCACTTGTAAAAGAATGAAACTAGAACACTTTGTAACACTGTACACAAAAATAAACTCAAAATGGATTAAAGATCTAAATGTAAGACCAGAAACTATAAAACTCCTAGAGGAGAACATAGGCAAAACATTCTGTGATGTAAATCACAGCAGGATCCTCTATGACACACCTCCCAGAATATTGGAAATAAAAGCAAAAATAAACAAATGGGACCTAATTAAAATTAAAAGCTTCTGCACAACAAAGGAAACTATAAACAAGGTGAAAAGACAGCCTTCAGAATGGGAGAAAATAATAGCAAATGAAGCAACTGACAAAGAATTAATCTCAAAAATACACAAGCAACTCCTGCAGCTCAATTCCAGAAAAATAAACAACCCAATCAAAAAATGGGCCAAAGAACTAAACAGACATTTCTCCAAAGAAGACATACAGATGGCTAACAAACACATGAAAAGATGGTCAACATCACTCATTATCAGAGAAAAGCAAATCAAAACCACAATGAGGTACCATTTCACGCCAGTCAGAATGGCTGCGATCCAAAAGTCTACAAGCAATAAATGCTGGAGAGGGTGTGGAGAAAAGGGAATCCTCTCACACTGTTGGTGGGAATGCAAACTAGTACAGCCACTATGGAGAACAGTGTGGAGATTCCTTAAAAAACTGGAAATGGAACTGCCATATGACCCAGCAATCCCACTACTGGGCATGCACACCGAGGAAACCAGAATTGAAAGAGACACATGTACCCCAATGTTCATCACAGCCCTGCTTATAATAGCCAGGACATGGAAGCAACCTAGATGTCCATCAGCAGACGAATGGATAAGAAAGCTGTGGTACATATACACAATGGAGTATTACTCAGCCATTAAAAAGAACACATTTGAATCAGTTCTAATGAGGTGGATGAAACTGGAGCCGATTATACAGAGTGAAGCAAGCCAGAAAGAAAAACACCAATTCAGTATACTAACATATATGTATGGAATTTAGAAAGATGGTAATGATAACCCTGTATGCGAGACAGCAAAAGAGACACAGATGTATAGAACAGTCTTTTGGACTCTGTGGGAGAGGGCGAGGGTGGGGTGATTTGGGAGAATGGCATTGAAACCTGTATAATATCATATGTGAAACAAATCACCAGACCAGGCTCGATTCATGATACAGGATGCTCGGGGCTGGTGCACTGGGATGACCCAGAGCGGTGGTATGGGAAGGGAGTTGGGAGGGGGGTTCAGGATGGGGAACATGTGTACACCTGTGGCGGATTCATGTTGATGTATGGTAAAACCAATACAATATTGTAAAGTAATTAGCCTCCAATTAAATAAATTTATATTAAAAAAGTAAAATAAATGGTGATCCGCCAAATCTGAGTTCTGGAACAGTTTGTGTAAATCTTTGATAAATAAGACAATATTTTATTTATCTTTGATAAATAAGACTATATTTTAATATTGTTGGTTTGATAAAAACAGCTGCATCTTCTGAGTTACCAGCACTGAGTATGATATGAACACAGTTTTTATTCTACATGGGTTTACTAGTCAAATAAAGTAATATTATATTTACTAGATGTTTAAATTATAAGACGGATTTCATTTTCATCAAATTAAATTATTATGACAAGCTTTATTTCAACAGTAATTGCGTTTTATGACATATCTTCTTGGAAGTAGTTTCCAAAATCTTTTTCATAACATGAAATTAAATTTATATTAAGTTACATGAGCTATATTCATTGAATATCCAGATCATTTCTAAGTAAGTTTAATTTTATCTACTTTTGGCTTCTTATTTTTACAGAGATGCTAAAATTATTTGGATCTGCTAATAAATATGTTCATTTTGCCATGCTGAGAAATTACACTATGAAGAAGCATATCCAGTAGAAGTTATGATAGAAGTTATCAGCACTAGTATAATAGTATAATCATACAACTATAATAGTATAAAACAAAAATAGATTAATCATAAACTTTGCTACAAAATGCTGGTATGTGACGAGCAATTCACAGTTGTTTACCTCCTGGTCTTTGAAAAACAGAGATCATTAAGTGTTGAAAATTATAATCAATATATAAATGAAACTTCTAGAAATAATAAGGGTGAAGGAAAAAAACCTCTGTATGCAGAATATTCAAAGAATGTAGGATGTGTGTTTTGTTAAGGAAAGAAAGAGTAATTCTGTCCTAAAGTAGTTGTTTAGAGGGTGTATAAAGGTTATCCAGGTGAGAAAGAGGAAAGTGAAGGGTAGAAATATGACTGAAAATAGAAAATTGTATAGGATCTATTGGAGGGGGGAGGGGGGAGATGGGCACACATTTTCATCGTGTCCTTAATTATTTAAGAGAACCAAGTCTTTTCAATGTTAAAAAAGCTAATTTTTAAAATTATCACATTAGATTCCATTTTTATTTTTGAAATTTGAATTGTCAGTTTCGTTGAATGGATAACCAAGTATTATTTCATAGCAATGTATCATCCTGATTAATTGAGCATCCAAACCTTTTGACTTTCTGACAGCTTTAGATATTTTGCTTCCCAAAATCAAATCCTAAATAAAATCTTGATCTCAAATTGACTTTGAGACTTCTGAGATGGCTTTCAGAAAATCTCAAGGGATTCTTCTCTCCGAGTAAAAAGAGATGTTAAACTAATTAGGTCTGTTTGATATGTTGAACTGCATGAAAAGCATTGGCAAATAAGAAGAGATGCTTAACCCTCTCTAGTTTATATCTATATAAGTAAATATTTTTAACATAAATATTTCAGAAATTATATGGAATTTGTAAAAATTATATGCCCTTTGTGTTCATGATTATATTTTTATGCTGCTTTGCCTGATAGTAGACAATAATGGAATAATTTTAACATCATAATTCCAGTTACTCTCATCAGATCTTTAATCACAGCCATTTTACTTTTTAAATTAATTTTTATTGGAGTATAGTTGATTTACAATGTTGTATTAGTTTCTGCTGTGTAGCAAAGTGAATCAATTATACACATGCACTGTGCTAAGTCGCTTCCAACTCTTTGCAACCCTGTTGACCATAGCCGGCCAGGCTCCTCTGTCCAAGGAATTCTCTAGGCAAGAATACTGGAGTGGGTTGCCATTTCCTCTTCCAGGGGATCTTCCTGATGCAGGGATTGAACCTGGGTCTCCTGCAATTGCAGGCAGATTCTTAAGCATCTGAGCCACCAGGGAAGCCTTACTCCAGTATTCTTGTCTGGAGAATCCCATGGACAAAGGAACCTGGGTGGCTACAGTCCATAGCGTCACACAGAGTCCAACATGACTGAAGAGACTTAGCATGCATGCATAGTTATTTACACAAGCTTAATAAAAATCTGTTCTCCTTGTAACTGGACATAATAGGAAAAATTGGTTATGTTTTCAAGGCTTTGACTGAAACGTCATACTTGAGAAAGATACTCAAAGAATAAAATATGACCAGACAGCTTTAAAGAACTGAGGTGGACATTATGAAGTCCATGCTTATAAAGCCCTCTTGGAAAAACCAGCCTACTACTTGACTTTTGATGTCCCCGGTCTATAAGCAAATAAGAAAAGTCATTTCCTGACAGACCTAGAAACCTTACAGCATTTGAGGGATCTCAAAAAGAAAAATTCACCCAAATCTACAAATACTGAAGATAAATATGACAAATTCTTGGCTTGGCTTCCCAGCATGGAAAGGCCTTTAAAAGTCCAATCTGAGGTTCTCGAAAAAACTTGCAGCAAAACAGATTCTTGAAGGCCCATGTGGTCAAATACCACTTTCGTTGTATGTAAATAATCAGGCCAAATTTAATGAGACTAGACTTACTTTGTGAACAGAATATCTTACTCTAATTATCTTTGGTCAAAACTGGGAAAATTAAGAAATTGTTTGTTTCAACAGAAAACTATACTCACACTTGTGGGTGATCAGATCTAGCCCTGTTCACTGAGCTATTTTTCATCTCTTTATAAACTGGATCCTGCTGTCTTGCACACTTTGTGAGTAATTAATGTTCCCAATTGTTTTTCCTACCTTTCTGACTTGGTGTCACTGAGAACTAAAACCTGACTGCCTGGATCCTTACTGAGACTCTAGGCTGTCTTGTCCCAAAGCCCAGCAAGCTAAAGCAGGCAACTTGATATAAACTTCAAAAGACTTCTTGCTTCAAACAGTTTAGGCCACTTGGGAAGTTCACCAAACATCCACATCTTCCAGGCTCTGCTCTAGAAAATAACCATGCCAGTGACACTGATGAATTCATCATCATCTGAAGGTGCTTCAAGCCCAGCATCTAGAAATCTTGACTGTTTTCCTTAGGCCGTAGAAACTAGGTTTATAGTCTACTCTAACCACTAATCTTTATTTTCTATTTCCTTATTCTAATTTATGTTCTTTTGCATATCTCTTACCTAGCAGTTCCTAACCCAAAATCTTCTCTCCAAGTCAATCAACCTAGATTCCTTTTTGTGTGAAACTTCTAAGGAAGTTGCAGATGGGAGAAACGTGGGGAGGCACTCAGACCCCCAGAGTTGGTATAAAGATTACATTAAATGGAAACATTTGCGCTAAAGAAGATGTAGAGAGAAATCTTATCTAAACTTCCTTTATCTGACTAAACCAGAGCCTCCAGAAAGTATGGCTTCTATTAAGCCCCTCCAAAGGGAGTTCTCGTGAATTCGGCTGCCCTGGAGAAAGGCTGCCCATTTCCATTAGCATAAAAACACCCAAAACAACTTTCCCTATCTTCCCCTTCAAGCCTCCTCACAAATGCCCCTCACACTCTAGAAGTTTGGTATATAAACTTTTTATCTCTGGTTATTGAAAAAACTTCCCATCAATGAGTACTTCTGTGTGTAAATGTAAATAAACTTTGTCTCTCCTCTTGTTAATAACAAGTCAGTTCTGTCAATTAGTCATGTCCGACTCTTTGTAACCCCATGTACTGCAGCATCCCAGGCTTCCCTATCCATCACCAACTCCCAAAGCTTGCTCAAACTCATGTCCATCAAGTCAATGATGCCATCCAACCATTTTATCCTCTGTCGTCCCCTTCTCCTCTCACGTTCAATCTTTTCCAGTATTGGGGTATTTTCCAATGAGTCAGTTCCTCGCATCAGGTGGCCAAAGTATTGCAGCTTCAGCTTCAGCATCAGTCCTTCCAATGAATATTCAGGATTGATTTCCTTTATGATTGACTGATTTGATCTCCTTGCATTCCAATGGACTCTCGAGAGTCTTCTCCAACACCACAGTTCAAAAGCATCAGTTCTTTGGCACTCAGCTTTCTTTATACTTCAACTCTCACATCCATACATGACTACTGGAAAAACCATAGCTTTGACTAGACAGACCTTTGTTGGCAAAGTAGTGTCTCTGCTTTTTAATATGCTGTCTAGGTTTGTCATAGCTTTTATTCCAAGGAGCAAGTATCTTTTGATGCCATGGCTGTGGTACCATCTGCAGTGATTTTGGAGCCCAAGAAAATAAAGTCTGTTACCATTTCCATTGTTTCCCAATTTATTTGCCATGAAGTGATGGGACCAGACACCATGACCTTAGTTTACTGACTGTTGATTTTTAAGCCAGCTTTTTCGCTCCCCTCTTTCACTTTCATCGAGAGGCTCTTCAGTTCCTCTTTGCTTTCTACCATAAGGGTGGTGTCATTTGCATATCTGATATTATTGATATTTCTCCTGGCAATCTTGATTCCAGCTTGTGCTTCTTCCAGCCCAGTGTTTCTCATGATGTACTCTGCATAGAAGTTAAATAAGCAGGGTGACAACACACAGCTTTGACGTACTCCTTTCCCAATTTGGAACCACTCTGTTGTTCCACATCTGGTTCTAACTGTTGCTTCTTGACCAGCATACAGATTTCTCAGTAGGCAGGTAAGGTGGTCTGGTATTCCCATCACTTTAAGAATTTTCCATAGTTTGTTGTGATCCACACAGTCAAAGGCTTTGGAATAGTCAATAAAGCAGAAGTAGATGTTTTTCTGGAACTCTCTTGCTTTTTGTATGATCCAGTGGATGTGGGCAATTTGATCTCTGGTTCCTCTGCCTTTTCTAAATCCAGTTTGAACGTCTGGAAATTCTTGCCAATTACATGCAGCCTCCCAACTGCTGGAGCCAACTTGGAAGAGGAAAAGTTTTCCTCCCAATATAATCATCTCCTCTTATTTTTCAGAATTCATGGGGTTCCAGGCAAGAATACTGGAGTGGGTTGCCATTTCCTTCTTCAGCTGATTTTCCTGACCCAGGGATCAAACCCGTGTGCCCTGCATTGGCAGGCATTCTTTACCACTAGCACCACTTGGGAAGCTCTTTTCAGAATCATATCACACTAATTCTTTACTATTCCAAAAGAAACAATAATTGAAAACATATCAACACAGTCAAAGAATGCCAGGAAATGGGGAATTTCCATTATGCAAAAATCTGATTTTAAATATAAGTCAGTAGGTGGCACCAAAGAAGAAAGAAGTGTATCTTGATAAATGCACAGAATGCTTTGACTCCTGGAAATCTAATAAAACCTACTCTTTAGAAGGTATATGTTATGTTTTCTTCTTAAAATTCTTATTTAACCTGAAAAATGCCTCAAATTTTCATTGAAAGCAAACCCCAAAATCACAAATAAAAATAAAACTTAGAAAATCCCTTGAAATAAATTTCATGTATTACTGGCAGAAACTGATTCTAGATATCCATCTTGCTGGGCTAGACATGAATGATAATATGAAGTCTTAGCAGCTGTGCATCTGAAACCTGTGATCCAATAAGGCAGAAGCAAGAGAACAAGCACAGAGAAATTCGTCCTAGAGCCAGAAGAAAAGGAGCATTTGGGCAGTTCCTTTGTGGCTCAGCTGGTAAAGAATCCGCCGGCAATGCGGGAGACCTGGGTTCGATCCCTGGGTTGGGAAGATCCCCTGGAGAAGGGCCTGGAGAATGCCATGGACTGTATAATCCATGAGATCCCAAACAGATGGACATGATTGAGCAACTTTCACTTTCACCCTAAATCTTTTGGGCATTCCACATGAGAGGGCAGGGACCACTCATCCCTAGATATATATGTCAAACCACAGAAACTGCTCCTAGTCAACTGTTAGCCTTTCCCCAAACCAGAAAAAGGCTGAGCTCTAGCAGCCTCAAGGAAAGGCTATTTTATTTCCTGTTTCTTAGTTAAAATATTCAGCGGCGTCAGGAAAGAATAGTCCCTTGAATTTTTTAAAGATACGTCACACATTCCTCTTGCCATTCTTCCCCATCTCAAACTAACATCAAAACAGCGTATCAGCTAAAAGGCAATTCCTAAGCTCATTTAGGACTTCCCTGGCGGCCCAGAGGGTAAAGTGTCTGTCTACAATGCGGGAGACAGCTCTATTGACTAAAGAGAGGTGTTCCTCTTCTACAGACACTGGTAACACTCTAGTAGCTAAGGTAGTGTCAGCAGACAGGGCAGGGCTCCAAAGAAAAAGAACCAGGCATGGTTTTCTTGACAGAAGAGAAGCCACTTTCACTTAAGCCATTTTGTGATCCAAGCCTGTTCACAATGCTTGCCCTTGAACAGGTCTCAGTAATCAACAATTTTAAGGATAGTAATAAAGGAAAATCAGTCAAGAAACAATAGTCTAGCAATAAAAGAGTCCTAGTTCCTCCTCAAGGAATCTACCTTACAATCTGATACATACTTTTGAGTTCTGCAGGAAGCAAGGCCCCCACCCAGGTGGAGGATGGGGAGGACAAGCGGAGACTCCCGACTGGTCAGAATCTAAGGAATGATGGTGTTGACCTTTTCTGACCCTCTTGACTTTAATCAACTAAAGCTTAGACTCTGTCCCTCTTTGCCCCAGTTCTATGCTGAATTCTCCTCTGCTCAAGCCCCTTCATGAATATGCATGTATCCTTAGCCTAAAAGGTCTCCAATTTTGCTGTTGAGAGATACTGCCTTGGAAAGATCCCTGGTGTCCTCCTCACTTGCTGCAAGTATTAAGAAATCCTTCCTTCTCGTGACCTTTGCCTTGGCTTCTATCTTTTAGCTCAACACCCACTGAGAAGTAAACCCAGGTTTTCAGTAACAATAGTGCTTCTCCCAAGTCCTCCTCTCCAACAAGTTCCAAGCTGTAGGTCTTGATGAAAAAAGATGAGTATTTTATCGCAGGACAAGAAAATTTTTAACATAAATATTCTGCCCATTTAGGCTTCCTCCTTCCCCTTTAGTACATGTTGTGCAATTGCATTAACCAGACTTCCTTAGGAGATAACGTTCCTTCTTAACTGCATCAAGCATCACAACTGCTTGGGAAATAACTTTCCTTCTTATCTTGTAAGAGGCCATGATGACCTGTGACCCACTCAGTTCAGTTCAGTTCAGTCGCTCAGTCGTGTCTGACTCTTTGCAACCCCATTGACAGCAGCACTACTCACTTAGTATGTGTAGATCTGGATTGTGTTAACTGTCAATAATACATCAGTTGACATAAAACCCTTTGTCTCAAAATTTTACATATCTGTGCTATGGCCTCCAAAGGGCAGAACAATCCTCAGAGCTTTCTGAAAGACTGTCTCTTGGGTTATAATCCTCAGGTTGGCTCAAATAATATTTCCCCTTTCTTTTTTTTTTAAACTTTTCATTTTTTTATTGGGGTATAGCTAATTAACAATGTTGTTAATTTAGTTAGTTAGATAGTTTCAGGTGACCAGCAAAGGGACTCATTCACACATAGACATGTATCCATTCTCCCCTCCATTTCTTTCCTAGATAAATTATTGATTAATTTTTTTTTTATCAGCCTCCACTTACCCGGGCAAATTCCATTGGTTTGGGAAGAAGGCACATGACCATGACATCAAAGCGAACATCACATACTGTCTTCAACCACTTGGTGACAAACTGAGGCTTCAGCTTTTCTACCAAACTTCCAACTTCATCATCCATCATATACGCTGTGGAGTGAAACCACTGAAACACCATGGCCACGAGCCTGGCCAAGCTTTCCGTAGGAGTATTCTCACTGGGCGTGCAGAGGCTCACCTGGAAATAGATTAGATTCTCCTTCAGCCTCAGTACATAATATGTTTGTTTAAAGACCAAAAAAAAAAAAAAAGATGTCCCTGATAATCCATTTGAAATAGGCGGTCCTACATAAATGATGGAGGACCACTTATCCTGGAAACTGTGTTCTTCTCTACAGAGAGACAAACTGCAACAACTTCCCCTCAAGACTGCACCTCCCAATTAGCTTTTTCACCTAAAAGAAATCAATTACATATTCTGTACCAGGTAAATACTTTTAAAAAGTTGAGTCTACAAAGTGAAATTTCATAAATATCTTTAGTGCAAAAATAATCTCTATATATTTCAGTTTCAAAATGATCAGATTCACCAAGAATTTCCTAGCAGTAATAATTCTGAAAACTTAAGAGCACCACCCCTCAGTTCACCACATTATAAATAGACTTTTCAAAACTGTTCACCATTTATTCATTAACCTTTTATTAAGCACTGAAGTAGGGTTCAGGAATATAAAAAATAAATAACACATTATCTTTGCCTCAATGAGTTCACAATAGTAGTCAATTTGTCATTAGATAATAAGTTCTAGGAGCAAGACATGCAAAATCAATAATTAAACTCCAATTTGATAAAGCAAAACAAAGCAAAAAAATATATGAAAGCATAAAAGAGATGTATCACTATGGAGACTTAATCTATTTCTCCAATGGGCAAAAACAAAAGTCTGCTTCTCTGCAGAACTGTCAAATTCAGCATTCTTAGAACTTTGGATGTGTATGTTTGATCTTCCCTGAATGAATACTTCAGTTGACTCAGTCAATAGAAGCCAAATTCCCTGCACTGGTTTGGCAATAATTTTTCTGGCTGTGTTACAGACTTGCCATAAATACACAAAAAGATCCACAGTAACTGAACTTGCAAACAAAATATTACGTCAGTGAGAGGTGAATGATCTATAAATTATATTGAATCCAATATTTCATAATATACTCTAGCAACTTACCCACTTGTTTCTTGTCAAAATGTGCATTTCCAACAGTTTAGAATCTGGCACAAAAGGTTCCAACACCTGGCTATTCATCAGAATCAACAAGGGATCTTTTTAAAAAGTTCCCAAGGTTCTGGGATGGAATCTGGGCAATGACATTTTTAAAAAGCCTTCCTGGGTAAATCCAATGTGCAGTCACTGTCCTAGAGTATAGACTTCCTATGCTAAGGTTGGCTCCTCAGAGGGAGCAGTGGTAAAGAATCTGCCTGCCAGTTCAGGAGACACAAGAGATGTGGGGTTTGATCCCTGACTCGGGAAGATCCCCTGGAAGAGGAAATGGTAATCCACTCCAGTATTCTTGCCCGGAAAATTCTATGGATAGAGGAAAGTGGTGGGCTACAGTCCCGGGGGACATGACTGAGCACACACACTGGTGGTGGTGAATGCTAAGGTTAATTTTTCACCATTTACTATTTACTTCCCTAAAAAGAACAGAAGAAACTCATCACCAGGGCAATGTTGGAATAAAACATAAGATATTAGAGATTAGTTAACTTCTTTTCTTACTAAGAACCATATTCCAAATTGACTGAGTAGCCGCTGGTCGTGTTTATCATCATCCTTGTTGTCAAAGTCAGCATTATCCAGGGAATGGTGAGAAGAGGAGAGACCCAGCTGCCGCCGGCGATTCAGCTCATGTTCCCGCTGCTCAGCGTGGAACTCGGCTTCTTTCAACAAGCTGCAGAAGAGGAGAAATTTCAGGTGAGACTACCCAAAAGCACGCTCAAGATTACGACCCCATTCAGAGCAATTACTTCACGAGTTTTCAAGCATCACTCATTGTTCTCCTTTAAATTGGAAGGAGCCTCATGTCCTTGTTATTTTCTACTCCATCCCCATCTCAAAGATGTATAACCTGAGGCACAAAGAGGCTACTTCCTCCAATCAATAAGAATCAACCAGAACTGATGCCTTCTGGCTTTAAGTTTACCAATCATCCCACTAGAAGCCAATGCTTCTCCTATATCTAATGTGAAGCTATGAAAGAAAAAAGTGAAAGTAAAAGTCACTCCATCATGCCAGATTCTTGGCAACCCGATGGACTATACAGTCCACAGAATTCTCCAGGCCAGAATACTGGAGTGAGTAGCCTTTCCCTTCTCCAGGGGATCTTCCCAACCCAGGGATCAAACCCAGGTCTCCTGCATTGCAGGTGGATTTGACCAACTGAGCCACAAGGGAAGTCCCATATGAAGCTATGTGGACATCAAATGCATGATCAAGGACAGTTTGAGGAACTGATACTCAAATGGAAAAACATTTAATATCTAGAATTCAAAGACCTAACAGTGAATAAAAAAGATTCCTTTTTCAATTTTCTAAGAAGATGACAATTTTAAAGAATAATACACAATGTTGGCAAGGGTGTAGCAAAAACTGTCATGATGTATGAAATTCACATACACTCTTTGAAAATCAGTTTGGTAATGTATCAAGTGTCCTTAAAATATTCATACCCTTTGACCCAGTCAGCCACATCTGGTCATCTACCCTAAATAAATAAAAAATACAGGACTGGCACCATACACAAAATAGTTATCAGAGTTATTTATAACAGTAAAAATAATGGAAGAAATTGAAGTATCTAATGGTGGAAGAAAATAATCTAGATAAATATTATGTACCCACTAAAAATGATAAATGTGGAAACT
Organism: Capra hircus; assembly: GCF_001704415.2. Classification (NCBI taxonomy): domain Eukaryota; kingdom Metazoa; phylum Chordata; class Mammalia; order Artiodactyla; family Bovidae; genus Capra; species Capra hircus. Next base: position 57,617,645 of record NC_030828.1, on the reverse strand, counting down.
ATACAACATGGAAAGACGCTAATGGTATAATGTTATATCAAAAAGAATGTGGATACACTGTGATTACAATTATATAAGTAAAATAAGCATTTGAAAAAAACTAGAAGAACATATGCAAAAAACAACTGATGATGATGACAGCAGTATGGCTGTGTTTTTCTCTTTCCAAACTTTCTGCGTTGTTTTATTTAGCAAACATTTATTGCACTTCCACATGTGTTGGCCACTGGGATAAGAGAAACAGAAGACTTAGTCCTTATCTTTAAAACATACATTCTAATATTGTTTCTTTATCTTTAAAAAGCTTGTCTCGGTGAATAGTATACAAAAAGAGAACAAGTCTAGAGTTATCACTTGTAAAGCTCCCTTTTCTCATGTGATAGAAAAAGCCAGCTGCCTGCAGGATCTGGTCCATCTTACTCCACAGCCTTCTGGTTTACTCCAATACCGAATTGTCTCGAGTTCTCCCATCCTTCGCTGCTGCAGTCAAGTCTGGGACACCTCTGTCCCACCCCTTCTCTCTGACTGGCGCCTCCTCTCCACTCCCTGAGAGTCCCATCTCTGCGTTGTCACTGTGCTCACCACTTTGGCTGGCAAATTCGTGCTTCCATTTTTACAGACTCCCCTGCCATGGGTAACTTGAAGGCAGAGACCATATTTCACTTTCTTCTGTCTTCCAGTGCCTACCACATGCCTGGCACATAACTGGCATTCCATAAAAATACTTGTTAAATGAGCGAATTAAAACATCATCACTGCAACACTGTAGAAAGTGAGCTGTCTGGCTGAGGGCTCTTGAAGTTAAATTAAGTGTGCACATCTCAATGGGGAAAGGGTGGCTCAGAGAGAAGGCAGAGTTTTCAGGGAAAGCTACTAACAACCCTGTTACCTAATCACGGCCTCCACGGCACAGACAAGCTCCTCAGCGCCACATTCCCGGGTGTTGATGGGTGGAGGGGAGGTTTGATAGAGGTGGGTCTCTGAGGCAGCCCCCACTTCGTTACTGTGGTGATTTGAGTGGCATCTTTTGCAGTACCGAACAGGCCTGTTTCCGTGACGACCACAGCATCCTGCTGAAAAGCAGGTGACCACAGCTCTTCTAACATGGGAACTGCAGTTCTAGAAGGAGAAGAGTGAAATCAATTAAAATTCACCACTGAGGTAAACAGGGCTAATAATTGGAACAAATGGAAATTTCTAGGGCCACTAGAAGAGGCAGGACTTTCCTGAAGTGTCACTAGTTTCCAAAATGCAGCTCATCTCTAACCAGTTAGATTTCAGTCATAGTTCAAAATTAAGGTGAGAAGTGGTTTCTATTCGTGTTAAGTAGTAGAAACTCTAAATATGAATGAGTCTGTGTTAAAAAGTCCTCTATAAAGTGACCTCAGCCATGTGGCATGGGGTGTGGGGGGCTTCCTAGATTATCTCAAGTTAGTGTTTCAATAGTTTTCAGCAGAAATATGAAAAAAAAAAATGAAAACTGTGGTCCAGAGAAAGCATAGCACAGCACATCAGGGTAGGAAACAAACAATTTTAAACCCTAAAATAAACTTTCAAAATTATTTTATCCATCTCCTAAAGACCACATTTCTATTGCAGCTCATCTGTCCTTGATGCATTCAAGGATAGGTAGGGAGCTGTGCTGTGCTCAGCTGATGGCCCAGAAGCTGGTCTGCCCATCCCCACCAGCGCTCTTTCTATCAAGACCTAAAGAATATGTCAGTTGATAACACGGGAACATCAAAGCACAGTAATAACCATTCATAGATGCAGCTGTTGAACATCAGCTACAGAAAAAGAATCAACAGATGAAGTGTGAAAAATGGTGCAGTGAAAAAGAGAGATCCAGGGTTCAGGGGAGTTTATTATCAGAGCTGCCCTGACAAGAAGCAGAGGGGCAAGGCAGCACCCATGCCCACATCAAGTAACTTGAGGAGCAATCAGGAAATATCCCTGACCTCTCCATAAAAGTGTACCCAAGCCTGTTAGAGATGCCACCACCACATACTCAATAGCTTGTGTCAGAGAGCATTTCACCCTTTTGATAGAGCTTATTAAGATGGAAAACACTGAAAAAGAATATGATTATATGTATATGTATAACTGAATCACTTGGATGTCCACATGAAACTAACAGAACATTGTAAATCAACTATTATCCAATAACATTTTTTTTAATATGAATCAGAGAAATAATACCCTAAGCCATTATGAACTCAGGGCTTGCAGAAGATTGGAGAACCTTCCATGACAGATATCTTGGGGAAACAGAAGAAAGAAAAAACCAAGCACAAAACCAACATCCAGACATTGACCATGTGTTGAATTGCTTGTCGGAAAAATCATTTCAAAGTAAGGCTTGCTCCACTTCGATTTTAGCACAAGGCTTTGGATACAAGTGCTGGGAAATCTCATTTTCTGAACAGGACTCAGGTCAATAAATCATAAAAACAAGTTTAAATTTTTATGATCTTTTTTCCCTTTTATTAATGTTTTTTAAATTATTTGTTAAAATATAATGTATTTCTTCTGCACCGAGGCCTACGTCTTCTTCAATAACCAAGTCAGTCCTGACTTCTCCAAGTGAGGTATATTTCTTGCTTTGTGCTCTTTCTCTTTCACATACTAAGTTTCATTCTGGAAGCACATGAATCCTTACCAGTTTGGGACTTCTCCAAACCAAACCAAACCACATCACTAGCAACATGGTTTATGTCAGAGTATATTGTTAGTGTTTATTTCTTCCTTTTGATTGTAATTAGTCTTTGTTCCTTGGGGATTCCCACTGTTACATAAACAATGGAATGTGGATATGGGTTTAGTGTGAAGAAAGAAAAGGCAACCCACTCCAGTATTCTTGCCTGGAAAATCCCATGTACGAAAGAGCCTGGAGGGCTATAGTCCCTGGGGTCAAAAAGAGTCAGACATGACTGAGCAACTAACAGACAGAACAGACGGGTTTAGTGGGTAGTTATTAGCTATAATAAAGTCCTGATGTTTAAGGCCTACAATCTCCTATCCTATTTCCTGGTCACAAATTATTTACATTCTTTCCACATGCAAATTCCTGGCAGGAGGTTCAAGGTGGTCTCATTAAATGAAGTCCAGTGGTGGTTGAGGCTCTTTGGGTTTGGTTCCTCAGATAGACTTCCATGTGCCTTGAACCTAAATGGGCTGTGCCAGCTTGAACCAAGAAAACACGGCTAAGTAATACTCGTGTGACTCCCAAGGCAATTTCTAAAAAAGACATGCTGCTTCTAAAAAGACATCTTAGGGTCTGAGAAAGTTCTCTCTTCAGAAGCTTCCTCATCAAGATACTCTTCTCAGGATTCTGTCATGGCCCAGGCATATGGAGAGGCAGTAAGTCTCTACTCAACAGAGCTGGCTAAGCCCAGCCTTCAAGTCACCCCATCCCAGAGCCCTAACATATGATCTAGATGCCACTGGATAATTTCAGCCCCTGGCTATTCAAGTCTCCCCAGTGCGTGCATGCATGTTCAGTCACTAAGTCGTGTCCAACTCTTCATGACCCCATGGACTGTAGTCCACCAGGCTCCTCTGTCCATGGGATTTCCCAGGCAAGAATACTGGAGAGGGTTGCCATTTCCTCCTCCAGGAGACCTTTCAAACCATGTCTCCTCCATTGGCAGGTGGATTTTTTTTACCAATCAGCCACCTGGGAAGCTGTTAGTTTTCCCAGATGAGGCCCCAAATATCATCAAGCAGAGATAGGCTGTGGACTGTGCCCTGCCCAAATCCCTGACCCTCAGAATCTAAAAGCATAATTAAACAGTTGTTGTTTCATGCTGCTACATTTTGAGTGATTCCTTAGGTAGTATCTGGATACTAATGCATACATTAGTATCTGGAATATAAACTGAAAGTCAACCTAACCTGCTTTATCACCACGTGCCATCAATTCTAAATAATATCAGTGATAAAATACTTTGGTTGGTCAAAGTTCTAAACAATTGCTATGGTTCCTACTGTTTTTTTTTTTTTTATTTTTTTAGTTGAAGTGAGAGTTGGACAATAAAGAAGGCCGAACACCGAAGAATCGATGCTTTTGAGCTGTGGTGTTGGAGAAGACTCTTGAGAGTCCCTTGAACTGCAAGGACATCAAACCAGTCAATCCTAAAGGAAACAAATCTTGAATATTCATTAGAAGGACTAATGCTGAAGCTGAAGTTCCAATACTTCGGCCACCTGATGCAGAGTCAACTCATTGGAAAAGACCCTGATGCTGGGAAAGACAGAAGGCAAGAGGAGAAGGGGATGACAAAGGATGAGATGGTTGGATGGCATCACTGAGTTTGAGCAAGCTCCGGGAAATGGTGAAGGACAGGGAAGCCTGGCATGCTGCAGTCCATGGGGTTGCAAAGAGTCGGACACAACTGAATGACTGAACAACAACAATAGTTGATTTACAACATTGTGTTAATTTCTCTACAGCATCTACTAAGTTTAAATAGGGCTTCGCTGGTGGCTTAGAGGGTAAAGAATCTGCCTGCAATGTGGGAAACCCGGGATAATATATTTCCAAGCCACAGACAGTCCTCAACCCTGTGAACTCAGCTACATGCATTCATTTCAAAAGTAAACCAGAGAGATTTCTCTTGAGTTCAGATTCAACTGGGTATGTTTTCATATGTTCACTCAAACCACGCTGTTTCACTGCTTGGAATTTTTTTTTTTCACAATTTTATTTATTTATTGGCTACACTGGGTCTCATTGCTTTGTGCAGGCTTTCTCGAGTTTCAATCCGTGGGCTTCTCATTGTAGTGGCTTCTCTCGTTGAGAAGCTTCAGTAGTTGCAGCATGTGGGCTCGGTAATTACAGTACACAGGCTTAGTTGCTCCATGGCATGTGGAATCTTCCCACACCAGGGATCAAACCCATGTCCCCTGCACTGGCAGGTGCATTCTTATCCACTGCACCACCAGAGAGATCCTCACTGCTTAGAATTTTAAACATAAATAAATAATTCCAAGTGGTGTCATAGAATAACAAAAGTGAAATTAAGAAAAGTCTGTCTCGCAAAAGAGACACAGATGTATAGAACAGTCTTTTGGACTCTGTGGGAGAGGGAGAGGGCGGGATGATTTGGAAGAATGGCATTGAAACATGTATAATATCATATAAGAAACGAATGGCCAGTCTAGGTTCGATGCAGGATACAGGATGCTTGGGGCTGGTGCACTGGGATGACCCAGAGAGATGGTATGGGCAGGGAGGTGGGGGTGGTGGTGGTTCAGGATTGGGAACATGTGTACACCCATGGCGGATTCATGTTGATGTATGGCAAAGCCAATACAGTATTGTAAAGCAAAATAAAGTAAAATAATTTTAAAAATAATAAATTTTAAAAAGAAGTTAAAAGAAAGAAAAGTCTGTCTCTTGATGCTTATTTGACATAATCTTTTTTTTAACTGTAATATAGTTGATTTACAATGTATTTGATACAATCTTGACATTTATTTCAAACCTACAATTCAAATGTAGAAATATCTAGTACTGAAAGAAGTAAAGACACAAGCTTTGGCCAAAGCAAGCTTGAACCATTCTGATCTATTATGAACCAAATAAAAGTTCTCAAAATGAACTTTCATATAAAATACATTTATTAAAGAATAAGTAATAAAATGTGCTAATTTTAAGCTTTTACCGAAAATAATTTTGTCACATAAATGAGGAGAGTGTTAAAAAATGATCCATTGTGGGTGTCAAATAGGTTAGGTATACCACCAGAGCCAGGATATATCAATTTAGAAAATAAAACTGTTTCTCATCCTAGTCTCTCCAGCTTGTAAAAGATTTTCAAAGTAGTAAATAGCCTCAGGATAAAAATGAAATCAAAAGTATGGTGAATGACTATGATCCTTTGTTAAAACTTCTGAAAGATATAAGGTGATGCCCAGTTGAGCGTCTCTGCTAGAACATAGCTTCTAATAATGTGAAGGGCAGACTGAAATGCCCATGATATAAAAGGAACTGTCTCAAAAAGAATTACAGATGTGGCTTTGAGGGCACTGAACTCCAATGAGATTCATAGAAAATCCGCAAATTTTAAAGAAAGGCAAACTAATAAAAGCACCACCAGCAGACTAAAAGGGACACACACAGTGCCACACAAAAAGAGGTCTATGGAACCCTATGTCTACATGCAGGAGGCAGACTGAGAGAGTTACTCAGTTGCAACATGGGCTATTTCTTATTGAAAAGTAAGCATGTCTTAGAGAGTGGAGGAAAGATCCCAGGACAAAAATGAATTAGGAAACTACTCCCAGGAAGCAAAATCAGACCCTAATCAAGGCACATTTGCTATCCCTGGAGGCAGAAGAACTGCTGACATGTTCATGGCTGGAGTTGCTATAGACTAGTAACAGCTATCTGCTTGTTCTTCCTCTTTTTGAACGGAGGTCTATTGCTGTCATCCTTATCCCTGTCTCACCATTTTGTGTTGGGTATGTAGAGGGCGCATAACTTGCTTTTTAATTTACCAGTCTCTGATTCAAGAAAATTTGTACCTGAAGGGTTTCATAAGTGAGCAGACCAGATGCAGATCAAGACAATGGACTTTAAGCCTGAAGCCATAAGCGGGTTAGACTTTTCCAGGTCTTGAAAGGTGGTAAGAATATTTGTCATACGGAAAGAATGTAAGGAATTATGTCCAGAAGGTGAATTGTGGTAGATTAAATATGGTCACAAAATTCTTGCTGCTCCTTCTCTAAAAGAGGAGGAGTCTATTTGCCCACTCGTTTAAACTGGGCTGTGCTTTGGACCTGCTTTGATCAATGGAATGCAGCAGAAGTGATGCTGTGCTAACCACTGAGTTTCAGTCTCAAAAGTCCTTGCAGCCTCCTCTCTCACTTTCTCAGAACCCTCATACCTTGAGAACAAATCCAGCCTAGCCTCCTGGAAGATGAGACATCTAATGGAAAGAGAGAGGGCCAGACACCCTAGTCATCCCAACCATTCCAGCCATCCCAGTTGAGGCTCCAGACATGTAAGTAAAGTCATCTGGGACCAGCCAATTGCCAGCAAGCCCACTAACTGACTGAAAATACCTGAGTGAGCCTAGAGGAGTTTATCAAGAGAACTATCTAGGTGAGCGTAGGCAGGGCTGCTGATCCACAAAATTGTGATCAAACAAATGTTTGCTGTTATAAGTTAATACATTTTAGGATAGTTTATTACATGGCAATAGAAAACTGAAACAGCCCTCCAAAGGTATCCACTCATAATCAACTCCTAAAACATTTAAATGACAGGTACATGGTCTCATAGCTAGATGGGAAGACAGCTGACCAGAATCCAAGTATCTCAATCAACCAGCCCAGAGTTCTTTGTATGACATCATACTACCTTCTCTTGTATTTCTCAAACAACTAGAGCAAGAAAAGAAGATAGAAATAGCTCAGGGAAAGTGTCAAGAACAGTGGCTATTTGAAGGAAGAATCTTCAAGTAGAGATATCATTCACCTCACATATAAATATGTATTTTCCATATATATTTGGTCTGGTTATATTTTTGACACACAAGTGTTGGACCACTTGCACTCTACTTCCAAACAATAAAGATTTTTAGCAAACAAGATCATCATTTACCAAAGTTAAGTTGCATTGTCACTCATTTTCGTATTCAGATTTCTACCCCAGAGTTACACATATGCTTTTATTTCATATTATTTTTCAAAAACACTGTGCATATGGTGGGTAAGCAAAAGCAGAAATGGAAATAGAGACCATCGAGACATAGCAATCTTGCATGCTGAATAATTTCTTTTCCCCCTTCACAAATACAGTGACATGTACATACTGGGAAACCATGGTGCAGAAATGAGACAGATGTCAATGAATGAATTTACATACAAACACAGCAAATCATGCCGCACCACACAGATGGTTTGCTCTTACCTTCTTCTGACATATAGCAGATATTTCAGCTGTAAGGGGAAGGTACACAAAATATCAACAAAAAAGAGAGCCCATTTTTAATAAGGGCAGCCACGAAGAGGAGTAAAAACAAGCTTAGTAACACAACCTCCAGATTTGGCCAAAACACCTTTCTCCTTTGTCTCATGAATTGTCATCTACTCATTCTTAAAGAGATTAAAAATACCTGTGTGCCGCAAACACTTTACCTATTCCTAGAAATAATTAAACCTTCTCAGATATGACTTAGAATTCAGATCAAATAATTTTAATCTCACTCAGTCATTTGGCAGAGAACAAAATTGAGGGTTATAGGAGTTCTTCAGGATCATACAAGCTATCAATGGTAGAGACCAATCAATCCAGAAATGTCTCTGGATTCCCTGTCTACTGCTCTTCCATTATGCTATGACACTGAGTTGATGTGATATACTTAGAGTTTCGCCATGGAGATGATTTGCTATATCAGAACTGAAGAAAAAAACTTAATAACTTAAATGAATTAGACTCAAACTCTCAACTAACATCAGTCCTTAACTAGTGCAAAACCAGCTGAAGGCTTCTTAAGAGAAAACATCTTTCAAACCCATGGATAGGTCAGTTGGAGTAAGGCTGTCAAACTACCTTAGTACTTCAGGATTAAGTTTAATAAATGGATAAAACTCTTTGTAGTAGGCATACCATTTATCTCCAAGAAAATTGGTGGTTGATAAAACTTGAAAATAATTTTTCTAAGAATCTGTTAATATTTTCCCTGAAATAGTAAGTGCTCAAAAAATAAATTACATCATTGTTAATAGTCTATATCACAACTTACTAACAAAATCAAAGGTAAATGTCTCCCAAACTCCATCTAGAAATTATGAATTAGTGAATGTCAAATCAATGAGATTAACAACTCAGTTTTTAAAACAGATTTTGTTTAATTAATGGTTATTTAGTAGTTTGATATCCTGGCATTTATCTTAAGCTGAGGTTAGTGGGTCATCTCTCTGGATAAGTAATGAAAAGTTATTGTCAATTTTCTTCAACAGATGAATATCATCTGGAGATGACCAGAATTTAGCAACATATCTATACAGTAAGTCCCCTACATACAAGCACGTTTCAGTCTGAGAGAGCATTTGTAAGTCCAATTTGTTCATCACGTGCAACAAAGTTAGCCTAGGTACCCAACTAACACAATCAGCTATATATACCACTGCTTTTATGCTTGTTTCCAGACATTCTGGGCTTGAAAGAAAGATACTGTACTACTATACTCCGTACAATACAGTACTATACAATGACGTACACAAAAATACAATCACTTGTGGAGGATGCACGCACCCCAGACATTCCAGACACGTGAACTAATTTACGAAATTGGACATGCGAACACACGTTTGCATCTCTGAAAGTTCACAACTGGAAGGGTTGTACGTAGGGGACTTAACTGTATTTAAAATGTAATATAGAACCTGACTATGGGTTTTACCTCAGAGCATCAGAAGTTCACTTGCAAGGCAGCCTAATTTAAGAGGGGAAAAGTTACCTCTACCTATGTAAACCCAAATCTTTTCACAGATATTCTTATATAAATCTTTTCAATGTCTCTTTGAAGGATATAGAGCTGACATTTTTGATCCATTTTACAAATGCAGAGCACTCATTAAATAATTTATTTCTTAAGGTTGAGATAATCTAATATTGAGTTAAACTATAAGGAAATGGTGTATAATTATCATCAAGCAAAGTACTTTAGTTTTTTTTTTTTTAAAAACTGAATGTAGTTAACATAAGGTGTTACACGTAAATTCTTTCATGTAAGTTCTTCTATTATCTACCTCTGAAGTTATAGATCAAGTTCCTCCTGTGTGCCTGATCTATACTCAGTATGACCCCAGCTTTTTTCACCTTTCATCTTTCCTCTGCCTTCCTGAGTATTTTTCCTGGTCATTTCAGCCTGCAGTTAGGTAACTGGAATATCTGCCTCCCCATACATAGAGAAACGTTCTGTCTTTGACCTACCAGCTTACCAGGCATAGCTTTCAGAACTCTAACAAACTGCAAGCATTACAATCTAATCTTTTCACTGAAATGGGCCAGATATATTTAATTATCCCCATTTTAATGAAGGAGAAACTGACACTCAAGATGATTGAATGATTTTTCCTAAAAACACAGAGCTAGAAACAGTGGCAGAAGAAAGACCCATTATTTAATGCTCTTCTCACTACTGTTCTTTATTCTCTTTCTGACCTGGCACAGCAAGCATACCATTGGCAACACCTGCTATATATACAGAAAATCCCTTAAGACAGAATTCAGCTTTGGTCATACAGAATCCCAATTCCAACATCTACCCTTAATTTTGGTAGAAGTGATGCTTCTTCCCTTAATATTCATGTGTGGGTATATTACAACCAAGACATTGATACAATGCTTCATATAAAGGAATATTCATAGCAAATAATACTTTGGTTGCTGTCTTTGTAAAATAAAAACAGTAGAAAAGGAGACAAATCACCTGTACCATCTGTCACAATTACTTATTATTCATCCTTCCTGAAGTAAACCATACCTTGCGGCAGAAGAACATCAATCAGCCATTCACTGTGGTCCCTATAAAGAACAATAGAATCCATTTTTGAGCCTTTCTGCAATGTTATCCTTCCACATGAATATTTATAAGCTGCACGCTATTGTTAAAACACTTCTAATAGAAAGGACATGTAATTAAGAGCACTATCCTAATAAACTTTTTAAATGTTTAATGCATTCCAGTTAAATTTTAAATTATAGGCATTTCATCATATTCAGTTATCTTTAAATGATATTCTCCAGATGCTAATTAAGTCAGCCAAAATACAGCATGATTTGTAGAAAGCTGAGTGTGATTCTGTGAAACTAACAAGCACAGAAAAACCATATGAATTTTATGTCAAGTTTGAAAACCACAGCTTTCTTTTCTTTTTCACTATGGCCTTTTTACCAGGGTCACTTGAAAATTGGAGCTGTTTTTTAAGTGGAATTGCTGCCTTTTGTCACATGGAGAGAAATACTGAAACATTTCAAAGCTGATGTCTTTTCAAATGAAAGTTTGCTATATATTAAATATCTGACAAGCTAACCTTTATAAAACAGAGAGGCTAATGGGAAATGAGGGTAACGTAATCAGCATAAGACGAAGTGATTATTCTTCTCAGCGTTGCCCTATTAGATTGCCTTTTCTTGCACCTACCCTGCAATCCGCTGGCTGCATTCTTCACAGAGATACAACGGGGGTGGTTTATCACCCAAAGCTACAGACAAGGAGGGGTCTATACACATCTGAAACACAGGAAAAGACAGAATGAACTCTCTTGCCCTGTTTATCATGTCCCCTATGTCAAGGACACAAATGTTTCAATAACAGATTTTCGAAAGCAAAGCAGAATAAACAATTTTTAGTAAAACCCATTCAACCTAAAATTGTTTTTCCAACATGGCAATTTAAATGTGACTACTGTGGTTTTTCATTTCTCTTGTTATTTGTGATGCAAGTAACAAGCAGTGTCAAGAAATCCACCCTCATTCTATAAAGATAAAAAATCATCTCATTCGGTGGCTGTTCAAATTGCTTCTGTATTACTCACACAGTAATTCCTTCTTTAATGTGGTAAACACAGTAATCTCTCTTTGGGAAAAGGAAAATGCATTATTAAAATGTAAAAATCATAACTATTAGCAAAATGCTGGCAGTAGAGAATTTTGCTTCTCAATAAACCTCATTCAGAAAATTTAGCATTAAATCCAACATTGAGTGATTCCCTTTTCTTACTCGGGAATCTAAAATCTAGATGTCCAACTTTCACTTTCAGGTGTTTTGTTTTGTCTTGTTTTGTCCACATATGATCTGTAGTTTGTTTAGCTGTGCAGTATTCTGTTCAATTATTTATGGCTGTTTTCATTAGCCTAAGTACAAAGATGAAAAGTGTTAATGTTAGGTGATCACTAGGATATTTCAAATACTTGGATGTTTTAAATCAAATGGACAAAATATTCGATGACTAACTGGATTTTGTGCTTTGCATTAGTCTAAACATTTATGACTTACCAAAGAAATTTTGAATTCTGATCCTGCCTTTCAAGAAATAATCAATCCATGCTATAGATATGTATGTAGTTAACACGCCTAGGACACAAATTCTTCTAAAACTTCACTCTGCCTTTTCTTTAGTTTTTGTTGCCTTTTTTTTTTACCAATTTAAAGGAACAAGTGAACTGAATTTATAACCCAAACAGCTTGTCATTTAAAGTTAAAACCCTTAGGGGTTTCAATGGTTGTGGAAGCAAGAGTTCAAATTTCTAAATTTAAATAATTATACCATCAAAATCTGTAAATTATATATTCCCTGGTGCTAAAGACCCAGTGTGAAAATTTTCCTTAGCTAGGATTCATGCTTACTTTGATGCAACAAATAACCACTTTTTGGTGAGTCAAATCAGGGACTGGCAAACTTTCTGCAAATGGCCAAAGGGTAAATATTTCAGGTTTTGTGGGTCATATATTCTCTGTCACAACTACTCAACCCTGCTGTTGTAGCATAATAGCAGCCAGAGACATTGAATAAGCAAACGAGCATAGCTGTGTTCCAATAAAACTTTATTTGCAAAAACAGGCAGCAGGCCAAATTTGGCTGAGAGCCATAGCCATAGCCATTGCTGACTCCCGTGTAAAGTAATTATCTGGGATCCAAATACTTCACAAGGTGATATTTCAAGTAGCGCCAAGTAAAACCAAAAAGCAGAGTGTGGTATAATAGATTATATTTCCAACATACTTTCATTTTAGAATCTATCATAACTTTCAGCTGTTGCTCTTACTTTTTTGCAACCTATTGCAAAAAAAAATAAATAACATTTTTCTATTTGGCAAATTATTATGTAACCAGGCTTCTCTGGTGGCTCAGCTGGTAAAGAATCCGCCTGCAATGTGGGAGATCTGGGTTCGATCCCTGGGTTGAGAAGATACCCTGGAGAAGAGAAAGGAAGATCCCCACTCCAGTATTCTGGCCTGGAGAATTCCATGAACTGTATAGTCCATGGGGTCACAAAGAGAAAGACATGACTGAACAACTTTCACTATTATGTAACCAAGCAGGACCTGATGGGGCCTCCCGGAGACAGACACTTCCCCCAAGCTTCTGCTGTAGCTCCTCTCTGAAGTTACCCAGATAACAGTATCTGATGAACATTTCTCAGGTTGTTTTATAGATACTAAAACCACCACCAAATGGAAGAAATTTATTTGATGATCATGAGTATGTAGCCCCAAACATACTGTGCCTAAGGACTGATAATGTTAACCCCTGTGACACCACTGTGTTACCTCGCCTTCAACCAGTTGGAGAATTATGCTTGAGCTGACCACAGACCATAGACCACCCTGAGACCGCCTCCGGCTCCCTCACCTCACTTGGCCTTTGAAGATGCTTTGCTGTGTCAGCACTACCTGTCCCAGACTATTTGTACAGCACATCACATAATAAATGCTGCACTTGCCTTCACCACAACCTGGTATCAGTAGTTTTAGCTTTACTGCACGCAGATGGGGAAACCCAAGCTTAGTTTGGTAACAATTACTGCCTAGCCTTATGCCTCTCTGTTATGGAGATACTGGGTTTTTTGTGAAGATAAATCCATTTCCCCGAGGTTTTCCCATGCACCCTATATGGACCTGTTCTTCAGTATAGTTAATTTGCTGTCATTTCTATTGTGTCATTGATACTTCTGTTAAGTAAAGATTTTTTTTCATTCCACTCCCCCCAAAAAACTCCTAGGATGTTATAACTATAAATAGTTAATAGTGATTAGCTAATTGACCTCTGACATGTTAAATGAATTAACATAACCCATAACTAGATTTGTGGCTAGTACTGTCAATCCCATTCTACTCTGAACAGATCAGTTTACAACCATATTAATATGTTCATATCTGACTGATCTGTTACATTTTAAAATAGATATTTTCTGTCTACAAATATAATACATGCCCAAGGTAGAGGCTTCAGAAAATGGAGAAAAGGAAGGAAGAAAATCTAAATAGCTCATTAATCCTCCATCTCAATGCAGTCACTAGTAACATTTTAATGAGCATTATCAGTTCATTTTCACTGTGAATGTGACTATGAAATCCTTATACCTAATTTTTAAGCTAAATAGGCATCATACTGTGTAATTTCATAATTTCCTTCTCATTTAACATTATTCTATAAGCATCTGAATTTGAGGTAACTTGATTTATTGTCTGATGCTCATATCTCCATGTATTTGGGGAGTGCTTATATTGTAAAGAAAGAGCAACCCTGAGCCAGACCTGTGGTAAAATCAGCCCCAGCACAGGAAGTGGCAGTAATAATATTACCTCTCTGGCAAGTGTAGAGCAAAAATGTAAAAGGAAGTTCTTTAGGAAAACTGGAGTTGAGAAAGTAAACTTTTGGGGATGAGAAAAACTTCTTAGAACTAGATAGATGTGGTGGTTGCATAATGTTGTGAATGTGGTAAATGCCGCTGAATTGTCCACTTTAAAACAGTCAGTTTCATGCTATGTGAATTTTACCTCCATTTAAAAAATGACAGAAGGTAGAATGGCTGGGCTTATTTTGGAGGACTGGCTATAGGGAACGGCCTGTGAAAAGTGAAGCTGGTCCAGAGGAGAGGACTGGACTGTTTGCCTAGAAGAGAGGGAGAATTTCTAATTCGTGATGATTTCTGTGGGAAGGAAGCCAAAAGCCATTTCTAATCAGAATGCAGCCTGACATGAAATCAAGTAAAAATGACTGGAAAATTAGACAGATTTTCTGTTGATGTCTGGGTAAACCAAAAGAGGGCATTGTGACTCAGGCAGAGAGAAGAAAAGATAGATATAGAAACCAGGGGAACCGTGAAAGTCTCATCATTGTGAAGAATTAAGCTGAATTCTGTGAGTAACATTCAAACTCACCTGCGTTTAGCTCAAAGTGTCCTCACACTAGAAAGTACCTATGAACCCCAAACGTCTACGGATGTTCACAGAAGGGCACACATAGTAGAATGGGAGAGGACTGTGCTGCCATCGTTGGGTTACCCTCACCTGCTCTTTCTTAGCATGAAAGTGTTAGTTGCTCAGTCGTGTCCGACTCTTTGCAACCCCAGGGACTATAGCCTGCCAGGTTTCTCTGTCCATGGGATTCTCCAGGCAAGAATACTGGAGTGGGTTGCCATTCCCTTCTCCAGGGGATCTTCCCAACCCAGGACTCAAACCCGAGTCTCCTGCACTGCAGACAGATTTTTTACCATCTGAGCCACCAGGAAGCATAAATTCATCCAATTTGCTTTCATCAAAAGAAAAGATAAAGCATAATAACACAAAGATGTTCTTTGTTCGTAAAATATATCTAGATGACAATGTGATGTCTGGCACTCCTTTTCCACTTCTGCTATATGAAACATTTTATTTCATTTATATTTTTGTGGTTCCATTCATACTTTTTATATCTCATTTACCTTTTCTACTCTGTTTCTATAAAATGATAATATTATCTTTCTATCATTTGGTAATCTTCACAGTCTACCTATCTACCTATCTATAGAACAAGGGAGGTAAACTCCAATGACAATAGGTTCTAAAAAGTAACTTGAACTTTAGTCACTTGGCCTAATTCCCACTTGTCGTAATATAAAAATTAACCTTTGCAAATCCAGACACAGGTCTCTCTATCCTAGTGTTGTATCTGACAAATATACCATAAATAATTTTGTTAAGTAATGTGATCATTTTTCCTAATATTCAACTTCAAAGATTCAGGGTCATAACAGGACAGAACCAATTTGATGTGGTAGAAAAAGAATAAGGCTGAGAGTCAAGGTACCTGGTTCAGGCTGTGTGACCTTAGAAGAGTTACTTGACCTTTCTAAACCACTGTTCCCTTACCTCTACTGTAATTTTCTATGTGTTTGCTATCCAGCAACCTCTGTCATTTCAACAAAAGTTGCATTCGTGAATTGAGCTGACTTCACAAATTTATCTATTTTTGTCCTATGACTTTGAATTCACATAATAATACACTAGGCCGCTCATAATTTGTAGCAAACTTCTTGAGTTTATTAGCCCAAATAGAAACCAGTCAAGGACTATGTAAATGTTTCACCGGGATTATTCTGAACTATGCCAGTTTCCGACAGCACTTGGCTATGAACTCAGACACAAATTTGTAGACACCACTATGCATTGCTCTGTCTTGAACCAACCCACCAAAATATAGTCAGATCACAGCAGAGTACACTAATCTGAGATTACCACAGAGAATAGGCTTCTGTTTTACAGAGAAGGATGCAATCTCCCTTTCATTTAAGAATTTGCTCCTGACAATTTAGCTACTGACAATACAATATTGCCCCAGCTCTAAAAAAAAACAGTACCTTCACAGCTGGTTTGTTAATTGCATTGTGGCATTCGATGTGCTGGCAGTGGATGGGGTTCCAAGCTGTAAAGCAAAGCATAGCTGATGAGTATTTCTCACTGAAAGTATTTGTGCCCTAGTAAAAACTAGTAAAAAAAATTTTTTTTTCATTACTTTTCCTTTTCCTAAATAGAACCATCACCAGATTTTCTAAAATAATTATTTTTTTAATCTATGAAGTATTTTCTAATTTGGTAAAACCATCACAACTCTATCCATTTTCCCATGGGGAAGATAAGCTAGTGTAAGGTGGCATGCCCAAAAACCATAATATTATTTCATGATGATATGCCTAGTAAACTTTTAGAAGTTTTTACATTTATGATTTCGCTTGATCCTCCAAACAACTCTGTGGGATAGATACAGCAGATTACTAAACTCACTTTATGTGTAAGTTAAAATCTAAAAGGTTAGGTTCCTATGGTCACAGAATTAGTAAGTAACAAGCTGCAGCTAGAACATATATCTCTTGGTTCTCAAAACCCTCTTCTTTTCACTATAGCATACTAGGCCAAACAGCCTAGATTTTTGGCACCAAGAAGTTTTCAGATTCAACCACTAAAAGTGGTTATGTCACCATTCCATTTCCACCCCATCCCCATCAAATGTGGAGACTGAAAAGATGAATTTCTTGCCCACATGCAATGTATCTCTCTCATATGTTGTACTTGCTAAATCACTTTAGTCATGCCCAACTCTTTGTGACCCTATGGACCATAGCCCACCAGGTCTCCCTGTCCTATAGGATTCTCCAGGCAAGAATACAGAGTGGGTTGTCATGCCCTCCAGGGGATCTTCCCAACCCAGGGATCGAACTGACCTTCACATATTACCCACAGTCTAAACCTTTGCTAATCTGTTAATACCCAACTCCTCAACTCAGTATATACACAGAGTGAAGACAAGAACCAAGTGAACTGAGACAGATCAGAACGAGAATTACAATTACTTATCATCATCCAGAATATTCCACAGCCCAAAGCATTTAGTTAACAATATTACACCATAAAAAAGTAATAGGATTATATGTTTGAAAGTAGGACATTTTTCTAAATTGCCATATTCTAAATCTCAGATATACAGATGATACTACTCTAATGGCGGAAATCAATGAGGAACTAAAGAGCTTCTTGATGAAGGTGAAAGAGGAGAGTGAAACATCTGGCTTAAAACTCAACATTCAGACAACTAAGATCATGGCATCTGGTCCCATCAGTTCATAGCAAAATAGATGGGAAAACAATGGAAATGGTGTCAGACTTCATTCTCTTGGGCTCCAAAATCACTGAAGATGGTGACTTCAGCCATGCTCCTTGGAAGAAAAGCTATGACCAACCTAGACAACATATTGAAAAGCAGAGACAATACTTTGCCAACCAAGGTCTATCTAGTCAAAGCTACGGTTTTTCCAGGAGTCATGTATGGATGTGAGAGTTGGACTGTAAAGAAAGCTGAGCACCAAAGAATTGACGCTGTTGAACTGTGGCATTGGAGAAGACTCTTGAGAGTCCCTTGGACTGCAAGGAGATCAAACCAGTCAGTCGTAAAGGAAATCAGTCCTGACTATTCATTGGAAGGACTAATGTGGAAGCTAAAGCTACAATACTTTGGCCACCTGATGCAAAGAACTGACTCATTAGAAAAGACCCTTATGCTGGGAAAGATTGAAGGCGGGAGAAGGGGACGGCAGAGGATGAGATGGTTCGATGGCATCACAGACTCAATGGACATGAGTTTGAGTAAGCTCCAGGAGTTGGTAATGGACAGGGAAGCCTGGCGTGCTGCAGTCCATGGGTTTGCAAAGAGTCAGACACGACTGAGAAACTGAACTGAACTGAATGGCAGAAACTGAAAAGGAACTAAAGAGCCTCTTGATGAGGGTGAAAGAGGAGAGTGAAAAAGCTGGCTTAAAACTCAACATTCAAAAAATAAGATCATGGCATCCGGTCCCATCATTTCATGGCAAATAGATGGAGGAAAAGTAGAAACAGTGGCATATTTTATTTTCTTGAGCTCCAAAATCACTGCAGATAGTGACAGCAGCCATGAAATTAAAAAACTTGCTCCATGGAAGAAAAGCTATGGCAAACCTAGACAGTGTACTAAAATGCAGACACATCACTTTGCTGACAAAGTCTGTATAGGCAAAGCTATGGTTTTTCCAGTAGTCATATATGGATGTGAGAGTCGGACCATAAAGAAGGCTGAGCACTGAAGAACTGATGCTTTCAAATTGTGGTACTGGAGAAGACTCTTGAGAGTCCCTTGGACAACAAGGAGATCAAACCAGTCAATCTTGAAGGAAATCAAAACCGAATATTCATTGGAAAGACTGATGCTGAAGCTGAAGCTCCAATACTTTGACCACATGATGTGAAGAGCCAACTCATTGAGAAAGACCTTGATGCTGGCGAAAATTGAGGGCAGGAGGAGAAGGGGGTGACAGAGGATCATATGTTTGGATGGCATCACCAACTCAATGGACATGAGTTTGAGCAACCTCTGGGTGATAGCAAAGGACAGAGAAGCCTGGCATGCTGCAGTCCATGGGGTTGCAAAGAGTTGGACACAACTTGGCAACTGAAAAGCAAAATATTTGATAAGAAACTAAAAGGATGGGAGGGAGAAAATGAAAGTGTACAGGGTTTTTATATTACATGTAAACTAGTATAGTATTATTTGAAGGTAGACTATGAAGTTAAAGGTGCATATTGCAATTGAAGAATTGTAGAGTAATTCTTTTTTAAAAAAAGCTGTAGCTAACAATTCAAAGAGAGAAAAATGGAACAGTAAAAACTAATTCAAAAGAAGGCAAGATATCCAAGAGGAACAACGAATAGATGCGGCAAATAGAAAACTAGCACAAGATAACAGACAGAAGCCTAATAATATCTGTAATTACATCAAGTATAAATAGCCTATAAACAAATATACATTATTTATACAAATAATGTATTTGTATAAACAAATACATTAAAAGACAAAGATTGTCAAATAGGATTTAAATTTCTCAAAAAGCATGACCCAAATATATGCTGCCTAAGAGAAACACACTTGAAATGTTAAAAGTAGATGAGAGAAAAAACTGTTATGATTCAAATGCTAATCATAATAAAGCTGGAATGTCTCTATAAATATCAGACAAGTAGACTCCAAGGCAAAGAATATTACTGGGAACAAAGAAGGATATTTCACAATGATGAAAATGTCAATTCATCAAGATTACAAAACAGCCATAAAAATGAGTGTATCTAATGACAGAATTTCAAATTATATAAAGCAAAACTTAGAGGATAACTTAGAGGAGAAATAAGTCCATAATTAGTGTTGTAAATTTCAACAATCCTCTCTCAGTAATTGATAAAACAAGCAGACCAAAAAAATCAATAAAAATAGGAGACTTGAACAACATTCTCAACAACTTGACTTAATTGATAATGATAGAATTCTCCACCCAACAACTGGAACAGACACAGTGTCTAGGAGACATGTGCTAAGAGCACAGGCAGAATTTACTAAGACAGTATTCTCATCCGTAAAGTAAGCCTCAACAATCTAAATGGAGTGATAGAATAAATTATGTTCTCTGACCTCAATAGAATTAAACTAGAAATAAATAACAAAAAGATATCTAGAATATAACCAAATATTTGTACATTTAAAAAAGCTTACTTCTAATCAAGTAAGCCAGAAAGAAAAACACCAATACAGTATACTAACACATATATATGGAATTTAGAAAGATGGTAATGATGACCCTGTATGCGAGACAGCAAAAGAGACACTTTTGGAGAGCAAAAGAGCAGACTTTTGGACTCTGAGGGAGAGGGAGAGGGTGGGATGATTTGGGAGAATGGCATTGAAACATGCACACTATCGTGTAAGAAACGAATCGCCAGTCTATGTTCGATGCAGGATACAGGATGCTTGGGGCTGGTGCACCGGGATGATCCAGAGAGATGATATGGGGTGGGAGGTGGGAGGGGGGTTCATGTTTGGGAACTCATGTACACCCATGGTGGATTCATGTCAATGTATGGCAAAACCAATACAGTATTGTAAAGTAAAATAAAGTAAAAATAAAAATTAAAAAAATAAAATAAAATAAAAAAGCTTACTTCTAATCAATCCATAAATCAAAGAGAAATTACAAGGAATATTAGAAAATATTTGTTTCTGAAATATAATGAAACCACAGCATTTTGAATTTGTAGGCTGCAATTAAAGCTTAAAGGGAAATTTTTATCTTTAAATTCTTGCTCTGAAAAATTTCAAAGATCCAGAATAAATGATTGATACTTCTATTTAATAATATACAAAAATGACAAATTCAATCCAATGTTATTAGAAGGAAGAAAATAATAAAGATAGAAGTAAATATCAATAAAACTGAGAACAAAAAACCAACAGAAAATCATAAAACAAATGCTGTGGGTTTTTTTAGAAAGTTCAATAAAATTGATAAGCCCCTAGGTAGACTGATGAATTAGGAAATATAAAGAAGCAAACTATCAATTTTAGGAATGAAAGGTAGGACATCACTGCAGATACTAGACACATGCCAATAAATTACATAAGTTGGATGAAATGCTCACATTCAACAAAAAGCACAGTTAGGAAATTACAAAATTCAACTCAATAAAAAGTAGACAGTTAAATGCCCCATTATATTCAATTGAATTAATAATGTAAAACTTGCCCACAAAGAAAACCTCAAGACCAGATGGATTTACCAAATGGATTCACTATTAACTATTACAGGAATAAATAATACAAATCTTACATAAACTCAGAAAATAAAAGAAGAAACAATTTCCAACTTGTTTTATGAAGCCAGCATTACTTTGTAAACAAAACTAGATGAAAACATTACACAAAAGAAAAGTAGATCAATATCCCTCATAAATGCAGGAGCAAGAACACTTGGCAAAAAATTAGCAATTAAGTCTGGCAGGATAATATAACTGAAAAGTGGAACATATCCCAGGAATGCAAGGTTGGCTTAATGCTGCAAAGTAAATCAATGCAATTCACCTCATTAATGGAATTAAGTGGGGAAGTCATATGATCATTTAATAGGAGAAATCACATTTGACAAAAACTAACATTCATTCACAATAAAAATTCTCAACAAACTATGAATAGATGGGGACTTCCTTAACATGATAAAAAGCATCTGTGAAAAATCTACAGCTAACATCATGTTTAACAGTAAAAGCCTGAACACTTTCCCGCCACAAATGAAGGGGAAAAACAAATAAATCCATGTTCAGCACTTCTATTCAATACTAAACTGGAGATAAGAGCCAGTGCAATAAGAAAAAGAAAATAAGAAAGGAAGTGGGGAAAGAAAGGAAGGAAGGGAAAGAGAGAGAAGGAGGGAACCAGGCCGGTAAGCAGGCAGACAAACATACAAATTAAAAGCAAAAAATATATATCTTTATTTGCAAGAAAGCAAATCATGTATACAGAAAAATTCTTAAGAAACTTAGAAATAAGCTACAAAAAATAAGTGAATTTAGCAAGGTTGGAGGATGTAAAGTCAATACAAAAGGTAAATTATATTTCTATATAATGGCAATAACCAAGTAGAATATTAAAATTTAAAACACTATTTACAATAGCACCCAAAATATAAAATATTGAGGAATACCTTTAACAAAATATCAGTAGGACCTGTACACTGAAAACTAGTAAATATTGCTGAAAGAAATTAAAGATTTCTTTAATTTATTTATTTAAATTATTTATTTAACTTTTTTATTTATTCACCTAAATAAATGGTCAGAATTGCCACATTTATGAATTGGAAGACTCAATATTGAGTCTTTTTCTCAGGATGTCAATTCTCCCCCAGATTAAACAACATATTCAATGTAATCCCAGTCAAACCAGAATGCTTTGTAGAAATTGACAAACTGAGAGTAATATTTCTATTAAAATATAAAAGTCCTATAAGAGTCAAAACAATTTTGAAAAGGAACAAATCTGGAGGATTTAAACTACGTAATTTCAAGATTTACTATAAAACTACATTAGTCAAGATAGTATGATAATGGTGTGAAGATAGACAATGAAATAGATTCATGCATATCTGAGCAATTAGTTTTTAACAAAATAGTCATTGCAATCCAATGTGGAAAGAGCAAGTTTTTCAACAAATTGAACTGAAACAAAGAAGTCAACCCTTACGTCCCACCATATACAAAAATTAATTCCAAATGAGTCATATACTTAAATGTAAAAGCTTAAACTATAAAGCTTCTAGAATAAAACATTGGAGAATTTCCTTATAACCTTAGGGGAGACTAAAGAAAAACTATAAAAGAAAAATCAATAAATTGAATTTTATTAAATTGAAAATTTTGATCTTTGAAATACCTGAAAAGGAAATTCCCTGACTGAAAGGCCACATCCATAATATATATATATCTGAAAAACAAGTCTTCTATTTTGAACATCAATAGACTGGAAATCCAATTTAAAAATGAACAAAAGATTTCAGTGAGAACTTTACAAAAATATATACAAATGGCCAATAAGCACCTGTAAAGATGTTCATTATCACTAGTCATCAGAGAAATGAAACAACAATGTATTATTACCACCTGGCTATCAGAATGTATAACATCAAAAAGACCAACAATCCCAAGTATTGATAACAATATAGCATTAGGACTGTCGATATACTTCTGGAGGGAGTATAAAATGGAACAATCACTTCTAAAAAACGATTTGAACATTTCTTTTAAAATTAAATATATACTTACTTGCCAAACAATCCAGTATTTTCATGCCCAGTATTTATTAAGAGAAATAAATGTGTATCTTCATAAAAAATACTTTTTTATATGAATGTTTATAGCTTTACTCATAATAGGTAAAAGTGTTCATCAAGAAACCGATGGATAAACTGTGATATAGCCATACAATGCATTACTATCAGTATTTTTTAAATGAATTACTGATATACCAACATGAATAAACTCTAAAAACATTATGCTAAATGAAATAAGCAGACACAAAAATAGTATATACTATGTGATTCCATTCATATGAAGTCCTAGGACAGGCAAAACTAGTATATAATGACAGAAAGCAGATCAGTGGTTGTCTATGGTGAACTTACTAAAAAGAAAGCTGGAGATATTCTGCGGATGATGGAAATGTTCTGTGTATCGATTATAGCTTTGGTTACATTAGTATATACATTTGTCAAAAGTTATCAAACTATGCTTAAAATGTGTTATTTTACTGAAGGAAAATTATAACTCAATAAAACTGTCTTTAAGAAATGAAGGATCAATCAAATGTATACTTCAAAGGAAAAGAAACACTGTACTGAAACACAAGAGAAAACATTTGTCTGACCATCATCTAGTCTTTGAATCAAATTAGGAAAGTGTGTGGCATCTCGAACATGAAGCAAGAACACAAAACCTCTATAAAACAGGAATAGAAAGTCAAAATAATTTAGGGTGACAAAGGACACTAACAGAATGAAACAAAAACAGATTTAGATAAAAGATATGATAAATGTAATTAAACTAAAAATGAAATAGCAAACTTAGAAACACTCATTCAATGCAATAAATATTACTCAGTTTGGGTAAAAGTCAACTAGGTTATAAAGAAAATTAACCTAAGAAGCTATACCAACCTATGCATTCAGCAAAAACAAGACCTGTAGCTTATAGTAGCTCAGATCAAGAGCTCCTTATTGCAAAATTCAGACAAATTGAAGAAAGCAGGGTAAAATCACTAGGCCATTCAGGTATGACCTAAATCAAACCCTTTATGATTATACAGTGGAAGTGACAAATAGATTCAAGGAATTAGATTTGATAGATAGAGCGCATGAAGAACAATGGAGGTTTGTGACATTGTACAGGAGGCAGTGATCAAAACTATCCCCAAGAAAAAGAAATGCAAGAAGGCAAAATGGTTGCGGAGGCTTTACAGATTGCTGAGAAAAAAAGAGAAGCAAAAAGCAGAGAGGGAAAGATACACACATCTGAATGCAGAGTTCCAAAGAATAGCAAGGAGAGATAAGACAGCCTTCCTAAGTGAACAATGCAAAAAAATAAAGGAAAAAAATAGAATGGGAAAGACTAGAGATGTCTTCAAGAAAATTAGAGATACGAAGGGAATATTTCATGCAAAGATGGGCACAATAAAGGACAGAAACAGTAAGGACCTAAAAGAAGCAAATGAGATTAAAAGACGTGGCAAAAATACACAGAAGAAATGTACCAGAAAAAGGTCGTGATAACCCGGATAGCCACAATGGTGTGGTCACTCACCTAGAGCCAGACATCCTGGGGTGTGAAGTCAAGTGGGCCTTAAGAAGCATTACTATGAACAAAGCTAGTGGAGGTGATGGAATTCCAGCTGAACTATTTCAGATCCTAAGAGATGATGCTGTGAAAGTGCTGCACTTAATATGCCAGCAAATTTGGAAAAGTCAGCAGTGGCCACAGGACTGGAAAAGGTCGGTTTTCATTCCAATCCCAAAGAAAGGCAATGCCAGAGAATGTTCAAACTACCATACAATTGTGCTCATTTCACATACTAGCAAGGTAATGCTCAAAATCCTTCAATCTAGGCTTCAACAGTGTGTGAACTGAGAACTTCCATATGTACAAGCTGGATTTAGAAAACGCAGAGGAACCAGGAATCAAATTGCAGACATCCGCTAGATCATAGAAAAAGCAAGGGAACTCCAGGAAAACCTCTATTCTTCTTCATTGACTATGTTATAACTTTTGACTCTGTGGATCACAGCAAACTGTGAAAATTTCTGAAAGTGATGGAAATACCAGACCACCATACCTGCCTCCTAAGAGACCTGTAAGCAGGTCAAGAAGCAACAGTTAGAACCTACATGGAACAGCAGACTGGTTCAAAATTGGGATAAGAGTATGTCAAGGCTGTATGTTATCACTTTGCTTATTTAACTTATATTCAGAGTACATCATGCAAAATGCTGGGCTGAATGAATCACAAGCTAGAATTAAGATTGCCAGGAGAAATATCAATAACCTCAAAAATACAGATGACACCACTCTAATGGCAGAAAGCAAGGGGGGAACTAAAGAGCCTCTTGATGAAGATAAATGAGGAGAATGAAAAAGCTGGCTTAAAACTCAGTATTTAAAAAACTAAGATCATGCCATCCGGTCCCCTCACTTCATGGCAAATAGATGGGGATAAAATGGAAACAGTGACAGGCTTTATTTTCTTGGGCTCAAAAGTCACTGCAGATGGTGACTGAGCAATGAAATTAAAAGATGCTTACTCCTTGGGAAAAAAGCTATGACAAATTAATTAAAAGATATTTATATAGCAATATTTTTTTAAAGCTATTTAAGAAAAAAAAATAGATAAGGCTCCATGAATTAAGAACAACAAAAGTAACTCCTCTAACAGACAAAATCATGGGTTTAAGGCTTGTCTTCTATAACTCTGAATGCCAGGAAACAGTGAAGCAATTTTTACATATCTTTCACAGTGAAGCAGAGATTTTTTTTCATGATGTAATAGAAAGACACTCTTAAATATACCTGACCTTGAAAATATATATACATTCCACCACTGAAAATATTACAGAAAAAAAAAATTCTGAGTTCTATTTCCCCAGAAATGATAGACAAATTAATTCAAGCCAATTCTCCTACTGAGAATACTTAGAAAACCAGACACAATTAAATGAAAAAAAAACAAATGAACCCAGAGAATTTTATGGGAGAATTGTGGGGCCATGATCCAAAAGAAGAAGGGATTGCCAAAAGGTGGACCTGGCATCTGAGTCCACTCTTTCTCCTTTGCCTATTTCTCTTTCTGCCAATTCTGCAACATGAGCCAATTTCAACAGACTCTCTGACACAAGAGAACTAAATTTGGAACTGGTTGACCACCAAAGAATGGGAAACCTAAAAATCACCCTGGGCTGTGGGTAGAGGTCCCAAAAGGTCACACCCTAGGAGTAAAGGGGAACTAGAAATAGACCAACCCTCACAGGGACTGAAGACCAGCTTCAAATTATCTCAAGAATTTATCGTAGATTTTTTTTTTTTTTGAGCTTCATCAAAGTGACCTGGGTTACCAATGTCTACAGTTTCCTTCCAGAAGCAAACATAAATACTTTCTGAAGAAATACAAATTAATCCTAAACCTCAAATTAACTCTATAGCTTTTCTATCCAATATCTTACACACAATTTTTTCTTAAGAACATAAAATAAAAAGATAAGACAGCAAAAGAAATTCAACAGAATCAGAGCCACCAGAGATCTAGAATACTGTTATCAGAAACAGACTTTAAAATAAATATGCTTAATATATGTTATAAAGTAAGACAAATTAGAGATTATAATCAAATAATTGGAACTTTTAAAGCACCAAATGGAAATTCTAGAACTTAAAAACATAATTAACAAAATGAAGACTACATTTGGGAAGCTAAACAACTAATGAGGAGAAAGGAAAATCAGACAAAGAGATTCTGAAAGAAGCATAGAAAGATGAAATAGGAAAGGATAATGCAAGAAATATCCATAGACGACATGGGAGAGAAGATCTAACATATGTGTCATTGGAATTCCAGAAAGAAAGATGAGAATATGGTATAAAGCCATTGTTGAAGAAATAAGGAAACTTCCAATTACAACCATGATATTTTAATAATATAAGAACTTATCCTTCAACTGCAAAAAAATGTATAAAGCAACTCATTTTCAACACTGGGTATAGATTTTAACACAAGACTGCAATCTTTTGAAAAAGGAAGAACACACAAATTAAGTTCTACATTCACTTTGGTTTTCTGCCTGGGAATATTTCCAAACTGCAGCAAAAAGAAGTGGAGCCCAATAAGTAATTAGCATTTTCAGTGAGTAGAGGAAACATCACAGTAAAGAATTGCTACGGCAACTGGAAATTGAGTAAAGGAAGAACAACAGGGAGTGCCAGAGAACAGGTCCCATAAATCTGTGTAAGGATGCTCCTCAGGTCCTTGGCTTAATCCTAAACTTCACGGGCTCACAGAAAAGCTCTACAAGGACTAGCAGAGAACACAAGCTGAACGGCTTAATGGCTAAAAGCTGAACAGTGATTTTAGAGGTCACATAGGGCTAGAGATGCACTGTATTTCCAATACAGCCAAAGTAAGTAACTTTGGTGAACACACCAGGAATTTAGGAGCCCACAGATAGGTCACTACTAAAAAAGTAAAAGCCAATATCTCTGATGAATATAGATATAAAAATTCTCAATAAAATACCAGCAAACTGACTTCAGCAGCACATGAAAAGGATCATTTACAAAGGTCAAGTGGGATTTATCACTAGGATGCAAAAATAGTTCAACAAACACAAATCAATACATATGATACATTGCGTTAGCAGAGTGAAAGAAAAAATCATGATTACCTCAACAGAAGCAGAAAAAGCATATGACAAAATTCAATATCCCTTCTTGATTTAAAAAATCTTAACAAATCAGGCATAGAAGGAAAATATCTCATCATTAACAAGGACCATATATAACAAGTCCACAGCTAACATCATACTCAGTGGTGGAAGGCTGAAAGCTTTTCCTCTAAGTTCAAGATCAAGACAAAGTACCCACCACCCCTATTCAACATAGTACTGAAAGTCCCAGCTAGAGGAATTAGGCAAGAAAAATAAATAAAAGGTATGAGAATTGGAAAGGAAGATGTAAGCTTGTTTCTATTTCCAGATGACATTATAATATAAACAGAAGATCCTGAAAACACAACAAGAAAACGTACATCTCATCAATGAATTCTGTTAAGTTGAAAGATACAAAATAGAGATACAAAAATTAGTAGTATTTCTGTATACTAACAATGCATTTTGTGAAAAAGAAATAAATCAACTACATTTACAATAGCATCAAAAATTATAAAATACTTAGGAATAAACTTAACCAAGCAAGTGAAAGACCTCTAGTCTGAAAACTATAAGACATTGCTGAAAGAAATCAAAGAAAGCATAAATAAATGGAAAGGTATCCCATGTTAATGAAGAGGAAGAGTTAATAGTGTTAAAATTTCAATACTACCAAAATCCATCTATAGATTCAATGCAATTCCTATCAATATTAAAATGACATATTTTATAGATGTAGAAAACACTTAAAATTTCTAAGGAACCACAAAAGACCTCAAATAGTCAAAGAAATTCTGAGAAAGAACAAAGCATGAGGCGTCACATTCCTTGATTTGAAGCTATACTTTTAAACTATAATAATCAAAATAGTATGATACCAACATAGAAACAGATCTACAACCAATGGAACAGAACTGAAAGCCCAGAACTAAACCCAAGCATATACAGTCAATTAGTATTTGACAAGGGAGCCAGGAATCTCAATGGAGAAAAGACAGTCTCTTCAGTAACTGGATATTCACATGTAAAAATAAATAAATAAATAAAACTGGACCCCTATCTTGTATTACTCACAAAAAATTTACTCAAAAGGAATTAAAGATTTAAATGTAAGTCATGAAAACATAAGAATAAAGCTCCTTCACATGTGTTTGATTATCATTTTTTTAATATGACACCTAAGCATAAACAATAAAATCAAAAATAAGTAAGTGGGACTACACCAAACTGAAAAGCTTTTTCGCAGCCAAAGAAACCTTCAACAAAGTAAAAAGCAACCTATGGAATGGCAATAAATATTTCTAAACCATATATCCAATAAGTAGTTAACATCCAAAATATATAAAGAATTCATACAGCTCCATAGCAAAGAAAAAAAAAAGAAAGCAGTATAAAAATAAGCAAAGGACCTAAATAGATGTTTTCCAAAGAAGATATGTAAAAAGCCAACAGGTACATGAAAAGATTCTCAACCCCACTAGTCATTAGGGAAATGCAAATTAAAAACCACAATGAAATGCTACCTCACACCTGTTAGAATGACCATCATCCAAAAGACAGGAGATAAGAAATGCGGAAACTTTCCATACTATTGTAAATTAGTACAGCCATTATGTAAGACAGTAAAAGGAATACTCAAAAAATTAAAACTAGAACTACCATTTCCACTTCTGGAAATATGTCCCAAGGAAATGAAAATAGTAACTTGAAAGGATATCTGCACCCCCATGCTCACAGTACCATTACTTACGATAGCCACGACATGTGAGCAACGTAAGAGTCCATCAACGGATAAAAGTTGTGAGTTCAAATTTCCAGTTAAAAGATAAATAATTACTAGGAGTTGAGGTACAACATGAAGATTATAACTAACACTGCTGTATGATATATAGGAAAGTTATTAAGAGAGTAAATCCTGAGTTCTCGCCACATGGAGAAAATTTTTTTCCTTTCTCTTCTTTGTGTTGATATACAGGATGATGGGCACCAAACTTATGGCAGTAATAATTTCACAATGTATGCAAATCAAATCATCAGGCTGTATACCATAAACTTATACAGTGGCATATGTTATTTCTCAATAAAACTGGAAAAAAATGACAATTTCAATCATATAGAAAAAAATGAAAAATTTTTCAAAAGAAAAAAAAGGGGGGCAATTTAATCTTCAAAAGAGCAACAACTTGGCATGAAACTAGAAACCAGCCACAGAAAGAGCAATGAGGGAAAAAACAACTCAGTTCAGTTCAGTTCAGTTGTTCAATCAACTCTTTGTGACCCCATGGACTGCAGCAAGTCAGGCTTCCTTGTTCATTACCAACTCTTGGAGCTTGCTCAGACTTATGTCCATTGAGTTGGTGATGCCATCCAACCATCTCATCCCCTGTTGTCTGCTTCTCCTCCTGCCTTCAATCTTTCCCAACATCAGGGTCTTTTCCAATGAGTCATTTCTTCACATCAGGTGGCCAAAATATTGCAGCTTCAGCTTTAGCATCAGTCCTTCCAATGAATATTCAGGACTGATTTCCTTTAAGATTGACTGGTTTGATCTTGCAGTCCAAGGGACTCTCAAGAGTCTTCTCTAACACCACAGTTCAAAAGCATCAATTCTTCAGTGCTCAGCTTTCTTTAAAGTACAACTCTCACATCCATACATGACTACTGGAAAAACCATAGCTTTGACTGGATGCACCTTTGTTGGCAAAGTAACGCATCTCCTTTTAATACACTGTCCAGGTTTGTCATAGCTTTTCTTCCAAAGAACAAGCATCTTTTAATTTCATGGTTGCAGTCACCATCCACAATGATTTTGGAGCCCCAAAAAATTAAGTCTGTCACTGTTTCCATTGTTTCCCCATCTATTTTGCCACGAAGTGATGGGACCAGATGCCATGATCTTAGTTTTTTGAATGTTGAGTTTTAAGCCAGCTTTTTCACTCTCCTCTTTCATTTTACTCAAGAAGATCTTTAGGTCTTCTTCGCTTTCTGCCATAAAGGTGGTGTTATCTGCATATCTGAGGTTATTGATATTTCTCCCACAATCTTGATTCCAGCTTGTGCTTCATCCAGCTCGGCATTTCCCATGATGTACTGAGACCAGTTGGATTTGATTACAGAACTTCTACAGGACTGGGGAAACAGACTCTTAGAAGACACAAACAAAACCTTGTGCACACCAGGAGCCAGGAAAAAGAAACTGATCCAGACTTGCCTGTGGGTGTCCAGGAGTCTTGGGTGAAGGAGTGGGTCAACAGTGGCCTGCTGCACAGTCAGGGCACTGAATATAACAGTGCCTGCACAAGTCCTTCTGAAGGAGGTCGCCATTACCTTCATTACCCCTACCATAGTTTGGCCTCAGGCCAAACAACAGGGAGGGAACACAGCCCCACCCAACAAAGGAAAATTGGATTAAAGATTTACTGAGCATGGCTCCACCCATCAGAACAAGACCCAGTTTCCCCCACAGTCAGTCTCTCCCATCAGGAAGCTTCCATAAGCCTCTTATCCTTATCCATCAGAGTGAAAATCACAATCATAGAAAACCAACCAAACTGATCACATGGATCACAGCCTTGTCTAACTCAATGAAACTATGAGCCATGCCATATAGGGCCACCCAAGACCAACAGGTCATGGTGGAGAGTTCTGACAAAATGGGGTCCACTGGAGAAGGGAATAGCAAACCACTTCAGTATTCTTGCCTTGAGAACCCCATGAACAGTATGAAAAGGCAAAAAACGATTACATGGAGACTAAACAATCTGCTACTCAAAAACCAACGAATTAACAATGAAATCAAAGAGGAAATTTTAAAATGCCTGAGGAAAACAACAATGAACACTGAAACATATGAAACAGATGGGATACAACAAAAGAATATATATATATGTAAAACTGAATCACTTTGTTGCACAGCAAAAATTAACACAACATTGTATGTAAATCAATTATACTTCAATCAATTTTTTAAAGTCAATAAAATAAATATTAAACTTAAAAAGAAAAACCTATGGGATGCAGCAAAAGCAGTCCTAAGAGGGAATTTCACAGTGCTATAGGCCTTTCTCAAAAAAAAAAAAAAAAAAAAAAAAACCAAGAAAAATCCTGAATAAACAACCTACACTACCACCTAAAAAACTTTTAAAAGAACAAACAAAACCTAAAGTAAGCAAAAGAAAGGAAATAATAAAGATCATAGAGGAAATAAATAAGAGATTGTTTAAAAATAGAAAATAATCAAAGAGCTAGTTTTTTGAAAAAGTATAAACAAAATCAAAAAACCCTCTGGCCAGGCTCACCAAGAAGAAAAGAAAGAGGACTCAAATAAACAAAATAAGAAATGAAAGAGGAGAAATAATAACCAATTCCACAGAAATACAAAAAAAAAAAAAATCAAGAAAACACTATGAACACTTTTATGCCAATAACATAGACAACCCAGATGCAATGAACAAGTTTCTAGAAACATACAGCCTGCCAAAACTGAATCAAAAAGAAATATAATTTGAATAAACTGACCACCAGAAGTAAAACAGAATCCATAATTTTAGAAAAAAACTCCCTGCAAACAAAAGTCCAGGATGAGGTGGCTTCACTGGGGAATTCTATCAAACATTCAAAGAAGAACTATACCTATCCTTCTCAAACTCTCAAAAGACTGAAGAGGAGGGAACACTCCCAAAGTCACTCTATGAAGCCAAAACCAAGGACCCTATTAAAAATAAAATGGGCCAATATCTTTGATGAATATAGATGCAAAAATCCTCAACAATATATTAGCAAACTGAATGCAGGAACACATAAAAAGGATTATACACCATTATCAAGTTGGAGTCACAAGACAAGGATGCTCTCTCCCATCACTTTTATTCAACATAGTATTTAAAGTTCTAGCCACAGCAGTCAGACCAGAGAAAAGTAAAAGGTATCCAAATAAGAAGGGAAGAGGTAAAATTGTCTCATATATATATGACATGATACTCTATAAAGAAAACACTAAAAACTCCACACAAAAACTATTAGAACTGATAGACAAGCAGGATACAAGATTATTATACAGAAAGTTTTTGCCTTTGTTTACATTAACAATGAACTATATCAGAAGGAGAAAGTAAAAAAAAAAAAAAAAAAACTAAATCACATTTTAAAAAATATCTAGGAATAAACCTAACCAAGCAGGTTTAAGATGTATACACTGAGAACTATAAAACATTGATAAAGGCAACTGAAGATGATTTAAGGAAATGGAAAGATATCCCATGCTCTTGAATTGGAAGAATTAATACAGTTAAAATAGTCACACTACTCCAAACAATTTACAGATATAATGTGAACCCTATCAAATTACTCATGACTTTTTCACAGAACTAGAACAAATAATTCTAAAATTTATAAAGAATCACAAAAGACCCAGAATTGCCAAAGTAATCCTGAGGAAAGAGAACAAAGCTGGAGGTATAACCTTTCAGACTTCAGACAATACTACAAAGCGACATTAATCAAAATAGCATGGCTTTGGCACAAAAGACATACAGGTCACTGGAATGGAAAACAGAGCCCAAAAATAAATCCACACACCAATGGTCAATGAATCTTCAATAAAGGAGGCAAGAATATACCATGGAGAAAAGACAGTCTCTTCAAATTGTGTTGGAAAAGCTGGACAGTCACATGTAAATCAATGAAGTTAGAACACTCGCTTATACCATATAAAATAATAAACTCAAAATGGCTTAAAGACTCAAATATAGGGATTTCCCTGGTGGTCCCACTAGAGACTAAGACTCCACGCTCCCAATGCAGGGAGCCCAGGTTTCATCCCTGATCAAGGAACTAGATCAAACATGCTGCAATGAAGAGTTCCTATGTTGCAACTAAGGATTTTGCATGCTGCAACTAATAGATCCTGCATGCTACAACTAAAAGATTTCACGTACTGCAACTAAAACCCAATGCAGCTAAATAAATAAATAACTATTTCTTTAAAAGACTTAAGTATAAGACACAACACCATAAAACTCCTCGGAGAGAACATAGGCAAAATATTCTCTGACACAAATCGTAGCAGTATTTTCTTAGACTGTCTGCCAAGGCAAAAGAAAGGAAAATAAATAAATAAACAAACAGGACCTAATCAAACGTGCGAACATTTGCACAACAAAGGAAGCCATAAACAAAATGAAAAGCAAATCTACAGAATGGGAGAAATTATTTGTAAATGAAGCAACTGACAGGAGCTTAATCTGACTTAAAATCAAATCAAGTAGTAATTATATTACATATATGTGGACAAAGTACTTCAATTAAAAGGCAAAGATCATGAAAACTGAGTTTAAAAACTAGAACTATATGCTACTTACAAGACACACATGAAATACAAAAATATTAAAAAGTTGAAAACAAAACATTGGAAAATACCACACATGCACTCTTGAAAGCTGGTGTAGATATATTAGAATAAAACAAAGTACATTTTAACAGACAAAAAGGCATTACTAGTAGAAGGCAATGGCACCCCACTCCAGTACTCTTGCCTGGAAAATCCCATGGATGGAGGAGCCTGGTGGGCTGCAGTCCATGGGGTCGCTAAGAGTCAGACACGGCTGAGCAACTTCACTTTCACTTTTCACTTTCATGCATTGGAGAAAGAAATGGCATCCCACTCCAGTGTTCTTGCCTGGAGAATCCCAGGGACGGGGGAGCCTGGTGGGCTGCCGTCTGTGCGGTCGCACAGAGTCGGACACAGCTGAAGCAACTTAGCAGCAGCAGCAGCAGTAATAAAGAAGTGCACTTCATAATGGTAAGTCTCAGTTCACCAGGAAGATGAACTGAAGTGTGCTCAGTCACTTCAGTTGTGTCCGGCTCGTCGTGACCCTATGGACTGTAGCCCACCAGGCTCCCTTGTCCATGGAATTCTCCAGGCAAGAATACTAGAGTGGGTTGCTATAACTTCCTCCAGGAGACCTTCCCAATCCAGGGATCAAACCCCCATCTCCTGTGTCTCCTGCATTGCTGGCAATTTTTTTTACCACTGAGCCACCAGGGAAGCCCCACCAAGAAAATACTGTATTCTAAATTTGTATGCATCTAATAATACAGCTCCCAAATTTATACAGCAAATATTGACAACTACAAGGTGCAATATACAAATCCGCAGTCATCATGGGAGAGTTTAACATTCTACTCTTGGTAACTGATGCAAAAAATATACAAAAATGCAATAAGGATATAGAACGTTTGAACTATACAATAAAAAATTTTATTTAATTGACATACATAGAACATAGTACCAAACAATAGCTAAATATAAGTTCTTTTTAAATACACAGGAACATTACAAAAATGACCATAAACTTACCCTAAAGAAAGTGTTAAAATTGTCAAAGTAATGAAATAATATGAAGTATATTGTCTGATTATAGAGGAATCAAGCTATAAATCAATACAAAACTTCACTACAAAAACCTCCTTATGATTAGAAATTATCATCCTTCTAAATGACGCATGGATCAAAGAAGAAACCTCAGGGAACTTAGGACTCAGCATAACACAGAAGGTTTTAGCAAGTACAAGGCAAGAGACACAAAAGGTATAAGGAATGAAAAGGAGACATTAAACTGTCATCTTGTGCTTCTGCTAAGTCACTTCATTCATGTCCGATTCTTTGCAACCCTATGGACAGTAACCTGCCAGGCTCTCCTGTCCATGGATTCCCCAGATAAGAATATTGGAGTGGGCTGTCATGCCTTCCTCAAGGGATCGAACCTGCATCTCCCTCATTAAGGTTCTTAACCACTAGGGCCATCTGGGAAGCCCTAAACTGTTATCATTCAAAAATAATACAGCTTTACACATGAGAAATTTTTAATAAGTGTCTGCACTTATTAAAAAGTGTCTGCAAATATATTATTAGAATTAAAAAGTGAATTTACCAAGGTGGCCAAATATAAGATCAGTATACCCTGGTGGCTCAGACAGTAAAGAATCTGTCTGCAGTGCAGGAGACCCAGGTTTGATCCCTGGGTTGGGAAGATGCCCTGAAGAAGGAAATGGCAACCCACTCCAGTATTCTTGCCTGGAAAATCCCATGGGCCGAGGAGCCTGGCGGGCTACAGTTCATGGGGTCGCAAAGAGTCAGACGCGACTGAGCGACTAACACTTTCATTTTCATTCTAGAATTAATTGCACATCTACATATTAGAAAAAAGGGTTATAAAACATAATTTCTAAAAGATTTATCATTGATAATAACATCAAAAGATAAATAAATACCTAGTGACATACTACATGAGTCACAGGCAAGACATCTACACAAAAACCAGAAAACAGCATTGAGGGAAACTAAAGAAAGCCTAACTAATTGAAGAAAGATATGTTTTGGTTTGGTGCCAGTTTCCCAAAATGATCTGGATTCAAGGCAATTATCAATCAAAATCTTAGTTGCTTAGGTATATGTTTGTGTATGTTTAACTTGACAAACTTCAACTTAGCAAAACTTGAAGGAGGAAGAGAAGAAGGAAGAAGAGGAAAGCAGGGGGAGACAAGGAAGAGATCAACAATTATGAGGTAGAAAGATCTGCACTAAAGAATATAAAATTTTATTATTATCCATTAAAACTGGATAGATTCATACCCTCTGATCTAGTACTTCCACTCTAGGCATATGTAACAATTCTATGCATGTGTATACTCAAAAGATGTGGGGAAGAATGTTCACAGCAGCATTATTTATAAGAGCCAAAACGTGGGAACAACCCAAATGTCCATCAATAGGAAAACCGATACATAAACTGTGGTACGTACATTTGGTAAAATATGTATATAGGAAAAAAATGAACAAAGTGCAGTTATGCTCAACCCATGAACAAATCACACACACATACGTGTGTACACAAATGATGTGTGCACATTCCATTTATATAAAGTTCACAAATAGGCAAAAAGAATCTCTGATGTTGGAAACAAGGCTAGTGGTTAACTATGGCACAGAAGGAAGGGCAATCATTGTAGTAAACATGGTGGGAGATTTTCCCTATATACTTAAAATTTGTATTATTTTATATGTATATAACACAACAATAAAATGGTTAAAAGCATTTTAAGTTATGTGGAGATAAAATCAATATAATAGGAAAATAAATAAGAACTCAATGAGGAGGAAGTTATGACATAAAAGGATTGGTAGGTTTTCTTGTATTTTAAACTTATATACAACTCAAAAATCCAACTGTACTAATACAGAATTAGATATTTGGTAGGCTAGGCCAAAGTCTAACCTCGCAGCACTATCTTCAGCTAGTAGCACTTTATCTACTTTTGCCACAATCTCAGTCTTAGAAATGTATATGTACCACAATTTTGTCCTGTAATTCAGACAGAAACTACACAATAACTGGTGCTAACCTTTGCTAACAAAGGCTAAATTATGTACTAGTTGGCATATTGTAGCAAGAAAATTGCTGAATAGTTTCTTTCTCCCCAGAGAAGCAGAGCTTTATAGAACAATCTAATGGCTATTTCATTGCCAAGAAACCTGTAATTTTTGCATCATTAAGACTTGTATTTAATGACCAAAATAATTGGGGTAATTTTTGTTTATGATAAATACTAATAAACTCAAAAGAAGCAAACACTGTAGATTACCAAATCCTCACTATTTGATCATCTTCATATGAACTGTAATATTCCCACATTACTATCCTTTAAAAGCAATCAATACATTAAATATAAACATATGCATAAAATTAGTAACAATGATTAAATCTAGGTGGCTATATGTGTTCTCATAGTGTTAGTCTTTAAACTTTTCTATATTTGAAAAACCTCATAATGAATGGGGAGAGGTAACTTTTTATAATTATATACAATATAATCTATTTTATTTTAAAAGGTACATTCCAAAAACTGGAGGGAAATAACCCAAAATGTTAACAATGG
Organism: Capra hircus; assembly: GCF_001704415.2. Lineage (NCBI taxonomy): Eukaryota > Metazoa > Chordata > Mammalia > Artiodactyla > Bovidae > Capra > Capra hircus. The sequence continues at coordinate 57,579,898 of NC_030828.1, read as the reverse complement.
TCATTTCTTGGTAATATTTCTTTTCTATCTTTCATATTTCTATAATTTTTCTAAAAACAAATCTTTCTCTTACAAAAAAATAAAATTTACATCTTAAAAAGGAAACACATCACTGGGAAGACATACAATGTTGCTGGTCCCTAAGAAAGCATTTAATCTTTGAGTCCATAAAATTCTATCTCCACATAATTTTTATTATGGTGAATATTTCAGGTTGTAAAGACATCTAAATACTGATGATACCCTTTAGTGCATATTTCATTGCAGGAAGAATTGCGGAAAATTTCCAGTGCTCCAGCTAAAGTTTAATTACAGAACTGAACTGAACAGAAAAATGTAGGTTTTTAATTAAGATGATCTAGAATCAAACTCAAGCTGTGCTCTTTTATTATTTGTGTGAGTTTAGTGATGTTACTTAAACTCTGTCCCACTCTTGATCTGTAACATTAAAATAAGAAAATATACCTCCCAAGATTTTTGTGAGTATAAATTGAAAAAACTGTCTGTAAAACTAAATATGGTGCTTGGTCCACATATTCTGTTCAGCTAAGAGCAGGCTAAAATATTAAATGAAACACTTAGCAGCTAGACCAATGTCTGACAAACAGCCAGCGCTGGATGAATTGCAATACATAGAACAGAATGATTAAACTTTTTCCATGATCTCTTGTTTCCTGCACAGAATGCCATGCTCCACTAGCATGGGAGTTCCAAGACATCTGCTTCCCTGGAAGGAGGGTGGCAGGTAGCAAGCACACAATGGCACATGGCAAGGATGGAAATGTGTGGGGATATGAATACAAGAATGGATTGAAGAATGAATGCTTGTAGATGGAAACATCTTGTTCAGAAATGCCAAGAAAAGATGAAAGAGTCTCTTTGGTCTCAGTAAGCATAGGCTGAGCTATTCCAGGGAGACAGCTTTGGCTGGCCCTTCCAAGAGGGTGTGGTCACGGGGTAAATGGAATTGGCGGTCACTTTGTGGGCTTCTCAGATGCCCTGAACAGGCAAACTCATCATGTGGTTTCTCCATTTAAAACCTGTCCATGGTTTCACTTTGCTGCTAGGATAAAATCCAAACTCCTTCATAGGCCATCAGGCTTTCTGCTTCGCTCCCAGCTAGTCTCCTCCTGTCCCTCCACTGCCTGGCTACATAAGACTTTTTTCAGTTCCTAAATACAACTGTGCTATTTCTGGCCTCTAAGTCTGAATTCATGAAGTTCCTTCTGCTTCAAACTCACATTTTATCCATTCATGATTCACTCCCCTTATGACTCTGTCTATTGTGTGCATAATTTTCAGGTATCAGCTTACATGTGACACACTCCAGAACCTTCCTTGACAATTTAACCTTCTCCAAATTAACCCACCACTGGGGTGAGGTCAGAGGCCCTTCCTGTGTGTTCCCACAGCTCTCTATATTTGCTCTGGTGGCTTAGATGATAAAGAATACACCTGCAATGTGGGAGACCTGGGTTTGATCCCTGGGTTGGGAAGATCCCCTGGAGGAGGACATGGCAACCCACTTCAGTGTTCTTGCCTGGAGAATCCCCATGGACAGAGAAGCCTGGCGGGCTACAGTCCATGGGGTCACAAAGAGTCGGACACGACTGAGCAACTAAGCACAGCACAGCACTGTGCTTCTTACACTGTAAGGTGGTTTCCTGGTCTTTCCACCACAATTGGAATGCCCAGGCCAATGTTTCAGCCTGTTTTTTAAAATAACTGTACTACCAGTGCCTGGAATAATGTCTGGTTAGTAGTAGATGCCCCACAAATATTTGCTGAATAAATGAATGAATTTCCATATCTAAACTGCATGAAGCTCCATGAGGTCTGGTTTTGTGTCAATTCTTCTATTGTCAATATATAGTTCCTACCACATGCTTTCTCTTTCATGTAGTATTCTCAAATATTTATCAAATAAATCAGCTTCATTTGATACTAGTTACCTATTCATATATCACATAAATGCTTATTTCTGGGATATACTGAGAACTGATTAGTGTCAAATTTTTCAGTCATTTCACCTTTTATGAGTGTTTCCAAATTCTTGCCTTTACACTCAAATTATCCACTCAGCAACACTTAAACATCCTCTACTATTAATGATATAAGACATAAATAATACCAATTTCCTTTTTTTTTAAAATTTCTTACTATCTACCTTCATCATTTCCATTAATACCATTGTTATCACTAAGGCTAATATTTTTTCCAAGTATAGAATAAGCTTACCAAGGACCATCAATATCTCTAACACTTGGCTTTAATCAGAAACATAAAACAGACATCTGTATTAAGTTAAATCCCCTTTGAACCACCTCAAATCACTTTCAGAAAGTTGAGTAATGACAAGGAAAGAAGTACATTCTTATAACATCAGGATACAGTCACACCATACCTTGAATAAAAGCTATGCCAAAATATTTACTTCTTACATTTTCATAAGACTATGTATACAATTAAATGGGGGTGAGAGGGTAGACAGGGGCATCAGAAATGTTATTAGCCATATACTGCTTCTTTGATTTTATAACATATAAACATTAATGACACAGGGTCTAGTTTATCTCATTTTTGGTAAATGTATGTCTTTACAATAAACTCAGTGTTTACTTGCTGTTTATTAATTATACCAGTATTCACCAGTGGTTGACTCTTCATGTCCAACTAGGCTTTCAGGGTCATTTAATTTTTATTTAGTGCCTGAATTTGTAATGCTGAAAGCACTCCAAGTCTTCTCACTAGAGCAGAATCAGCCGCTAGGGACCCTGCTAAATCTGAGCCCATCTGCAGCATTACTAACTGCTCACACCTTTACGGTGATCAATGTGATTAGCAATGGTAAAACCAGAGGCCAGTGTATAGCAAATGGGGCTGAAACTTAACGCAATTCGCTATGATGTCATAAAAGATTTAAAATTAATTTTAATTAATGTATTTTGATACCACCTATTTTCAGAAAGGATTTATAAGAATATCTAAGGGTACAGTAAATATAATCTAACAGTATTTAAAAAAACAGTAAGTGAGCCCAATATGGCACGGGAGAAATAAAGACGGGGCACATGGGGCTCGTCTCCTCTTACCTGTGTACTGCAAGCCCCTGTACTCGCTTATCGCCCCTGGAGGTTTTAAATTGGGCCAGTAATGGAACAGCATTTGCACAGCTGGAGGTTTCACTTGTGAAGGCCCATAGGCTATCACATACAAAAGATCCTAAAGAAAACAAGAAGCATGTTTTCACCAACATCATCAAATAAAAATAAAGGTAGCTCATTCAATATTATCAAAGCAGTGAAAATTCTAGTGGAGGGATTGAGGCAGTTAATTTACCTAGAACTTCATCATCTAGGTGGCCTTTGCAGATTAAGTCACATTAGAATATTCTTTTTATTATTTTCATGGGTGTTGTAAATAAGCCAGCCCTGGTAGGGTTCAGATGTACATTATCTTTTAACAAATTCTTTGCTATTCAGAATAATAGGGAAGATTTTAGAACGCGTAAAGCCAGTTTGCCAAACACTACATTTTAAAACACATTTCCGTAAAACATATTTTTTAATAATTCACATCTATTTGAAAGAAGAAAGTTTCCCAAGCAACCTTTCAAATTAAATAAAACTGTCACATAGTACAGTATTTGCTAAATTCCACAGATGAGAGATATCCAATTACTGCTTCTGTCAAGTCACTCTGTTCTTCAACTTTCATTTCTTCTCTAAATGATAAATAACTAACCAGTAAGGAAAGAATTATAATTTCTACCACACCAAGATAATAAGACATCAATAAATTTGACCTAAACAATAGTTTTAATATGCAAACAACTTTTACTCTATTATATAAATTAAATTTGTGACTGTGAGTTTAACGTGGCCCCAAACTTACTTTCCAGACTTCCTGTTTATATTTCATGAGGCATTCCAATAATTGACAATGATACACTGAAAGGAAGAAAATATAATTGGTACATTAAACGTAAATACCAGACAAAAGATCCTGTGTAATAAACTATATTAGTAGGACTCTTCACTCTAGTCATTAAATTAGAAATTGCTTATTTTCATGTATTCATACCTATCAAAAATCATATAAACCTTTGACTTTATCAAGTTTTATTTCAAGATCCTGGAAAAGCATTTTATTTATCTTATTATCGGAGGAAATATTAAGAAAACTCCCTAGTAACCATAATTTTAATAATATAAACATATTAATGTAATCAAGAATGATGCAGAAAACAAAATTGCTTAACCATAGTAAAAGTTCACATGAATTGACTGTTCATTTTGTGGCAGGTATTGAGCTTAAGAGCTTTAAACATTATGTATTTCATAACCACCATTTTGTAGCTAGAGAACTAAAGTTTGGTTTTCTATCTTGCCCAAGTTTGGATAGATAGCAAGGACAGACTGATGGATTAGAAAGAAGGTCTTTTAGCACCAATTCATCTAGCTGAGGAATCCTTAAAAGCTATACAACGGCAAGCTTCTTTGATTTGCCTATGTTTACTTGTGGAAGAAAGATATTTTCACCCTAGTTAGATACATATTTGATATCTTCCCTAACCTATCTTCCAACCTTATCACAGCACTGAAGCTGGTCTCCCTTTAGTCACCGATGACCTCTAAGTCATTCAGCTCCATGGAGACTTTTCAGTCCACCTCTCATTTGACCTTCATCAACATTCAGTACGGCTGAACACCCTCTTTCCTTGACTTTATGACTGACCCTCTCCCATTACCTGTGGCAGGCAGTGCTGTTGCTACTCAACTGTTGTAAGCAACCCTTTCTTCCTGTTCAGCTCCCAGTACACAGACTGCAAAGCAGGACAATTTGCCAGATTCTGTTGCAGCTGGGAAGGCCACACGACTCGGTGCTGACTAGCAAGACCTAATGGAAAGCTGCTGGGGAGCTTCTGAGACTCATTTTCCCTCTTTGACAAAAGGAAAGAGGCACACCAGGAGACCCTCCTCTAATCATCCTGACTGATCCTATTTTTAATAGGATTTGATTGGATATATTTTTGAAACCCATTTTTTAGAAACGGTTGTTTAAGAATATGGGCTTCCCTGGTGGCTTAGTGGAAAAGAATCCTCCTGCAATGCAGGAGACATGGGTTTGATCCTTGTGTCGGGAAGATCTCCTGGGGAAGGAAATGGCAACCCACTGCAGTATTCTTGCCTGGAGAACTCCATGGACAGAGGAGCCTGGTGGGCTATAGTCCATGGGGTCGTAGAGAGTCAACATGACTTAGTGACTGAGCACGCATGTATGTAAGCATATCATAACTTCCACTGTGGCATATCTTGCAAACATGAGAAGAAATTCAAGAGAAACCCAAAGATGGCATCTCAGACCCCGGATACAGCCATCTCCAAGACTTCCTGTTTAGTATACAACATTTTTATATCTTAAAGCCTCTATTAGTCAGCCAAACAGCTCTCTGTCTCCTTGGCAAGTTCCTCCTCTTCCACTGGGCCAGTATCTGCGGGAGTTCCTGAAGGTCTGATCATAAATAAAATCCACTTTTCATTCTATGCTCTCTCATGAGCAATGTCACACTCATACACAGCAATGCCTCAGAAATACTACAAGTTCCATTACAGACCACACTAAATACTACAATAACGTGAATCATAAAAATTTTTTGGTTTCTTCAGGCATATAAAAGTTACAGTTGCACTATACTATAGTCTATTAAGGGTGCAATAGCATTATATCTAAAAAAAAATGAACACACCTCAATTTAAAAATATTTCATTGCTAAAAAATGCTAACCATCATTTGACAATGCAGAGATGCTACAAAACTTCACTTCATAAAAAGACACAAGATCTGTGAAACATGGTAAAAGAAGATATGACTGTACAACTTGACTTACCATCTATATACAACTCAGTGAATGGCATTGAACATGAGGGCTCAAAGTTCATTACTTCTAGCCCAGAATTCTGCACTGGGTTAAAGACTCATAATACAACTTCTTAATTACTATTACCTCTTTTTTCCTGAAGGAAGCTGATTTGTTTGCATTTTTGTGTTTTGCTGTTGTTCAGTTGCTCAGTCATGGCTGAATCATCATAACCCCAGGGACTGCAGCATGTCAAACTTTCCTGTCCTTCACTATATCCTGGAGTTTGCTCAAACTCATGTTAATTGACTCAGTGATGCCATTCAACCATCTCATCCTCTGTTGCCCACTTCTACTTCTGCCCTCAATCTTTCTCAGCATCAAGGTCTTTTCCAAGGAGTTGGTTCTTTGCATCAGATGGCCAAAGTATTGGAACTTCAACATCAGTCCTTCCAATGGAATTCAGGGTTGATTTTATTTAGGATTGACTGGTTTGATATCCTTGCTATCCAAGGGACTCTCAAGAGTTTTCTTCAACACCACAGTTCAAATGCATCAATTATTTGGCACTCAGCCTTCTTTACGGTCCAACTCTTACATCTGGACATGACTACTGGAAAAACCATAGCTTTGGCTAGATAGACCTGTGTCAACAAAGTGATGTCTCTGCTTTTTAATATGCTGTCTAGGTTTGTCATAGCCTTTCTTCAGAACAAACATCTTTTGTTCTTGAAACATCTTTCGCAGTGATTTTGGAGTGCAAGAAAATTAAGCCTGTCACTGTTTCCATTTTTTTTCCCCCATCTATTTTCCAAGAACTCAGGGGACTGGATGCAATGATATTAGTTGTTTGAATGTTGAGTTTTAGGCAGATTTTTCACTCTCCTCTCCAACCTTAATCAGCAAGTTCTTCAGTTCCTCTTCACTTTCTTCCATAAGGATGGTATCATCTGCATATCTGAGGTTACTGATATTTCTCCCGACAATCTTAATTCCAGCTTCACCTTCATCCAGTGCAGCATTTCATATGATGTACTCTGCACTCAATATGCCAGCAAGTTTGGAAAACTCAACAGTGGCCACAAGACTGGAAAAGGTCAGTTTTCATTCCAATACCAAAGAAGGGCAGTGCCAAAGAATATTCAAACTACCACACAATTGCACTCAATTCACATGCTAGCAAAGTAATGGCCAAAATCCTCCAAGCAAGGTTTCAAAAGAACGTGAACCAAGAACGTCCAAATGTACAAGCTGGATTTAGAAAAGGTAGAGAAACCAGAGATCAAATTGCCAACATCCACTGGATCACAGAAAAAGCAAGAGAATTCCAGAAAAACATCTGCTTCATCGGTTATGCCATGCTTTGACTATGTGGATCACAACAAACTGTGGAAAATTCTTAACAAGACAGGAATACCAGACCACCTTACCTGCCTCCTGAGAGACCTGTATGCAGGTCAAGAAGCAACAGGTAGAACTGGACATGGAACAACAGAGTGGTTCCAAATTGGGAAAGGAGTACGTCAAGGCTGTATATTGTCACCTGCTTATTTAACTTCTATGCAGAGTACATCATCTGAAATGCCAGGCAGGATTAAGCACAAGCTGGAATCAAGATTGCTGGGAGAAATATCAAGAACCTCAGATATGCAGATGACACCACACTTATGGCAAAAAATGAAGAGGAACTAAAGAGCCTCTTGATGAAAGTGAAAGGAGAGTGGAAAAGCTGACTTAAAACTCAACATTCAAAAAACTAAGATCACAGCATCCAGTCCCATCACTTCAAGTCAAATAGATGGGAAAACAATGAAAACAGTGACAGACTTGGGCTCCAAAACCACCGTAGATGGTACTGCAGCCATGAAATTAAACTATTTTTAATGAATTTCATGAAATGAAATTTAAAGATGCAAGCTCCAACAGTTGGTGATGAACAGGAAAGCCTGGTGTGCTGCAGTCCATGAGGTCACAAAGAGTCAGACACGACAGAGCGACTGAAATGAACTCCTCTGTCTTTCCTAAATCCAGCTTGTACATTTGGAAGTTCTCAGTTCACACACTGTTGAAGCCTAGCTTGAAGGATTTTCAGCATTACCTTGCTGGTATGTGAAATGAGTGCAACTGTGTAGTAGTTTGAACATTCTTTGGCATTGGAATGAAAACTGACCTTTCCCAGTCCTGTGGTCACTACTGAGGTTTCCAAATTCACTGGCATATTGAGTGCAACACTTTAGCACCAGCATCCTTTAGGATTTGAAATAGCTCAGAAGGATTTCCATCACCTCCACTCGCTTTCTTCATTGTAATACTTCCTAAGGCCCACTTGAATTCACACTCCAGGATGTCTGGCTCTAAGTGAGTGATCATACCACTGAGGTTATCGAGGTCATTAAGATCTTTCTTGCACAGTTCTTCTGTGTATTCTTGCCACCTCTTATTAATCTCTTCTGCCTCTGTTAGGTCCATACCATTTCTGTCCTTTATTGTGCCTATTTGCATGAAATTTTCCCTTGGTATCTGTAATTTTCTTGAAGAGATCTTGATGAGATCTCTCCCTATTCTATTGTTTTCCTCTATTTCTTTGCAATGTTCATTTAAGAAGGCTTTTATCTCTCTTTGCTATTCTCTGGAACTCTGCATTCAGGTGGGTATATCTTTCCTTATCTCCTTTGCCTTTCACTTTGCTTCTTTTCTCAACTATTTGTAAGGCCTCCTCAGACAACCATTTTGCCTTTTTGCATTTCTCTTTCTTGGGGATGGTTTTGATCACCACCTCCTGTACAATGTCATGAACCTCTGTCCATAGTTCTTTTGGCACTCTGTCTATCAGATCTAAACCCTTGAATCTATTTGTCACTTTCACTGTATAATCATCAGGGATTTGATTTAGGTCATACCTGAATGGTCGAGTGGCTTTCCCTACTTTCTTCAATGTAAGTCTGAATTTTGCAATAAGGAGTTCATGATCTGAGCCACAGTCAGCTCCCAGTCTTGTTTTTGCTGACTGTATAGAGTTTCTCCATCTTCAGCTGCAAAGAATATAATCAATCTGATTTTGGTGTTGACCATCTGGTGCTGTACATGTGTAGAGTCGTCTCTTGTGTTATTGGAAGAGGGTTTTTGCTATGACCAGTGCATTCTCTTTGTAAAACTCTGTTATCCTTTGCCCTGGTTCATTTTGTACTCCAAGGCCAAACTTGCCTGTTATTCCAGACATCTCTTGACTTCTTTCTTTTGCATTCCAGTCCCCTATGATGAAAAGGACGTCTTTTTTTGGTGTTAGTTCTACAAAGTCTTGTAGGTCTTCACAGAACTGTTGAACTTCAGCTTCTTCAGCATTAGTGATTGGGGCAAAGACTTCAATACTGTGATATTGAATGGTTTTCCTTGGAAGTGAACTGAGATCATTCTGTAGTTTTTGAGACTGCACCCAAATACTGCATTTCATACTCTTGTTGACAATGAGGGGTACTCCATTTCTTCTAAGGGATTCTTGCCCACAGTAGTAGATATAATAGCCGTCTGAATTAAATTCGCCCATTCCTGTCCACTTTAGTTCATTGATTCCTAAACTGTCGATGTTCACTCTTGCCATCTCCTGTTGACCAATTCCAATTTTTTAGGACATAGAGAATTATTACTGAGGTTATGTGTAGGTTTTTCCCCCAGTGTTACTGAGATATAATTGACATACAACAATGTATTAGTCCATGGTATATCATCTTCTCTCAAATATTTTAAAGACACCTTCAATGTAACATGTCCAAAATAGACCTCACGATCTTCCCTTAGAAGCCTGGCCTTTCTCTTCCAGTGTCTTCTTTCTCAGGGATATCCAATATGTCACCAAACCCTAACAATTTTTACTTCCTGAATAGCTCTCAGATATATCCACTTTTCTTGGCCTCAATAAATCCTGACTTTTACATGTATAGACAAATGCAACGGCCTCCTCATGGGTCAATCTGCATCCACTCTGGCTCCTTTTATTCCATTCTAAGCTGCAGCTAGCGTGACACATATGTGCGTGCATGCTCAGTTGCTCAGTCATGTCTGACTTTGTGTGACCCTATGGACTGTAGCCCACCAGGCACCTCTGCCCATGGGATTCTCCAGACAAGAATACTGGAGTGAGTTGCCATTACCTCCTCCAGGGTATCTTCACAAGCCAGGGATTTAACCGGCATCTCCTGCATTGGCAGGCAGATTCTTTATCACTGAGCCACCTGGGAAACCCCAGGGACACACACACTCAGTCTTTCAGTACCTCCCCATTAGACTAAGGATGAGCACAGGACTCCCAGAGCCCATAACATCCTGTGTGTTCTGACCTGTGGGTGTCTACAGTCTTGTCTCACACCAGGCAGCCCTCACTCTGAGCTCCAGCTACAGTGACCTGTCAATCCCACCTGCATGCAAGTTTCCCTTCTGACACATAAGATCCCTCTGCCTGGAAACTTCCACTCCCTGATAGGCCTTGTTAATGCTACTCCTCCATCAGTCCTCAGATCAAAGGTTTTACTCCCAGAAAAGCTTTCCCAAATCTCTTCAATAAAAGAAAAATCCCCTTTTATAGGGTCTCATCATAGCACAATGTACATCATTCAAAGTACTTGTCACCATCGAAACTGGACACTTGCTTGTGTGATTATTTGGTTAATGTCTTCTCCCTCCGCCACATGATAAGCTTCACGAAGAGAGAGGAGGGGTTGCACCTAGCAGACCCTCAGCAACTGCTTGTTGAGTTTATAAGTGGTGCCCTAGATGGGGAACTGCATGGAGCCAGGCCTGCGTCTTCTGCTCTGGGGCACTTTCTCTTCCACAGGGTCTGCTCTTCTCCTTCTGTTTGCTACACGAACCTTGTTCAGAGGAGGCCACTGACCATCCATGAGCAGACCCAGAGAGTCCCTTTATTTAAACTGCCTCCTCTCCCAGAATGCCCCGCTTACCCTGTCAATCAAAATTCTATCCGATTTTAAGACCCATACTTTGACCAAGTGTCACAAAGCCTTTCCTGATCATTTCAACCCACACAGTTCTCTCCTCTGATGAATTAACAGTATCCATAGAATTTATTTGTTATTTTTTACATACTACTTTACACTGTAAATTAATCATTTATGTGAATAAGTCTAATCTTCCCAATTAGACATAAGCTCCATAGCAAGCACCATGTCTTACATTTCAGGGTGATTTTCACAGTGCTGAGCACAGAGCAATGTACACAGGAGTTACGCAATGAATTCCTGGTACCTGAGCAAGAACTCAGCTCCATTCCTGATATACAATCAGCTACAAGGATCAAGCTTCCACTGGCTATCTCCCCCAATAAAAGTTCAAAGGATAATAATGTCCTACCCACGTGGTCCTACCCAGTGTTCTTGCCTGGAGAATCCCAGGGACGGGGGAGCCTGGTGGGCTGCCGTCTCTGGGGTCGCACAGAGTCGGACACGACTGAAGTGACTCAGCACCCACTTGGTCACAGAGAGCCCCCTGGTGGACAGCACCTCACTTCTTCCATTTCCCCCATCAACAGATTAATTTGCTGTCCCACATATCATTCTTAGTATAGAATAGCTGGCTATACATGCCCCATGAACAGATGAAAACACAGATTTAGAAATAACAGAAGTAACACTATTTGATAGCAGTGGTTTCCCAATGAAACATTCAACTCCAAGAAGACAATGGCAGATTGTAGAGATCCATCTTTCCATTTACTGAGCAGGGTTCATGATGTACCAAGTCACCATGCTGAGGAAGCACTTCACACAGACCTAAGCCATTAAATCCTCACAACAACATCTGAAGTTATTGCAGGAAGAATTATTTCTATTTTAGAAATGAGAAAACTTAGTTTTAGGGAAGTTAAAGAACTTGCTCATGGTTAAGCTAACTGGCGATTTGTGCTGAGCTCAGATGTGAACTCACATACCCTTAACCTCAAAGCACATGATTCTACCCAACCTGCTAAACTGCCTCCTAACATGGAAATTAGGACCAAAGCCTGATGTAGAGTTTAGTTAACTAACTAGATTCTCAGAGACTTAGATAACTAACTAGAGACTTTAATGAACTAGATTCATTATATTCTAATAAATATAAATGATGAGGATCCTTTAAGCCAAATAGAGATATGAGATATAACTTCCTCCAAATATATATTTTAATTAAACTCATATAATAATCATAAGGGATTTCATATTTGAAGGATGATATTCCAGATTAAGAAACATTAAGATTTTTTAATGAAAAAAAAATTGGTTTCCTCATCCTGAGTCAAAAACTCAATTATTACTTATTCTGTAACTAAGTAGAAGGTCAAAAACAGGGCCACCAAATTTGTCTACTTGCCTAATGAAAATAAAAATTGAGATCATGTCTTAGCATGTGACTCCAATAGTCAGCCCCTTTTAGGTTACTTTCCCAAAGTTCATCTGTAGTGACACTGATAAATGGAAATCAAACAAAGTATATCAGATTAAATCTGTTTAACATTACTAGTAATCAAAGAAACACAAATCAAAATGAAATATTGTTTTTTATCTAGTCATCTCTACACAAATGTTATAGCACTCAGTAACAGGGTACAGTGTATTTTCGTACATAATTAGTGGGAATATTGAAAATTTTTTCAAGCCCTTCAACCCATTAATCCCTCTTTTATGAACTTACTCTAAGGAAACAGTCACAAATATAATAAAAGATTTATGTGCAAGGATATTCATGTGTTATTAGAGTAGCAAATTCATAAAATATTCACAGTGATCATCTTTAGCTGTTAGAATTGCAGGTGACTGTTTTTATTTTTATTATTATTTTATTTTTATTTCAATAATTGAATTATTTCTATATACTTATATTCAAGCCAAGTCAGTGTTCTAAAACTGTTCTCAAATATTCTAAAAATATCACTAGCCAATAGGATTACTACTAACATCCAGAGGCAAGTAAAACTTATTTCAATTTTGAAATTTGTTTTCTAACACAACTCCAGTTGTCTATTCACCAAAAGAAAATCTCCTAAGAATTTCTAGTTTGCCTATTTGATACCTTATTCAATTATTGGTCTTGGAATTAATAAATCCATCCAAATTTCCACTTACCTGGGTTGGATGTGTACTGCATTGCAATCATTAGCATGGATGATGCAGAGAGATTAACATGGGCAGGAACGCCTTCTCTCCTTGAGGAACCCACTAAAACCAAAATTATTTTGATTAGACACAATTTATATATATATATATTTGTATATTTATATTTATTTATATATTTTGTTGCTATTTTGCATAGGGCAAGAGAGCTGAAAAGAAACTTGAAAAAAATCAATAGAAGTTTTACATAAATAAAATCACAAAATTTGTCCTGGCAACACAAACACTACCATCGTCTTTATCATAGGCATATTTAGTGAGAACCTTCAAGGAGCAGGACTAATGCCAGAATGTAATGTAATAGTTACATCAGAATTTTACTCAGATGTGATCTCTGTTTCCAATATGTTTTTATCTAGGTAGAAAAGAAAGAAAAAATAAAATCCTCCATGTATCCAAATACAACGCATGCTGAAGTTTATCCCAATAAGAAAGTAAAAATAAAAGGTTTTTTAACACGACTTGAATGTATTAAGAGATGCAGATGAAAGAGTCTACCTATAATGGGCACTATATTCACTTAGTAACAAACACAAATTTTAAACCATGCATAATAAAAAACAATATATTAATTTAAAAATTATTTTCAACTCTCACTTATCATTAAACAATTTTATTCAAACCTTCACATGTAACTTCAGCAGCAGCACCTTAATCACCATGACAATCACTCTTTTACTTTTCCAGAGCTTACCATTTTCATATCCACCTGAGTTATTTGAAATAAGGTACTTTTTGAATCTGTGAATAATGCTGTTGCTGGACATTTTATCCTGTCCCACGGTATTCAATCACAAGGTCAGTTGGATTCTTCAAAATTCATCTTATAGCAGTAAAATTGTGAATGCCATGTGATAACCACTTACATATTGCTTTTAAGACGTCTTTAAGTGGCCTGTTTACAAAGACATCCAACACTGTTTCAAATCTCTCTTTTTTAATGAGTGTATCAGGTAACCTCTATAAGCATCCAGAACTAGCTCTTTTGGAGATCATTCAAGGTAACATGTTGTCTCCAGTGTACTTTATTATTCTAAACACAGTAACAAAGAGGGCCCACAATAGAGAAACTTTACAAGGACTCAAATAGAAAACAGAATTCCTTTTCTGGGATAATTGCAGAAATAGCAGAAACCTTGCCTTATAGTTGGGCTCCTGTGGCAAATTGTCAGGAAAGCACAAACGGAACAGTAGATAGTGAATAAACACCCTCATAAAGTCAGCTCTCAATTTCCAACACATACTGCAGAAGACCACCAACACAGACAGCAAGAAAAAAGCAGATAGCCCTAAAATCTGTCTTACTTTAAAACATTAAAGTGTTGGAATAATATCTCACCTACAGCCGAAAAGAATAAAGTAACATAATAAAACACACGTATAAAAGAAGTATTAAAGCACTAAAAGAGGTTTATCATATAATGAAGAAGACAAAAAAAATTAACATGATTCTTTTTTATTTTACATTTAAAAAGTGAGCACCACAGTGGACACTGTGACCATTACAATAGCTTTACAGAAATACACAAACAAATAAAATGGATCTATAATTAAGCCCCATTTACCTGAGTTGGTTTTTATTAATCACTTACTTCTGGGATGCTGCTAACCCACCAAGCCAGTGATAATCAGGAACAAAAATTAGCCTGGTTATACAATATAAATAAGTATTCAGTTCAGTTCAGTTTAGTCATTCAGTCGTGTCCAACTCTTTTATACGAAGATATGAAGATCAGTTCACTGTTCTTAGATGTTAAAGTTGATGAACTAAGTATGATTAATGAAGGAAAAAAAAATCTTTGGGCCAAATTCAGACTTTAGCCAAGGAGCTTGTTCAAATTGGGCTTCCCTGCTCAGACGGTAAAGAATCTGCCTGCAATGCAGGAGACTCAGGATCAATCCTTGGGGGAAGATCCCCTGGAGGAGGGCATGACAACCCACTCCAGTATTCTTGCCTGGAGAATCCCACGGACAGAGGAGCCTGGAGGGCTATAATCCATAGGGTCACAAAGAGTTGGACATGACTGAACGGCTGATACTAATACTTGTTCAAATTCAGCTTCAGGGGACCCATATCTAGAGAGTCTAACTCAGTTGGGAAGCAGGAAAGCTGTGTTTAATAAACACATCAAATGATTCTGACCAAGTGGACCTTGGAGCTACATTTGAGAAGTGCTACTAGAGGGATGAGAATAAGAAAGGAAATACTTCCAGGGTAGTTCAGTGGTTAAGACTCTGCCTTCCAATGCAGGGGATGCAGGTTCATTCCTTGGTTGGGGAACTAAGATACCATATGTCGCAGTGTGCAGCCAAAAATTTTAAATAAATAAAACTTGGGGAAAAAAGAAAGGAAATATTTAATAAGGTGTCCAGAAGTGGGAGGAATAATTGCACACCCTTGGGTTCTTTGGTTAAAGGGGAGAAAAGCAAAAGTAAGTGTAGCTTTCAACATAGGCAAGGAAAAATAATTATATGTATACTATATCCATTCCTTTGGGAACAAGTGTTTCATCTTTGCTTAAATTCATTTCAAACTTAAATTAGAAGTGTTTCTTAAAAATGAAAACTACTATTAAGGGAGGTTGAGAATCACTGTGCCTGGAGGCACAGTGGGAGAGATGCCCAAATATCTCGGATGATTTAGGTGAAGTTCATTTGGAGAACAGTCAAAATGGCTTGGTGACTTTTGGATGTCCCTCCTAACCCCTAGAAATCCATGCTCTCCCTCAAGAAAGGTCAGCATCAAAGCCAAGAGTGTTCCCCTGACTCGAGCCCTCCGAAACTGACTCCAGCACTTCTTTAAACAGACTGTGCCTTGCAATTTCTTAGTCTTCTAATGGACTGAACAAAGTCACCACAATTCCAATTTAATAAACATGCAGAGGCACACTTCATTTATTGAATCTTGTTAAAAAGGCATGACGCAAACAGACGTGCAGCTTATCCTCATGAGGATGTATAAGGTCAAAGCTACATACAATGGAAGGAACCAGAGAATTAATCAAAATAAGGAAATATTACATGCAATATTGTGCTCAGGAAATACAATTAAGTCTCAAGACCTATTCCTCTTAAGACCTGTTCCTCTTAGCATTACCAAAACAATTATTATATCATCCCCTCCTTCTATGAACAACAACAATTTCTTAATCTGTTCCTGTATTTTATAATTCCTAATACACTATCAGAAATAGCTTTTATATGATTCTCAGCAAAAAAAAAAAAAAAGTATAGCGGAAAGCCATTTTATGAAAGAGAAATCAAATTTTGCACAAGAATAACAACCTAATTATTAGGACTACGGCCTAAGTCACTTGACTTCATAACTAATGCTCTAGTCACTTACTCAGTCACACAGTATTGTTTCAGTATCTCCTACTTACTCAGTCACACAGTATTATTTCAGTATCTCGTACATACAAGGCATTATTCTAGACGCTGGGACACAGCTATGTATAAGACAGGCAAGTCTTTGTCTTTATGAAGCCTAAATGCTAGAATTGTGCTGTACAATATAGTAGCCACATGTGGTTAAATTTAAAGTAAAGTAGGCATAGTGGTAAGAATCTACCTGCCAACGCAGCAGACATGGGTTTGATCCCTCGTCTGGGAAGATTCCACGTGCCGTGGAACAACTAAGCCCATGAGCCACAACAACTGAGCCTGTGCTCTGGAGTCCACAAGCCATAACTACTGGGCCCTTGCCCTGCAATAAGAGAAGCCAGCGCACCACAGAGAAGAGTAGCCCCCACTCTTTGCAACTAGAGAAGCCCCACATGCAGCAACAAAGACCTAGCACAGCCATAAATAAAAAATAAATCTTAAAAAGTAGGCTAAATTAAAAATTCAGTTCCTCTGTCTCATTAGATATATTTCAAGTGCTCAGTTCCCACATGTGGCTACTGGCTAGTCTATTGAATAGCACAGAATTTTATATAACCTCTCCATGACTGCAGACAGTTCTGTTGTTATTCTAGAGGAAACAAATACCTGTGAAGAAATGCAAAGCAGGGCAAGGGAATAGGTAGAAAATGATGGAAGGTCCTGTTTGAGCTAGAAGGTAAAGAAGGGCCTCTGGGAAGCCGTAATATTGGAGCTGAGATTTGAAGGGAGTGAGCAAGCAAATCATGTGACCATCTGCAAGAAGGGCTTGTGAGACAGAGGAAAAAAGCCTGGAGCAAAAGCAAAACCTGGTGCCTTTATGAAACTGCAGCAAGGCCAATATGAGCCTAGCAGAGTGAACGCTAGCAGAAGCAAGGGATGAAGTAGTAAGATAAGCTGGTGCCAGATAGCAAGGCAGAGGTGCTGAATCTGATTTGCTGGAGTGATGTGAAGCTACTAGTTGTTTTCAAGAAGGAAATGACATAATTTGATTTCCATGTTTGGAGGATAGCTCTGGCTTTTTGGTGGAGAGCAGGCTCTGGGAAGGCTAAAAGTAGAGGCTGGGAGACCAGCTCAGAAGTTATTGGATGCTGTCTACCTTTTTAAGGGGTACAGGGAAGGGAATCACCTGGGGAAAAAAAAAAAACATTCTGATGCCAGTTCTGCTATATGACAGAACCATTTCCTGTGCTGCCTGGATTAGCAAGTGGCCTCTGTTTGTGTAAGCAGAGGTAACTGTGCTCCATGAGACAGGGTTTGAGCATAAGATACCCATGCTGTCAGGTCATATCGGTTCAGCAAAAGATACCATGACCCTGAAGTCTATGCAGCATTAAAATATATGCAAAGATTGGTAGATAAATAAAAAGTCATAGAGACAGGATTGCCCATCAACACTGAAGAGGTGTTCTGTCAGGTTCTATGAGATCAAAACCTGGTATAACAGTTACTGTTATTATATGACACACTCTCGGGAAAAATTACCAAGCCCCAGCAGATGGCCCCTTATTTCAAGCAATATTTAAGATGATGAAATTTCAGGTCACCATGCAATTTTGAGCAGAATATTGGAAAGGGTGGCAATGAGATTTGACATGTCTGTCATTTGACTGTGTGTTTTGGTCTGTTATAAACTGGTATAACATCAGACAACATTCAAAGACCATTATCATATGTTATGCCAAGGCCTTCACAACAAACACTGTGATGTAGACAAGGAAAGTTATGATTATTCACAAATTTACAGCTAAAGAAACTAAAGTTAGATAAGATTGTGAGATCTGCCAACAATCAAAGGACTACAATTCAGTGCTTCTGGATTCCTATTCCAAAATATTTCTCATAATTCAATATTAAAGCTTCTAAAGTATACTATTATATAGAATTGACGCTTTTGAATTTTGGTTGGAGAAGACTCTTGAGAGTTCCTTTAATTGCATAGAGATCAAACCATCAATTCTGAAGGAAATCAACCCTGAATATTCATTGGAAGGACTGATGCTAAAGCTGAAACTCCAATACTTTGGCCACCTGATGTGAAGAGCCAACTCACTAGAAAAGACCTTGAGGCTGGGAAAGATTGAAGGCAAAAGGAAAAGGGATGACAGAAAATGAGATGGTTAGATAGCATCACCAACTCAAAGGACATGAGTTTGAGCAAATTCCGGGAGATAGTAGAGGACAGGGAAGCCTGGCATGCTGCAGTCCATGGGGTCACAGAGACTGGGACATGATATAGTGACTGAACAACAAAAAAGTACAGTAATATCTACCTTACAAAAACAGTCATTAGCTAATAAAACATTTTATATATAAAATACTACTTAAATTCATTAATATCTTACATTGGTATTTTACTGTGTTTTTTCCATTATATTTACTTATTAGTGTTTGGAAGATCATAGAACATAACATGCATCCTGTGTAGTAGCAGTAGAACAAAAAAATTATACAGGGCCAAAGGCTTAGAAACAGATATTCAATTAAATCATACAATTGCTTCTAATTCCATGCAAAGATCTAAATGAACCTTTGTTATCTAAGGGTAAGTGACTTTTGAAGAAATTAAAGTTGGAAAAGAAACTAGATGAGACTATAGTTCAGGATACCAAGATACCACTAGAAGGATCTTTCACAGATTTAATTGTTCAGCTTTATTATTCACTTTAAAATAACATATGCTACATCAAATAATGTTCATTTGGGACCTCTTTTCCTTTTCTCTGCCAATATCCAAACTTCAGTTTGGTGCACAATCACAGAACCTTCGTGGAAAAAGAGAGATTTCCATAGTGAAATGCAAATAACTTTCTCAATTCTTAATAATTCCTTTATATTTATATATATGTATATTACACAAAGCCTATTGCACATATATGGAATAAAAACTAGTGTATCTTAATATATATACAAGATATATATATCTTAATATATATACAATCTTAATAGATTAAAAAACAAGTGTATCTTAATATATATAATATATTGTATATATATGTATATACAATATATACAAATGTATACATAAGATATATATTTACCAATATATTTCTTAATATATATACAAGGCATTAACAAAAAAAGAAATGTCAAAGAAATTTTTATAATAAATTACACTTTGCTTTGCAGCACCTCAAAGGAGTTATTTAAAATAAAAGCACAGTACTTGATTTATCGACAAAAATGGCATAATAGATTTAACTGATATACATATAGGGCTTTTCAACTGAAAGAGCTGCAATACCTCATTAGGTCTGCTTGAGAGTTCAGAGTTTCATCTCCTAAGTCCTTAACAATATCATCATTTAACACCTGAAAAACTGTCCATGTATTACATTTGACCTTGCAAATACTGTACCAAAGAGGTTAAAGCTTTTTTGTCTTAAAGACTTTATCAAGTACTCAGAAAATGCAATGACCTTTATCTCAGGCCTTAAATAAAAATATTCCTGTAGAAATTAAATTCTCCCCTCTAGTTCTGGTCAGAAATTTTGAACACGGAAACAACTTCCCAAAATAAAATCAACATGGGTGCAAGCAACAGACGCACATTCTCACATCGATTCAGTTTGACATGATTAATTTGGAGCCCAATTCCCTCCATCTTTGGGTCTGTGTCCTTTTTATCTACTCTGGGAAAAAATAAGGACAAAAGAAATACCTGAATTATTTAACAGAATTTGGCTTTAAAGGTAAGTACCACAGCTTATTCTCAAAGATTGAAAGATGACAAAGATTGGCTACTGTTGAATCTCAGGAATGGTGACAAGAAATTAACCAGTCAAAACTAAGAGACTAAAACCAGAGCAACCAAATAAATGAACCTGATCCATGATTGCATTGAAGGAAGATGTGCCTGTTACATAAAAAAAGACTGAAGTTATTTAACCTAGAATAATTAAGCTAGAAATAACCTTAGAGATGGAACATTTTTTCTAAACCTCTCCGTCACAGTTAAAGAAAAATAGGGTCCCAGAGACAGAAATGATTTGTCCCTTCCCTTTAAATAAATACCAAGCTACTTCACTAACAAGCATTACAATTTTCACACAGATCTTATAAACTCAACTTACTATTTTGTTTCCCTCAGTTGGCAAGGCTCACACATTTAAATAAGTAAGGATTTCAACGTGACTACAGGCTATGTATTAGAGTACATTGCTAACTAAGTAGAAACTAATAATCTAGGATGAAGAAACAAGTTGCCAGTTGTCACATGCTCAGTCTCTCCTAAGTATAGCCCCAAGGGCCTGATATATGCAGTACCTCTTCCAAAATTATTATTTCTAAGGAGGAAGGATATAGTGAGTTACGCTCAGAAAGATACAGACCCACCTGCTATTCTTTTCTTTTTAAAGTCTCTGCTTAAGTTTAACTGTCAACATACTTCTAAAAAAAAAATACAACTATACAACTCTAAGGCTGTATCCATGAGTACTTGTCAATAGAGTTACACAGAATGAAAAAAGGGAACTAAATTAAATATTCTAAAACAGAATTAAATATTCTATTACTTGAACAGTATAATCAGTCTGCTCATTTTTAATAGCTATATAATTTAGGCAGAAGTCAGACTCTGTTTTAAAGATATGAAAATTACAATTCCACAGCTAAAATTAAATTCAAGTGTAAAACAAGCAAATGTGGCTCCAAGATACGTTTGTTTACCAATTGTTATTACAAAGGGGCAACTTCAATACAATCGTTAAGTGCATAACATTAAAACAGTAAAAACTGATCTCTAGGAATTGAATGTGACCAACACAGGCATTATTATAGAATGAGAGTTGAGAGGAGAGAAGTAAACCAACACTTATTGAACACTAGGCATTACGCCAGCACTCTACCAACGCTCCAGTCATCTCAATTGTCACAACAACTTTATGAGGCAATATTATCACTATTCTCACTTTGCAAACAGAAAGGTTAAGTGACTTGCCTAAGCTCATACAGCTAGTTGGTAGCACAGCTGGGATTTGAATCTATATCTGTTTGATTCCTAAACCCATAATCTTTTCAGATTATCTACTGAAACATAGATTGATTAATCACATATTTCTTTTAAAAAAATACTTTAGAAGGATTTTGATCATAAAAATCACAACCCAACTTCTTTTTTTTCCCTCTGTTATCACATCTAGATAACAAGCCTGCAGAAATAAGTTTATAAGAATGAAGCAGAATTCAAATTGAATCCATGTTCATAATAGTACCTGGCACATGAGTCGGAAGTTTTTGCTTTTTTCAAAGTGTTCTCATAAACTTTGACTCACTATGTTATCACAATGCTCTTGTGAGGGAAAGCTGATACTATCATCATCCTGGAGATAAGGTTTAACTATATGAGATGCCCCATCTCACAGAGCCGATTATGGACAGAAGTGAGACTACAGAATATCTAGATACCCTGACTCTATCCATTGCTCTTCCCAGCACACCCTGCTGCCTTCAGATGCAAAAGATAAGAATTTCTATGTCCCAGACAACATTTTGCTCCATTTTTTTCCTAAAGTTGGAAAAAATACTCTAATTTATATGTAGGAAATGTAGACGGTGCTTTGACTCATTCTTTCTTCCTATCCTGTAAGATCAAACTATGTGCATAAAATAATTCTAAGGTATTATTGTCTTTTCATGTCTTTGATGTTCACCATATCATTCATGCTAAGTGGCTGAATTTTAATCAAAGCACATGTATACAGCAGTGATTATAATCTTGAAAATCTACAAACCTAAAACAGCAAAAGCAATTTCCATTCACACATCATACAACACATAAAAATAATCTGGTATTAGGTAAGACTGAACTTACGTATAGCCATTGGTAGAAAAGATGTGCTAAGATATTCAATAATATCCTTGTGCAGAAACGGAGGGAAGGTAGCTAAGGTTGATATCATCGTGTAGGGCAAAGTACTCAGAATATCATCACTGAGAAAGGGGAGCAAACACGTAGTTGTATAAAAGATCGACTGTCCAAGGTCTACAAAACAAAATCAAATAATTAGTCATTGAATATCCTGCATTTAACAAAAAAGCTAACTTTACATTTTAAACTTCTATGAATTGGTTTAAATTGCAAGCAACTATCACTCCCTTCTTTTAAGAGTTCTGTATAGCACCTGCACAGTA
The DNA here is from genome assembly GCF_001704415.2 of Capra hircus. NCBI lineage: Eukaryota > Metazoa > Chordata > Mammalia > Artiodactyla > Bovidae > Capra > Capra hircus. The sequence goes on along the minus strand of NC_030828.1, from coordinate 57,557,368 downwards.
TTTGATGAATGATAGAATTAAAAAATATAAATACAGTTGACTTGTGAACAACACAGGTTTGAACTGTGTTGGGTCCATTTTTGTACATAGATTTTTTTTTTTTTCAAAAATTACAGTATCTGTAGCTCGGATGGTAAAGAATCCACCTGCAATGTAGGAGACTTGGGTTCAAACCCTGGGTTGGGAAGATCCCCTGGAGGAGGGAATGGATACCGACTCCAGTATTCTCGCCTAGAGAATTCCATGAACAGAGGAGCCTGGAGGGCTACAGTTCCATGGGGTCGCAAAGAGTCAGACACAACTGAGCAACTAACACTTTTGACTATTTTTTCATCTTCATTTTACAGATCTTTAAACTAAGTGTAGGAGGAAGTTTGTGGTCAATTAGAGAGCACAACAAATGGAACCCAAAGAACTAGGATTTGAGCCTTGATTCTACCCAAACGGTTTCAGCTCCCTGCCCTTGGGTGAGTCATTTATCAAATCCTTTGTTTTTGAGGCAGAGACAGCAGCAGAAATTCCTGATTTTTTACTGTTTGCGGGGTAAGGGCGAGGGAAGGTGGTCAGTGCCTCTAACTCCTTGAGTTATTCAAAGGTCACCCGTATCTATGACATGAGCTTTTCCTCAACACTTTATCCATCTTCAGACATATTACTCCCTGATTTCATAAATCAAAAGCACTTTCACATGATAACGAATCCTGATCCCTCCAGCATTCTTACCTCCATTACATTTTATACAAGATAACTGTGGCACAAAGATGTTAAATTATTTTCTCACGGGAAGTTTCAGAAAACTCAAGGGCAAGGCTGGAAATAAAAGCAGGCTATTTCTGCTCCATCAACTGAACAATCTTCCTACATCTGAAGTCTCAGGCAATGAGGTAATTGGCATCTTCCAGCACAGTGGCAGATTCAGCATACACCAACGAAAGGAAGCTGTAAACTAATACTGCACGACCCTGTACATTTAGTTATCAAATATCACAGAAGGATGTGCCCCCTAGTAGTAATGTTTCTATCAACATTTGTAAGCGATAGGAACAATACCTACCTCACTACATTAGGATTGTTAGGAGGTTTAAATGAACAAAACATAAAGTACCTAACATAGCACACAATTTATGCTCCACAAGTATCAGCCATTACTATGAATATGAATATTGTTACTATTATTACCTGCACAAGGAGTAAAAATAGAAGACATTCAAAAATCATAACTATTTAGCTTTAGAACCCAAGTAGACCAAACCACATCACACTGAGTGTATGAGTATATATGTTCAGATTTCTGCAACTCACGTCATCAGCCAAGTCTTGACAATGAAAACTTTGATCATTTTCATATCCTTTATAAAAGAAATGATTAGATTTGTTTGCCTGGTAGCAGACTGAGCTTCTTAGTGCTATTTTGATTGCTATTTTGATGTTATTTCTGATTATCATTAATTTGCCCCCTCGACTGACAGCAGAGAGACACACTGCACACTGGGAGGTGAGGGTCAAGTCAACCTAGGGCTCAGTCCGATGAAACAGAAAATTCACAGGTGTTTTACTAAGAATTGTTTGCGGCTATGCACCATGGACACCTCAGCTGCATTTTAGTCTAGGTACAGAACACTGGCGCGGAATGGAGCCTGAAGCCCCCCAGAGTAATTTTCATATGAGGAGGCTGAGGCCTGAAAATGGAAGTGTTTGCCCGAGATCACATGAGAGTAAGCAGCTAAGCCACAGCAAAAACGCAGTTCTGCTGGGTACACTACACTGCCCCACGCAAGGACACAGCCTCCAGCCCTCAAGGCAAGGGTTCTCCAACTCAGCGCATAGAAAAGTCTCCCAGAGAGCCACTTAAAAATTCAGATCCTCAGGACCCACCCCTCAGTCATTCTTGTTCAAAAGTTTCAGCTCGGGAGCCAGAATTTTCTGCTTCCAGCTTCCTTGGAAATTCTGATGTTGTTCATATGGACCAAAGCAGCGTTGTACTGTTTTATGAACCTCTAAGGGATAGTCTAGTGAGTTTTCCTACCTTCTAAGGTCTGTTATGCAGAATAAGAACACAGCCCATAGATAACAGGAAAGAGGAAGGTCACAAAATAGCTGTGCATATAAGAGTAAAAATATAAATCATCTTCCCTGAAATTGTCACAATTTACACGTGAATTGCAGTTAGATGGGCTATAAGATACCAAACAGAATGCTTTTATCTTAATCAAGGAGCCCTAACAAGTGGCCCATCCCAGGGTCAGACAGGCAGTCACAAAGGAAAAGCACTGGCAAGTTCATCACCACAGTAAGCTCCAGCAATATTATATTCAGAGAGACATCACCTTTAAGTTCTCAACTGGGATAGGATCACAACAAAAGTAACTAGGCTAAAAATGGCAGCAAAATTGTACAATAAACAAACTCACAAGTTTCTACATTTTCTTTTATATTCACTGTAATACAGAATCGCAAATATAAAAAATTAATAATCATTTTACCACTTTTTTAAAAGCAGACTTTAAATGTTTGTTTAAGAACACATCTGACTAAATAAACCATGGAGCATTCTCTTAGGAGAGTTAGCCATAACTAAAAGACAAAATAACCCCCAACAACAACAACCCATTTCCCAAATTTCAACTTTTTGTGCAGTGAAACTTTGATTATCATACCTCCATGGACCAAATTATCAGTGCTTTTAAAGTTAAGACAACTGACATAGTAAAAGCTCATTTGCTGCAAAAAAAAAAAAAAAACAGAAAAAAACCTTTTTTCTCCCACATATAGTACAGTAAGTCCCCTACATACAAACTTTCACACAAATTTTCAAATATGCAAACGTGCCCCTGCATGCCAGCTGTGGTACTGTACTACTGTACTTTTCAAGGTACTGTTTAGTGAGGTTTAAAATGCTCTCTTTATATCTGTGTGTTTGTTTTTTATGTATTATTTATGTGAAAAGTATTATAAACCTGTTACAGTACAGTACTATATAGCTATGACTGTGTTAGCTGGGTATCTAGGTTAACTCTGTTGGACTTATGAACACACTGGACTCACAAATGTGCTCTTAGAACATAACTCATTCATATGTAGAGGACTTACTATATTTAATACTTAAGCAGTAGATATTACTGAGCTCTTTTTTATGGGTTAGAAGAATCCGGTAAGCATGCAAGCTAATGAAATTGACTAAAGACTGCAGAAAGGGGAAGAATTAAGCAAAGAAGCATGCTCTTGGGCTTCTGTCATTAAGCATCACTAATACACGGATAATATACACCATACACAGCATGCATATACTATACACAGCATATAGCACCACTATACACTGTACCATGTGGTCAACATTTTCTAAAAACTACTGATAGTTAAATTTGGAAAAGTTCCTAGAGATTTCTACTTATCTAGCCTCTTGGGCTAGGAGACAGGAAAAATGAGTCCCAGGGAGATTCTGTGATTTGCTCCCCAAAATTACAGAATTAGTTAGTAGACTTGACGTGTCCTTCAAGCTCCACCTCTTACATTTTTCTGGGGGTGGACTAGTTTTTAAAACAACCCCCAAACCATAATTTCAACCAGTCTCCCTGATAAGCAGGTCGGGGTGAATAAGAAAGTTCCTTTTATAGTTTTCCTCCTTTCTCAAGCCCATTGCTCCCAGTGTAGACCCACTTGGATAACATCCCTCTGCCCATAAAACAGCAAAAAATGATAGAACAAATGATAGAAGCTATAATTAAGTTTCAGTGTAAGAAAGGCTTTAGCCACACAAAGACCTTTCAGGAAATGTACTATAGTAACAGCAAGGGTCTCCAGTATCCATAAGCATACATGTATATTTTCAAAAGTTTTGATTAAATGCTCACCATGTTGGCCATGCTGTAGTAAAGGAACTAGATCCAGGAGAGTCACCAAAGTCACGTAGAGGCCTTGATAGTCCAAAGAAGGGTAGTCTGACAAGTGAGCATCACGACTTTGCAGGCCACGTTCAGAGGGTGCATCTCGCAGGACGCTGTAAAGGAGGGAGCGAGTAACAGTAGGGTTGATGGAACTGACCTGCGGTCTTAGAGATGGGGTGAGTGGGAATGGCACAGGAAAAAGACACATGGTCATGGGCACTGTCAAATTGGAGGCATCTTGGTTTTCCTTCTTCCCTGTGCGGGACAAAATGCTGTTGGGGGGACAAAGAAAAAAAAGAGACAACAAAGACACAAAGAACAGCACATTACATTGAAATGACACTCTAAAACAAATAATAAAACACCAGATACATCCCACATAAGATGCAATTGCCACACCAGCAGCATCTACAAATCTAATACAGGTCACATAGCTTCATGCTCAGAGATATACCAATAATGTAAGATTTATTTTGTGGAAGTTGCATTGCATCTCATGTGTTATCTGGTTAGTAAGGAGCAAAAATATAAAAATGCATGTTTCAGTGCCAAACCCATGTTTTACAGTTTATTGATTTGATGAAGGAGGGGGTTTCCTAGAAGGAAAAATCATGGCTTTAATGAGTTAGGGCTTTTATTCCTAATTAAAAGGAGCTTTCAAAGCAAAGGAAGTTTTCAGCAAGACTGTCACAATCAGGTAAGTAAAAACCTGCAAAATATAGGTATGGCACTTGCAGAAACATGTTTTAGCAAAGAATAAACATGTGTGTTTATTAAGAAAGTCTTAAAAATCACATGTTTATTGCATCAAAATAATGTCTATATGTATATTATGATACTGTTTCATGACATTCTGTCAGTATCATTTGAGATAATGAAGTTTAAACAGGCATATGAATTTAGAAATAATACATATTTCTAAAATGTTAGCTAAACTACATTGGAAAAGCTATAAAATAATATAGAGTAGATGGTCCGTAGCATATGTTTGTGAACTAATGATAATGGTTATTTATGTGTGTTTTTTAAATTTTGCATGTTGGGGAGGAAACATTTTATTTTATGAATACGAACAGTGGTTTATTAAATAGTTACTTTCAAAATTCTAAAGACTAAGCAAGCAGTATCTGTCATATAGCTGCACATCATACAATAAGATCTCATATATTTCTGCTGCTACTTACGTTATTATTCAACAAAACTCACTAAAAACTAAAGGAAAGATAATTTACAAAGTTAAAAAAAGTTTAATGGGAATAAAAAGAAATTCTTTAAAAAAATTGGCTTTCTTTTAGTGTTAATTTTTAAATAAAAACCTTTCAGGAAAAGCAATAAAGCAGAAAAGTTGTTAATTTAAAAATAGAAGAAATGATTGCTTAGCCAAATGTTTAGGTTTTTAAAATTAGGCTATACTATTTAATTATTAAAGACAATAGCTATACATTATAATGATAATATCTGTTGCACTTACAAAGTGCTTTGATAGAGTACACGTCTATGTTAATCAAAATAGATACCAATTTAAAAATATTTCATTACATATTGTACACTTATTCTATGTGCATCAAACATTACTAAGTTCTTAGTTAATGATATTACATTTACAGTTTTACAATAGTGTGAAGAATTGGTTAGTGTCAAGCATGCTTGCTATTTCAAATTTACGTTTATTTTTATATACTCTTAGTGCAAAATATGTTACAATGTAAGAAAAATCACTACATGCTTTTTATTTTCCATGTGCCTAATTTACCTCGATTTCCTTTGTCTTCTGTTACCCAATGTCCAGGGGAAAAACAATTAATAATAATAAAAATAATTTCAGAATAGTTATGTTATACTTCTTAGCAATAAGTAGCTTAAGATTTAGAGTAATTTTTTTTTAATTTTTAAAGGGATTTAATACACCTTTTTTGTGTGTGATGTATTTAACTCTGTAGTCTTACACTTTACAATGGGATAATATCAACATTCCAGTTACCCCTGTCTGCCTACATCTACCATAAATACCATCAGATTTTCCATTAGATTTTATATTTTCATCATAAAACTCAATTATTCCTAAAAGTACCACCTTTAAATGTTAAATTCTTGATAAACCCACTCATCAAAAATCTGTTTTAACCCTATAGGATTTTTCCCACTGAAAATTTCCTTAAAATCACAATGGAAATAAGTCAGAAATATTATTTACCAAACTTCAACCCTAAATCAGCCTACTACTAGCATCCTTCCAAAATTACAAGATGTGGCTCTTACAGAAGTGGCATAAAAAATAGTATTTTGCCTTAGAGAATAAAATTAGTTGTACTGCATACATTAATGCTTTTCTTGAAATTAAGTACCTTGTTCTCATCAAACTTTTCCTTGGTGGGGGAAATATAACACATTATTTTTTTCAAATGTACAGTAGTATTTTTCCAAAGTTTGATATAATTTAACAAACACTAGTCACATCAACTTTGGAGGTTCTACCTTGATATTTTTCCCTTCCTGTCTATGCATGGTTCCCAAATGAGAGCAGCGCTAACTTCATAATATGCAGGGAGGGAAAAGGTCAGCACTGAAACAGTAAATTTCCCTCTCACTGCCTTTAAATTTAATAAGTAGGTGAGGTTGAGGAAAAAAATGGCTGAAGATGAGTTATCCATGAAACCAGATTTAAATTACCATTCATGTCTCAATGTAAGGAAATGTTTTCATTTGTGGAAAAACTTAAGAAGGGCTTATGAATAAATGTACAATGCATTGTGATTTCATGATATTTTGTGAAGTTTACTCAGAAAAGAAAAAAACAAAAAAACTTATTTCCCCAACCAAACTGTCTAACTTGGGAATGATAAAACCATCTTCCCCATCTGAGATTCTTTCCCAGAGGTCTGTACACCCAACCAAAAGAATATTAAGAATTAAGAATGCCCTGCTCAGAAGAGTTTGACCCAGCAGACAACTTTTCACCTTTCCTCTTCACTCTTGAGATCCTCATTATCAAGCATATACTTCCAACATAAGAGAAACCAAGAGAAGAACTCTGTACTTCGGGGAAAGATGTGAAGTTGCCCTGAGGTATTTATAGCACAATAAATAAATAAATAAACTTTCTATGCCCAAGAATACTGGAATGGGTAGCCTATCTCTTTTCCAGCAGATCTTCACAAGCCAAGAATTGAACTGGGGTCTCCTGCATTGCAGGTGATTCTTTACCAACTGAGCAATCAGGGAGGCCCAAACTTTCTATAAGACTATGAATTTTTATATTTGAATTAGATCTACTCACGCCACAAAATTTACTGGATCATGCTATGTATGCTCTAAAGCTACTCTGTGGATTATAAATCATTCATTTGAAGGTCTATATGTTGTTCCTTGGAGAAGGCAATGGCAACCCACTCCAGTACTCTTGCCTGGAAAATCCCATGGACGGAGGAGCCTGGTAGGCTGCAGTCCATGGGGTCTCTGAGAGTTGGACACGACTGAGCGACTTCACTTTCACTTTTCACTTTCATGCATTGGAGAAGGAAATGGCAACCCACTCCAGTGTTCTT